>NC_136933.1:33176750-34376750 GCF_949752795.1 Hyperoodon ampullatus
AATTGGTGTTTTGTGTATTTATTTCATATTTTATTTTTTATTTATTTTTTTTGTGGTACGCGGGCCTCTCACTGTTGTGGCCTCTCCCGTTGTGGAGCACAGGCTCTGGACACGCAGGCTCAGCGGCCATGGCTCACGGGCCCAGCCGCTCTGCGGCATGTGGGATCCTCCCGGACCGGGGCACGAACCCGTGTCCCTTGCATCGGCAGGCAGACTCTCAACCACTGCGCCACCAGGGAAGCCCCATATTTTATTTTGAAATGATTTTATATTTACAGAAGTGTTGCAGAGATAGCACAGAGAGTTCCTGCATACCCATTTCCCAGGTTCACCTAAAATTAACATCTTATATTATGTGATACCTTAATCACAACAAAAAATTGCATTGATACAGTATTAATAATTAAATTCATCAGTTTTTTCACTTTCTTTTAATGTTCTAAGATCTAAGCCAAGACACCATGTTGCATTTAGTTATGACTCTGCTGTGTCTTCCAATCTATGACAGTTTTTCAGCCTTTCCTTATTTTTCACGAACTTAAGAGCTTTGAATAGTTCTGGTGAAGTATTTTTTTAGAATGTCCCTTATTTTGAATTATCTGATATTTTCTCATAATTGGACTAGAGTTAGAATTTGGGGGGAAAAATCACAAGATGAAGTATCCTTCTCATCCCATTATATCAGGAGGCACATAATACTGACGTGGTTCATTAACATCAACAAGATGGTAACCTCAGTCCTTGAGTGTCTCCTAGTTTTTGACAATGTAAAGTTCCTTTACATATTCTATTCATTAGAAATAAGTGTTTTATAAGATTTAAAGATTCTTTTGATGACACAGCATGACACAATGACCTTCTGATAGATTAAAGGTAGAACCTTTTGTTGCTTACAGCTCCAAAGGAGAGAGGACTGCCAAGGACTTCTGAAGTCCTATTTGTAGATTCATACACATTTATATTTGATATGCCTTCTTGGAGAGCTGACCTCTTTTTTATTATTTATGCTCCTTCTTATCCCTGAAAGTAACCCCTGCTCTGGAATTTGTTTTGTCTAAAATCATTATGGCTATCCCAGGTTTATTTGCTTTCAGGTTTCCATGGTACAAATTGCTTGATTCTTTTATTTTTAACCTAACTATATGTTTACATTTGAAGTTTGTTTCCTATAGGGAATTAAGTAATTATGTTCATTCTAAAACCTGCACGTGAATATTTATAGCCTTCATTCATAACAGACCCAAGTTGGAAACTATCAACTGTCCTTCAACTGGTTGATAAACAAACTGTTATATCCATACAAGAGAATACTACTCAGCAGTAAAAATAAAAACTATCGATGCTCTCAATAACACAGACATATCTCAAATTCATTTCACTGAGTGAGAGATGGAAAACTCAAAAGGCTATATAAGGTATGAGTCCATTTATATGACATTCTAAAAAGGACACTAGTACAGGGACAAGAAAACGAAAAACAAAAACAGATCAGTGGATTCCAGATACTGGACTAGGGCTACACAGGAGAGAATATTTTTGATTGTGGAAACCAGTCCATATCAACATTGTGACGGTGGACAAAGAACTGTATGTATTTGTCATGGCTCATTGAACTATATACCACACAGAATGAATTTGGCTGTAGGCAAATTTAAAAATAAATTTAAAACATTTAAAGTTAACTCAACCTTAACAACCAAAGGACAAATAGAGAACTAGATGTAAACAACAGAGAAAATTATTTGAGCCACAATATGGACTAAGAGTTTCCCTAGATCTTTAATGTGGACAAAATTAAAATTAAATTCAGAACTTTACTGGAAATCATTTATAGTGCTTTGCATAATAATTATGCTCAAGGTAGCTCATATCACATTTTATCTAGTTCTCATTAAAGAACATGGATTTACCTTTTCTTCATTTCCTCAATTTGTTCTCTATTTTCAGTGGTAGAATCTAGCACACAGCAGATTCTTATTGTATACTTACTGAAAAGTATATTTTGCTATGTTTATGTTGTCTTAAGGTTAAGTTAATTATAACAGATTGATTTTGGACTGAGTCTATACATAAAGATTAAATAATGTAAAGACACATTAATGCACAGACTGAGTCTGTTACATTGAAGATTCTCTTCCTAAAAGGATCAGAATGCCATTAACAACCTTTACAAAATGTTTCCTTTACCAAATTGGTACCTGTTTGGGTGAATGACATAGTTATACTCACTAAACAGACAAGTTTAAATATATGTTGATTAATCTTTTCAATAAAACAATCATTTTAATAGCATGAAGTCAATATCTTTAGAAAGTGGCATATTTCTGATATGCCCCTTCTTATGCTAAGTAAGTAAAAGATAGTGGGTTCATATATCACAGACTTTGTCATTTCTCCTTTCTCTGTGTATTATGAGTGTATGTATGCTCATGTGTACAACTCTTTCTCTGTATTTTTTTATACTCATAATTTAGTTAATGAACACACAAGTTTCTGGACAGTTTAAGTGCTATGTTACACCTTCTATATTCAAATAGATTATTTCTGTCTGCATTTATTTTGATTAAAACATACACAAACACACACAAATGGACAGATACTTCTGTACACATAGCTTCCATTCATATCCTTGCCTATCATGTTTTCTCTATCTTGAATGAGCTTCAATAAAAGAAATAAAAGTTTTTGAAGTTTCTAAAATGTTTTTCTTTTATTTGGCGTCTTAATATGTAGGGCTCAAGGTCTTTTCACTGTCTTTTGCTTCGCCTTTCACTATGAGTTGGCATTAGTTTTAAGACATGAACAAACCAATTGCCTTTCCAAAAATTTTTCGTTTTGTATTATAATGTCAACTGTCTTGACTAGCTTTTTCTGTTATGTATGTATATAGCATCATTCACATATTACTTACTTCTCTTACTAGCAGATAGAAAATGACCTCAATTGTCAACCAGTAACCTGTTTTGGTCCTTCCTCCTGCCCCAGCAAACTGATGTTTATGGGACTTTCTGTAGCTATCAGAACACTTTTTACTTTCACCTAGGCAGTGCCTCTATAAACCTAATTATATAATGAAATATCTGTTTTTTAATCTCATGTATATTAATAGTGGCTGAATTTTTCCCATAACTTTATCTGCATTTTTCATATTCATTAATCATAAAATACCATCTGTGCCTCTTACACATTTTTGTTCCCAATGTCCATCTAATTTAGTTTCATATATGTTCTTTTCCTCCTTTCTTAATGGATTTTTTTTTTTTTCTTTTTCCCTTGCTTAATCCTTCTCTAAGCTTCCTTGCTCTTTCAGGCTTTGCTTTTCCTTTTCCTCTGGGCTTCTTTTTGAGATGCTAATCCCTCTGTGATTGTCTCTCTTCTCCTTCAGCCCTAAACCCTGACTTTACCATTTGCCAATCAGCCACAGCCAGAGTGCTTGGTCTGAGACCGGTTTAGCCTTTATTGCTTATTTCACAGATGGAAGAATGATCTCTCTGATTTTCATTAAGTTTTTTCACACGTTTCCTCCTACTCTTTAGTCTTCTCATTTCTCTTTTTTTTTTTTTGGCCAATGTGAAATATGTCTTCTTTTGTCTCATCTCATTTTTTTGAAGACCCTTCTTATTCACTTTAAATTGCTCTTATTTTCTGTGTCCAGATGCTTACAGTTCATCTTCCCCACTAAATACTCAAAGCGAGTTTCCTTTTTATTTTCCTACATATCTCCCTTCTCTTGTTTTCTCCTTGTTATGTCATGCTCAGGCTGGGCAGTTACCTGCAGGGAAGAAACTGGCCAGTTACCTAGATCCCCTTTGTATATTCTACAGAAAATAAACAAGCAAACAAAAAATTACAATTGGCTTTTGATTAAAGGCATGGATTCAAGCAAAGAAATGTGAAAAATACACCAAGTAAGGAAATTGTAAATTGAAGGTAGAGACAGATATAGAATACTGCAGACAGGTTTGAACTGGAGTGAAGGTCATAGTAGCAGTGAGGAGGAAAGTTACTCAGTCTGAAATAATTACAATTCATGACATAGTGTGTTAACCTGACACAAGTAGCAGTTGTGAATGACAGAGTAACACATGCCTGTATGAATTATGTTCTGCTTTTCTGACTTACAGTGATTGTCATGAAACCTAACCTAAAAATAGAAGAATAAGCAAAAGCACATTGAAATTTTTATCTGAATCACTCTTAATACTGCTGACTTATTTCCTTTAGCCACACCCTAATTAGTTTCTGCATACAATGTCAGCACTTACTTTCATAGTTGGATTATCTTGTTTGAAACCAGACAAAATTTTACCACTTTTAAAATTAAAATTCTATAATAAAATCCCCAATATACTATTTTACCAATGCCATTCTTAACAACTTTTGGATTCCATTTACTGGGCTATTTGGGAAAGTAATTCATCTTCTTGGTTTCCATTCTGCATTTTAAAATGTTACAACCATGACAAGCTTTTATGTAAAATGCATCATTGTCCTTCACATTTAAAGATGTTATTACAAAAGTTAATGCTATTTTCATATGTAAGACTCATAAAACTGCTTTATGTTTAGAAAAAAATTTTAAGGAAAGTAGAAAAATATAGTGATACATATCTAACTTTTTTCTTTCCCATGTAATATTGAGCACATTTAAATTAATGTAGCTAAGATAATATCAACAACACACTTGCCTTCAACAATTATGCTTTTCTTATCAAATAGTTTGTTACAGGAATTACTTAAATTATGTGGAAATTGTTTTGATTATGGATATTATTCACACCAAATGGATTATTATATATCTAATCATAGGGTGGAAATAGTGAGAAAACTAATAAGGATGGATTTTCTTATTTTAAAAATAGGTAAGGTAGGATTTTTAACTAAAGCTCTGCCTAAAATGCCACAAATCTGTGTCACAGCTCCCATCTTTTGAAAAATATTATTCCCAAATCCAAACTTCCCTAAGTCATTTTGCTTTCATCCCTGCTATCTTTTTAAGGGTCAAGGTAAGCTAACTATTTTACTTTGACAAATAATGCAACCACACCCATTAGTCATAACTTTGGGTTTCTCTTATGTAAGAGGGATGGCAGCGTAAACAGAAGACTGATTTTTTTTTCTTTTGGCCAGCCACGCAGCATGCAGGATCTTAGTTCCCCAACCAGGGATCAAACCCATGCCCCCTGCAGTGGAAGCGCGGAATCCAAACCACTGGAAGGCCAGGGAATTCCCAAGCTTGATGGTTAACTCAGCTTCTACCAAGAGAGCTTTTAAGTTTTCATACCCAGGAGTAAGAGCCATTGATATTTCAAAGTAAGAACTGAACAGGTGGGAAAGAATAGCGCATCTTGCATGGACTCTGTTTTAGGTTCCAATCCAATATGTTGAGTATTTTATCTTAGCAAACAATTTGTTTTCTTGCTAAATATTTATCTTGTGTTGCTTGAATTAACTTGCTAATCTACAACAGTGAGAGTAACTGTTAAGGTTTCTTAGCCTTTATTTTATGTCTATTCTGACAAAACCAAAAACTCCCTCCCAAGTTTACTGTAATTTTATAGATTCTATAACAAGTTACATAAATATATATGAAATTTTATATATACAAATTACACAATAAGTATACTATATATAAAACAATTTATATATAGTATATACTATATATAACAGTATATGTGAATTTATCATTTTATACTACATACACATACATATGCATGTATATATAGAGAGAATATGAAGAAGAGAGATTTAGCAATTATAAGCGTGAAAATTATTACAAATCAAATGAAGATTTATTTTCCTCCAGGATTATATGTTTCATTGAAGGATTGATGAACATGGAGAAAAATATATTGCTTTGTCTTTCAGCTCAAATATTATCTAGTTTTGTCAGCTCACATACTGTCGGGCATAAAATCAAACTGTGCCATATCTAGTTATCAACCATTGTAAAATAAGCCTCTCTATGAAAATATTCTGAAAATGAAATTACCTCTAATAAACATACTTTTTAAAGGATGTTTAACCATTGTATAAAAAGTAACATATTTTACTTCTTTTGGTTTACATACTTTGTATTTTAGCCTGCTTTCCATTCTTCATGTTTACCCTAGACTCTCCCATCTCAGTTCCTTTATTGGAATTTGCATAACCTAGTGCATAGCCTGGTTATTTGAGTCCATGACTGAAGTTATAACTCCTAAAACCTCCCAGAACCTTC
Source organism: Hyperoodon ampullatus (assembly GCF_949752795.1). Lineage (NCBI taxonomy): Eukaryota > Metazoa > Chordata > Mammalia > Artiodactyla > Ziphiidae > Hyperoodon > Hyperoodon ampullatus. The sequence continues at coordinate 33,182,971 of NC_136933.1, forward strand.
TTAGGCTGTGGGGTCATGGATCACAATCCTCACCCTGAGGGTATAGCCTTCAGGCAGGTGTTCTAATAGGCTTCCTACCCTGGGTGGCCTTGGCCTGGGCTTTGATTTTTGTACCCCTCAAACCAAAGACATCAATATGAATTTGTTTGTCTCAAACAGTGAATACCCTCAGGGTCTTATTGTGTTATTTACCTTGCTCCACGGTTACTTTCCTCCCCATTCGGTTTGAATTTCAGATCTATAACTCATTAGATGTATAAACCTGTCAAAGTTACTAAAGCTCTCAATTGTTACTAAAGCTCTCTTAAAATGAGAAGAATGAGATAACCTATTTTATACAGTTGTGTAAGAATTAATATATAGGAAATGTTCATAGCTTTGGCACAGAGCAAACATTAAATAGATTATCTACTACTAATAATATTGACATTATCATTATTATTTTATCCTATCATATGCTCCAGCTGAATAAAGCATAGTTTTTCCCAGAACATCTCCTGAAAAATCCTCTCCTTGTATATTTTACCCATGGATCTTGTTACTAGATATCATCTTAATTTACTTGTCTGCTTAAGCATGTTCTGATAATACTCAACGAGAACCTCTTTCCAGAACAAATTCTCAATTCCTTGAATCAGAAATAATCTCTATCTCCTATTTTCTCATTGAAAAACAAACATTTATTACAACAGTCATTTGTCTGCTTCGTTTTGCAGTGGTCACATGTGTTTGTTTCCCTCAGTAGAATGTAAATTTCTAGTTTTGGAGAATATGTCAGATTAACGTTTTTAATTCCTAATGCTTACTACAGTGCTCTGAATAGGTGCTCAAAAAATACTTGCAGATTTAAATTTCAATAATATAAATACATAGGATGTAGCCATTATCAACCTCAAATAAGTTTCAAACTTTCTTTATATTCTATTATGTAGTATGAAATTATGCTGTGTGTATTTGCAACCTAAAAGATATTCCAGGAAATAATGAGATTTTTCCAATCTATAGTTATAGAATTTCAATATGCCGTACTTTCCATCTTTGCATGTCAGTTCTCATTTTCATCCACCCATGACTCTCCCTTTACAATTTCTTTTATATCTTATAGAGAATCTTTTATAAATGTGAAAATCTGATCAATAAAATTTAGTACTAAAGTATAGTATGAGGAAGTATTTTTCAATGTTCAAACTAGTGATGAAATGATTTATTGATTTCATAACCACCATGTAATCTAATTAGATTATTTCCCCAGTACTATTACAAAACTTATAGAAAAAAAATAGTATTTAGGCAGGAGAGTGTTAGCCTTACCAAAAATCTATATGCATTTCCCTATTCTCAATTTAGGCACGGTCATATAATTAATGCCAATTAGCCAACATATTTGCTACTTCTGAACCAAAGTAAACATATGGTTTACTGATAGATAAATATATGCTTTTTCAAAATTCTCCTATCTGAACAGCTAAGAGGTGGTGGAGTTACAACATGCAAGAAACCTGAATTAAGGGAGCATCATGCCACACAGGAGAGTCACTCAACCCTCTTCTATCTACCTATACCTATATCTATCTAACTGTATTTCTCAATATCTATACATACAATTTTTTTTCAAACCATCAAACTAAGAAATACACACAATTTTTCTTGTCTTAAGCACTAAGATCTCAAGATTTATTTATAACTGCACAAGCCTACCCTATTCTGGCTAATAATACTGACTAAATAAAGGACAAAAAGCCTTTAGCAGGCATTTATTTTCAGAAATAAGAACATTGCACATAAAACCCTTCCCTTTGTTCTAGCCATTTTCACATGGTTGGTCAATACATATTTTTCCATAATTAGTTACAGAGTCATTTGCATTTAAGTATTTTTCCTTATTGGTTGTTTTTCATATTTAGTAGTGAAGCCACCCTTCCTCAAAGCAGGTTCCACAAAGCACTAAGTATAGCATATTAATAAAGGAATTTCTAAGTGGAGAAATAACCTACAGAATTTGCTACTCTTATTTGTATAGCATCTCCTTAGGTTAGAATTTTTATTTTTAAAAATTAACTTAATAAAAACATAGATGAGTAATTTCACAAACAACAGAGTCTCAGTTAAACACAATGCCAACTCAAATATTTTTCCTCCACCTTTTCACCTGACATTGCCACACATCTACCAGGATACAGATATAAGCAACCCTCTGAGTTCAATCCATCTTAAAATGTTCCTAAAATAATGATCATTGGTAAGCAATGTGCGCTAGGGTCTCTCCTGATCCCTGTACATAGAAACAAGTAGGCCTGTGGATGCAGGTTCTTATTTCAGTTATATTGATTATTCCTTGATCTATGATGAGGATGGTTAATGGCCCAGGGGAGACAAGCATTTCCACCTGAGTGTTGACTCTTCTACTCTGTTAGGGAGGGGCTCGTTTTCTCCAAGTTCATAAGTTCCCTCTTCACCCTGGTTGATGAGACTGAGAACCTCCAGGAAATCACGATGTTATTCTGATATTGAGACTTTTTTCCCCTTAATGAAGGGAAAGAAGAGAGTAAGAAAAATACTGTCTAACTCCCTTTTGTGAGTCTCTTCCTGACCCTCTTTGATGTAGGTAGACATCCTAGGAATTGTGGTCTCCACCTGAGAACAGGTGTACTCTTGACTCTGGGAGAGTCGTGAACTAACGGTGAGTGTGCTAACCCTGTCTTGACTCCATGGATGGAGGGAAAAGTTAATTGGATGGTAGAAAAAATTAAATTATTGCTAGAATAACCAATTGTTTAGAATTGAAATAAACAGAAAAGAAAAAACTACTCATTTCCTATTCAATTTTCTCATTCTTAGAACAACCATGATTTTTTTAAGTCTTAAAATCCATAGTGAGAATAAGAAAAATTTATACTCTGTACACATTTCTCAAAAACTGACATTAAAAGAAACTCTACATCTACTGTTATTGCAAAATGTATGGGGCAGAAACGAAGTATATCAGAAGTATCACTGTCAAAGATAGGCAAAAGAAAGTAAGAGTAGCAGTGATATTTGTAAGAGGTATATAGAAGCATTTTTGGTGAAGAATTTTACTGCTAGCTGAGATGAGCAAAGCATGATGTATAAGGTGACATTAATTCACTTTACTATATTAAGAAGATGAGTGATGTGGGTTTAAGGGAGTCCATCTCAGTAATTCAATAGTTCAGAATCACTCGGCATTAAATTCAGACTCCTGTTAAGAGAGACTATATCAGGGTCTGTCTTTCACTATTTTAACTTTACCTTTTCCAAAATTTTCTCTCCCTTACTTCCTTATGCTTCCCTGTGTATCTCATTCCTAACATTAATCTTCACATGTGTTATTTTATTTGTATCTTACTTTTCTATCGTATAGAAATCCTAAAATATCGTTATTCTTAGCAACTAAATGTTTAACTTAAACTTTGTAAAAACATGTTAATGGTCTAAATTTAACTTATGCCAGCTCTGTTCTCATCTTCAGCTTGTCTGGGAACTATGATAAATTAATCTGTAAAAGATTATGACCTTAGATTTTTGAACTTTCATAAAACCAGAAATCAAGACAACAATCTTATCTGATGATCTGCAATTAAAAGAAAAATATTTGTGAAATAATATGAAAGTACTTCCACCTCTTTTCTCCTATTTCTCATAATTTTACTCTGGTCCTATTTTTCATACATTAAAAGAAGCAGCAATAGAATGACTTTCTGGAGACATGAGACATAGGTAAAATATAATATATATAAACAAGCCTTTAAAAAGTCAAATTTGAAGTGAATTTTCATTTTAAGTTTAATATACTTAATAATAAAAAACAATAACAACAATATATGTGTATATAGATATAGAGAGACTTATAAAGCTACAGATGTACATACTAGATATTATAACATGACAAATACCTGCATAAAGTATGACCATGACCAGTCAGATAATTTCAGAGATTCTCTTTTTATGAAGTCATTAAAAACAATAATTATCTGAGACATTCAAATTTTGAGGTGATTCTAATATTGATAAAACTCCAACACAGTTTTAAATAGCAGTTTTGTTAAAATAAACAATATTTTAAAGAGTTCCTAAATTAAAAACTTGCAAATAGACTCAGGTAAGTACTTGACACCCAGTGATAAAATAAGAGTTAAGTGCTATACCCCATACTGTAATAAACTAGAGCAGTATGTTACATTGCTCTCATGTGACATCCCAGGGTTTATAATTCTAATTCAGTATATTTTTTCAAAATTGTAAAGTTTATTGTATACATTGATAATGTACCCTCTTCCTAAGTCTTTAAAAACAAATAAAGAAGGAAAGATTAACAGGAAAGCAAAATGAAAAGCAAGCCAAGTGGAGAATACTGTTGCTGTAGTAAAAGAAACAGACACTGTGTTTCTTAGCATTGTGTCAGTATTATAATCCACTCCAGTGTAATGTATAAAAGAGAATATCATGGGGGAGGAATATACAGACTATACTGCAGTATCTTAATTAAGCAGATTTTCAAAGAACAAACCCTTCATATGTATAACAATCTTTCCTTATCTACTCTCGCAGGTTTGTAGTTTTTTGCATTTATGAATATGTTTTTCAAAAATACATGCAAATTTGTTGTTGAAATTATAGTATTTTGTTATTCTTTCTAATATACATCACAGTAATTATTATATGTGACACCTGGAATCAAAACAGCATTCTAGCTATTCTGTCTAACTGGTATATCATCCATAATTGATTCTGTATTGCATCCAGATATAGCAATAGCTGATTTGAAATGTAGAAATTATTATGGAATTTATTACTATCAAGAGAGTACAATAAATAATAGGAAACAACTTAGTCAAAATAAAAGAAATTCATTTTCGGATTTGACACCAAAAGCAAAGACAACAAAAGCAAAAATAAGCAAATAACTACATCAAACTGAAAAGTTACTGCACAGCAAAATAAACCATTAACAAAATGAAAAGTCAGCTTATGGAATGGAACAAAATATTTGCTAATCATATATCTGATAAGAGATTAGTGTCCAAAATATATAAAGAACTCATACAACTAAATAGGAAAAATACACAAACTGCTTAAAAATGGTCAGAGGAACTGAACAGACATTTTAAAGAAGACATACAGATGACCATCAGGTACATACATGAAAGGTACTCAACTAATCAGGGAAATGCACATCAAAACCACAATGAGATACCACCTCATACCAATTAGAATGCCTAACATTTAAAACACAAGGGGTAATAAATGTTGGTGAGGATGTGAAGCAAAGGGAACCCCTGTGCACCTTGGTGGGAATGTAAATCAATGCAGCTACTATGGAAAACAGTATGAAGGTTCTTCAAAAAATTAAAAATAGAACTACCAAATGATCCAGAAATACCATTTCCGGGTATATATTCAAAGGAAACAAAATCAGTATCTCAAAGAAATATCTATACCCTGTGTTCATTACAGCATTATTTACAGTAGCCCAGACATGGAAACAACCTAAGTTACCATTGATGAATAAATAAAGAATGTATGCTACACACACACACACACAGGAACAGTACTAAGCCATAGACGAAAAAGAAATAGTGCCATTTGTGAAAACATGAATGGCCTTTGAGGGCATTATGCTAGGTGAAGTAAATCAGACAGAGAAAGACAAACATTGCATGATATCACTTATATGTGGAACCTAAAAATCTGAACTCACAGAATCAGAGAGTAAAATGGTGGTTTCCAAGGGCTGAAGTGTGGTGGAAATGGGAAGATGACAGTCAAAGGATACAAACTTCCATTCAGAAGATGATTAAGTTTTGGAGATCTAATGTACAGCATAGTGACTACAGCTAATATTGCATTATATACTTGAAAGTTCCTAAGAAAGCAGACCTTAAGTGTTTTCATCAAAAGAAAAAAAACTAACTATTTTGAGGTGAGGGATGTTAACTAAACTTATTGTGGTAATCATTTAACAATATATACGTACATCAAATCATTATGTTGCACACCTTAAACTAATACAGTGTTATATGTCAACTATATTTCAATAAAACTGAGAGGAAAAAAAAGAAATGCACTCTGCTCCCTACCAAATGAAGATCTCTGTGATTGTATTACAGTATGAATTGAATCATAAGAATTAAACCATTAGACTGCTTCCTACTAACAACAAATAAAGGCTGATCTTTGTCTAACTCTCTTGTAATTTGGAAATTCAAACAATAATATATGGTAAAACACCTAAAAAATACATGAACACTGACTAGTATGCTCCTGTGTAGACAGAAGAAATAAAAATAATATGAGATGTGTATAAATCACATAAAATAACAATTAACAGTAAAGCTTCTAGTGATAAGGAATTCAAAGATATTTCATGTCCCAAGTGAACTGATTAGATAAAGCTAAGCGAATAAAAAAAATGACAATTTGACAATTAAGTATATTGTGAAACGCCTATGTTCTTTTACTCGCTTTAATTGTAATCATTAAAAAAGAAAACATTCTAAAACTTAGCCGCTTGAGGTTCTATAGCTTTTGTGGTTATTTTGACCAGCAGAGTGATTTATTCAAAAGAAAAAGAAAAACAATTATTTAAAAATTGTCTAGTGACTATTATAGCCATTGTAAAAGAAATAACATTTACACTTTCAAATGTTTAGTTTTTTTTATTTTCCATATACATATAAATGTATATATAGATGTGTATATATATATATACACACCCACATATATACATATACATATACATGTAAGTTACCTTTACCAGGGATATAAGTTATATGATGTTTCCATATTTTCTACAGAACTGAATCTATGTGAGGACTGTTCTACAACTCCTGCCAATCCAGAGAAATCCTGTGGTCCAGCCACAGTGTGACACTCGGAGGAAAATTCTATGTACATTAAAAAAAAACCTGCAAAAATACAACAAAAATGTTCAAGAGTGGTAATACTGAGAAATACTGACAAACAAATGCCAGATCTTTCAGCACTTTCGAGTAGGCATAAAGCAGTTAGAATTAGTGAGAATAGCAGACAGCTGCGGAGTCAGATTCTATCACTTCCTTGCTGGCCATATTTGAGCAAATAATTTAACTCAAAGCTCAGTTTTATCTTCTTTAAAATCCATGTAGAATGGTTTTAAATCAAATGATTGAAAGATTAAAGGCAATAATATCTATCAAGTGCTTTGAACAATGCATGATACAAAGTAAGTACTCCATAACTTTCTGTATACTGTGGCTGTCACCACCTTCTTCATTGTTATCATCATCACTGTCATCACCATCTTCATCCTCATCATTCTGAGGAAAGTCTCAAATATCTGGCTTATAACTTCTAAAACAATGACGTGAGAAAGACAAATACCGTATGCTAACACATATATATGGAATTTAAGAAAAAAAAATGTCATGAAGAACCTAGGGGTAAGACGGGAATAAAGACACAGACCTACTAGAACATGGACTTGAGGATACGGGGAGGGGGAAGGGTAAGCTGTGACAAAGCGAGAGAGTGGCATGGACATATATACACTACCAAACGTAAAATAGATAGCTAGTGGGAAGCAGCCACATAGCACAGGGAGATCAGCTCGGTGCTTTGTGACCGCCTGGAAGGGTGGGATAGGGAGGGTGGGAGGGAGGGAGACGCAAGAGGGAAGGGATATGGGAACAGATGTATATGTATAACTGATTCACTTTGTTATAAAGCAGAAACTAACACACCATTGTGAAGCAATTATACTCCAATAAAGTTGTAAAAAAAACCAAAACAATGAGGTGTTACAAAAACTATATAACTGACACAATGAAAAGCTCTACCCACACTCTCTAAGTTACAGATTACTTCAGTGAGCTATGTGTGTAGCTATAAGCGACGGATAATCCAATCATAATGCTTTAACAGTTGTAAATATTAAATCATTTAAAACGATTTCTAAGAAATCCAAGGCAGTTGTCAATACTCTAGGCAGCTCTGTCTTTTTTTTTAATTTATTTTTTATCCAGCAGGTTCTTATTAGTTACCTATTTCATACACATTAGTGTCTACATGTCAATCCCAATCGCCCAGTTCATCCCTCCACCCCCGACACACATTCCCCCCTTGGTGTCCATACGTTTGTTCTCTACATCTGTCTCTCTATTTCTGCCCTGCAAACCGGTTCATCTGTACCATTTTTCTAGGTTCTACATATATGCGTTAATATATGATATTTGTTTTTTTCTTTCTGACTTACTTCACTCTGTAGCTTTGTCTTCTTGTTCTACTATTCTCAGTCTGCAGCTTTTTTCTTAAGATAGTAATATGGCTATAATTCCTCCTAGCATCAAATCTATACTACAGATAGAAAAGAACAAAGGTACAGAAATACAAAGAGCAAAATTTCATGAACCAACAAAGCCTGTACCTGTCATCAGCTTGGCTGAGAGCTTCACAATTTCTGTCTACATCTTATTAACAGAGCCTGGTTGCATGACCCATCTCAACTGGAATGGAGTCTGAGACGACAACAGAACTCACGGTCTCTATTAACAGAATAAGGCAAAGGAATGACTTTTGAGAGGTAATCCACAGTCTCTGCAGCCACCAGAGAAGAGAGCAGGAGAGTAAGAGGAGTGTCATGTAGACTAGAAATCATCAGTCCATGGGTCTATTTAATATCTGAACAAAAGTGTTCCAGCTTTTACAAGTATTTTTCTAAATTGAAAGTGAATGCCTAATTTGGATTGTCTGAATAGAAAAGAGATAGAGATTTTTGCCTTCAAAAGTTTCAAAATAGGGCTTCCTTGGAGGCGCAGTGGTTGAGAGTCCGCCTGCCGATGCAGGGGACACGGGTTCGTGCCCCGGTCCGGGAAGATCCCACATGCCACGGAGCGGCTGGGCCCGTGAGCCATGGCCGCTGGGTCTGCACGTCCGGAGCCTGTGCTCCGCAATGGGAGAGGCCACAACAGTGAGGGGCCCGCGTACCGCAAAAAAAAAGCAAAAAAAAAAAAAAAAGTTTCAAAATAACAAAATGTTTAATGTTAATCAGGGTCTTAAATGCTGAAACTTGAAAATGTAAGTGACCAAATAAGCAATCAAGTTACTTGGAGACAAGGCTTAGCTGTGACCTAAATTTTGCTTAAATGGTTCATTTACATCCATGCAGTGAGGAAGCAAGGGCCTCTTTCCCACATCCCCAGTAAGAAAGAACACCTACAAAGTGTCCGGAGTCACCCAACCAAGTATACCATTCTTTAGAAAAAAAAAAAAAAAGGAAAACATAATATTTGGAACTTTGGTGATGGATCAAGTATTTCTACATGCATAAATAAAATGGTCCAGGTAAATATTTACACACCTGGAATTTTATGTAAAACTCTGTCTTGCCCCTGGATAGCATGCATGTCCATTACAGTGATGACATGCTGTACTCATTAGCCTTGATGCACAGGACTCAGCCTAGAAGACTCAGAAAAGGGCATCCTACTCCTCAGGGAGTTTGACCCCAGTGCCTTCACAACATGGAGAGAGAAGAGCTTGGGATTCGTCTAAATTTATCTCAGCAATTCTGATGATTTAATTTCCATTACCAGTAATTCTTTGAGACTTGAGCAGTTAAAAAAAAAGAAATGACAGTGAAGAATTAAAGGAAGCCAGCCGATAATGGGGTGGGCTAGAAGTAGGCATAAATAAGTTCCTAGGAAAAATGTCCTCACTTCAAAGAAAGATCTATAAGAATATGATAATCTCTATCTCCTCTGGACATTTTTGTTTTTAGGTATAATATACTGTAATGCTACATACCTCTTGTTACCATCAGGGAAATTAGGCTGACATAAAAACTCATATAACAAATGTGGTAAATGGAGAGAAATTACGGTAGATTTTTTAATGATGCCATTAAGTTCTAGACTTAGAGTTCCCTATCACTGAATTTCATCAGTCAAGATACAGAACTGTTACATCACCACAAGGCTTCCTCATTTTGCCCTTTTATAATCACACCCAACCTTCTTAAATTCTCATCACTACCACCATGCCCTAACCCATGGTAATCACTAATCTGTTCTCCATATCCAAAATTTTGTAATTTTTTTTCTTTGAGATCAATCTAAGTTGTTGACTCTGTCAGTAGTTTACTCCATTTTACCTGGGTAGTTATTCCACGGTATAGATGTACCAATTAAACATTTATCCATTAAAAGATACCTGGTTTGTTTCCAGTGTGGGCTATTATGATTAAAGCAGCCGCATACATTTGTGTTTCGGTTTTTGTATTGTGAAGAGAAAGACAACTTTTATTTTTCTGAGTTGCTGCCTAGGCATCCTACAGTGTGATAACCCTGCTTACACCCAGAGTTTGGACATTTAATAAGGACTTCATCCGGCCATAAATTCCTGACGGCAGAGGGCATCATTTAAAATAATCACTTAGAGTTAAGCCCAAGAAAAGTTAGTGACCTCTGCCCCAATCACCTTACAATAGGCGCTTGCTACCCTGCCCTCTATCTCCTGCTCACTCGTGACCTGGAACAGGACTGCCTTTCCTCTGACTCATGTGTCCCCCACACCCCAATTCTGGGATCTGTAAGTAATAAATCTTGGGATTCTACTTCCTTTGTGTGGGTGCATTAAAACTGTGCCTTCAATTAAAATTTATCCAAAGTGGGAACTCAAATGGCAATAATACTCCTTTATTGTTGTTTTAGCTGCAGGAGATGAAAGACATTCCCTTTCTCATTTCTGATATTAGTAATTAGTGTCTTCTCTATTTTTACCTTTGCCAGTCTTCCTAGAGATTCATCAATTTTATCAACTTTTTTGAAGAACTAGATTTTTGTTTCATTTCCTCTATCATTTCCTGTTTCAATTTAATTGACTGCTGCTTCAATTGTCATTATTTCTTCTTTGTGCTTGGTTTGGGGTTATTGTGCTCTTCTTTCCCAAAGTAATTGAGAGTTTAAATTATTGACTTGAGCCTTTTCATTTCTTATGTAAGCATTTAAGACTATGAATTTCCCTCTAAATATTGCTTTAATTACCTCATGATATGTTGAATTATATATAAAATATATACACACACTTTCAATATATACATTCAAAGTACATACTATATATACAATATGCATTCAAAATACATATATATTGTGTGTGTGTGTGTGTGTGTGTGTGTGTGTGTATATATATATATATATTTTAACCTTTAGACCTCCTCTTAGACCCATGGATAATTTAGAAGTGTATTGCTTATACTGTTTTAATTTCCTCTTATTTTGAAATATTCCTGTTGTCTGTTACTCATTTCAAGTTTGATTACATTAAGGTCAAAGATATCCTCTATATGATTTCAATTCTTTGACATTTGTAGAAGTTTATTTTATGGCCCAAGCTATAGTCTATATTGATGAATATTCCATAGTGCTTAAAAAATGTTTACCTTTTGTTTGGAGGAGCATTCTATAGATAAGTCACTTAGATTCTGTTGGGTTACTGTGTTGTCCAAATCTTCTAAATATTTGCTGATTTTCTGTCTAGCAGGGTTTTCTTGTTTGTTTGTTTTTTACTTTCAACATATTATACCTATGTCAATGAATCTGAATTTGATGTAAGTTTCTTATAAACAACATATAGTTGGGTCATGTTTTTTAATCCACTCTACCTGTCTTTATTTTTTGACTACTATAATTAGACCACTTACATTAATTATTGAGATGTTAGAACTCTGCCAGTTTATTTTTTTAATTTGTTTCCTCTGCTTGTTGTCCCTGTTTCTTTTTACTCGTCTTCATGTGGGTTACTTAAGCATTTTTCTGATTCTTTATATATTTAATTATAGTGTGCTTGAATGTATCTCTTCGTAGTTTTTAAAATAAAAATTTGAGAGTTCCAAACCACATTTCTAAATCATGCTTGCTAACATAGAAAACTATAATTCAATACCCTCAAAAATTGAGAGTCTAATTCACAAAGACTAGCTCATTATTTCTTGAGCCAGTGGATTATTCTTTTTTTTTTTTTTTTTTTTTTTGCGGTACGCGGGCCTCTCACTGTTGTGGCCTCTCCCGTTGCGGAGCACAGGCTCTGGATGCGCAGGCTCAGCGGCCATGGCTCACGGGCCCAGCTGCTCTGCGGCATGTGGGATCTTCCCAGACCGGGGCACGAACCCGTGTCCCCTGCATTGGCAGGCGGACTCTCCACCACTGCGCCACCAGGGAAGCCCCCAGTGGATTATTCTTGAACACAGCCCTTATTTTTCAAAAGTAACCTTACAGAGATGACTGTGGATACATATAGTTACATGATTCCTGCAGATCCCTGACTAAATCAGCCACTAAACTAAGGACAAGACATTATCCTTTCAGATACATAAAGATAACATTCATTTTCTTCCTTATTTCAAATTCAATTTACACTTATAAAATGATATGATGCAACTATTGTTTTGGTTAGTAGAGTATAATATGTGTTGAACATCAGGAGAGCTGTGATGACAGCCTGTAAATATGTTAAGACTGCTTATTTTCCCATAGTCCATGAATCTCAGGGCTGGAAATTAGATTAATGTCAACCTAATATCCTAAGTCAAAACAGGTAGTTGACCATAATATTCATTCTTCCCTTTTTCCTCAGTTTATTGGGCAAAAGATAAAGTCTGTATTTATAGGCTCCCTTGAATCTAATTTTAGCTATGTGACTAAATTCTGGCCAATGAGGTGCAAAAAGAAGGGGTGTGTGTACCTTTTAGGAAGGTGTTAAAGAAAATGGCATATTCTACTTTCCTTCTCTCTTTCCAACTGGTTAGACTGCTGGTTGGCATTTGTGCTGGTGCAGCCGTTTGGAGAATGATACAGAATGATGAAAGGTCTAGACAGTAACATAAAAGGCACTTAGTCCCGAAAACTGGCATCCTGAACTTACTGTTTATATAAGAGAGAAATAACCTTCTATCATTTCAAGCTATATTTATTGTGTTCTTTATATGACTACCAGCTGAACATGCTAATAATTGATATACTTCCCAATGTTAATTCCATTGTAAATGCCTCTTCCACACTGAAACTAATATTATTCAGACAAAACTTCCAACAATAGTTATTACTGTAGTAATTATTTAATATTTTAAAACTATTGTCACTTCCTTTTTTAAGCATTTCAATAACTTGCATTTTCTTTTGCAATATTATGATTGATGTCATATCTTTCATATGACTTTCATCATACTGTATAAGCAACCACTGCCTGGCTTTTCAACTCTGTAGGTTTAGTACATTCTTTCTTGCTCTCCCTTCACCTCTCTATGTTTCAAATGTAACAGTATTTGTTCATGAATTATGTCATATTACAGTCTTACACACATCTTTTTTGATGATTTGGTTTCTGCTGGGGACTCTCCTGCCAAACTCCAACTCTTGCCTTTTTTAAAATCTTTTATTTAATTCCTCATCCTCAGTTCTCAGATCAAATATTTCTTCCTTAGAGAAATCTCCTTGACCCCCTTGATCATCTCATATTCTTTTATTTTATACTTTTTACCAAAATGTGTTTCTTTAACTCAGTACTGTATAATTTTTCAATTAATCTCTGTATCCTCTTGTTAGAATAGGAACCCCATGAGTACATGTTTTTTTTTTTTCTTTTTTGTTAGTGCAAGTACCGAGAACAGCACTTAGCACATAGTAGATGCTCAATAAAAGTTTTTAAATAAATGAACTTTTAAAAACTTCTGGATACTTTTCTTTAGAAATTGTGACTTTGGCACTTGGCTTACTTACTTCCTCTATACAATATGTCATGTAATATACTTTGATAGCTTAAAAATCACTGTAGAATACCCATCCAGCAAGTTAGTCTCTCTGCTTCTCAAACTACTATTCAGTAATTTTCTTTCCCAATCTACTTCAGTCATACAATATCATCATCATGCTACGGACATTGATACCACCAAAATGTCAGCCATTCAGCACTCTGAATACAATGCCCTATTCATGTTTCTCCCTCAATTATTTCTACTGTCTCATACTTGACAGCAATGTTACTTGCAATTTGCTGACTCTCTGTTTTGAGTCTCCACTGCTCTGAAATTACACTACAAATCATTTCTAAAATACTTTACAACAGGTATCAGGAAAAAAATATACAATCTTAGATGAAGCCAACTGCTGGTGTTCTCTGTGACTGCTGTTAAGTTGCTGACAGGCCATGAGAGTGTCACACCTCACTGGGGCTTCCGAACTGCCCAGACATCTCACGTCCTCAAGTAATTCATTCTGATTGTCCATATACAAAATGTATCCCAAACCCAGATGTATGATTTAGAATGCCTGCCACTGAAATACCAGAAGTATAGGTGGGTTAAGTAATGAGCAAATAGGAAGATTTCAAGGTTTCTTGATTCCGTTACTCAGCAGTGTCATAAAAGAACTGGGTTCCTTCTATTCTGGCATCTCCAGTTATTGCTATTACATTCCCTCATGGTCATGAGATGGCTTCAGTAATTCTAAGCATTGCATGAAGACAGGATGACACTCTGCAAAGAAAAGGGGTGTTTCCCTCTAAGCAAGCAAGTATTCGTATTGGTAAGGAAAACCTTTCCTAGAAGGCAATAAGCATACCTTCTCTCAGGTTCCAGAGGGCATAACTGGCACACATGTACATCCTGTTAGCAAGGAGAATGAGACCACAGTGGTCTGTTAGATGATCCAAAATTCTTTATGTTGGCATAGGGTGGCAAATATTTTCCCTAAGTAAGTAGAATGGGAATGGTAATCATTTTCATAAATTTGAAGCTTTGTTGGCCAAAAAAAAAAAAAATATTGCTTTTGATAGGCAACCAACAGCAGGAAAGTGGTGTCACAGAAGTTAAGGAAGCAACATTTTGAAGAGGGAGAATCCAATTAACTAAATACAACGGTTCTGAGATAAAGTGAGAAATGAAAAAATTGCATTATCAACATGAAGATCATTAACAAATTTTGCAAAAAAGATACACGTGGAGCAGTGAGGTCATGCAGGTTTGGGAAGAACGGTTATAATTCTCAAAAAAAACACTTCGTATAAAATGATACTGTGCAAGGCTGACCCTGCTTGGCCTTTACATCATCTGTTTTAAGTATTAAAAGAAGAAGAAAAAAAAAAGGAAATGGAGATCGAATCACATATACTGATTAAAATGACAACATTCACATGTTGACCTTAAATAGATCAACTTAGTATGGGCTTTTCATGAGCTACTCTAGTTGGAGTTCAGGAAAATAACATAAAAATAATCCATTGAAGAGAAACCTTAGAAATAATGGTTGGTTTTGCTTTGAATGGAAGTGCAATTTATATAGCATCCTGTGGAATTTACTAACGCTTCACATTTATCCTAAAAGATCCTTCTTCTACAAGACAACAGATGAATTCCCTTGAGGTAATTCAGCATTTTCTATGTAGTAATACACAAGAATACTTCAAGAACTGATGTGAGGGAGGGAGTTAGTTCTAGGGAAGGTCTAGCATTCAAGTGTCTTAGAAAAAAAAATTAAGAAATGTTGTGAATAATCATAATATCGCATACAATACTCTTCAGCTCCATAACTAAGCATGCTGTTATCTCTCTTTCTGGCATAGTTAATATTTCATAAAGTGTTCTGATACACTGCAGGGTTACCAACACTGACTTTAATGTAACATTTTTCTTTGAAGGACTGAAACCAAGTGGTCTGTCCAGGGCATCATAAATCTTAGTTTTCATATAGAATACAGAAACCATAAACAACATAAAACAATATTTAACCCTCAAAGAAGACCAATTTCCAATACAAAATCGGACAGTTATGACAGTAAAGGAATGAGTAGATGAGAATAGGAACACTCCACTTTACACAAGACTGTCAGAAACAAAATAAAGGAGGCATAGGAGCCCCAAGGATGGTACATGATAGAAAAATGACCAAGAAACTAAAATGGTCCATGTGGACAATTCAGCTTTTCAGCCATCTGTAACCAAAGAATATAGAATATCAAGATCTAAATATTGCTAAAGACAGATGCGCAAATAATATATACATATATGTATATATATACACATACATATATATACATATTTATAAGCTTTATATGAATCAAGTTAAGAAGTCATTATTATAGGTAAATATACAATGAACATAATATGATTTGACAAAGCTTTAAGGTAAAATAATTGCATGGAATTAAGCCATAATACATTATAATTCCCTAATTACATACAACATCTTTAAACTTTTAAAGCCATTAAAACATAGCAGGAATTTAATGGGATATCTAATTTTGGGTACATCTACTGTGTGATTAATTTCTTAGAAGTTTTGTGTGAGTGTAGGTGTGTGTTGGGAACTTTCAGACTGTTTATATTCCAATAGTACATTATTGTTTTATTTCTATATATACCTTGGGATTTGCAAAAATAATATAGATGGATTTTCTTACAAACATCAAAGAACATCTCTGTTAAACTGCTTAAAAGGAAGGAAATTTTTCTATAAACCTTTATTGTGTTAAATAGCACAAAATATCAACATATTTCATTGCCACCTTAGTGAAAATAAAGAAAATATACTAAGTAACAACTGACTTAATCACCAAAATAACAGGTAATAAGTCATCTAATAAGCAAACATGATATACGATGCACTCTTGTGAATGTTTTAGATGTTTAACCCATTTCATCTTCATAGTAACTTTATGAAGCACTGACTTTTTAAAAAGAATTTTATGGATTTGTTAACCAGAGCGCAGATAGCTTAAGTCACTGAGTACACTGAAGAGCTGAGACTTGACCCTTGGAAGTGGCTCCAAAACCTGTGCCTATAATGATTATGTTGTTTTGCAAACTTGCTTCTGCATTGTTTTGTTTCATAGACCAGTAAGCCAAGATACTATTTTTTTATCTAAATTTTTTTTCAGAGAACACTGGCATAGTATGTAGCAACAATGTAAGAGTATTAATACAATATAATTTAAGGATTTCCCAGAAAAAAATAATCCCTTTTCTCCTTCTCATTATTTTTCTTCTCAATCCATTCATTATTTTTCTTCTCAATCCATTAATAAATGACTAATTCCCTTTACTTATAATACAGCAAAATAAAAATGCTTATGGGTGGGGAAATACTTTATGCTGTAATGAATCACTTATTGTTTTGTATAAAGTTCCTAAAATGTGGTCAAAGGATTTTTAGAGTAAGAATTTCCATGTGTGCTAATTATTTAAACATTTCTAGACATATGGCTTATTTCTACTGGTAGAGACTGAAAGTGGATATTAAACAAGCTCTGAAGTGACATATATATACAGTAAAATTTCAAACCTTGACTCTCATTAATTAATTATATGTATTTTTCTAAAAATAAGACTTGAGGTAAGCATGAAGATACTGGATCCCTCAACTTGTTGAGCTATGATGCTACTGAAGATGGAAGATAGTGTATTCAGAAGACATGGGAAAGTGGTAATAGATTCTTGCATACTTTATTTTTTTAAAATTTATTTATTTATTTATTTTTGGCTGTGTTGGGTCTTCATTTCTGTGCGAGTGCTTTCTCTAGTTGCGGCAAGTGGGGGCCACTCCTCATCGCAGCGTGCAGGCCTCTCACTGTTGCGGCCTCTCTTGTTGTGGAGCACAGGCTCCGGACGCACAGGCTCAGCGGCCATGGCTTACTAGGCCCAGCCGCTCCGTGGCATGTGAGATCCTCCCAGGCCAGGGCTCGAACCCGTGTCCCCTGCATTAGCAGGCAGATTCTCAACCACTGCGCCACGAGGGAAGCCCCTTTTGCATACTTTAAAATGCCACCGAGAGATGTCATTGACTGAATGAGGATGGTTTCAAAATCATTAGCTTTTTGTCAAAATTAAATATTCATAATTGCAAAAGATCAACTGTCTAAAGTAGCCTAAAATGTTGAGAATATATTTTTTAGATTTTCCTTTACCAAAAAATACAGTGTTTAGCTTAAACTATACTTAAATAATTGAAAATTAATATTAATTTGATGAATACAAGCAAAATGCTATTCAAATACATTTTAATAAATTACTCTTGTTTTTTTTTATAAAATTGTGTCTATTGCTTTAAATATCTACATAATTTACTGGCATTTTTAAGTCTTTGACATGTACAATTCCCTATTTTAAATTATTGTTGAAAAGAGAATTGCTTGTATTTTTGAGAATTTTCAAAAGCCAAACCAAGGCCTACACATATTTGAACAGTCCAACATTAAAACTTGAAATTAAAAAATGACTATTTACTAAGGAATAAAATTGTGTGGGAAGGAGGTAAAAAGAAGCTAAAGAAAATGGCAACAGATTTTAAAGTTCCTTTCTTACTCAAATGATCCAATTTGAGCTGGAAAACAACCCATGTAATCTGCAGGGTATCAGTAAGAAACAGAGCAGCAGATGAGTAGGAACTGACATCTGTGGCTTGGGAAAAAATTTGGCAAGGACAGCAAAAAACAAGAAGTTAAAGAACTCTAAATGGCCATAAAAATGTACTCTTTGAAAAAACATAGGACAGTTTAAATCTTACTTTTATTTTCTTCCCTTATTAACTAATATATATATTTGGCAGTATAGCAATAAGTGAGAAGTCAAAAGAGTCATTCTGAAAGCAATAAATAAATGCATCTTATGGAAGACAGAAATATACAGAAGTGTATTTTTATATGGAGTAATTTAAAATATTTAATGTAAATCCACAATACTTTGGAAAATACATTTCAGGTTCCTTCTTTGACACTCTTGCAAAACCCATAGGATTCTGCTGTTCAAGAACCTTTTGAGGTTTACATAATTCTTCCCCTCAGAAAATAAAATCTGTGAGAACAATTGAACACACTGTATTTATCCTAATCTCTTTGAGTTAAAATAACAAATTATCAAGATGAACTACAAAGCAGAGATATTAAATCTATACAGGGCCTATGATTACTGATATAATTGTAAATTTTCAACTAAAATTAAATAGACAATACACAAATTCATTACTATAATCCAAAAGTCATCAAAGGTCAAAACCAAATGCCTAAGAAAATATGCATTTGACAGTAAAGAAATAAACAAAGAAATGTTAAAGCAAACGCTTTTTTTCTGTGATATTAAATCAGACTTCCCTTTATGAGTTTTAGAAACAACTTAAAAATACAGTAAACCCCATGATAGTACTATCCCGTCTCACAATAACAGACATTGGGGTATAATGTGAATTTTTAATTGGATCTTATTTCTCAAAGTAAAGTTCATATTTTCTGCTTGGACGTGGGGTGGAAGAAACGGAAGGAGGTTATTAAATGACAGGGTTGTGATCATGTGGATCTTCCTCAGTTTAGTGTATGGTCAGCTGCATGCATACTAAATTTTTCTAGCTTTAATTTTCTGCTTTTTCTGACAGTACAGACTGGCTAAAAAGCATTGCTTTTTATTATTCTTGCTATAGTTTGACTCTACATTTTATTTGATTGATATTTTTAAGCCCAAGTATTACGTTTTAGTGGAATATGATATTACATATAAAGAACAAGCAAACTAATCAAAAAATCACTCTTAATTCTTCAGATTTCCACAACTGGAACATCTTGATAAGATGAAATGAGACCTCCAGAATACTAGAGTTCAAATAGCAACAGTACAAAAATACTGCATTCACAAAAAATTTTGCATACATGACAGATGTTAGATTTTGGAAATACACTAAAATTGAATATCAAACACATTTCAACATATTAAATATTTTTCATAATAAAATATATCCCATGACTAAAAAAGGAAGTGAAATATTTACGTATGTTCTTTACTAGCCCATTCTTAACTCAGCACCTCAGTAACAGTCTAGTAAATGGCCTCTGCTGATTTACCTGTGAGTCCATCTCCAGGAAATGCTTATTAATCCAGTTAATTTATCTTAGGTCTACATTCTGCACTCTCTAAGAACTGGCTAGAAATCATCTGTGGATTCTGAACAATCCTAACCAGTCTAATTTGAGTTGAGTCATCTAAATGGTAATTAAAGCACTAAAATAACCCTTTTGCCATGGCCTTTGGCTACATTTGTATGATCACTTTAATGCCTCACAGTTTACCCACCATGGCCAATATTCTTCACCTGGGATATGTCTTATTGGCATCCAAATAAAATAGTCTTGAAATAATGGATTGGTTTTATGGACTAATGCAAAGTTGTTTCAAGAAACTCGAATTGCAGAAAACCTGTTTCTTGATATATAAGGGTTTTAAATCCTGCCAAACCTCCTAGTTAAATATGTTTTTTAAAAAATAATAAAGCAGGAGGGGAAGTGCTATGTGTGGCAAGAGCAAGCTCTCAACAAATATTTGTTGACTGACTGAATGAACAAATGAATGAATACGCTGGCCTCCCTCATTTAATTGATAATTATTACTGCAGATTCCCAAATCATTTGAATGGAATCTATTCTTTCCAATTTTAATTCATATTTTTAAAAATCAAGTATAGTTTGCATCAGAGCATGTATTTCACCTACTGGGCCTTATGGTTTCTGCTTGGTGGAGCTCTACACAGCAACAGGCATTTAACAAATATTTACTGTGTGCCTACTATGTGCCAATGTGTAAAATAGAGGGGTTTTTTTATTGCAGTATAGCTGATTTACAATATTGTGTTGGTTTCAGGTGTATAGCATAGTGCTTCAGTATTTTTGCAGATTCTGTTCCATTGCAGGTTATTACAAGATAATGGGTATAATTCCGTGTTCTATACAGTAAATCCTTGCTGCTTATCTATTTTAAATATAATTGTTTGTATCTGTTAATACCATCCCCCTAATCTGTCCCAACACCCTTCCCTTTCCACTTTGGTAAGCACAAATTTGAAACTTGAGGGCATTATTCTGAGTGAAATAAGTGAGACAGAGAAAGACAAATATTGTACTATTCACTTATATGTGGAATCTAAAAAAAAAACAGAACTCAAACTCATGGAAACAGAGAATGGAAAAGTGGTGGCCTGGGATTGAAAGGTGGGAGAAATAGGAGATGTTGGTAAAAGGGTACAAACTTTCAGCTATCAGATGAGTAAGTCTGAGGAACTAATGTAAAACCTGATGACTATAGTTTATAACACTGTACTGTGTAATTAAAATTGCTAAGACATTAGAGAGAATCAACATTCTCACCAAAAAAGAAAACATACAATGTGAGGTGACAGATGTGTTAATTATATGGTGAAATCCTTTCACAATGTATATGCGTATCAAATCATCATGATGTACACTTTAAATACCTTGAAATCGTATATGTCAATTATACTCCAACAAAGCTAAAATAAAAAGTAAAAATATAAAACTAAAAAGATGAATAAAACATTTAAAAACCAGAATATAATGTACTTTTAAATGGTCTACCATAGAGTCAAAGAAGGATAAAACAACTATCATGCTACATAAGACTTGATAAAATAGGATGGTGGTTCACACATTTCGGCTAAAAACGAAGGAGAGAGATCATTTTATGTAGATTTTGGATATGGAGCTTACAAGAACCAGGCTGTCTGGTATGACAGTGAATGTTAGAGTTTAAAATCTTAGAATCAAAGCATAGCTCCGCATGATGTGATCAAAGTCTTAATTGTTCTTGCAGGTGACTGAAACCTAATAAAGATGAAATTCACTGGAGTTTGAAGATTTACAAAATATATTTAGCAAAATTTAGAAGAGAAATAAGTCATCAATAAGAAATCAGAAGTTGCTAAGATATATGACAAAACATATCTACATGCAAAGAAACTGAGCAAGGTCCCAAACTGCTAAAGACTTCCTGGGCATAAATAAATAATGGCAATGAGATTACAGAGGCATGCATGAACTTCTGATTTAGCAACTTTAATGGTAGTGGCAGATCAATAATTTGCAAATAAAAGTGAGGTAGTACTAATATGATGACCCATAACACCATTTCTATAATTCGTTATGGGAGTGGGCTGTACACTGTCCCTGATTGAAAGGGAAGTTATCACCAAGGAACAACAGGGAAACTAAGGGAAACTATTAAATAACTAAATGTTCAAGACTGTGAAAATTTTGTCATGTGAAAATGCAGATTTCCTGGGGCAAAATAGAAGTAGAAGAGATGCTACAAAAAGTTTATTGATTGGCTAGGGAAACATAAATTATTTAAACTTCAGAATATGTCAAAATATAGAAGGAAGAAAGTGTACCTTGAGATGATTTCAGACATGAGAAAACGTAGGTGAAATTAAACTGGATTTTCCAGCATCACTATAACAGATGATTTATCTACTCTTCCTGAATTGTGACACTTCCAATACCTCAAACTCTTTTGCATTTGTTATTGTTTTGCTTTTGGAGCATCCCAGTGATAAAGGCAGTCTGGCGTTTTAGTCCCATTTTCTGGGTGAAGTAGCTTATGCCTAGAGAGATAATAACTTGTGTTCAGACTGAGATCTAGGACTTAGAATTGAATGTCCCAATCAGGACTACATTCCACATCAATAATACATTCCAGGTGTTAGATATTAATCTTCGCCACAAATTGTGAAATGTATTTTCTCTCATGTTTCTTTGATTTCTTTTCTAATAATCTTCTACAAATAGGCCTTACACAGGAGTTATTAGTTTATTTGAATTAAATTTTATTACAAAAACTTAGTTGAAATTGATAGATTATACAAATTGAAATCTCTGTGGTTGGTAAAATAAACTATTCTCCTCCTGAAAAATAAAAACTTATCTATTGGATGGACCTTCAAGATGGCAGAGGAGTAAGAAGTGGAGATCAACTTCCTCCCAACAAATACATCAAAAATACATCTACGTGTGGAACAACTCCTACACAACACCTACTGAATGCTGGCAGAAGACCGCAGACTTCCCAAAAGACACCAGAGGGTGACTTAAATGCAGAGGTGGGGCCAGATCCAAGGCAGAATGCCAGGAGCTGTGCGAACAAAGAAAAGAAAGGGAAATCTCCCCCAGCAGACTCAGGAGCAGCTGATTAAATCTCCACCATCAACTTGATGTACCTGCATCTGTGGAATACCTGAATAGACAACAAATCATCCCAAAACTGAGGAGGTGGACTTTGGTAGCAACTGTAGCCTTGGGGTTTGCTGTATGCAACTGACTAGCTTCTGATTTATATGGTTACCTTAGTTCAGCTTTTAGCGCTTTGTTATCATTGGTGGAGTTGTTCATTGGTTGCTCTCTTCTTTACATTTTATAATTTTTTTGATTTATTTTTTTAATTTTAATAATATTTTTTAATTCTTTATTTTAATAACTTTATTTACTTATTTTTTCTTTCTTTCCTTTTCTCCCTTTTCTTCTGAGCCGTGGGGCTGACAGGGTCTTGGTGTTCCGGCCGGGTGTCAGGGCTGAGCTTCTGAGGTGGGACAGCCGAGTTCAGCAAACTGGACCACCAGAGCCTCTCGGCCCCACGTAATATCAGTTGAAGAGAGCTCTCCCAGAGATCTCCGTCTCAATGCTAAGTCACAGTTACACTCAATGACCAGCAAGATGCAGTGCTAGACATCCCATGCCAAACAACTAGCAAGACAGGAACACAACCCTACCCATTAGCAGAGAGGCTGCCTAAAATCATACTACGCTCACAGACACCCCAAAACACACAACCAGACACGGCCCTGCCCACAAGAAAGACAAGATCCATCCCCAACCACCAGAACACAGGCACCAGTCCCCTGCACCAGGAAGCCTACACAAGCCACTGAACCCACCTTACCCACTGGGGGCACACCCCCAAACCAACGGGAACTACAAACCTGCAGCAGCCTGTGAAAATGGAGACCCAAAACACAGGAAGCTAAACACAATGAGAAGACAGAGAAATAAGCAGCAGATGAAGGAGCAAGGTAAAAACCCACCAGACCAAACAAATGAAGAGGAAGTAGGCAGTCTACCTGAAAAAGAATTCAGAATATGATAGTAAAGATGATCCAAAATCTTGGAAATAGAATAGAGAAAATACAAGAAACCTTTAACAAGGACCTAGAAGAACTAAAGAGCAAACAAACAATGATGAACAACACAATAAATGCAATTAAAAATTCTCTAGAGGGAATCAATAGCAGAATAACTGAGGCAGAAGAATGGATAAGTGACCTACAAGATAAAATAGTGGAAATAACTACCACAGAGCAGAATAAACAATGAAAAGAATTGACGACAGTCTCAGAGACCTCTGGGACATTAAATGCACCAACATTTGGGTTATATGGGTCCCAAAAGCAGAAGAGAAAGAGTCTGAGAAAATATATGAAGAGATTATAGTTGAAAAATACCCTAATATGGGAAAATAATGGTCAATCAAGTCCAGGAAGTGCAGAGAGTCCCATACAGGATAAATCCAAGGAGAAACACGCCAAGAAACATATTAATCAAACTATCAAAAATTAAATACAAAGAAAAAATATTAAAAACTGCAAGGGTAAAGCAACCAATAACATACAAGGGAATCCCCATAAGGTTACACCTGATCATTCAGCACAAACTCTGCAGGCCAGAAGGCAGTGGCAGGACATATTTAAAGTGATGAAAGGGAAAAACCTACACCCAAGATTACTCTACCCAGCAAGGATCTCATTCAGGTTCGATGGAGAAATTAAAACCTTTTCAGAAAAGCAAAAGCTAAGAGAATTCAGCACCACACAACCAGCTTTACAATAAATGCTAAAGGAA
Organism: Hyperoodon ampullatus; assembly: GCF_949752795.1. Taxonomy (NCBI): domain Eukaryota; kingdom Metazoa; phylum Chordata; class Mammalia; order Artiodactyla; family Ziphiidae; genus Hyperoodon; species Hyperoodon ampullatus. The sequence goes on from NC_136933.1 coordinate 33,207,679, forward strand.
CTTCTCTAGGCAGGAAACACAAGACAAAGAAAAGACCTACAGTAATAAACCCAAAACAATTAAGAAAGTGGTAATAGGAACATACATATCAATAATTACCTTAAATGTAATTGGATGAAATGTTCCAACCAAAAGACACAGGCTCGCTGAATGGATACAAAAACAAGACCCGTATATATGCGGTCTACAGGAGACCCACTTCAGACATAGGGATACATACAGATTGAAAGTGAAGGGATGGAAAAAGATATTCATGCACATGGAAATCAAAAGAAAGCTGGAGTAGCAACACTCATATCAGACAAAATAGAGTTTAAAATAAAGACTATTAGAAGAGACAAAGAACGACACTACATAATGATCAAGGGATCAATCCAAGAAGAAGATATAACAATTGTAGATATTTATGCACCCAACATAGGAGCACCTCAATACATAAGGCAAATGCTAACAGCCATAAAAGGGGAAATCGACAGTAACACAATCATAGTAGGGGACTGTAACACCCCACTTTCACCAATGGACAGATCAACCAAAGTGAAAATAAATAAGGAAACACAAGCTTTAAATGACAGATTAAACAAGATGGACTTAATTGATATTAATAGGACATTCCATCCCAAAACAACCAAATACACTTTCTTCTCAAGTGGTCATGGAACATTCTCCAGGAGAGATCACATCTTGGATCACAAATCAAGCCTTGGTAAATATATGAAAATTGAAATTGTATCAAATATCTTTTCCAATCATAGCACTATGAGACTAGATATCAATTACAGGAAAAAAATGTAAAAAACATAAACACATGGAGGTTAAATAATACACTACTAAATAACCAAAAGATCCCTGTAGAAATCAAAGAGGAATCCAAAAAGGACCTGCAAACAAATGACAATGAAAACATGATGACCCAAAACCTATGGGATGCAGCAAAAGCAGTTCTAAGAGGGAAGTTTATAGCAATACAATCCTACCTCAAGAAACAAGAAAAATCTCAAATAAACAACCTAACGTTACAGCTAAAGCAATTAGAGAAAGAAGAACAAAAAACCCCGAAGTTAACAGAAGGAAAGAAATCATAAAGATCAGATCCAAAATAAATGAAACAGGAATGAAGGAAACAATAGCAAAGATCAATAAAACTAAAAGCTGGTTCTTTCAGAAGATAAACTAAATTGATAAACCATTAGCCAGACTCATCAAGAAAGAAAGGGAGAAGACTCAAATCAATAGAATTAGAAATGAAAAAGGAGAAGTAACAACTGACACTGCAGGAATACAAAGGATCATGAGAGATTACTACAAACAACTCTATGCCAATAAAATGGACAACCTGGAAGAAATGGACAAATTCTTAGAAATGCACAACCTGCCAAGACTGAACCAGGAAGAAATAGAAAATATGAACAGACCAATCACAAGCACTGAAATTGAAACTGTGATAAAAAATCTTCCAACAAACAAAAGCCCAGGACCAGATGGCTTCACAGGCGAATTCTATCAAACATTTAGAGAAGAGCTAACACCTATCCTTCTCAAACTCTTCAAAAATATAGCAGAAGGAGGAACACCCAAACTCATTCTACGAGGCCATCATCACTCTGACACCAAAACCAGACAAAGATGTCACAAAAAAAGAAAACTACGGGCCAATATCACTGATGAACATAGATGCAAAAATCCTCAACAAAATACTAGCAAAATGAATCCAACAGCACATTAAAAAGATCATACACCATGATCAACTGGGCCTTATTCCAGGAATGCAAGGCTTCTTCAGTATATGCAAATCAATCAGTGTGATACACCATATTAACAAATTGAAGGAGAAAAACCATATGATCAGCTCAACTGATGCACAGAAAGTTTTTGACAAAATTCAACACCCATTTATGATAAAAACCCTCCAGAAAGTAGGCATAGAGGGAACCTTCCTCAACATAATTAGGGCCATATATGACAAACCCACAGTCAGCATCTACCTCAATGGTGAAAAACTGAAACCATTTCCACTAAGATCAGGAACAAGACAAGGTTGCCCATTCTCACCACTATTATTTAACATAGTTTTGGAAGTTTTAGCCACAGCAATCAGAGAAGAAAAAGAAATCAAAGGAATCCAAATCAGAAAAGAAGAAGTAAAGGTGTCACTGTTCGTAGATGACATGATACTATACATAGAGAATCATAAAGATGCAACCAGGAAACTACCAGAGGTAGTCAATACACTTGGTAAAGCAGCAGGATGAAAAATTAATGCACAGAAATCTCTTGCATTCCTATATGCTAATGATGAAAAATCTGAAAGTGAAATTAAGGAAACACTCCCAATTACCACTGCAACAAAACGTATAAAATACCTAGGAATAAACCTGCCTAAGGAAACAGAAGAACTGTATGCAGAATACTATAAGAAACTGATGAAAGAAATTAAAGATGATACAAACAGATGGAGACATATACCATGTTCGTGGATTGGAAGAATCAACATTGTGAAAATGACTATACTACCCAAAGCAATCTACTGATCAATGCAATCCCTATCAAACTACAAATGGCATTTTTCACAGAACTAGAACAAAAAATTTCACAATTTGTATGAAAACACAAAAGACCCCGAAACGTCAAAGAAATCTTGAGAAAGAAAAATGGATCTGGAGGAATTAGGCTCCCTGATTTCAGTCTATAATAGAAAGCTATAGTAATCAAGACAGTATGGTACTGGCACAAAAACAGAAAGATAGATCAATGGAACAGGATAGAAAGCCCAGAGGTAAACCCATGCACATATGGTCACCTTATTTTTGATAAAGGAGGCAAGAATATACAATGGAGAAAAGACAGCCTCTACAATAAGTGGTGCTGGGAAAACTGGACAGCTACATGTAAAAGAAGGAAATTAGGGCTTCCCTGGTGGCGCAGTGGTTGAGAGTCCGCCTGTCAATGCAGGGGACATGGGTTCGTGCCCTGGTCCGGGAAGATCCCGTATGTCGCGGAGCTGCTGGGCCCGTGAGCCATGGCCGCTGAGCCTGTGCGTCCGGAGCCTGTGCTCCGCAACAGGAGAGGCCACAACGGTGACAGGCCCGTGTACCGCAAGAAAAAAAAAAAAAAAGAATGAAATTAGAACACTCCCTAACACCATACACAAAAATAAACTCCAAATGGATTAAAGACCTAAATGTAAGGCCAGACACTCTAAAACTCTTTGAGAAAAACATAGGCACAACACTCTATGACATAAATCACAGCAAGATCCTTTTTGACCCACCTCCTAGAGAAATGGAAGTAAAAACAAAAATAAACAAATGGGACCTAATGAAACTTTAAAGCTTTTGCACAGCAAATGAAACCATAAACAAGACAAAAAGACAACCCTCAGATGGGAGAAAATATTTGCAAATGAAGCAACTGACAATTGGATTAATCTCCAAAATTTACAAGGAGCTCATGCAGCTCCATATCAAAAAAACAAATACCCCAATCCAAAAATGGGCAGAAGACCTAAATAGACATTTCTCCAAAGAACATATACAGATTGCCAACAAACACATGAAAGGATGATCAACATCACTAATCATTAGAGAAATGCAAATCAAAACTACCATGAGGTATCACCTCACACCAGTCAGAATGGGCATCATCAAAAACTCTACAAACAATAAATGCTGGAGAGAGTGTGCAGAAAAGGGAACACTCTTGCACTGTTGGTGGGAATGTATATTGATACAGCCACTATGGAATACAGTATGGAGGCTCCTTAAAAAACTAAAAATAGAATTACCATAGGACCCAGCAGTCCCACTCCTGGGCATATACCCTGAAAGAACCATAATTCAAAAAGAGACATGTATCACAATGTTCATTCCAGCACTATTTACAATAGCCAGGATATGAAAGCAACCTAAGTGTCATCGACAGATGAATGGATAAAGAAGATGTGGCACATATATACAATGGAATATTGCTCAGTCATAAACAGAAACGAAATTGAATTGTTTGTAGTGAGGTGGATGGACATAGAGACTGTCATTCAGAGTGAAGTAAGTCAGAAAGAGAAAAACAAATACCATATGCTAATACATATATTTGGAATATTTTTGTAAAAATGGGTCTGAAGAACCTAGGAGCGGAACAGGAATAAAGACGCAGACGTAGAGAATGGACTTGAGGACACGGGGAGGGGGAAGGGTAAGGTGGGACGAAGTGAGAGAGTGGCATGGACATATATACTCTACGAAATGTAAAATAGATAGCTAGTGGGAAGCAGCCGCATAGCACAGGGAGATCAGTTCGGTGCTTTGTGACCACCTAGAGGGGTGGGATAGGGAGGGTGGGAGGGAGATGCAAGAGTGAGGAGATATGGGGATATATGTATAGCTGAATCACTTTGCTATAAAGCAGAAACTAACAATTGTAAAGCAATTATACTCCAATAAAGATGTTAAAAAAAAACAACTTATGTATTAATTCTGGAATAAAATGGAAACAAAATCCCAGCAGAAGGGAGCAACAGATGTTTTCCTCTAGGAAAACTGCAGCTGAGTTTACAATTTTCAATCCCATGCAACATACTGTGTCACTTAGTGACAGATAAAAATACATAAACAATCCTAAATCATAGGTGTTTTATGAAATGTCAGGTATGGTGGATGTGTTAAAATGAGAAAAAACATTTTTATTCCAATGTGTTCACAAATACTATTTTACTCTGAACACCATCTTTATCGCGTATAGCATCTAGCAATTTACAGTTTCATAAGAGGAACAGAAACAGGGCATAACAAAGATCTGTTAGTCATTTGGTGGTTACATATAACCAGAGCTAAAGTACCAGTGAATCAAAACACAGTAGATACTAAGAAAAAAAGACTTTGGGCTGATTATTGAGACGTGAATCAGAAATACCAATAAAGCAGGGGAAAAGAGAAATCTAAATAGATATTTGAATAAAGGTATCAAATTATTATTGCAATCTTTGAAGAGACAGTATTGCATTTGCTTTAAACAGTGTGAAAAAAATACGGTTTTGCAAGTCATTTGGTTTGTAATATAATGAACCAAATGGCTTGCAGAAAATTTGGATGAATTCCAGTTCAACAGCCACTATTCAAATTGATAGTGACAGCTCATTCTGAGAGAAAAATGTTATTTTCAAATGAATGATATGAATTCAAAGGGGTGTGAAGAACTACAGTGTACTTTGTGCATAGGAGTTGTGACAGGTTGGCACATCTTTAATTCTGATTTAAAACAAGCCAGGGCACTGCAGTTTCCAACACCATTAAGTCTATATACCAAAGAAATTATTTGACTCACCGGAATATTCCACAAAACAAAATCTGCCAAAATTTCAAAACTGTGAGTCTGATTTCTGTATTAGATTGGCACGCTATCTGCTAAAACTAATTCCAATGTTTTCTTCCATTAATAAGAGGGAAAAAATTCATACATATTAAGGAAACTTGATCATAACTTAGTAAATACTCTTCTCTAATTGTGAAACTCAGGTGTACCAGGTGAAAGGAAATAGAGTCCCTGCCATAAAAATACAACCTTAAAACTTGACATCAAAATAACTGGGTCATAATTCTACTGAATGACAAAGAGGGCTAAATGCAGAATAATGGCAAAATCCTTCAACCCATTTAGATTGTACTGATTTGGAATATATACATTTTAATTCCTTAATTGTATTCTCACAAAGCCTAATTAGTGTTTTTCCAACACAAAAGCATTGAAAGGAGACCATCTGTACACTTTTGAGGGTGGTTTTCTCCTGAAACTATTCTGCTTTTTCAAAGTTTTTGTTGTTACAAAGTGGCATCATCTTACTGAACTACATCCTAGAAATGACTACTCCAATAGCTGTGACTTACAAAAAAGTTAAGGTGGGTTGTCTATTTAGTGAGATGTTTTACATATTGTCATTTTACTCAAAAGCATTGTAGGTCCTTTTTCCTAATTTATGTATGCTAATTGTCATAAGCTGTTATTTGCGATGCTAGTCAAAAACAAAAATGGACTACAGGTCAAAGAAGTACCTGTATGCATGCTATCGGGCATGAGTCAGTTATTTTTCAATGAAACTGACAGGAATCAAAATCAAAATCTAACTGCAAAGAGCAGGCTGTAAATAGCTTTAGGCAAGGTTTGATAGAGACATCCAAAAATTTCCTGAAGAAAAAAATGTTCTTCAGGAATATTTCTGTCTTTTGGCTACGTGATCATTCTCTCGAGACATCTCCATACGATGGCACAAATGAACAACAGAAGATCTAGGCTTAAAGATATCTCACTGTCAATAATCTTTAAAAGAAGATGTCGGGACTTCCCTGGAAGTCCAGTGGTTAAGATTCTATGCTCCCAGTGCAGAGGGCCCAGGTTCGATCCCTGGTCGGGGAACTAAAATCCCGCATGATGCAGAGCGTGGCCAATAAATCAATCGATCAATAAATAAATGAAGATGTCACCTTTTTCTGTACCCCTTTCAACTCATTAAAATAAATCTGACTGTCTCAGTTTTGGTAAAGTGTCCTTTTATCAACTAAAAATCATGCCCAAAGGAATGGTACACATTGACCTGCCTTAAAATTCTACTACTGCGTTTCTTACACTCAAGGCCTCACTTGTAGACCACGTCACGTAAGGGAGGAGCGATTTCCCAAAGTAACTGAAGGATTCTGTTACCGAAGGAAAGGAGCACAGCAACAGATGTTGAAAGAAACGATAAGACAGCCACAGTATCCCTGTGACTAGCCTCTGTAACACGATTTTCTCCTTCAATCTCTTAAAGTCCCATTTTTAAAATCTCACATGTATGTTACTGCAGATCATCATCTCCACAGGAACATTGAAATGTTTGTATTGTACATCAAGAAAGAAAAGAAGTCTCTGTACTGAAGCAGAGGAGAATTCTAAAAATAAATGTAATATATTCAAAATAAAGTAATATGTGTTTACTCATACACCAGCACAAATGGCCTCAATGTTATTTTACTCTTGAAATACACAACAGGGCTCTTACATGTTAAAATGCAGCACTGTTTTTATTTAGCTGGGTGTATGAGAATCAGGAAATTTGGAGCGAGCAACAGCTTCAATGGAGCCCTTCATTGAGACAAATCATAAATCACTTAAAGGTATATTCAAATGGATTGAGTATGTGAAGATAAATGTCTAGTGCTTACAAATTTAGTTTGAAGCCAAATAATGTAAAATATATAAGTTCAATATTTCTATTTCTCAGCTGCGCACATTATCATATTTCATTTCTACTTTTTATACTGCTTGAAGCTATCCATTTAAAAATACAAACAGATAAGTCACATAAATCACACATTCTACAAAGGCCACCAAACTACCCATTTTCCACACATACACACAGAAAACTACTTTCTTCATTACAGTATAACTCTAATTAAAATAAACATCAACCTGAGCTTATGCTTGGCAGCTCAGTGCACAGACATAGTTACTGCCTTAATCCAATCATCTTTGTTTCTCATTTTAATGCTTACTAAAAAATCTTAATCGATATAATCTGAAGTTTTAGGTACATTAAAAAAAAAAAACAAGGAATATGGCAAGGAGAAAAAAAACAGTAGAGCATGTAAAGGCTAAACAAGAAATAGAAATATTCAACTTGAACTTTAAAAAGCAAACGATAGATTGTAAATTCTGTTTGCTTCAGGAAGGCTTAAGCTGTGTATCCAGTAAAATTGCACCAGACAAGTCAAAATTCCATTGACCTTGGCAATGTTTGAAGGGAAATATATTCATGGAGTTCCCCTGTGCTGAAATTAATCTCTTGTCTTAATAAAAGTGATGTTTCTTTCTCAAAAGAAAAAAAAAAGACATAGTTTGGCTTGTGTTACCTGTGAATGCTTGGGGAAGAAAAACTAGTCACTGTGGCACTGTGGTCTTTTAAAAAAATCTTATCTGCTATTTGTCACAGTAAGTCAATCATGGAGTATCAGTGCAGTGAGGCAGTTTACCAATCTATGTTCCTTTTCATCTCTCTCTCAGAGTTTCTAAATAGCACCTTTGAGTATTTAGTGACCTTTTACACTGCATTTTGGGAAATTTTTATTTTATTCTCTTAAGCATGGTTAGATACAAAAACTTCACTTTATACTTTACCTCAGATAGATTAATATATTTATTAGAAGAACTTCTAATGTTTTAAAAGTTTTCAGAATGGGAGACTCAGGAGAGTGGAAATGAAGTAAAAAACAAAATGTATTCTAGGATTATTTTATTGAATGAACTTTTTTGTTTTAGGACAATTGATGACAGAGAAAAAATTGTGAAGAGACTACAGAGAATCCCATATACTGTACACAGAGATTCGTCTATTATTGGCATCTTATATTAGTGGTCTGTTACAATTAATGAACCAATAACCAATTACCATGTTAACTAAAATGTATGCTTCATTCAGAATTCCTTAGTTTTTACCTAATGTACTTTTTGTGTTTTAAGATCCCATCCAGCAGAGCACATTTCACTTAGTGTTCATGTTGCTTAAGCGCCTTTGGCTGTGACGGACTTTTCTTGCTTTTCATATCCTTCACAGTTTTGAGAAGTACTGGCTCAGGTATTTGTAGAATGTTTCAATTGGGATTTTTCTGATATTTTCCTTTTGGGTATACAGAGATTATGAGTATTTGGAAGGAAGACCACATTGGTAGAGTGTCACTGTCATTATATTTGAAAAGATGCTCCCTTACTTTAATGATAATTTTTAAAAATGGAAGTTGAACCCATAATTGCTATATTGTACACCTATCAAAATGGTAAAAAAGAAAGAGATAGACAATATCATTGATGAGATTGTGAAGTAAATGGAACATGCATAGATTGCTGATAAGAGTGTAATATGGTGCAACCAATTTACATAATTATTTGACATCTATTAAAGTTGAAAGTTATAATAAAACTCCTACATAATGGGATTGTATTCAGTGGAAATGTATATGCTCTTTCCCTCAAAGACATATAAAAGATATTGCATAAGAACAGCATTCATAATAGTATGAACCTGTAACTACCCAAATGTTTTTCCACAGAAAAATGGATGATTAAATTGTAGCATAGTCACACAAAGGCATGTGTTGTCCAATATGGTAACCACTAGCCACATGAAACTGGTTAAATTTTATTTAATTACAAATATTTAATTTCTCAGTTACACTAGCCATACTGTAAGTGCTCAGTAACTGTATGTGGATCATGGATGGCTACTTTACTCTACAGCATATTATAATGCATACATGGAACTGTTCCCATACTACAGGAAGTTCTATTGGACAGCCCTGTGAACACTGAGAATGAAAGATTTGAAACTATATATAAAATAATTTGTATGAATCTCAAAATTACAATGTTGAATAAAAGAAGCAGAAACAAAAGAGTATACGCCATATTACTTCATTTATATAAAGTCCAATAACTGGCAAAATTTATCTATAGTACTAGAAGTCAAAAATAGTGGTTATCCCTGGGGAGTTCGGTGGCTGAAAGAGGCAAAACAAGGTTTTGTGGTTCAATCTATGTTTTGTTTCTTAACCTAAGTACTAGTTACATGGATATGTTCACTTGGTGAAAATTCATTCAAAAGTACATTTATAATTTGTGTGCTTCTCTGTATGGTTTATGATACTTCAATGTAATGTTTACAAATATAAAGAAAAATGTGTCACACTATCAAGGATTATTTACTGATCCAAAGCACCAGGAAATGAAAGTATTCCATCCTGCAAAACAAACGAACAATAACAATAACAAAACCTGAGCTCTGAGTCAGCAATCCCCAATAACTGCTCAATAATCAGCAATCCACAACAGTAAAGATGGTACACATTTTAATTTTATTGAAGCATGTTGCCAGTTCCTTTCATATCACACCACGTCCGCATCACTGCTTTTATAAACATCCTTCTGCTGCAGTGTTCAAACGTAGTAGTCTGTATTTATTAGATTGTCATTCTTGTTTTCAGAGTTGATTCATAGCATTTATTCCTGCCTCTTCATGAGAAAAGCTTTCATATAATGAAAACAGCTCTTTAGTAAGGTTACAAATACTGATCTAAATTCCATGTATTTCAAATATAGATGTCTCAGTCATCTTTGATTATAAGCATTCACATTGGGACTTAGAAATTCATTGGTAAATATTCCTGAATATATCACTGTTACCAGAGAGTAGGTTCTTGTCTCACTGCAGAAAGAATTCAGAGAAGAGATGCAGAGGTCAAGAAAGGAGAGACTGGATATATTAAGTGACAGTATGCTCTCAAGGGGAGAGCGGGTAGACTCAGGTGAGTAGCTGCCCTGAGTTTCTTTGGCAAGCTGGATATGTGGGGTGTAGAAATGAAGAGGTGGAATATTCACTGGGGAGGCAGAGGATTAGGGTTGTATTCCCTGATTTTTATCCCAGTTCCACCTTCCCAAGGGGAGGAGGGATTTCATCCTTATTTAGTCTTGACTGGAAGTGTCATGGGGTTGGTACATGATGGGAACGTCTTATCTGCGAGACTAGTTTTATTGTAATGAGAGAATAATGAGCAAAAGGTTGCCTTTGAAGCAGAGATTCCCACCTTTTTCCACCTTCTTTGTCTGCCTCCAGGACACATGACACCCCAAAATATGTGGTTTCCTGTTAGTCTGGAGGTTCCTGCTTTTCTTTGTCTACCCAAGGGCCCCCATATTGTTTACAAGATGCTTGGTTTCCCTGTGCCCATTTCTCTGCTCATGTATACCTATCTGCCTGTTCTAACATCACCACTGACAGTCTTACGGCATACTATTTTTATTACATCTGGTTTTGGTTAAACTTTCCTTGGCACTGAGTCTGAAGCTTAAAGATTTTAAATATACTCAGTGGTATCCTGTGCTTTGCTTCCTTATTTTCTATATGCACATATGTAAATATCACTTCTTTATGTAAATTAAAGAATTCACTCATCACCATGATAGATAAAGATATCAAAGAAAAATGAATACAGAAATAAGGTTAAGCCAGAATAAGAAAAGTTCACAAAATTAATTTCTGAAAGTCTAGAATTGCTATTATAGCAAAGTAATATATATATATATATATCTTACTATAACATTTCTATTCCCCAATATGAGAATGAAACATAAGTTCACGATTCAAAACATCTGTAGAGAATTAAAACAAACAAATGAGTAAACAAAACCAGATGTATTAAGACTTTCTGAACAACTATCAAGAAATTATGGGCTGGGGCTTCCCTGGTGGCGCAGTGGTTGAGAGTCCACCTGCCGACGCAGGGGACAGGGGTTCGTGCCCCTGGTCTGGGAAGATCCCACATGCCGCAGAGCGGCTGGGCCCGTGAGCCATGGCCACTGAGCCTGCGCCTCCGGAGCCTGTGCTCTGCAACCGGAGAGGCCACAACAGTGAGAGGCCCGTGTACGGCAAAAAAAAAAAAAAAAGTATGGGCTGGATGTATATTCCATGGGTCTGCTGGCCACTGAAATCTACATTTGCATGTGGAAATAGTAAAATATACATAAGAGTTTTGACAAATGGTAACGGGAAGGGACTACATAAATGCAATGAAGCTGTAACTGTGATTTATTAATTCCAATAAGGTTAAAAAATGTAAAATTACCTTTTTTTTGAAACACCCAAAGAATATTGGTATTTAGAAATACCCAAAGAATAATAATGACAATAACCATCTAGGATTATATGATATTTTCTAGTACATAGCATCTAAAATAACTCTGCATTCAATTTATAATCAACTAAAACCCTAATTTTTATTTTGGTGGTATCTTTTGAGTAAAGCAATGATATTTGTAATTTTCAACTAGGATTATGTTACCTTAAAAGTTAGATACTGTACACTTCTTTTAGTGAGTCCTATGAGATCTCTAGATTACCCTCTTTTCTATTCTACAGTGATAGATTTAGAACAGCATTCATAATAGAATATAAATATCCTAGGCATCTATGATGGCTTGGCTAGTCTGCTAACATGTTTCTACACGTACTGGCTGGTAAATCTGGGCATGTTTCTCAACTGTGGTTGTGCCAGTTTCCTCATTATCAGCTTTTTAGTAAGTTTATGTTATGAAAATGAATAAATATTTCTAAAGAACTGGGCAAAAATACATACATATGCAAAGGTTCCAATTTTTTTATACCTAGAGTAACATAACCTGCATCTGACACTACAATTATAGTGAATAAAAATGATTCAATCCAGGCAGTTAGACTCTAGAGCCTGAATTCTCAGAAAATAAGTTTTCTTCTTCTTCGGATAGTTCAATCAATAATCACCATCTTTAATATGCATAACTTTGTTCCATATACATCCAATATCTTATTGCGGAGAGTAAGATTACTAATATAGGATTTGTACTAACCATAGTCTCTAAGCTGTTTTTATGAATATAGTCATGGTATCAGACTGTTTATTATCACTTGCTTCTCATAAAATTATAGAGCATGAAATAAATTCCAATTGTTTGGATTCCCAATAAAAGTGATTTCTCAGTAGATGCTATTAAAAAACAGAAGAATAAACACCATATCCTAAATTATATTTCAGAATAAGCACTGTAGGTAAAGTAATTTCCTGTTGTTTGCCAAATGTAAATTTGAAATTCATGTAGTGACTGGATGGCATTTCTAGAGCTAGTCTTGTGAATGCTGAACTGTCAGTGGGACAGTTAACAAAATTTCAGCCTATAAAAAAAAAAAGCCTCACAGACCTATTAACAAATTGAATGCAGTTATTTCAGTCAGAAACCTAACCAATTAAATAAATCTCTTTCTAACTCAATGTAATGATGGCTTTCATTTTAGTGCTTTCGTCACCCCTTTAGATATTTTAGTTTATGTCAAAAAAGTGATTTTATTAGATATTATAACCTATTTATATTAAGAATTATATTGGACATTTTAGCTCAGTATAGTGATGCATTAGCCATGGCATTCCATTTCCGGTAATATTGTTGGTTAATCAAAATGAATGAAAAACGAAACTAACCTTTTCTAAAACAATGTATCCCATTCAGAAAAGATGGTTGCTAAAATAATTTTAATATATTGATTTGATGTTTTCTTCCAGTTGAATCTGAATCAAAATCTTGAAAGTTTGATTTCCATCATATCATATAAGTAGTACATTAGTTTTAATTATGAAGAAATGGGGAAATTCCTCCATCCAACTGAATAGTAACATATCAATCTGCTGCCACGGACTAAAAATCAGAGTGTTTTTATTTTTTCCATTGAGTTTACTTTTATTATTATAACTGGAGAATCATGAATACTTCAGTCAAAGATATTAACATAAATGCAAATATTCTGTACAAATTTAAAAATTTAATTTTTCCCAAACTCTGCAACATGAAAAATGTAAGAATACTGCAAAAGTTCAGGAAATCTGAGTTCATTGTAACTTCTTCATTTGATTAAGAAATAAACCATGAGGACCTATTTATAATGTGATATTTCAGTCACCTGGGGTTTCAAAGGTTAATAAGATATATTCATTTTCCTCAATGAGCTCAAAAACATGTGGACATGATAGATAGGCAGCTAACCGCACATTCAGAACTTTAGTTTTGAGCTTCTGAACAAAATATTTGTGGCACATCTGTTGGATGTGCTAATAGCAAAATTTCAACATGAAGAAAGTGAGCTCATTTCCCCTTCCTTGATCCTTAACCTACTCCCTAGCTCACACCTTCACCCCTGCTTTTGCTAACTTCACCTAAGGGCACCAATTTCCACCCAATCGTGAAAACTCAAATTTAAGAGATGGTCCGGGTCTCCACTTTTGCTATCAATAAGCTTAGCCAACAGTTTAACTGAATCTTATTAAGTTAGATCTTGAATATCTCTCAAATTTCTTTTCACCTACCCATCCCTACAGTCGATTTCTTACTTTAGGCAGGTCCTTGTCCTGAATCTCGAGAGACTACTGCAAATACTTTTTAAGCAATATCTCTGGTCAACGTATTTCACCTCTTTCACTTCGATTACTGGGAGAGTAATCAAGCCAAATCACAATTAAACCATAGGTTTTTCCTTTTGTGAAACATTTAAGTAGAGCACCTATGATCCACTTACTTTTATTTCTCTAGTCTAATCTGTAATGCAAGCCTCTGTTTGCACCTCAAACTTTTTTTTTTTTTTTTTTTTTTGCGGTACGCGGGCCTCTCACTGCTGTGGCCTCTCCCGTTGCGGAGCACAGGCTCCGGACGCGCAGGCTCAGCGGCCATGGCTCACGGGCCCAGCCGCTCCGCCGCATGTGGCATCTTCCCGGACCGGGGCACGAACCCGTGTCCCCTGCATCGGCAGGGGGACACCCAACCACTGCGCCACCAGGGAAGCCCTCACCTCAAACTTCAATGATTCTAAAACTTGTCTGAAAAACAAAATAAAATAAACATTGGGGTGCATGTATCCTTTGCCATCTTAACAATATTAAGTCTTCCAATAAATCAACATGAAATATATCTCTATTAGGTCTACTTTTTTCAACAATGGTTTGCAGTTTTCTTTTCATGTAGGTGTTGCACTTTTGTGTTTAATTTATCCCTGTTTTGTTTTTTTAGTCTATTATAAATGAAATTATTTTCTTAATTTCATTTTTCTTGGTCATTGTTAGCTTACAGAAACACAATTATTTTTATATTGATCTTTCCTATACACCTTGCTGAACTCAATAGGTCTAAAATTCCTTTTGAGGATTATTTATGACTTCTATATAATATCATGTGATTGTTAAATAGAAAATTGTTTTACTTCTTAGTTTTCAATATGGATGATTTTTAAATTTTTCTTGCTTTCTTGCCCTGGCTAGAAGAAGTACCAGTTCAATGCTAAACAGAAGTGCCAAGAGGAGAGAGAGACTTGTTTTGTTCCTGATCTTAGCAGGGAAGGTTTAGTCATTTCACCATTAAGTATGATGTTAGCTGTGTTTCTGTTTTATGTTTTTCCCATAAATAACATTTATTAGATTAAATAACTTCTGTTCAACTTTGTTGTGCTTTGTTTTTAAATCATGAAATGGTTTTGGATTTTGTTAAGTGCTTTCCCTATATCTACTGAGATGACCCTGTGGTTTTGTTATTTATTCTATTACTCTGATGTACTACACACTGATTGATATTCATATGTAGAACCACCTTCTCCTTAAGGGATAAACTGGTCATAGCAAATCATTATTTTTACATGTTGCTAGATTCTGCTTGCTAGTATTTTAAAGGATTTTTGCATTCATATTCATAAGACATATAGGTCTGTAGTTTGTGCTCTTTGTGTTGTCTTTGTTTTTGTTATCAGGATGATATTGGCCTCATATAATGAGTTGGAAAATGGTCTCTCCTCATTTGCTTTTGTAGTTTGTGAAGGATTTGTGTTAATTCTTCTTTAAATGTTTCGTGGAATTTCACAGCGAGACTGGGCTCGGCTCTGCGTTACAGGAGTATGTCTGATTACTGAATCAATATCCTTCATTGTTAGAGGTCTATTCAGATTTTCTATTTCTTCTTAAGAAAGTTTGGGTTGTTTTGTCTTTCCAGGAATTTATCCATTTATTCTAGGGTATCTAATTTTTTGCCATACAACCGTTAATTTTATTCCCTTAAAAATCCATTTATTTTGGTAAAGTAGGAAATAATTTTTCCTCAATCTTTCCTTTTAATAATGTCTTCTCTCTCCTTTTTCATCAGTCTAGTGAAAGGTTGTTCTTTTCAAAGAAAGAACTCTTGATTTCATTGATTTTCTCTACCATCTTTCTACTCTCCATTTCATTTTATTTCACTATAATCTTTATTATTTCCTTCCTCCTGCTTGCTTTGAGTTTAGTTTCATCTTTATTCTGGTTACTTACATTGGAAAGTTAGGTTATTGATTTGTGATTTTCCTTCTTTGTAATGTAGACATTTACAGCTACAAATTTCCCTCTATGTACTACACTAGCTTCCTCTCCAGAACTTTTGGTATGCTCCTTTTATATTTTCACTCATCATTTTCTAATTTAAACTCTGATTTCTTCCTTGGGCCACAGGTAATTTAGGACTGTTGTTTAATTCTTACATATTTATGAATACCCAAATTCCTTTCAGTTATACATTCTAGTTTCATTACATTGTGGTTGGAGAACATATATACTAAAAATACTACAGCACAATAGTTATCAGCAAAAGCTTTGGAGTCAAACTGTTAGGCTTTAAAAGCTGGCCCTGGGGCTTCCCTGGTGGCACAGTGGTTGAGAATCTGCCTGCTAATGCAGGGGCCATGGGTTCGAGCCTTGGTCTGGGAAGATCCCACAAGCCGCGGAGCGGCTGGGCTCGTGAGCCACAACTACTGAGCCTGCGTGTCTGGAGCCTGTGCTCCGCAACAAGAGAGGCCGTGATAATGACAAGCCCGCGCACCACGATGAAGAGTGGCCCCCGCTTGCCACAACTAGAGAAAGCCCTCGCACAGAAACGAAGACCGAACACAGCAAAAATAAATTAATTAATTAATAAAATCCTACCCCCAACGTCTTCTTTAAAAAAAAAAAAGTTGGCCCTGCTACCTGGTGTGTAGGTAAACTTAGGAAAATATTTAACCTTTATATTCGTCATTTGTAAAATCTGAATCGCATTAGTAGTGACAACATCATACTGTTTTCAGGACTAAATGAATTATATATGTTAAGTGTTTACAATATCACCAGGCAAAAACCAATCAATAAATGTTACATATTATAAGTAACACTCCCTCATTCAAGAATGAAACGTTTCCCTGAAACGTCTACCATTACTTCTAGTTCTACTCTAAGGACAAAAGAGAATATATCTACACAGATTTGAAGATAATTGCTAACTTAGCATACCGTACTGTTTCAAGTTATCCCTCACCTTAGTTTTTTATTTATGAATAAATCCCAATTAGTCTAAAACACTGAAGGCATCTACCAAGATTTAAACCCAGTCATCCTGGCTTGATTTTTGGCAATGCATATAAATTGTTAATAGCATTTCCATTTTTCTAGATATTAAGGGTATTATGATCATACATAAATTTTGTGACAGACACATGAAGTAACACCTTTTCTTTTTCAGCTGAACTTTTTGTTTCATGATAATTGAAGTTAACACACAGTTGCAAAAATAATACAGAGAGATCTCATAGATCCACTATCAAGGTACCCCCAGTGGCAATGCTTTGCAAACCTATACTACAATATCACAACCAGGATATTGACATTGATACCGTCCAGATACAAAACATATCCATCACCACAAGGATCCCTCATTTTGCTGTTATATAAATACACCCACTTACCCGCCCCCCCCCAAACCCACACCCTCATTAACCTCTGGCAACCACTAATCTGTTTTCAACTTCTAATGTTTTATCCTTTCAAGAATGTTACATAAATGGAATCATACTGTATGCTAACGTTGGGGACTGGCTTTTTCTCCCTTCTCATTCTTCTTTTATTGCTGAGTTGTACTCCATGATATGGATAAACAATCGTGTTTAGGTTTTTGTGTCAACATGCAATTATTTCTCTAATATAAATAATCAGGAGTCCAAACACTGGTTCACAGATAACAAACTGTCAAATGTTTTATAGGATGGCTATACCATTTTACATTCCCACCACCAATATATGAGTTATAGTTACTCCACATCTTTGACGGTGATTCCTGGTGTCATTATTTTTTTAATTATTATTTTAGCAATTTTAAAAAACATGTAGTAATATCTCTTTATAGTTTTAATAATGAGTTCCCTAATATCTAATTACACTGAACATCTTTAACATAATTATTTGCCACCTCTATATCCTCGTCAATAAAATGCCTGTTCACATCTTTTGCCTATTTTTTTTTAAACTGGACTGTTTTCCAATGTTGAGTTTTATGAGTACTTAATACAGCCTAAATTCTAGTTTTCTGTTGTATATGTGAATTGTAGTTATTTTCTCCTAGCCTATATCTTGAATTTTTATCCTCTTTACATGGCCTTACACAGCAAGTTTTTAATTTTGAAGGAATCAATTGATCAAGTTGTCTTTTTATGGGTCATGCTTTTCGTATCAAAGAATGCTTTGTCTAGCCCTAGATCCTGAAGAAATATTTTTGCTCATAGATGTCCAATTGCTCCAGCACCACTTATTGCAAAGGCTACCTTTCTGCCACTGAATTGCATTTGTACTTTGTGCACTAAATCATAGTCTAGGCATAGACATGTGGGTCTATTTCTGAATTCCCTATTCTATTCCACTGATCTATGTGTCTATCTCCATGTCAGTACCATAGAGTCTTGGCTACAATAAGTCCTGAAATTGGATAGAATCATCCTCCTTCCTTTCTAAAACTGTTATAATTATTCTATTTCCTTTGTCTTTCCATATACATTTTAGAATTATCTTGTCTATATTTACAAAAATGTCTTGCTGGGATCTGGATAGAGATTATGTTAAACCTCTTCAATTTGGGGAGAATTGGCAACCCTACTATGTTGAATCTTCCATACCATGAAAAAGATACGTCTCTAATTATTTAGATCTGCTTTGATTAATTTCATGATTATTTAAAATTTTTTCAGTATAAAAAACCTACACATACTTTTTTTTTAGATTCCACGTACAAGTGAGACCATTTTTCTCTGACTCACTATTTCACTCAGCATAATACACTCAAGGCCTATTCATACTATCACAAATAGCAGGATTTCCTTCTTTTATTTACTTTTTTTAATGGCTGAACAGAGATGTAATAAACAACATGGTGACTGTAGTTAATAGAACTGTATTGTGGAGTTAAAAGCTGGTAAGAGAGCAGATCTTAAAAGTTGTCATCACAAGAAAAAAAAATATGTAACAATGTTTGGTGACAGATGTTAACTAGACTTATTGTGGTGAACATTTTACAATATATAAATATATTGAATCATTACGTTATACACCTGAAACCAATGTTATATATCAATTATCTCTCTAAAATTTTTAAAATAAAATTATTTAAAAAATTGTAGACTCCTAGGGCTTTTATACAAAGATGATCATGTTGTCTACAAAAAGAGTCAGTTTAATTCTTCCCTTCTTATCTGTAGGTTATTTCCTTTCTTTGCCTTACTGTACTAACCAACTAGAACTTTCAGCACTCTGTTACATAATAATGGTGAGAGCAGACATTGTTGTCTCATTAGGAATCTTAGAAAGTATTTAGTAGTTCAACTTTAAGTATAATGTTAGCCCAAGGCCTTTGCAGAAGCTACTTATCAAGATGAGAAAATGACCCTCTGTTCCTATTTTTCTGAGTTTTTATATGAATGGGTGTTAAATTTTGTCAAATAACTTTTTTGCATAAATTGATATGATCATGTGATTTTTCTTCTTTAACCTCCTAATATGGTAGATTATGCTGAATGATTTCTAGTATCAAACCAGCTTCAAATATGATTAAAAACTCAACTTGGTCATGCTGTATAAATTATTATATCTTGGTAAATTTTGTCTTGTTATGAATTTTTTATCTCTATTTATGATAGATATTAGTATTTCTGTCTGACTTTTTTTTTTGGACTGTCTTTTTCTTGTTTTGGTATCAGGATAATTACAAATTTATAAAAAGAATTGGGAAGTGTTTCCTCCTCTTCTAGTTCCTGGAAAAGACTGTGTAGAATTGGCTCTTCTTTAAACATTTGGGAGCATTATCCAAGAAACCCATTTGCATATAGAGTTTTCTTGTTTGGTTGCTTTTAATTACAAATTCAATTTCCTTAACAGTTATATAATGAATCAAATAGTCTACCTTATGCTGAATGGCTTATGGTAGTTTGCGCTTTCCAAGGGATTGACCCATTTCATGTAACATGTCAAATGTATGTATGCAGAGTTGTTCATAGTATTTTCTTATTATCCTTTTGATTTTTGCAGGGTCTGTATTGATATTCCGTTTCATTTTTATATTAGTAATTTGTGCCTTCTCTCTTCATTGTCAACCTTGCAAGTAGTCTGTCAAATATATTGCTCTTTACAAAGAATTAGTTCTTTATTTCACTGATTTTCTCTATTGCTTTTTCGTATATAATTGTACTTATTTCGTTCTTATCTTCATAACTTCCTTCTGCTTGCTTTGACTTTATTTTGCTCTGCTTTTCAAGGTTCTTGAGGTATGTTATGAACTAAATGTTTATTTCCCCAAAAAATTCCTATGTTAAAGCTCTAAATCCCCATGTAACTGAAGATGAGAAAGTAATTAAGGTTAAGTGAGGTCCTAAGGGTGGAGCCCAGATCCAGTGGAATTTGTGTCCTTCTAAGAAGAGCCACCAGAGAGCTTGTCCTCTGTCTCCATCACGTGAGGACACAAGAAGGTAACCATCTATAACCCAAGGAGAGAGCTATCATCAATCACTGACCGTGCTGGCACCCTGGTCCTGGACTTCCAGTCTCCAGAACTGTGAGCATATAAATTTTATTTTTTTTAAGCTACCCAGCCTGTGGTATATTGTTATGGTAGCTGGAACTAACTGATACAAGGTGGAAGCCTAGATTACTGATTTGAGATAGTCCCTCTCTTCTTGTATATGCATTTCACACTATAAATTTAGCTCTCTCCATTTCTTTAGCTGTATCCAACATATTTTAATATGGTGTGGTTTCCTTTTCATTCAGTTCAATGTGTTTTTTTTTTTTTTTACCCAAACACTTTCATATTTCCAGGTGCTTGTTTATTCAGCTCTAAGTCTGGGATAAATGAGTCAAAGCAAAAACAAAAACAGGGATATCACTACCATATGATTCCCTGGGTCCCAAGGTCCCTATCTGATCTTCCTTCTTCTCCCCAACTTTCAGAGTCTCCTTATGATTGCTATACGTATAATTTCAAGGGTTTTTATCGATATTTGTATTTAGCAGGAGGAATAGGGAAAATATATCTACCTCATCTTCCTGGAAGTAGAAGTCCTGTTTAAGCATAAAAAACCTAAAGTAATTTTTACTTGTGTTGCTACTGAGCTATAGTTTTTTCATTCTGTACTTGTACAGTGAGGTTTTGAACCATATTTGAGAAATTCACATATATCCTTATTGAAATTGCTCCTTTCAGAATCAGCTCATTATTCCAACCAAAGATTTTAATGTAAATTTGTATTAGATATCATAGTTGTGTTTTTTTGTAAATGTCACCTGCAAGTTTGATATTTTTCTATAGATTTATTCATATTATTGAAAAAATCCTGATAAAACTGAAGTAAGACAGAACTCCAAATAAAGCCACTACATACTGTTTCATCATTTACTTATTTTACACATACAACCAACAATGGTTTGGCAATTTTTCCTAATGACCAGTTATTATATAAACTAATGCTCCTAAAAATCTAATAAAACACAAGACTTAAAAAGAAAAAAAACTTACACCCCCTCAAAATTTTACATCTTGAGTCAGTGAGGAAGAGAGATGCTCTGCAGACGCATGCATGCACACAAACACACACACACACCCTTTTAGAACACATGGAGTGAATTACTATTAAAATAAACCATATACAATATGTAAACTATGATTGTTGCACAGAAGAAAAAGAGAAAAAGGATTCCTGAGATAGGAAAGAAAGTAGTACACATAGTTTGCTGATTGATAAACAGAGACTAGGTCTTGTAGTCTCATGATAGATTCCCAAGCGTGTAAATGTATGAAAGAAATGTCTGATTTCTGAGAACTTTAATATTAGTGGTAATATTAGGAGTACTATTAGCCAGAGCAGAATGACAGTGTAATGAATATTATTAGAGTGGCTGCTTCCTGAAATTGAGGGCTAACATATACAGGGAATTTTATTATGATTCCTTTCAGGTGTGGTGAAATGAAATGGCACTCTACACGATTGCTTAATTGAGAATTTATTGAACCGGATTCAAACCCAGAGCTGTCTCACTCCAAAGTACAAGTTCTTAATCACTATATTATATTGCCTCCTCCACACTGGCAATTTTATATGAGATCAACATAATGTGTTATACACATGTTGTCTCTTGTATGGGAAAAGTTAGTGTGTGGTACTTTAGCATTTCTAAAAGACAGGATAGTCTGCATATTTTTAATTAACATTTCCTCATTATGATTTCTCCAAACTGAGATTTTGATAAATCTTCAGAGCGGTTAAACATATATTCCCTGGCAAACACTTGATTGAAAACTATTGAGAGGCACTCATTGAACACATATTCAGCTGAAGAGGATTAATACCCTTCCATGAAAGCTGAACAGCCCAAAAATGAAAGCATGTGAATTGAAGTACATCCAACCTATGTTCAAAGATAAGCCTTTTGAACACTTTCAGGCAGGGCAGTCAAAATTAACCTCGGATAATGGTTCTGAATTTACTTTACTGCACAGTTGGCTTGAGAATGAGCTCACAAAGTTCGGTTTCATATAGCAGGGCTGAATTGGTTTTACCTTGCATATTTTCTAATGCAGGCATAAACTGATGCTGGCCTGAGTCAACATAAAGATCTTAGTAAAGACCATGGAGAATTTCAAGGAAAAAAGAATCATCAAGAATGTTAAGTAACACAAAAGAGTTTAAATAAGGACTGAAGAGTGCTCAATGGACTTGGCGATGAAAATCACTGATAATCTTAGTGAGAAAAGTTTCAGTGGAAAGTTGAGTACAGGAGTCAGATTAAAATGGGTTGAGTAGTAAATAGGAGGTAAAAATATAGACTGGGATTAAGCGTTTCTCTTTTTAAAGCTTAGCTATAAAAAGAAAAGTCATGAGATCATGGCAGGATTCTTTTTAAGGAGTTAAAAACTTAAAGACACTTAGGTTCTCAGGGAGAGAAGCCAACTGAAAAGGAAAAGATACACAGTGGAGGAACTAGAAAATTGATGCACTTCTTCTGCAAAAATGACAGGAAGAGTAAATCTCCATGGTACAGAGATATCAACTTGCTTTGCATAAGAAGTTTATCTTTTTGGAAAAGGAAGAAAGAAGCAATCAGGATGGACTCGTACTAAGAGATAAATTGATATACGAGTCAGTAAATCAAGGAGGCTACATGCCTGAAAACCTCTGTGATATAGGAAGCCAAGTCATCATCTGGTCTTGAGAAGGATATGGGTGAGGTTGAAAGTATTAGAAGATATCTTTGCAAAGTTCACGATGGGACCGTGGAAAAACTGTAACGTCCCTTTGCCTTTTTCTAAGAGTCTCTGTAATTGAGAATGTGATAATTAGAGTGATATAATCTATCACACTGTTTATTCTGCAATAACTGCTGGGGCAGTAGTAGTAAATGGTTAATATCCATGAGTTCTTTGGAGCTTTATAGGTAAGTTGTGCTTTCTGGACCTTATTATTGCCCCAGATCAACATTCCTATCCAGTTTCTCCATAGCTATGCAATAGTGAATTTGGTTAATCACATATATGGTAATAAAATTGTATTTTATCTATTTGTACACTTTTCTTTGCCTATAATAATTTTAGGAGCTCTATTAAGAAAAGTGATAGTGGGGAGACAGATCAACTATGATTGCAGAACACATTCTAATTTAAGAAATCTTAAAATGTGAATGGTGTGTTGCACGTATGCACACATAAGTCATGAAACAAGGCCATTCATTTATGATGTTCTTAACAACATTGAACTTGAAAAACCCACCAAGCACTAAGCTCTTCTTGGCCAGGTCAAAGGGTTGCACTGTAAGGTATAATGCTTGAAAATCAAACTGACTTACAAGAAGTATATTATATGGTTACCAAGTTGTTGATAAAATGCTGGCAGTAGCATTTTAAACTCCTAATATAAACTTGAGGGTCATATTTTTACATTCATTCCTTCCCTCTTTTTATTCTGTCAATAGTTCCTTCATCCAGCCATCACATATTTTAACTCACAAATTGCACTGCACTATTTACAGAGCAAGACCTCAGTGCTTCAGCTATTCCTGTGAAAGCACCTTTTCCAGGGTCTCTGTAGTCACCCTTCATTCCGCCTAGGTATCTAGATAGTTCACCCAAACAACCACACCAAATGGCCCCACTACTAACTGAATTTAAGTTATGGAACTGCTTTCATAACTGCTGATTCATCTATCTGAATAAGGGAAACAATATTTCTATAAATCAGAATTAGTACACATTCCTTAGGGAATGGAATGCCTTAGTGAATGGAACTGAATGAATGTTTTGTGTCATTAGAAAGAATTACTAAAAAGCGTAACTTAAAGAACAATCTCAATGTTAAAATAAAAATTTAGCTGGACATAAAACATGTCTTAGTACAATAGTAAATTAAATATATTTCATTTTCTTCATCATATGTGTGCTGAGAAAAGATAATACTTGGCTATATGCAGACGGTTCTTCCAGTTTATCAAGGTTAGAGATTACCATCTTCTAAAATGCCTCCCTAGTTCCATTATTTTAATTAAAATTATTTGATATTCACCTGCACCTTGGACAATGCTCTCTTTACATCACTTAAATCTTTACATTAATATCTTTGTGTTTTCCCTAATGAGTCCCTTTCAATGTTAAATCAAACTGATAAAAAAATGAATTAGAGATAAAAGAAAATGCTTGAGAATGCATGTTCACTCATTAGATCTTATCATTAGCATTACTTTCATCGAATTAAAAGAAAATTAATTTAGTACTGAAACACACAAGTAGCTTGTTTGTGATGTTATATTTCTATGTCCTACAGTGCTAATTGGCTGCCTGTTGAGCCAAAGAAATTACCACAGGAAGATCTAATATGTTTGTTACTATTCAACTAGCAGCATTAAAAAGCCAGTATGTATTTATATACTCTGTTTAACACTAAATGTAGTTATATAACAGAAGATCAGTGAGAGAAAAAATGGCAAAGCAGGGGTCAATAATGATCTGATTTTCACGGAGTCCTAGTTACTCTCCGGTCACCAATCTGACACCTTCAGAAGACACCGCTTTTATACCCACAGTGTACTGTTTAGCACACTTAAGAGCAACTTAATTACAACACTGAGCACACCCAGGAATAGAAATGTGATTACTATCAAAGTGCCATCAAAAATGTGTACTATTTCTTATTCCTTAGTTCTCAAACATTAAAGCACTACCTTGAATGGGATCCCAGTGAGCTGAAGGAGTTAATGAAGCTTTATGCTGCCCTGAAAATCTCTGTTTTGGAACAAAACTGAGAACAGAGTTTGACATTAAAACCCCTATAGCAGGAGTCATAAACAGAAGAACAGAGCAAAGGACAGCTATAATTTAATCATGAATTTTCCATCCTGCCTTATTTTCACAGAAGGGGTGTTATACATCTGGCTGATAATTTATCTACATATAGGTCCTAAGTTTTTCAGGAAAACACAGAGATGTTAAAACAAATACCAGAAAAAGTATGTGAAACAGATTCTGTAATTAATATAATCTACAACCAAATGACTGAGCAGCAAGCAAGAGACTCTCAAACTTAATGGTGGAGAAATCAGTAACTACTTCTAGTTTGACTCCATACTGAGAAACAGAAATCATTTTAATGAAAAATGTAATAGGAATAAAAGGAACACTTGAGCAAGCTACATGAAAATAAAAACTTCCCTGTTAGATGTGAAACTACTGATACAGATAAGAGAAACTCTTTACTTTCTTTTAGTGATAGATAGCTCACAATGAAGGCAGAATAGTTTGCAGAGCAATTTAGAGAAGCATTTCCTTACAGGCTTGCTAGTAACTCAAGAAGTGAGATCAGGAATGTGGGGCATGTAAAGAGGCAATCTGCAATGCCTAGAGAAGGTGTTCTGCACATGCCAAATTATTAAAGAAACCACAGTGGGCCAGATACCCAGAGACCAAAAAACATCTTTCAGAAAATCGAATAGACTTTATGACTGAGCTAGTGGCCAAGGCACTGACATGAAAAGGCAGGCAGATTTGATACTGATTTGCATTTGTAAAAGGATGGTCAAAACCAATTCAGCAAGACATGTAGAAATCCAGGGGAAAGTGGCTTCCAGACAGAGACAATATTTAATTTGAAAAACAAAAATCTAGCAAATGAAACTAAAATGATCACTAATTATGTGGGAGGCCTCTTTGTTAATGAGAGAAGAGGAAAAAAATGGATTAATAAATGAATTTTAAAACTGCATTCATATATGGAAAGTATTTCATAACAGTGTGCCCAATGCTGGATCAACCACTTCACTTGTTATTATTTCTCACAACACTTCAATAAGCCACATTATTTTTCTTTCTGTCATACTGAAAAAACGAGGCTTAGAGAGTTTGTCTCCATGAGAAATACAAGTAAACTCACGCTGCCTTCACTGTCCCTGACTCTTCAAGGTCATAGTCCTATTCTCCACTTCTCCACTTTTTATCACACTATTTCACTCAGGTTTTTCCTTCCACCACTTGTGCTTATCAGCCCTATTATTATATCCAGGTCTTTGAAATAACCATTTTCTCCTAATCTAACAATCTCATTTCTTGTTGGCCTTTTTTTTTTTCTTGGCCAATCTAAACAATAAAGGTCACATTCTTGGTTATAAAATTCCCTTTTCCCCAGGATAAACTGTCCCTCAGCGTATCAATCCTTCAATAGTCACTCCCATTTCTTTAACCCAGGATGCGAACCCTCTCCTGGCAAATCACATGGCTCTGCCAATGGACACCACTAAAGATTCAGGGACGCTAACATCGGTGCTCTTTCTGCAATTTTCCAGTTTCCTAGTCAGCTCTGTACAATATTTATTGTTTGCTTTGTTTTTCTCAGTCTCTCACATACCTCCTCAAGTCATCAGGGATACTTAACTACCTGTAACATTAACTGCATCTGAAAACAACTTGTCTTATTTCTCTACTACCTCAGGGTAAGATGTACATACTTTGTTTTCTGTTTCTTGTTTGTGTTTTGCTTTTAAATCTAAGGCCAATCCCATTTTTTTCTGCCTTGGGTCACTCTGATGTCTGTTTCATTTTAAGATGAGATGTATTTAATAGTCTCAATCTCAATTACATGGTGTATATGAACATTTGCAATTCTTCAAGGAGACATGATATTGCATAATTCACCTCAATGAAAATGTACGTGTTTAGACATAATAAAACATTGTGTAGGTTTATATAATAAATGCATAAATAGAAAGGGTAATTTAAAAGAAGTATTTCACAAAAAAGAAAAGAAAGAATCACAATCTAAATTCATGTATTTATACTCTTATTATAAATGTAGATTTCTTTGTATCTATTACATTAAACCATTATCAATTATAAATATCATGTCTTTCATTAAAAACTTCAAACTTCCATATATTCGCCTTTCCAAACTATAGAACCACAGTCCATGGTCCCTTTTCCTTTTTTTTTTGGAAAGGAACAATGTTATTATATGCTGTACTGAATTTTTCCCATAAATCATTAAATAATCAGAGTTAGCTGACATGTTTTAAAGACTCCATTTAAGAGAAGGCAAGACTTATCATTATCAAATTAAATCAGCTTTCCCTGGCCTCCAGTAATACCAAGGAAAATTAAATTGTATTATTCAAAACTTTCTGAAAAACAACAGAATTTTAAAAGTTCTGCTTTACTGTTCCATAAAATCAGTTGTAATTAACTCTTGGATTTGCATGAGACTTAAAGTTAAGTAAACCTTCAACAATTTTCCATGAAATGATCTGAAATATCTGACATAATATTAAGTGCTTTTCCACTGTGTACAATTATATTTTTCTGTATGAGAGCTAATATTAATATGTTCAGTATGTACCTCATTATAGTTCTGAAATACTATACTTTTTAAGTGCAGAATATGGCTATTAACTTAGCAAAGATTTTAAAACAGAATAATTTACTGAATACAGATTTTACGTTTCTCTTATTTCAATAATATTTTATTATCAAACACCAGATACGAATTCATGAGTTGGAGTGTGAATTCTAATTTAAAGATAAAAACATGCCTTGCAAAATTTCCTGTCAACATTTTCAGTGAATGATTAGAAAATAATATAAGATAAAAAGAATGAATGGGAAAACTGAAGAATAAGGAAAGATATAGCAGACATATGATCTTACAGTACTAACTAAAGCTACATATACTCATGCCAGTGTTTTTTTTTTTTCCTCTTTTTTTTTTATTAGTTTCTGCTTTATAACAAAGTGAATCAGTCATACATATACATCTGTTCCCACATCCCTTCCCTCTTGTGTCTCCCTCCCTCCCACTCTCCCTATCCACCCCCCCCGGCAGTCACCAAGCACCGAGCTGATCTCCCTGTGCTATGTGGCTCCTTCCCACTATCCATCTACCTTACGTTTGGTACTGTATATATGTCCATGCCTCTCTCTCGCTTTGTCACAGCTTACCCTTCCCCCTCCCCATATCCTCAAGTCCATTCTCAAGTAGGTCTGTGTCTTCATTCCTGTTTTACCCCTAGGTTCTTCACGACATTTTTTTTTTCTTAAATTCCATATATATGTGTTACCATACGGTATTTGTCTTTCTCTTTCAGACTTACTTCACTCTGTATGACAGACTCTAGGTCTATCCACCTCATTACAAATAGCTCAGTTTCGTTTCTTTTTATGGCTGAGTAATATTCCATTGTATATATGTGCCACATCTTCTTTATCCATTCATCCGATGATGGAAACTTAGGTTGTTTCCACCTCCGGGCTATTGTGAATAGAGCTGCAATGAACATTTTGGTACATGTCTCTTTTTGAATTATGGTTTTCTCAGGGTATATGCCTAGTAGTGGGATTGCTGGGTCATATGGTAGTTCTATTTGTAGTTTTTTAAGGAACCTCCATACTGTTCTCCATAGTGGCTGTACCAATTCACATTCCCACCAGCAGTGCAAGAGTGTTCCCTTTTCTCCACACCCTCTCCAGCATTTATTGTTTGTACATTTTTTGATGATGGCCATTCTGACTGGTGTGAGATGATATCTCATTGTAGTTTTGATTTGTATTTCTCTAATGATTAATGATGTTGAGCATTCTTTCATGTGTTTGTTGGCAGTCTGTATATCTTCTTTGGAGAAATGCCTATTTAAGTCTTCTGCCCATTTTTGGATTGGGTTGTTTGTTTTTTTGCTATTGAGCTGCATGAGCTGCTTATAAATTTTGGAGATTAATCCTTTGTCACTTGCTTCATTTGCAAATATTTTCTCCCATTCTGAGGGTTGTCTTTTGGTCTTGTTTATGGTTTCCTTTGCTGTGCAAAAGCTTTGGAGTTTCATTAGGTCCCATTTGTTTATCTTTGTTTTTATTTCCATTTCTCTAGGAGGTGGGTCCAAAAGGATCTTGCTGTGATTTATGTCATAGAGTGTTCTGCCTATGTTTTCCTCTAAGAGTTTGATAGTTTCTGGCCTTACATTTAGGTCTTTAATCCATATTGAGCTTATTTTTGTGTTTGGTGTTAGGGAATGATCTAATCTCATACTTTTACATGTCCCTGTCCAGTTTCCCCAGCACCACTTATTGAAGAGGCTGTCCTTTCTCCACTGTACATTCCTGCCACCTTTATCAAAGATAAGATGACCATATGTGCGTGGGTTTATCTCTGGGCTTTCTATCCTGTTCCATTGATCTATCTTTCTGTTTTTGTGCCAGTACCACACTGTCTTGATTACTGTAGCTTTGTAGTATAGTCTGAAGTCAGGGAGCCTGATTCCTCCAGCTCCGTTTTTCGTTCTCAAGATTGCCTTGGCTCTTCGGGGTCTTTTGTTTTCCAAACAAATTTTGAAATTTTTTGTTATAGTTCTGTGAAAAATGCCAGTGGTAGTTTGATAGGGATTGCATTGAATCTGTAGATTGCTTTGGGTAGTAGAGCCATTTTCACAATATTGATTCTTCCAATCCAGGAACATGGTATGTCTCTCCATCTATTTGTATCATCTTTAATTTCTTTCATCAGTGTCTTATAATTTTCTGCATACAGGTCTTTTGTCTCCTTAGGTAGGTTTATTCCTAGGTATTTTATTCTTTTTGTTGCAATGGTAAATGGGAGTGTTTTCTTGGTTTCATTTTCAGATTTTTCATCATTAGTGTACATGAATGCCAGAGATTTCTGTGCATTAATTTTGTATCCTGCTACTTTACCAAATTCATTCATTAGCTCTAGTAGTTTTCTGGTAGCATCTTTTGGATTCTTTATGTATAGTATCATGTCATCTGAAAACAGTGACAGCTTTACTTCTTCTTTTCCAATTTGGATTCCTTTTATTTCCTTTTCTTCTCTGATTGCTGTGGCTAAAACTTCCAAAACTATGTTGAATAAGAGTGGTGAGAGTGGGCAGCCTTGTCTTGTTCCTGATCTTAGTGGAAATGGTTTCAGTTTTTCACCATTGAGAACGATGCTGGCTGTGGGTTTGTCATATATGGACTTTATTATGTTGAGGAAAGTTCCCTCTATGCCTACTTTCTGCAGGGTTTTTATCATAAATGGGTGTTGAATTTTGTCAAAAGCTTTCTCTGCATCTATTGAGATGATCATATGGTTTTTCTCCTTCAATTTGTTAATATGGTGTATCACATTGATTTGTGCATATTGAAGAATCCTTGCATTCCTGGAATAAACCCCACTTGATCATGGTGTATGATCCTTTTAATGTGCCGTTGGATTCTGTTTGCTAGTATTTTGTTGAGGATTTTTGCATCTATGTTCATCAGTGATATTGGCCTGTAGTTTTCTTTCTTTGTGACATCCTTGTCTGCTTTTGGTATCAAGGTGATGGTGGCCTCGTAGAATGAGTTTGGGAGTGCTCCTCCCTCTGCTATATTTTGGAAGAGTTTGAGACAGATAGGTGTTAGCTCTTCTCTAAATGTTTGATAGAATTTGCCTGTGAAGCCATCTGGTCCTGGGCTTTTGTTTGTTGGAAGATTTTTAATCACAGTTTCAATTTCAGTGCTTGTGATTGGTCTATTCATATTTTCTATTTCTTCCTAAGTCAGTCTTGGCAGGTTGTGCATTTCTAAGAATTTGTCCATTTCTTCCAGGTTGTCCATTTTATTGGCATAGAGTTGCTTGTAGTAATCTCTCATGATCTTTTGTATTTCTGCAGTGTCAGTTGTTACTTCTCCTTTTTTTTTTTTTTTTTTTTGCGGTACACGGGCCTCTCACTGCTGTGGCCTCTACCGTTGCGGAGCACAGGCTCCGGACGCGCAGGCTCAGCGGCCATGGCTCACGGGCCCAGCCGCTCCGTGGCATGTGGGATCTTCCCGGACCGGGGCACGAACCCGTGTCCCCTGCATTGGCAGGCAGATTCTTAACCACTGCGCCACCAGGGAAGCCCTACTTCTCCTTTTTCATTTCTAATTCTATTGATTTCAGTCTGCTCCCTTTTTTTCTTGATGAGTCTGGCTAATGGTTTATCAATTTTGTTTATCTTCTCAAAGAACCAGCTTTTAGTTTTATTGATCTTTGTTATCATTTCCTTCATTTCTTTTTCATTTATTTCTGATCTGATCTTTATGATTTCTTTCCTTCTGCTAACTTTGGGGTTTATTTTGTTCTTCTTTCTCTAATTGCTTTAGGTGCAGGGTCAGGTTGTTTATTCGAGATGTTTCCTGTTTCTTAAGGTGGGATTGTATTGCTATAAACTTCCCCCTTAGAACTGCTTTTGCTGCGTCCCATAGGTTTTGGGTCGTCGTGTCTCCATTGTCATTTGTTTCTAGGTATTTTTTAATTTCCTCTTTGATTTCTTCAGTGATCACTTCGTTATTGAGTAGTGTATTGTTTAGCCTCCATGTGTTTGTATTTTTTACAGATCTTTTCCTGTAATTGATGTCTAGTCTCTTAGCATTGTGGTCGGAAAAGATACTTGATACAATTTCAATTTTCTTAAATTTACCGAGGCTTGATTTATGACCCAAGATTTGATCTATCCTGGAGAATGTTCCATGAGCACTTGAGAAAAATGTGTATTCTGTTGTTTTTGGATGGAATGTCCTATAAATATCAATTAAGTCCATCTTGTTTAATGTATCATTTAAAGCTTGTGTTTCCTTATTTATTTTCATTTTGGATGATCTGTCCATTGGTGAAAGTGGGGTGTTAAAGTCCCCTACTATGAGTGTGTTACTGTCGATTTCCCCTTTTATGGCTGTTAGTATTTGCCTTATGTATTGAGGTGCTCCTATGTTGGGTGCATAAATGTTTACAATTGTTATATCTTCTTCTTGGATTGATCCCTTGATCATTATGTAGTGTCCTTCTTTGTCTCTTCTAATAGTCTTTATTTTAAAGTCTATTTTGTCTGATATGAGAATTGCTACTCCAGCTTTCTTTTGATTTACATTTGTATGGAATATCTTTTTCCATCCCCTTACTTTCAGTCTGTATGTGTCTCTAGGTCTGAAGTGGGTCTCTTGTAGACAGCATATATATGGGTCTTGTTTTTGTATCCATTCAGCCAATCTGTGTCTTTTGGTGGGAGCATTTAGTCCATTTACATTTAAAGTAATTATTGATATGTATGTTCCTATTCCCATTTCCTTAATTGTTTTGGGTTCATTATTGTAGGTCTTTTCCTTCTGTTGTGTTTCTTGCCTAGAGAAGTTCCTTTAGCATTTGTTGTAAAGCTGGTTTGGTGGTGGTAAACTCTCTCAGCTTTTGCTTGTTTGTAAAGGTTTTAATTTCTCCATCAAATCTGAATGAGATCCTTGCTGGGTAGAGTAGTCTTGGTTTCAGGTTTTTCTCCTTCATCACTTTATTTATGTCCTGCCACTCTCTTCTGGCTTGTAGAGTTTCTTCTGAGAGATCAGCTGTTAACCTGATGGGGATTCCCTTGTGTGTTATTTGTTGTTTATCCCTTGCTGCTTTTAATATGATTTCTTTGTGTTTAATTTTTGACTGTTTGATTAATATGTGTCTTGGCGTATTTCTCGGATTTATTCTGTATGGAACTCTCTGTGCCTCCTGGACTTGATTAACTATTTCCTTTCCCATATTAGGGAAGTTTTCAACTATAATCTCTTCAAATATTTTCTCAGTCCCTTTCTTTTTCTCTTCTTCTTCTGGAACCCCTATAATTCGAATGTACAGTACTAACTAAAGCTACATATAATCAGGCCAGTGGTTATTTTTTAAGTAAAGATTTTGTATACAGAAAAGTTATATGAGGATAATGCAGAAGTAACAATTTATCTCAATGTTTTTAAGCAGCCCCCAACCCTACAAAGTGATTTTTTACTTTAATTATTTAATTTAGTACATATTTCATTTACATATTAAACTACTGATTTATTGGTTTCCTGTAAAATTGCAACTTCTAGCATCACTGCTACTTTAAATAGATTTAAAACCGATTTCTAATCAAATTTATTCAGGTAATCTTAAATAGTTTAAACAGGTTAATTTTTAATGTCATTTATATTTGAAGTTACTCAAAATATTATACTATTAAATATTTATTATATCATTACAAAAATTTAAGTAATTCAAGGCATAGGGATCACTCCAGAGGCATAGGGATCACTACTTCTGGCTCTTGAAACAACAAACAAGTCTATTGAGATTTATGCATTTTTTTCATAATTTAATAATATGGCTTCAGTTGTTGCTAGCTTTGCAAAAATATAGTATAATAGCACAGATGTGACTGTTACTTAGAAAGTCTCTTGTGAGAGCGAATGGGTTTCTGGGTGATGTTTGAGCAAGGTTATGTCATTTAGAAAAAAAGTCTGAGCACACAAAATCTTGAACTTATAAGTATTACGTGCCTAAGAGACCACTACTTTTTTTATCCCTAAATACCCTGCCAAATGAAGAGAACTGAAGGTAATTTACACATAAGCCTGAGTGTTTATTTCCTTTAAGTGAACCACATTTCCACCAGTGTCAAAATTTATCTTTAGTTTTTGACAATGTAGCTTTGTGACTTTAAAAATTGTGTTTGCTGTTAAACATGTAGGTGACAGGCACATTTGTATCTTTATAACAATTTTCACCTCAGTGATATTCAAAATGGCTGAAATTTGCCAAAGTAAGGTTTCATAAATAATTGACTGCATTTTACGTAATTTTAAATGTAAGATGAAATTAACATGCTCTTCTAAATAATCAGAGAAATACTTAAATTTAAATATAACCAATTCAACTATTGGTTGGCCCTAAGATATTCTGTGTACAATACATTACAAATTATTTTCCTAAAATGATCAAATTTTACCAGATCTTTTATTTAAATCACGGTGAATATTACTTAACTCACATAAATTAAAGAAAATATATCAATATATAGGTATGAGAGAATAGATGGTTGTTAATACTATATATAAATAGGGTAATTTAATAAGCTTCTAAAGCATACAGATTTTGTAATTTCCCACTTAAGACACTTTTTTCCAGCATATAAAAGTTCCCAAGGAATAAATCAAGCAACTTAGCAAACTGCTTGACTCTTATAAAGAATATGCTGATAGTGACTCTATTCTCTAACAGACATTCACATACACACACATACACTCACAGAGACAGAAACATTCACAAACTCAAATATGTGGAGGGTGTGTATGCCTGTATGTATGGGTGTGTATATTTAGAAGTATATTCTTGCCAAGATACAGAATAAATCCAGGAGCTGCTTACAAGGCTTAAAATCTATCACTTCACTAATGAGATTTTTTTTTTCCTCTCTCCTGGAAATTCTTTCCAAAAACTTTAGTAAATATGCCATCAACTCTAGCACTCGGTGTTTCTGTATATTTCCTATCTTTTTGTTTCTGTCCTTAAGAGTTTCATATGCTTATGGAAATACATGTCATTCTTTTATAAATAATCTTTTTTCTCCAAACACGTTCAAGTTTTTCTTTGTTTTAACTGTTCTGCATGTCACTGGTTTATGTAGTGTTTAGGATTCATTAGACTGCTGGACTAGGAACTTACGTGGCTTTATTTAATTTTGGAAAATATCAGTCATCATATGCTTAATTTTGTCTATCCCTATTCTGTTACCTCCTAGGAATCTGCTTAAACATACCCCATTGAGAGAAGTCAAAAGAAAAGCCACTGAAGGAGTGAAACATTATGTTCCACCTGCTTGAGTGAGGATATCTGTATAAATTATTTGGAATTCTTCTGCATCAGAGATTTATTTCTTCTCTGTTTATTAATTCATTTGGTCATTTATTTATATCAGTATGTACTCATGGGTTATTTACTTAATACTTTGTATCATAATTCAATACTACTTTATTTTGTTGCACTGTGCATAGTGACTTTTTTCCAAAGTACAATATGGAAACAAGGAAAAAAGTATAACTTTATAGAGGAGAAATATGACAAACACCACTTCTGCCCGGTGATCAAGGTCAATGTCAACAGTGGTAAATAATATTGATAGTATGTACACTTGATATGACATGACAGGAATGACACTTTACCTCTATGGTCTCCCTCTCCAGACCCATCACCTCAGTTTACTCATGAGGAAACATCACACAAATCCCAATAGACAGACATTCTACAGGATACCTGACCAGAAGTTTTAAAAACCAGTAAGGTCATCAAAAACAAAGAATGTCTGAGAAACTGTGACAGTTACAAGGAGCCTAAAGATGTAAAAACCAACGTAACATGGTACGGGATCTTGGGGCAGAATAACTTAAAGATATCTAGGTTAGTAATAATGGACCGATATTGGTTCATTAATCATAGTGAATGTACTACACACAAGACGTAAGATGATAACCACAGAGGAAAGTGGGTCTCAGGTATGTGGAAATTGTACTATCCATATCTTCCCCATATTTTTGGAATTCAAAATGTCGTAACAAATAAAGTTATTTTACTTTTTGCAACTTTATTGAGATAAATTAACATACAACATTGTGGAAGTTTAAGGTGTACAGGTCATATTTGATACATTTTTGTATTGTGAAATGATTACCACAATAGGGTTAGTTAAAAGCACCTTCACCTAATTACCTTTTGTGTGTGTGTGTGTGTGTGTGTGTTGAGAACATTTAAGATATACTCTCTTAGAAACTTTCATGTATATTATACAGCATTGTTAACTACAGTCATTATGCTTACATGATATCTCCAAAACTTTTGCATCTTCTAAATGGAAGTTTGTAGCATTTGACTGTCATCTTCCCATTTCCACCACATTTCAGCCCTTGGCCAGCACCATTCTACTCTGATTCCATGAGTTCAGATTTTTAGATTCCACACATAAGTGATATCATACAGTATTTGCCTTTCTCTGATTTAACTTCACTTAGTGTAAGTGATTGCCTTGAGAGTACTCAAGGTCCATCCATGTTACTCCAAATGGCAGAATTTCCTTCTTTCTCATGACTGAATAATACTCCACTTACTTATATACCACAACTGTTTTATCCATTCACCTGCTGATGGACATTTGGGTTGCTTCCAAGGCTTGACTACTGTGGATAATGCTGCAATGAAGATGGGGGTGCAGATATCACTTAGAGATTCTATTTCATTTCCTTTAGATATATGCCCAGAA
Organism: Hyperoodon ampullatus; assembly: GCF_949752795.1. NCBI lineage: Eukaryota > Metazoa > Chordata > Mammalia > Artiodactyla > Ziphiidae > Hyperoodon > Hyperoodon ampullatus. The sequence continues at coordinate 33,244,155 of NC_136933.1, forward strand.
GTGGGATTGCTGGATCATATGGCAGCTCTATTTTTTAAGTGTTCTGAGGAACTTCTATAGCGGTTGTACCAATTTACATTCCCATCAACAGTGCACACAGGTTCCCTTTGCTCCGTATCTTTGCCAGAACTCACCTCTTGTCTTTTTGATGGTAGCCATTCTAACAGATGCATTTCCCCAATGATTAGTAACATGAGTAATATTGAACATCTTTTTCATGTATCTGATGGCCACTTACATGCCATGTTTTGGGAAAAAAAGTCTATTCAGCTATTCTGTCCATTCCTTAAATAATATTTTTTGTTTTGCTGTTAAGTTGTATGTTGAGATACTTTATATTTTGAATATTAATCCTTACTCAGACAGATAGTTTACACATATTTTTCTCCCACCTACAGGCTGTCTTCTCATTTTGTTTATTGTTGCTTTTGCAAAAGCTTCTTAGCTTGATACACTCTCACTTATTTATTTTTGCTTTTGGGGTCATATAAAAAAATCAGCACCAAGACCAATGTCAAGAAGATTCCTCCTATGTTTTTTACTGGGAGTTTTACATTTTAATTTTTTAATCCATTTTGAGTTAGTTTTTGTGAGTGGTATAAGATAGGAGTTTAATTCTTCTGCATGTAGTTATCTAATTTTCCCAGCACCATTTACTGAAGAGAATTTTCTTTCCCCACTGAGTATTCTTGGCACCACTGTCAAGGGCTTACTTCTAGGCCCTCAATTCTTTTCCATTGGCCCAAGTGTCTGCTTTTATGCCAGCACCATACTCCTGATTATTAAAGCCTTGTAATATAGTTTAAAATAAGGAAGTATGTATGATGCCTTCAGCTTTGTTCTTCTTTCTCAAAATTGCTTTGGCTGTTGAGGATCATAGGTGGCTCTATATGAATTTTAGGAATTTTTTCTCTGAAAAACGTCACTGGAATTTTGAAAGGTACTGCATTGAATCTAGATGGCTTTATGTAGTATGGATATTTTAATATCTATTCTTCAGATGCATGAACATGGGATATCTTTCCATTTATCTGTGTCTCCATTTCTTTCATCAAAGTCATAGTTTTCAGTGTACAGGTGTTTCATCTCTTTGATTAAATTTGTTCCTAAGTATTTCATTATTTTTTAATTTTTTTCATTATTTTGGACGTTATGGTAAATGAGATTTCCTTTCTTTCCTTTTCAGATATTTTGTGGTTAGTGTATAGTAACACAACTGATTTTTGTATGTTGATTTTGTATCTTGTAACTTTAATGAATGTTGATTAATTTGAACAGATTTTTTTAATAGAATCTTTAGGATTTTCCAAATATAGAGCATATCACCTGAAAACAGAGAAAAATTTACTTCTTTACTGATTGAGTGCCTTTTATTTCTCTTTCTTGCCTAATTGCTCAGTCTAGGCTGTCCGGAACTATGTTAACTAAGAGTTATGAGAGCGAGCATTCTTGTCTTGTTACCGATCTTAGCAAAAAAAAAAAATTTCATCCTGTCACCACTGTGACAATGTTAGCTGTGGGCTTGTCATATATGGCCTTCACTATGTTGAAACATATCCTTTCTATACTCAATTTATTGAGAGTTTTTAGTATGAATGGACGTTGAATTTTGTCAAATGCTTTTTATGCATCTACTGGAATGATCATATGATTTTTATCCTTCATTCTATTAAGGCGGTATATCAACTGAATTAAGTATGATGAACTATCCGTGCATGCAAGGGATAAATCCCACTTGATCATGGTGTATGAACTTTAAATGTCATGTTGATTTCAGTTCATTTTTTTTGAGAATTTTTGCATCTGTATTCATCAGCCTTTATTAGCCTTTATTTCCCTTTTCTCATAGTGTCCTTATCCTATAGCAGAGTAATGCTGGCCTTGTAAAATGAGTTTGGGAGAGTTCCCTCCTCTTTACATTTTTGGAAGAGTTTAAGATAAATTAGTATTAATTCTTTTAATGTTTGATAGAATCCACCTGAGAAATATTCAGTCCTGGGCTTTTATTTGTTGGGAGCCTTCTGATTGCTGATTCAATCTCAGTAATTATTGATATGTTCAGATTTTCTATTTCTTCCTAAATGAGTGTAGGTACTTTGTATCTTTATACACATTTGTCCATTTCTTCTGGAATATCCAATTTGTTGGCATATAATTTTTCATAGTACTCTGTTAGGATCCTATGTATTTGTGTGATATTTGTTGTAATGCCTCCTCTTTCACTTCTCATTTGAGTCTTCTTTTTTTCTTAACCTAGCTAGAGTTTGTCCATATTTTTTTATCTTTTCAAAAAATGAGCTCTTGGTTTCATTGAATTTTTTCCTACTGATTTTCTGGTCTCTATTGCATTTATTTCCGCTCTGATCCTTGCTATTTCCCTCATTCTGCTAACCTTCTGCTCAGTTTCTTCTTCTCTCTCTCATTCCTCAAAGTGTAAAACTATTTGTTTATTTGAGATATATTTTTTCTTAATGTAGGTGTTCATGTTACTGTCTTTGGTTAAAAGTCTCTCTTGTCTGATAGAAGTACAGAGAGTCCTGGTCTCTTTCGGGTTTAACTTGTACAGAATATTTTTTTTCCATCCCTTCATTTTGAGCCTTTTTGTTGTGTCCTCCAAACTGACTGAATCTCTTGTAGGCAACATATAGTTGGGTCTTATTCTTATCCTTTCAGACATCCTATGCCTTCTGATTGGCTAGCTTAATCCAATTACTTTGAGATTCATTACTGAGAGGTAAGACTTACTCATGCTATCTTATTGTTTTCTGGCTGTTTTGTATTTCCATTGTTTCTTCTTCTCCTGCTGCTGCCTTCCTTTGTGAGTTAATGATTTTCCCTAGTGGTATGCTTTGATTCCCTTCTCTTTATATTTTGTGTATCTCCTGTATGTATTGTTTTGTGGCTATCATGAGGCTTTATAGAATGTACTATAGATACAGCAGTCTATTTTACACCAACTGCAATTTAACTTGGATCGCATACAAAAACTCTACCCTTTTACTCTCCTTTTTATACTTGTAATGTCATAATTTGTTTTTATATTTTACATTCATTTACCAACTACTATATTAACCAACTATAGTTATTTTTAATACTTTTGTCTTTTAACCTTTTTGTAGAGTTAAGTTGTCAACACACTACCGTATTACAGTATTATAGTATTCTGAATTTGACTACATACTTATCTTTGCCAACGTGTCGCATATTTTCATGTTACTCATTAGTACCCTTTTATTTCAGCTTGAAAAAATTCCTTTCAGCATTTCCTGTCAGATAAGTTTAGTGGTGATGAACTCCTTCATCTTTTGTTTGTCTGGGGATGTCTTTTTATTTCCTTAATTTCTGAAGGACAACTTTTCTGGGTAAAGAATTCTTGGTTTAAAAAAATTTTTTTTCAGCACTCTGAATGTATTATCCCATCCTCTCCTGTCCTGTAAGATTTCTGTTGAGAAATCAACTGATAGTCTCATAGCTGGGATTTCCCCTGTACGTTATGAGCTTCCTTTCTCTTGTTGCTTTTAAGAAATTCTCTTTGTCTTTGATTTTTGACAGTTTTGTTACAATGTGTCTGAGAGAAGATCTTTTTAAGTGGTATTTGTCTGAAGTTCTATAAGCTTCATGAACTTGGATGGCCAAATCTCTTCACAGATTTGGGAAGCTCTCAGTCATTATTGCTTTAATAAGCTTCCTGCTCCCTTCTCCCTTTCTTCTCCTTCTGGGACTCCAATAATTCACAGACTGCTTCTCTAAATGTTATCCCATAGTTCACATAGGCTTTCTTTACTCTTTTTTCATTTTTTTAATTTGTTCTCCTCAGATTCGGCTATCTTAATGAAGTCAGTCCAAAGTTTTTTTTTTTTTTAACGCCATATGGGCATGGAGAAAAAATTATACCACTTAACATTTATTTCCACTTAATTATTCATATATGAAAAAGTTCAAAAGAGGGAGACTGAAATGAGTGTGCATTTTGGCAAGCCAGATTTACAATGGCAGGCCACAGTTTGGTCTGCCTTCTGAATAAACCTTATTTTGGAGTTAGAAAGTTAATGATGTCGCTTCTTGGGTTGCTAGGAAATAAAAACCTAAGAATGGGAAGACCCAGAAATTTCTAACTAGAGTATCTCCAAGCCCATCAACCCAGGTTGAGTTCTCCTAGAGGATGAAAAAGAAAGGCAAGGGAACCACATATGCTTTAATCTTTACCCAAAACTAACTGAGTTTTATCTTTTTCAAAGTCAAATAATTCAGTTGCAGTCATAAATGTCTGAATGCTTTAATTCTGCTGAGCAATTAACCTGTTGGGATGTTAGGTTCATCTATGTTCACATTTAGTTATAAAACCATTCACAAAAAAATGAAGTAAGAAGGGCTTCCCTGGTGGCGCAGTGGTTGAGAATCCGCCTGCCGATGCAGGGGACACGGGTTCGTGCCCTGGTCTGGGAAGATCCACATGCCACAGAGCGGCATGGCCCGTGAGCCATGGCCGCTGAGCCTGCACGTCCAGAGCCTGTGCTCCGCAACGGGAGAGGCCACAACAGTGAGGGGCCCGCATACCGCAAAAAAAGAAAAAGAAAAAAAAAAAAAAAAAAGAAGTAAGAAACTTCTACTAGTCAGGAATTGATAAGCCATGAACTCAATATCTCAAACTTGCATCATATATAGCTCAGGATATTGATTTCCTTTTTTCCTTCCTTTCCTCTTTTTTTTTCTTTTTTTGTTTTTGTCTTTGACTCAATAAATTTAGTACAAATAAAGTGTAGAGAAAATTTAGCTGCTAACCTATGACTGAGCAGTCAGTAAAATATTAAATTTTTCAATGCACCCTTACAGTTTTGTATTTCATTTATTTAAACTGTTCTGACATCCTATTGTTTCAATAATTTAAACTAAGAAAGAAATTTCCTTTTGACACCCTGATTGTGTGGTGAAAACCTTAATATATAAACATAAAGAAGTTTTGGTTGGTGAATATTTTATTGTGGCTTTCATATTACTTTCCTTTGTTCTTTTTTTATGTTTATTTGTTGGCACTGTGTTATAAAGAGATATTAGCAGTGAACAGTGAACTCAAACCAGAACCCTTGGGTAACACTATTCACATGTTCTTTTGTGATATAAAAAGACAAAAATAAAATTTATTTTAGGAAGTATTATTTTAGTCTAGTGAGCTTTAATAATTTTTGTTTCTACAGCTAAGTTGAAAGCAGTCCTTCAGAGATACAGATTAACAAGTGTGAAAGAAAGGATGAGTGCATTATCTATGCAATTTTGCTAAAAATCAATAGAAATTTCAGGGCTAAAATTCATGTTTAAAGCTTTGACTACTTATAAAATGGCTCACTACAAACTCTTGTTTAAATATAAAAAGTTAAATTAGTTGTTGAAGGTGCTAGTTTGAGAACAACTGAGTATGAGTCATCTCTACAATAACCAAGTATAGACATATAACATGCAATCAATATAAAATCTAAAGTTCAGAATCTACAAGATATATTTGGTGATTATGAATATTAAAGTGGTTTTTAAACAGTGAGAAAGGATGACATTGTCCATGAAATGCACTGTATACAAAAAATATCAATAGTCAAAGGAACATCTAGTTTTAAAGGGTATGTATTAGGTAGTTTTCTATTATCGTGTAATAAGTTACCACAAACCAAGTGACTTATAACAACACCTGCTTATTACCTCACAGTTCTGTAGGTCAGAAGTGCAGCACGGTTGGCTGGATTCTCTGCTCAGGTTGAAATCAAAATGTCGACCAGCTTTGTTCTCATCTGGAAGTCAGGGTTCTGTTACAAGCACTTGGGTTCTTGGAAAAATTGAGTTCCAAAAAGCTGCAGGACTGCAGTCTGCATTCTGTCAATGGCTGGTAATTGGGAGCTGTTCTCAGTTTCTAGAGGCCAATTACATTTCATGCCAAATAATCCCTTCTAACTTCAAGCCAAACATAGTGCACCAAATTCTTCTGCTTCAAATCTTTCCCTCTACCAAAGTGAGAGGAAAAACTCTGCCTTTGAAGTGGTTCATGGGATTAATTTAGGTCCCCCCAGATAATTTCCCTACCTTAAGGTCAACTGTGCCATATAACATGATATGATATCACAGGAGTGATATCAAACCTTATTCCCAGGTTTAGGGTGACTCAGCTTTGGGAGGCTATCTTGGAATTCTGCATACTATAAGGTGGAATCTAAGATCTTGAAATAAGTAAAAGAAAAAGAAGTACAGAAGAAAAAGAAAAAAAAGATAACACAGATATCTTAAGAAGACAATTGGTGGTCAATATAGGGACTTAAAATGCTTATTTGTTTGGAAAAACGAATTCGCTTTGGACAGAAAGTTCATAGGAAAAGTAGAGTTAGAAATCTGAAGACAGTAGACTAGTGTATGAATTGATATTTCAACAGCAGATTGCTCTTTCAAGAAATTGGGCAGAGATGAGGCAGAAATGGTACAGAAACTAAGAAGGCCAAGGACAAGAAGGATGCAGGTGTTTTGTTCTGAGGTGATACAGGAGAGAGAAAGAGTTTAAAGAATGCCAGAGAAAGAATCAAGTAAATTGGGAATCCCATTTTCAAAAAGTTTTTAAAAACTAACAAAGCACTTGAGCTGAGGGTTCACAAAGGCCTATGTGGATTTTTTTTTCCTTATACAACATAAGTCCTTGCTTGTTTAAGAATACAAAAGTAAGTGGCTCTGGAATTTTCTGTATGTTCTAAAATTTCTCGTGGTATATGCCTAACAGTCCCTCAAAGTACGTCTTAACTGCATTCTGGATGTACGTTCCAAAATGAAATGGTCTGAAAAGGTGACCAAATATCTGAAATTACAACACTCCAAGAAGGGCTAAATACCTCGCTGGCATATTCTATTAACATAGAAAGCTCACTGAGTTTAGAATTTAAACTGTCAGACTTAGTATAATTAACAGATACACGTTCAATTTGCTATCATTTTTCTGTCATCTTAGCAGCTGAAATTGCACAAATATCTAATTTTTCAATAGTCATTTTAACCAAATAACTATATGTTAAATTTATTTGTAATTGATTGGCAAAAGACTCAAAAAATCAGCTGAATAAACCCAAACAAGTTTCTTAGTAGAAAAGATACACTTAACATGCCAATTAATTATCAACTCATACAAGATTTTAAGACAGAGTACAGAAACAGCATGTTTGGTATTGTATCCAAGAGGAAATACAAGATTTCTCCAAGATTTGTCGTTTCTACACACACACACACACACACACACACACACACCTTAAAACACCTTTGTGAATGAATTTTTTCAAATGATAGTCATTGTTCTCTGGGATGAAATCCTTCAATAGATTGAAAGAAAAATGTTTGTCTACTGGAAAATAGGATAGAGTTCAGTCTTTGGAATGCTGTGTGTGTGTGTGTGTATTAGAACACATTAAGTATTGTAATTAGATCTAATAATTGAGATAATTTCATGACTCCAAGTGTGGTAGACAGAATAATGGTCCCTCAAAGATGTTCATGTCCTGTGATTATGTGACCTAACATGGCAAATGGACTTTGCAGTAATTAAATTAAGAACCCTGGAGATGAGAAGATTATCCTGGATTATCTGGGTGAGCCCAATGTAATCAAGAGTTCTCATGGAAGAAGGAAAGAGTCAGAGAAGGAGATATGATGACTGAAGCAGAGGTCTGGATGATGTAAGGATGGGATCCTGAGGCAAGGAACGGTGATGGTCTCTGGAAGCTGGAAAACGCAAAGGAACAGATAAAGTTCCTCCACCCTCCCTTCCCACCTAGGGCATTCCAAGGAATGCAGCCCTGCTGACTGCTTTTAGACTTCTGATCTGCAGAATAATAACAATAAATTTCTGTTGTTTTAAGCCACTAACTTGTAGTGATTTATTACAGCAGAAATAAGTAGCTAATACACCAAGTACATTCTAATGTAACCAGCCACATTCAGGGCAATATGTTTAGTGCTTTTTTTCCATAATTATGGCTGTATCATAAAAAAAGAACTGGTTACCTTATCATTTTAAATTGAGGTAAATTAAGAAAAAAAACAAATTATTAAAGCATTTCAGAAAGAGTGACCAAATTCTCAGAATTCACTATCACACTTTTAAATAATCAGTAATTCAGATTAATCCTCCTTCTAGTGAAGTAGAAAGTAGTCTTAGTAGGAGAAATTTGGCAAAACACACACAGAAAAGGAAGTGTTATGAGTCCTGTGACAAATTAGGGCCAAGATCTTTAGCAGGAATGACAAAGGACAGTACTTCATCAAAGATCTGTGTTTCTAGGTGGCATCTAGTTTAACAGCTCTGACAGAGGCAGGGTGTCTCAGAAGGACCCTTCCTCTCCCTGGATGACTAAATTAGAGAATGACCTCATTTATTTGGCCATGGTGGTCACTGCTCATGTCCTCACTGTTGAAGTCTTTCTTGGCCTCCCTGCTTTGTGTTCTGTTCCTCTTGCTGAGACTGTGAGCTCAGGTACCTAAAATTCAGCCTCAAGGTATCTCAAATAGATGCCATCTCAACAGTTTGCCAGCTCACTGGAAAGCAGACAAGGAGTTGGGCATGAGTCTTCTTTGGGAACAAAAAATCTCTACTCCTCTCTTTTATTTACAGTAGAAATTGTTACTTTATTACCTTCAAAGGTACTCTACAAGTAAGCGTGGGGAACTTCGACTCACATATATAGCAATGATCACATTTTTCTCTCTGGTCCCTCCTCAAATTTCACTATTACAACAATAAAGAAAATAAAAATTTTAAATTGTATTCCAACAAGGAGAGAAAGGACTGAAAAGGTGACAAGTACAAGATAATAAAAGTCAACAAATCTTTACATATAGAAAATGGACAGATGAACGGCAACTTACTTAGCAGAGAGAGAAAGATAATCCTTAAGGGCATGGAGCCAATTATAAACTGGCTGATTTATCCCACAGAAAACCAGAAGACCTAGAACTCTGGAGGCAACAACTACTTCTGAAGGCTGGAGTATGAGGGTTGAGACTGAAAACACTATGATTGGGGCCCCCAGATTTTTCCCCCCAAGGCTTTACTGCCAAGAAAACGTACCTTTCCCACTCCAGCAGAATAGAGGAAATATACTCTCTGAGAAGGCTGGATCAGTAAAGCTCTGGACTCAAAGAACTACACATAGCAGTGGGGTGAAACTAAAGATTAATGCATGAGATGGGAATAAAGACACAGACCTACTAGAGAATGGACTTGAGGACACGGGGAGGGGGAAGAGTAAGCTGTGACAAAGTGAGAGAGTGGCATGGACACACATACACTACCAAATATAAAACAGATAACTAGTGGGAAGCAGCCGCATAGCACAGGGAGATCAGCTCGGTGCTTTGTGACCACCTAGAGGGGTGGGATAGGGAGGGTGGGAAGGAGGGAGACGCAAGAGGGAAGAGAGATGGGAACATATGTGTATGTATAGCTGATTCACTTTGTTATAAAGCAGAAACTGATACACCATTGTAAAGCAATTATACTCCAATAAAGATGTTAAAAAAAAAAAAAAAGATTAACGCACGTCTGCACAGTGCATGGTGATAGCCCTCTGCTCTCTTCCTCAACGTATTTACCAGGATTTTTTCTGGGCAGTGGACAGACCAAATGTGAAAAAATAATGACACTTCAGGATTTCCCAGTGGAGTAACAGACTCTCTTACTAATTACCCTATGGTAAAACTCTTTATAAGTGAGACCCATCCACAAAATGCCCCCAATTGCCACCTGAGTGCCTCACTTTTAATTATAAATAGTTATCCAGAGATCACCATATATGTGCCCATACCAAGAGCAAAAAAGAAAATTTCAAGTAAATCTTAAAACACAGAAAAGGAAAATGCATTCTTGAAAAAAATACCACAATGCTATGCAAAAGGGGCATTCAGAAACCAAAAAGAACCATATCTTCTGGCCCATGAGGTTACTGGTATGTGTGACTTCTTGCGACTGCTGTCAAAGGGGAAGAATCCTCCACTTCCCCTTCTCCTCTTCGGGCTGTTTGGCACGTGCTCAAGTGGCTGGACCAGCCATGACAAATAATAAAATAGAAGCCATGTGAGGAAGATGATAGAGAAATAAGAGTGGATACACTAAACGCCTAATGCTGCAGAGCTAGCATGTCGGCCCTCAAAGGACAATATTTAAACAGTTTCTGAAGAGAGAAATATTTCTCTTTGATTTAAGCCACTGTTATTCAAAGTCTTTCTATAGTAACCAAATCTGATAATGGGTACGTAATTGATTTTTTTTTCTGGATAAGCACACTCATAACCCAAAGGAAAAAAAGGGGGGAGGGGGAAATGAGGCAAATGAATATTGAGAGCAAGTCGAAGTGACTGTTCACAAAGCTAAGACTAAATAACTGCCGTTTTGACCAAAACATCAATCAATTCAATATTTTAACCAAAATATCTATATCAATGTTAACCAAAAGAGCAAAGAATATAAAGACCATTTAAGGACTGCAAGGCCTCAAAATGTTTACCTTTATCTGTTGTTTTTTTCAAGAAGCTACTGGAGAGTATGTTTCATAAAACCTATAAAAGTTAACCATGAAAAGAAAAAATGTGGGAACCAGGAAACAAGTATTGAATAGAGTAAAAAGGTATAACACTTCCCCCAAACATAGTAAGAAGAGGTTCCATTACAACAGCTGTTTTGCAGGTCTAGAAAACAACCAATTCCAACTGCAAGGCGAAGACAAGAGTGTTTTAAGGAACAATGAGTCCAAGAAAAAAAGCATGGAACTGGTGGTTTACCTGGTAAAGTGATCCGAGAATTTTGGGAAGAGTCTCACAGTTCTCTTAGGAAGTCTGCGTTAATCAATCAGCAACAGGCAGAAAGAAAACCCGCCCACACCCAAATGAGGTAATTATTAGCACCAAGAAAACCAAAGGCTGTCCTAAATGGAAATGTAATCACAGGAAATGACAGGAGTCAGTTTAAATAACATTTATAACCATTTATAACCATAAAATGTAATCACTAAATACTGAACCAGAAATTGAGATACAAGAGTATTGGGAAGAGTATATGGTGAGGGAAATGGGTAAGAGGACGTTGAATAAGGAGATTATATTCTCATCTTTCACGGTTGGCAGTCAACTGGTTGATCAATGGAGAAATCTAGAAATGGTAATATAGGCTATAACAGTATCCAGAAATACAATGAAATATGCAAGAAGAAATCGATGAATGAGTTGCATAGGACTGCCTCTGGGGAGTGAAAATCATAGATATGAAGAGGCGAGGCAGAAACTGCTGTTCTCCAGTACAGTACGACTGCTTTCGTAAACAAAACATATATTAAACAATGGATTAAAAAACCTCATCTTCCTACACTTCTTGATTTCTGCCCCCATAAACGTTCCCAAGGCAAAGAAGTGCAGATTCTCTACCGGCTTGGTAATAGAAGAGCATGCCAGGAAAATTGCCTGTAATATCAGGTGTAATTGGCCCACAGCACTTCAGTTTGGATCAATGCCAGGCTAGTACAGGGCAAATAAAGCTTTGTTCTCTGGTTGCCCGAGTACTGGCCACCCCCAATTGACTCCTACCCAATCACCACTTATATCCTTATAGTTCAGTAAGAAGAGGACACTGGAATGAGGCAGCATCTTAGATTTGCTAACCAAATATATTCAGCAGACTTAGTGTATTGCTAATTTCTTACCAGAAATCCAAATGAGATGCACATTTCATATTAATTTTTGGAGGGATAAGACTAGTCTCAATAGAAATGACAATAAATGACAAAGTATTTATATTCTTCTATCTTCAAAAAATTTAATTGCCTTGAATGATAATAAATAGCTCTATGAGGTTAACCAAAGCCTGCACAAATGTTTCTATAACTTTTTTTTTTTTTTTTTTTTTTTTTTTTGCGGTACGCGGGCCTCTCACTGTTGTGGCCTCTCCCGTTGCGGAGTGCAGGCTCCGGACGCACAGGCTCAGCAGCCATGGCTCACGGGCCCAGCCACTCCGCGGCATGTGGGATCCTCCCAGACCGGGGCACGAACCCGTGTCCCCTGCATCGGCAGGCGGACTCCCAAACACTGCGCCACCAGGGAAGCCCTATAACTTTTAATAAATAGTATTGTGTAATGTGATTAGGAATAATTTATGCCTTTGCTTTTTTCTTTTTTGCTTTCTTCCTTCCTTCCTTTTCTCTTTCCTTCAGTTTATAAACTTTTTCTCTTTGAAAATAATTTTCTTTATCCTCTGCAGAAATACTAGATTTCAGGCATATTGCTTTCAAACAACAAAAGCAAACCTCGTCAGTTTAAGAATGGAGAGTGCATCATGTAATGAGTTTATGTCTGTATCTCTGTTACCAAATGGATCTAAAGTGACATCTTGGGGGGGGCGCTGTTAATGAGATTGTCTTATGTAAGGGAATCTGGTAATGGGATCACACCAAATCCAATTATTTAGAGATAATGTTAATGCAAATGAAATTAATTAACGTTCAGCTTGCCCTTGACAAACAAAAAAAATTAAAAGAGTTAACCAGAAACATAGAGCGATACTAGTGATGAAATATCATATTTTAGGATCAAAGTCTAGACTCTGCAAATTGGGAAGTTAATAGAACAAAAGTAGCTGAGCTTTTGAAAAAAGGCATTTGAAAGAAAAATGTTTTCAAGCCCAACAACGACTGATTCTCCTTGATCATCTGAGGCTACATAAGGCAGGTCATTCTTACTTCTAGAAATTACAAGTACTATTCTATTTTCTAAAGTGCACTTCTTCTACGTACAATTTGTTTCTCCTTCAAAACTACTAAAAGGTCACACCTTCTATATAGTATCCTTAGCCTAAGTTTTAGTTGTTCTTATGACAGCCATCAATCCCTCTATGTTAACGGCACTAGATGTGACTGCATTTGCTTATCACAGTAGCTGTGCTATTGGTAATGGAAATGCATGTCATACAGGAATCATGTGACCTTCTGGGAGAAATATTTAGGTAGAAGTTCCTTAGATAATTAGTCGCATTGTACAAAAATAAGTTGAGATATAATGTTAAGAGAATATATTGCTATGAATCATAGCTCTTTACTAAAGAACTGATTACGTCTTATATGTACATAAAAATAAATATCTTTAAAATATAGACTGAATTGCTTCTGATTCTGTGTGTTACGCCAGTATACTATTTTACATATTTAGCTACTGTTATATACATCTCTGTCTCATGCAAGCAGGAAATGAAAGAGAAAAGTGAATATTTCTTCATATGTCATAAAATTGTGTCATTCTATTCACTCATTCCATAATTTTTTGAGAGTTATGCGACAGGTATTTTTATAGATGCAGAAAGCACAGACATAGAGCATTACGCAGACAAAATTCCTGTTCTCAAGGGGCTTACTTGCATTCATTTTTATGGAGAAGCAGAAAGAGAACAGGACAGTTAAACATACAAATAGAAAAGTACATCAATAATTGGACATTTTCAGGTAGTGATGAGTGCTATGAAAAAAAATTTTAATGAACAGTAATGATGGAGACCACGTGCACTTGGCTGTTAAATTTACCTAAGGAGATTAATTTTACTTGAAACTTGAATGGTAACTAGGAACTAAGCATTTTAAAATCTGCAGTCCAACCATTTCAGGCAAAGGAAGTAACAAATGCCAAGACCTTGTAACCAAGACAGCTAGTTTTCCCTAGTATTCTTTTTCTCCTTTTAATAAATAAAACCTCTTCCTCCAAGTTTAAGCAGGACACATATCCACATTCCCCAGACTGTTAGGGGTGGCCCTGCGAAATGAGCAACCAATGGGCTATGAATGGAAATATGTTTAACTTACAGGTCATGCCCTGTAGGGATCTGGTTTCTGCTTTCTTCTTCCTGAGGGCTGGAACTCGTATACTGTGCTGATGGCTAGCTTAAGCAACGCAAAAACAGGTCTCTAGGAAGCTATCAGATCAGCAAGTTGGAAGGATCCTTTGCCTATGCCAATGTGTTACATGAGAGAGAAATTAATTTCTATTTGACGTGAATCACTGAATATTTTGTTCTATTTATTCTGTAAGTTTGGCCTGAACTACCTGTCACTTGTTCTATGGAGGAATAACCGCTAGAGTGTATAAAAAAATATTAGAAAACCAGTGTGCATGAAATAGTGAGCCTGAAGAAAGCTGGCAATAAATTATTTCTGAGAATTAGACAGTGATCAACTTATGAATGGCCTTGTCAATCATTTCAATTACATTCAGTAAGAAAATTCTCAGAGGAAAAGGACTTAAATTGGCTTTCTTTTTAAAAAGACAACTTTATTGGACATAAAATTGATTCTAGTGGATCAAATGCAAACAGAAACACAGTAACAAAGCTATTTAAATCATCCAGTTGAGAGTCTGAGAAGGGTGGACTCCATGGAAAAGTCCAAAAAGCATTTAGTTATATATTTGACCTATGTAATCACTGGTAATAATATCCAATTACTCATTAAACATGTAATCATTAGAGACCTCCAATGTAGAGCCAGCATGTCAAAAACCATATACATGATGATGAATGAGACATGATCCCTAACTTTACTGATGAGTGTAAATAATACACAATAGATATATAATTTGAAAGTAGAATAAGTGCTACAAAGATACAGGATAGGGTGTTTGGGGAACGAAAAAAGAATTCACTTTATTTTAATTATGCCTCACCAAGGAAATATTTAACCTAATATGTAAAATATAAACAGTGATTACCACAGCAAAGAGTTGTGGAGAGCTCTGAGTAGAAGCATGAACAAAAGGTGTGCAGTGGGAACAAGTGTAGCAGAATATATGACATGTAATGGAAAAAAACTGTTAGGCAAAATTGTAAATATATAATAATATTTCTAGTGTGTACCCAATATCTTAACAATTTAATTAAACAATGTATAAAATATTACCTAAGGAGTATGCCTATAGGATATCATTCTGGCCAGGACACCTCAAAAGTCAGGAAGACAATATTTTGAATAGATATCATTAGCAAATACATCTTTGCTTTCCCCACAGAATGACAATTATAGCACAACTCAAATGCAATATGATGAGTAGATTTACCTTGAAATTTCTCCACTTTGATATATTTCTAGATTACAGACAAAAGAATAATGATATTCTGCTAATCGTGTTTTGCAAGAAATACTAGTTTTACAAGTTAAAGTTTTAATAAAATATATTTTTAAAATTTATTATTTAACATTATTAGATAAATTAGGAAACTGAAATGTGTATTTTTAACCCCAATCTAGAGATGGTGAAACAAGCTTCGCTAGAATTTTTTTCCTGAAAAAAAGACATAACTCTTCTGTGAAATATTATTAAACCAAATAACAGTATTATTAAACCAAATAATAATGTTGGAAAGGACTCTGAAAAAACTACAGTCCCAAATTATGTGTTCTGGTTTCATTAGTATTGAGTTCAGTTTTGTACCTAAAACTTGCTGCAGCATGAAATCTAGTGTTTTATTTGCAGAGATTTACCAGCTAGTGAAGCAATGAGATCATCAAAACTTAATCAGCACTTACATCCAAACTATTAAACAAAATAAATTGAAAATAAGAGGATTATTTGAAAGACTTGAATAAAAAAGCTGACAGAAGCAGTTATATATTTCACATAGAAATATTAGTGTTTTGTAGCTTTTCTTATAAAGCAGCACTTTGATTTTCTAAGACCAACGAACTAATATATAAACATATACCTTTGCCCCGACATTCGTGAAAGACACTACTGAAGATGATGATTATAAATGTCAGGTGAATCTGCTGTAAGAAGGAAGGTCACAGGATGCTTTCCAATGGCACTACACCTGGACATAGTCAGGAGTTGGCCAAAGATACAAAAGACCAACTATGAGCAAATAAAGCCAAAAGATCTTCTTAATTGTAACTTAAATGTACTGATATTGTGAATACAGGTATTGGTAATCATTATTTTAACATAATGGTGATATGAAGTAAGAAATCTTTTTTTTAATCCATTGCCAACAAACACAACTAGCTGTGAGCTATATAACTAAGACGTAAGATGTGAGCTGGACTTTAAGTCATGTTAGGAATATGTTTTAATGGCAGTAGCTTGTACCAGATTAAGACTGTCCCACCAACATGTAAATCAAACACTACTTTCTTTGGCGACTTGAGAAAAATGAGTCACATAAACTAAAAATGTTTAGTCACATGTATTAAATTCAATTTTTCTTCTACTAGATAATAATATAAAAACTGATTATAAACAAATGTTAATTCATGCTAAAGTAGGATGTTTTTCAAGACAAAAGTTCAGTTGTGAATTTTGAAGTACAGAACAAACTCCTAGTGTTTCTGCAAGACCAGTTTGTTCCCGAATCTTTAAAGATGTGAACTGGACAGTCTAACTTGCTAATCTGCCTCATACCTTTGCTATCGTTTAATGATTTTAATCCTTCCATGCAATGAAGGAATGCACGTGCTTTTTTCAATGGCAGATAAGATCCAAGGACAAAGGAAAGTTAGAAGTTTGGAAGAAAAACATTCCTAGGAATTGTTATGACATATTTCATAATTTAATGACAATTATCAGTGAAATAGGTCATCTTTTTTTTTTTTTTTTTTTTTTTTGCGGTACGCGGGCCTCTCACTGTTGTGGTCTCTCCTGTTGCGGAGCGACGCGCAGGCTCAGCGGCCATGGCTCACGGGCCCAGCTGCTCCGCGGCATGTGGGATCTTCCCGGACCGGGGCACAAACCCGTGTCCCCTGCATCAGCAGGCGGACTCTCAACCACTGCGCCACCAGGGAAGCCCAGGTCATCATCTTAGTTGAAAGTCATCACCAATCATGTTATAAACTTAATATAAAGTTTTGGATTTTATTTTCTATTAAGTAGATCCATCAATAAGAGATTCATAAATTTGAATCCATTTTTTAAAAATTTAATCAAAAATCTTATTTAAATTTAACAGATTTACACTGTAAAATTTAAGGTAAATTAATTTCAAATATAGAGCATAACTTTCTAAATACATTTGGTTAAAAATTATAAATGAACATGTTGAACTTGCTTTATAATCTGTTCGCCCACTTTTGTCAACATGCATCTCTGACACTGCCTTCTCTAACATGAGTGTTTTTCAAAGACTTTAAGAGTTTTAGAGTTTAAATATGTATTACCTCTTTCAAGTGGTAAGGTTGCAAACCCACTCTAGATAAATTAACAATTAAACAGCAAGCACACTATCACATTAAAGACTTTAAATAATGATACACCTGTTTAAAACAGGCCTAAAGATATTCTATACAGTGAATAGCTATTTCATTTACAAATTTCCGATTACCCTTGCTGTGTGATGACACAATGTTACAAATGCAACAGTGATTCTCTTATCTTCAATATGCTTACTTCAACCATCAAGAGGTACATATTTTGTGAATATTTTCTCCTTTATGCCACACTTGTTTTGATGTATTTATTGAAATACACTTTTGTCTCTGCTAAATCTAATCATTATAATTTGTGACATTTTATATGTTTTATTTTCATTTTTCTAGAATTTCACTTTTTTATTGGATTTTCCCAAAAGTATTTGCTTATGACACATTGGGGGAAAACAGTCCTTTACCACATATATATATTTTTTTTCCTGTGGTACGCGGGCCTCTCACTGCTGTGGCCTCTCCCGTTGCGGAGCACAGGCTCCGGACGCGCAGGCTCAGTGGCCATGGCTCACGGGCCCAGCTGCTCCGCGACATGTGGGATCTTCCCAGACCGGGGCACGAACCCGTGTCCCCTGCATCGACAGGCGGACTCTCAACCACTGCGCCACCAGGGAAGCCCCCACATATGGTTTTAGAAGCATTAACACAGTTTATATTCCTACTCCACTTTCTTCCTATAGTTTATCACTTTCAACACACTTTTGTTTTAAAGTTCATTTGTAATTTTCTTTCCCAGATGCAAAGATCTTCAATTTCAAGAAATTATCTACAACTGTTTCTGGATCATGATAGATGCCTTATACACAGTATAAAGAACAGTAAGTAAATAATTATGGTAATTATAATAGCACACTCATTCATACAATATAAACCCTTCAAGTGTACAATATTCCTGTTCTTAAACTAGATAATAATAAACATATTCTAATACTTGATAGCATTAGACAGAGCTGACAGGAAAGTCACTGGAACATAGTAACTCATATGCATGTGCAAAATGATTCTCCAAAATACCAGTGGTGTTTACCTTGTTAACTTCTGGTCGCTATGACTTTGGTTGACTTATTTCCTTCTTAGGGCTATGCTATATCTATGTATCTATCTATCTATCTATCTATATATATATATATTTCTCATTATTCTATAACATATGGGGTGATATTTTAGCAATAGTTACTCTGGGTTCAATGTAATATGGTCACTGTGTCCACTTAAACTTTACATATATCTTTATGTTGCACATATTTCATTTAACTATTATTTATTAGGAAAATACAAGTATAGGTTCCTCAAGTGGTTTGTGCAAGTAAGCCAATTAAATAAACGACAGAACAGAAATTATGCTTTTTGATCCACTGCTTATTCAACAAATATTTACTGACTACCTATTATATGTCAGGAATGTGACAGGTATATTACTCTATATTACACACATAGCAAATAAGTAAAACAGGCATAACTCCTTGCCCATATATGGCTTATTTTCTAGGTAGCAGAATGAGCCCGACATTCACAATAACTCTTTCCAAAACGATCAGAAAGAAGACAGGCAGGTTCACATAACACTTTTAGATAATCATCTTGCTGTATAAGTTCATTTCACCATTTTAAATATCAGCTTTTTTGGTCTCTTCTAATGTACAAAAATAGCAAACTATCAATTGAAGTATATCTTTCTTCAAAATTACAATTATTCCTCTGCCATGCAGGCAAAATTCTCTACAGCAGATTTCTCAAAATAGAAAACACTGCATTGAATTTACTTACCATCTCATCCATTATACTTATGCAGTGTTTTAAAGAAAAAAAAAATCATATACAATGTCCACAGAAGACAGCAGTATACCTTTCAGCTATTTGAGAAATGGAATTATTATAACCTTAATAAAGTATTCGGCAGTGTTATATATTCCAACTAGTTTAAATTATTCATTTCATATCCTAGTACTTTTTCCCCACATACGCTACTTTGTTTTAAACTAGTTGATTTATAAAACTGTCATCAACATAGTGCAAATTAATGATTCCAGCAAAACACATTTGTGACACCTTAGGTATGTGACAGGCAATTAAAAATGTGGTATTGATTTGTCTAAAATGTTAAATGACATAATAGCCGTACAGTAAAGTGTTGAATAATTTAAGTAAATCAATGTTTTCTGAATTTTGTAGGAGTACAGACTGTCTTGGGTGCTAAGGTAAATCAATATAATAAAATAAAAATGAAGTGGTTTATAATGACGAATGTATGGGTTGATAATAACCAGAGGTACAACCTCATTTAGCCATTGTAACAAACAACTTCCAGGCATCTTTTGTGCACTATTCCCATCAGAAAACATGGTATGATATAGTCAGTTGATTTTAGCACTTAAATAGCTTTTCATTTGCAAGACACCTAGCCTCAGTATAAGCTAAACCCTTCCCTGGGTATCCATTAGTTATGGCTTGATTTAGAATGATAATACATATTTATTACCATTAGAGCTATTTTATGTGCTTTATGTGATTTGTAAATAACATTATATTTATGAGGACATGAGAAATGTTCATTTGTTGTTCTCCTATATATTTGCAAGATTTAGGATTTAGCATTTTTCTGCTTTTACTGACCTCTTTTTACTCTCATTCCCAATGGTAAATCCAATGGAAAATATTTTTCATTTCATGTAGTTAGGTCTGTATACAAGTTTCAGTTTCCCATTTTGTTTACAAAATGAAGTATGGTACTATATGTGCATGTAGGGACATGTTTTTCCTATATGTCTTTTGTGGTTTACAAGTCTAAGGTCTAATGAAATATTTGGAGCTTTACTACAGGAAAAAAAAAATACCAATGTAGACATAAACACAATGTTGCTTATAATTTAAGAGAATTCAGATTTACCCTGGATTCTTTTCACAATCAACAAGAAGGGACAAAAATTAAAACAATGGAAACATCCATAATTAGCAGTGCTGAAAACGTTAACACCAGTGTTGCAGCTAGACTTATATGATTAATGTAGATAACTGTTAAAAAACACTCTACCCATAATAGTTATGCCTTTTCTAAAAATACAGAAGAAGATCACCCCACAGGATAGGCCAAAGACACTAGAAAATCACCAAGGAAAGACAGGTGGAGAAATGAGGAATCATTTCTGAAATGGGAGACCCAAAGGGGACAAACGTCTAACTCAGATTACAGAAAAGGAGAAATGCAGAACAGTCTCTCCTTGAATCTTGGTAGTAAATCATGGTGGATAAGGCATGGACCCTATGGCCAAACTGTCTGGGACTGGGTTAATTATTTTATATTGTGACCTTGGTAAAATTATTTGGACTCTGACACTATCCTCTTCTACAAACTGGGAATAAGAACAGGATTTGTTTCAAAGATCTGATGTGGGGATGAAATGGTTAACTCCATTCAAACTGCTTAGCAGAATACTTGGCATATATTCAATAAGAAGATTGGTACTAAACTCTGGACATACTCTTAGATTTCTGTAGCAACACTGTTTGCTGTGAGAGTTGCTCTGAACTAAAATGTGGCAAATCTTGGGAAAAGGGAAAAGCCCTGCGAGGTTTGCTTGGAGGGGCACCCAGGCTTAATTAGATTCTTGACTCCCTCACTTACTTCTTCCAAACAGCAGGCAAGAGAAACATCTGGCTAGAGGAAGAGCAGAGAATGTGGGCCCTTTGGACAGAAAACAGGAATAAACCTTATACAGGAGACACTGAGATGAATGAGAAGTTTCCAAGTCCAGAAGACGAATCATGGTCATAACCTCTGGCAACATATGTCACTGATCACACATCATCACCGCAGGCAGGGTATAGGAAGTTTACATAGTACTCATAAAACAAGCCAACAGGAAATGAGAGGGCAGTGCATCCATAAGACAAGATAGCAGAGATTTTTTAAATGAAAATTTTTTGTGTGGGGAAAAATTAAAAACCTTAATAATGAGCTGAACCGCAGAGAGAACAATGAGAAGAGACATTTAATGAGCAGGCAAATGAAATGGGATAATTTTCCCAGGGGAAAAGGCAATGTTTATACAGAGAGAAACTGTGAAAGAAGAGCTAATAGTTATAGAAGAAAAGTATACAAAGGTACAGAAGGTATGAAGCAGAAGGGAGGGGGGCAAGAACGCTGTAAAGGAGGAAAGTGTTACTCATATTTTTTTAAATATACAGAGAAAAGTTAAAACATTGACTCAACTTGACTCTGCTGGAGAGGTCAATGTTTCTGCACAGTCTTCTCAAGTGGTGACTGTTCTCCACACTCCTGAAAAGATCTCGAACCACTGGCTCTGGATGTAGGGTAGCTGTCTTTCCTGCTCTTCATCAGACCCTTGAAACCATTTTCCCTCACACTTCCCTAAAAATGCCCAACCTTAAAACTCTTACAATTACTTTATATTATCAATTATGAAACTCACTGATGTCACTCACCAATACCTGGGTAATTCACCCTTGTTTATTGATCACTTCAGTTCCTAATTCACTGTCATCCTCTTTACAAGTCACCTGTCCTAATTAGTCTTGATTTCAGTATGTTTGTAGATAATACTTCCAACACCCTAACTACTCACATCCTTGAGCCTTCTCCCTTATTGATCTTATTCTTCACCCTACATAAGCAATTAACCACAGATTTTGTCATTTCAAATAATCTGCATACCCTTCATGATCTCAATTTCACGCATCCCACTGTAACCACTGCCGACTGGCATTTGACATCACTTCCTGCAAGACCCAGGCCCCAACAATCCTCCTACCCATAGGAACTTCAAATCGCATTGCATTTTCACTGCCCCTAGCCCATTTGGTGTCCTCTTGTCCTCAGCCAGCTTAAATACTATGGTCAATCAAAATGATGATTCTTTCACGTAATTCCTTGACTCTCCTGTCTTTTTCTCACTGTTTAAACTCACTTGGCAAAAGCACCATTTTTGGGGTAAACCCAGCGGTCTACCTCTATTTCTACATGGATGCGTCTGATCAGCCTCCCTTATGATGACGGCACAAACCTTAAGTGACCTTTAGGCTATCCGACAGTCATACTTCTCCAGGCCTTTCATCTACCACTCCCCTACACAGCTCCTTTACATCTTTTCTCTTCTTAAATTTCCAACTCTCCTCCCTTGGCCTTAATTTCAGGGAATGTCCTGATTTACCCTTTGCTGGTGTAACTGCAACATTAGAAAAGATGCTCTGCGGACTACCACGTGCCCACCTATCAGGATCTGCACCCCGTGCTCTGCCTTTCCAACTGTTAACTTAATAAACTGCCGAAGTTATCATGCGGAGTCAATACCTCCCTTTATTTTCTAGACCCAGTCATCTGGCCACTTACTATATTGCTCTAGCGGTTTTCTGTTCTCGCTGACTGATATTACATTTTGTGCTGCTTTCTTCTCAGGAGCATAAAAATACACTGTTTCTTTTTACATACTGAGAAACAAAACAAAATGAAATGAACAACAAAAACTTGCGGGACACCGTTTCTCCCAAACAGCCACCACACACGTTATTTTCTCCCCTTTGCAAAATATCTTCTCGTTTCTATTGAATTCACTCAAATTTTGGCTTGTTCCCACAGATCCACTAAAATATAATTCTCAAGCACAAAGTTAGCCAAGGAGCATTTCACAACACCATCTTTGAAAAAAATTGATGAACTGGTAATGATATAATAAGTATGTTCCAAGTCTGAAGGAGGAGTACACACAAGGAAGAAATGTTGACACTGGAATAATCTGCCTCATTCATCATATATGGCTAGGACTATAGGGCAGCCAATTATTTGATTTATGTCAAATATCACATCAAAGAATAATAACTTCTGGTTATTTATTTACTTATTGTACATTGTTCCTTAGGGCCTTTGGAGAAAAAACTGTGGGCACATTATGAAAAAAAAGCTAAGCAGTAACACGAATCAATTAATTAAATCATACCCAGATAGAGGATGCATATGTGCATGTGTATACAGAGATATACAAGAAACAGTTCTAAACACTGATTAGTAAAGTTTCATATGAAGTCAACGCATTAAAAATGTGCAACAAATAACATTTTAAATATAAACACATGACCACATTTACAGTGTATACATACACTCCTCTCAGCTGCCCCACTGCTCAGCTGCATTGTGGCTTCCAACAAACTGAAAGTAGTCTTTCAATGTCCAGAGATTTATTAACATAAAGCCATCAGTCAGGTTCTAGTAGTATTTGAGAATGAAAAACATGGGCCCAAGCCACATTTATTTACATGTAAAAAACACCCTGCTTTTCACACTGTTACAGGCGTGGAAAAGATTGCAATACAGTCAGTCATTTTAACTTTGCTCTTTTTTTCAAACTACTTACAGAATCTAGCATTGTCTAACTTTAGAATAGAAAATACATTGATTATTTTCTTAAACATTTGAAAAACGGCAAAAATAAAAGAAAAATTAATGAATTGATAACTTAGCTATTTTTATTCTCATTACAGATGAAAAGAAAGTATATTTATATTATCAAAATACCTCTGTCTTCCTAAATAGTTGGTGAGCTGGAAATAATCCTGGTAAATATTCTCATTTTTAAAGCCCTAGTCTTTATTAACATTTATGTACATTTCTGAGGTTTTAAATGGGGGTGGATTGAGGACACATTTTAAATTTCATTTCCCCTCAAAATCCCATCAAAATTACGATGAATATGTAAAAAATGTAACACACTTCTGATAGCATTGGTTATGGGAATATAGATACACTGACAAAGATCAGGAAGACAGAAAACATCTAAGGCAATTAATAAAATGACTGTCAAATGTACCATTCAATCTTTTAATTGAAAGACACATCGAGTTCACTGACCTAAACACAGAGACAAGAGTGTTGAAAATTCCAATGAAAAATACATAATTTAAAAAGATTCCTAAGATGAAAATACAGGTTATCTACAGAGGAATAAAACTTAAACCACCATCAAACTTGTCACCGACAATACACCTTGCTAAAATCGGTGCTGACTGGTAAATATTCAATAACTGGCCCAATTTTAGTTTCCTGTGGTCAGAGATCTTGAAGGACAAACCACAAAGACCAGCACAAAGAAGGTGAAAGTGTTCAGGTTTAATCTCTGTGTCCAGATGGGCTCTCTGTCTGGGGTAATTCGCACAGAAAATTGACAAAAAGCAGAAAGACTGGAAACCTACATTTTTTTCCCTTTCTGAAAAGGAGCCTGTGACATTTCTATCCCAAAATGCATCAACAAAAATTTAGCTGCAAATGTTCCGGAGATCTCAAAACGGGTACAGAGATGCTAGCAACCCTCTAATATCTCTTCTTACAATGTAAGAGCGTTTAGTTCGGCAATGGTCACCCAGCTAAAGAAAAGTTTCCCCAACCTTTCTGCTGCTAGGTGTGGCTCTCCGCCTAGATTCTGACCATTGCAATGTAAATGTTTAAGAGTCCTCTGGGTTCTTCCCTTAACAGAAAGAGAACCTTCCCTTACATCACTGCCTTTCCCATTTCTTCCTTGCTGGTGCATAGTGATATGATAGAGGAAACCTGAGGTGGACATATTGGACCATGAGAATGAAATCAAGTGTTAAAGATGACAGAGAAATGACATAGAAGTCTGAAACATATGGAGCTGCTTTCCCGGTCAAGGACCACCTTACACTTTCGTGAGGAGTAACCTATCTTTTTTTTAAGTCACTATTACTTGAGAGTCATTCCGATTCAGTCAACTCCAATATTCAAACTAACAAAAGAACAGATTCCAGGAAAATGAAAACAAGAATCAAAAAAATACGAAAGCCAAAGGAGGCTCCATGAAGAATGTCTCATTAGCAAAATAGATAATCTAATTACATTTAAATTATTAAAAGTTAGAAGATAAAAGATGTCTTGGCCAACAAAAAAGTAGTTCCCTGTCAGCAAAATGTATGTTATTACAGGAATTTCAATGACTCATCTATATACAAAAGAATATTAACTAGAGAGTCCGGGAAGCCCACAACACTGGACAAATAGTTATCGTAGGGTTATCAAGCAATCTAACATATGATATAGGTTTGAGAAATCGATAAGAGTGTAAGAAAGAGAACGTACTGAACCTGATGGTTTGAACATGCTCCGTCAAGTAGCTTAGACAAAAAGATTTACATTTTTTAACGTAAGAGTCCATCACTGCACTTATGTCATTTATAATATTAACACAGCCATGATACTGATTTGTAAATATATTTGAGGGGCATCATAACCTATCTTTTGAAAAGCGCTGGTAGCAGATCTGCTACATGTGAACTTCCTCCGTTTATTAGGTGTTAAGTCTTAGGAATTTTCTAAAACCTCTCTACACGTCAGGGTTCTCATTTATAAAACAGAGTGTTAAGAACAGAACCCCATTTATAAAGTAGGGTTCTAAAATTAGGACCATTCTCCCAGGATTGGTTTGATCATAAATTTAGATAATTTATCTCCTGTACTTAGCACTTAGCACAGCGCCTCGCACAAAACAAACCGTAACTGTTAGCTCCTGCTACCGTTCAATGTTTTCCAATACATAGAGTCCACCTTTAGACAAAGCAAGGTACACGATTATAGATACAGTACAGGCTACCACTGTTAGAAACTTTAATGACGGTAGGGCAGAAATAAACCAGAGGGTGAAGGGAAACACAGGTATGCTACGTTCCTTATATTTGAAAATAAGGAAGCAATGAATATGGTCAATCAATAAACACATCTAAATCGGATGGATCGAAAAACAGACTGATATCCTATTTTGAGCTGTAAAGGTTAACTGAGAGAACAACCATGAACTACGTAAGTTCACACAAATTGGGGAAAGGAAGTTGAAGATACAAGACGGCGGTTAATTGGGTATGTGATTTATACCTCTCAGTTTGCTCCTATGACTAACAAAAATGTCATGTGAATCTGTATTATGCACAGTTCTGAGCTTTATGCATATTAACTTCATGAATCCTCACAATACACTTAGGAGAGATACATTGCTATTGTTCTGTTTTACAGAACAATAAAATTACAGAACACAGGCACAGAAATTCAAGCATTTCTCCCAAGACCGACGCCTGCCTCCAGAGGCGGAATGCCTATGTTTACCGCCTCCGAGAATGCACAGGAGGATACGAAATCTCAAATTGCTATATTGTGTTTCAATTGTAATTAGGCGGATAATAAGCGAATTCAATAAAGCCGTATATTTTAGGGAGCGGTGAGTTCTAGAGAACAGGCTGCCGCTTGGCAGTTATGAACGAAGCACGTTACAACCTATATAATAATCTCTTTTTGTATGGTTACCGTCTTCTCTTTTATCACGGGAACACGGTATTAACAGCACTTCCATTAAAGCCAGAGTTCAGCTCTGCCGACAGTTTTTCACCGTGGAAGCTGTGGAAGTTTGTTGACACGCCGAATTTTTATAATTAAACTACACTGCCAGGCATATTTTTAATAACTTCTGAGCTTTCTGTTCTACCTTTCATATGCACAACAAACATTTATGCAGGATGATTTTCATTTAATTTCACAGTTGCTCATATTAAACTACAGCCAAGTCTCCGCGCTGAAAACAGCACGCGTTTCGAGACGGCAGGACCGCCGCGGCTCCACGGTCGGCCCACTGTTCACAGGCCGCCGCAAACCATTTTCGTCAGGTAGGATGCGTGTTACTCAAAGGCTGACCCTGTGGGCCGGTCTCTCGGGAAGGAGCCTGCACCGCGCAAAGCCCCCCAAAACCAACCAAGGCCAAGACGGTAAGAGCGGCGAGGCCGCAACCGAGGGCCGGTGGCGTCGGGGGCCGCGACCAGTAACGCGGACGCGCGCGGCCTCGCCACCAGCTCGCTGCCCCTGAAGCGGCGCCGCCGCGAGCACGGCTGCCGGCGCCGCCTCGCGCTCCGCCTAGCGAGGGCGAGGCCGAGGCCGAGACTCCGGCCCGCGCGGGCGCCCGAGACAGAGCCCGGCGCCCGCCCCGAGGACGCTGAGGCCCCGAGAACAACGCCCGGCGGGCCGCGGCCGCCAGTCGTCGGCGCGATAAGGCCGAGGGCCCGCGGGGGGCTGGGCCAGTCCTCCGGCCCCCCTCGAGGAGCGCGAGACCCGAGGCGAGGGCCTGCCAAGCCGAGGACGCGACGGCGGGAGGCCCGGCCCTCGGGCCCGCCTCGCCGGGGCAGCCCGCGGGTCGCGACCGCGCAGGACTCACCTGGGAGGTACCGCTCCTGCGCGGAGGTCACTCTTCGGGGCGCTTCTCGGCCCCCGGAGGCTCTGGCACCAGCCCCAACGGGACCCTGAGCCGATGCGGCTTCCTCGCTTAAGCAGCCGGCGCCGGAGGGAACGCAGGCCGGCCCAGCTCCTCAGCGACGGCCCTCCAAGACCGGCGCCCGGGGCCCCGAGACCCGTCCTGCCCGTGGTGCGCAGGCGCCCCCTGGCGGCGGGGCGGGGCGTGCAGGCGCCCGGCGGCCGCCCCAGTGCACCCTGGGCCGGCGGCGGACCAGCTGCAGAGCAGCCCGAGGGGCCTGGATGCATCGGAGAAAGCAGAGGTAGGCCCTGTTGCCCAAGGGCAGGTGTGAGAAGCTCCAAGTGGAGCACCTGAAGGTGGGGACGGTCGTGGGCGGCTTTGCGGGGACAGTGTGCCAGGCGATAGAGGAGGCTCAGAAAGAGAAGTAACTGGACAGAGCCAAAATCCAGAAGGTTCCGAACGGAAAAGATGCACTACTGCAGAACTGGACTCCGGGGAAGAATCTTTCTCTGACCCCTTCAAGTGGTTTGAGAAACAGGAGGCAGGGAGGGAAGACTCCGGCCCTCCAGTTGAGGCTGAGCAAGGAGAAGATGCATCCACCCTCTGCAGAGGACTGAAGAAAACAAGGACTGACCAGAATCTGTAATAACCTTGTTTCCAAGATGGAGAAGATCTGACGTTTAAGCCCCTGCCCAGTCCTCCCGTCTGTCTGTCTGACTCCCTCTGTTAGGTTTCATATTCTTGTCTCTTAACCTCAACTGGTTTTTAAACTATACTGCTTTAAAAAGAAAACTAAATAAAGTTTCCTTTCAGTTTACAAAAAAAAAAAAAAAAGCATGTTGCTTTAAGACCCCCCCCAGACAATGCTTTGGGGGCCCCAAATGAAAGGCCACCGGAGAATCTGAACATCCACCTACTGTTCTTCTGTCCATGAGGTTTTCAACTAAATACTGCTACATACAGCACGTCTGGTGTATGCACCATCCAGTCATCTACTCTTGGAAATAATGATAGATTCACACACAGGAAAAAAAATATTCAAAGTAGAAAACATGATTTGTAAAGAGAAATGAAAAGTAGGCGTCAATCTATTTGTGAAGTGGAATCCATCGAGAGGAAAGGTGTTACAAACCTGGGGCCTTGGATTCTTCAATCAGTAGAAATTGGTAAAAGGTCAGACAAGAAATTCAAGCAGGACTTTATTGGGACTCCTGCGGCAGCACGAGTGAGCAAAAACAAGAAACAGATGCCCATGCTCACTCTGAGGAGGGCAGGCTAGTTCCTTAACTGGGGTGAAGGTTAGGCGCAGATCTGTGGGTCAGGCCACTGGGGTAGCTTAGGTCGTCTGCCCACCCCCTTGGTGGTGCTTGGTGGTGCTTGGTGAAGGGATCAGCCACAGTACCCTGCTTTTGCTCCTGGCATCTGGAAGTGGCAGTTGGTTTTTGGCCTTTTTGTACTGTATTGTTCGTAATTTGCCCCAACTGCACATGCATGCAGTTATTTTTAGTCCTGTGTAGTTTCTTTGTATTCTGTTGCTCCAGGAGACTTTTGTCCAGGTGCCAGCACTTCAGTAAAGGGTCCCGGGTCCAAGTCCCAGCCTACATCAAAGGTAGCTCCATCAGTCTGTCTGTATAAAGATACTAGCTCAAAGGACTATAGAAGAACCTAGAATGGATCACTTTGAAACCAGAAAGGACACAGATATTAAAAGAAGCAAAATGATATAATAATTCATGCTTTATAACCTAAATTAGTCACTTATGTAAATTCATATAAATATCGTATATTGATAGCAGGTATGATAATAATATAAATTTTATTTCAGGTGAAACAGTAGTTTGCTAATGACATCTCAAGTGGCAGAGATAGGACTGTTTTAAACCTTCACATTTTTTTCTGAGATTTGCCTTCCTATGTTTTAGTTTGAATTAAATTTCTCTCTTTAGAAAAAGAAGTGTAATATCTGCTTAATTCATCTAAATACTGTTCAGATAGCACTGGCCATCAGTAATGTTAATTTTTAAGAGGAAATAATTCATCATTCTTCTGTTCACGTTGTTTTTGTTCTGTATATATGACAATATATCAATCAATATCATTACCCTTTCATGGAAATTTTAATAAAGTTTAGACAAATGAGTAGCTTCAAAAACATTTTAATCCCCCATTTATTCCCTTTAAGACTGTGTCTAATTTTGTAACTGGCACTTGACAAGGCAATGAGTCTTCCTTCCAGCCTGCTGTTAAAATATTACTTTTGCATGAAATTCCCATTGGAATGATATGTCAAGAAATATGTTTTAAATTCCTTTTTTGTGATGGAAAAATTACATAGTTTCAAAATATTTAGCTACACAGAAGATGAGGAATTAATTTTTAAAGAATCTACGTTATACTGAAAAATCAGAATATCATCAGTGTCATGGTGCAAGATACAAGTTTTATTATAATTGTAGCAAAATCAGATTATAAACTATAAGGCCCGTGTGTGTGTGTGTGTGTGGGAGAGAGAGAGAGAGAGAGTGTGGGGGGGGGTTAAATTTTTGCTTCTTAGACATGCTTTTGGAAAACAAAAAATGTTGTAATACATGACTTTGATTGACCTAGTTATCTCCTGGATGTTGTGTGGCAAAGGCGTTGCTATGGCAGAGGATGAAGCTATAGCTAGGTGGAAAATTGAGGACCTCCTAATCATAACACAAGTGGTTTTAACAAGAAAAAATGTAAATAACCTGAGCTAGCTTGGGAGTAGAAAAGTGATAGGTAACTTTTTTTCAGGGGAGAGAAAAGAAGCTAGCTTTCTTGTACAAAAGGGCATTTGTTTATCTAGTCTACCTCTGTCTGTAGTTGGGTAATTTGTATGATCCATTGGTTTTAGAGATCACATCACACCTGACAAACTAGGAGGGCTGCAGGAACAAAAAAGGCAGAAAGTAATGCCATTAAGGCAAGGCTCTTCGTGGTGGTCGGTGGATCACCTGAATCATTCATACCTGGGGCCCTTTATCAGAAATGCAAAATCTTGACCTCAACACAGATCTACATAATGAGACTATTTCTAAGTTAGGATACATCAAATATGTACTCGATGATTCTTGTGCATTTTATTCTTGTTTGAGATTTGATGATGAGCTTTGGCCCTCCCTATCTGAGGGTGCTTCTTGGTTCTGTACAACAGTTACTAAGTTAATTATTTTACATAATGTGACCTTACTGTAATCTCTCAGTATAATTCTATGGTAGCTATGGTTGCAAGATACAGTCCTGTGTGGAGAAAAAACATTGTTGGTTCACTCAGTTCAAGGAAACCAATAACAATAGCTATCAGAGCTTGTTTTGGGTGCCAGGCACTGCCCTAATGAGCTTATCTGTGTTAAGTAAATTAACCTTCAAAGCTACTATAATCGACTCCCTGTTTCTCAGATGAGGAAACTGAGGCACCGAAATAGTAAGACACTTGCTCAAGGTCATAAAAAAGCAGATGTCAGATCTGTGCTTTAAACTGAGGTAGTCACTCTGCAGAGGGTAGCCCTAAGCACCACACTGTGGTGTATGAAAGAGTAGGTACGGTGCTTATATAGAGGGTCTAGGGCTGTGGTTTATAAGACTTGTTTGGTCGCAAAACCCTCTGAGACTCAGATGCAAGCTGTGGTCCGCCTCCCCAGAGAAGTGCACAGATGCAAGGCAAGCACAATTTGCCTGCAACTTCAAGTTGCTCACATCCCTCGGAGCCCATCCACAGACCAAGTCTGTAGATCCCAGCTTATACATGTGTGTCCTTGGGAACAAAGTACCTGTTTTGGTACAGGCTTTATAACACATAAACGTTTCCTCACTTCTTTCTTTCTGCATTTCAGATTTGGAGCTCTATTTACATCATCATTCCAAACTGATATATTAATATATCGATATACTGGAGAATTTATAAACTTCCTAAAATATTCTCTCTACAGAGCGGAAAGAATCAATTAGATGCAACCAAGAGACAAAGAGATTTTTTTTCAAAGCCAGGAAACATGCCAGACCTGTGCCTCCCACTCACCTCCGTCTAAGTTCTGTCACCTCTTACCGCCCATCTCCATCACTTTCTCTCACTGGCACTGCCACTGTCTTCGCTCAGCTCTTCATTTGTTCCTGCCTGGATACCTGCCCATCATCAGCTCTCCTCTCTATTGGCAACAAACCCTCCCACTCATGCTCCACCAGATGCCTTCTGAGCTTCATAAAATGATCAAAGCACACTCCCTGCTTCTGGTTTTTGGAAACGACTTCTCTTCAGTCCTTTCAGTGGGAAGCATGGCAGCCACCAGAGCTAGAGGGCCTGAGGCCAAATTCCAGCTCTGCTGTTTAGTAACTATGTGGCCTTGGACAAGTTCCTTAGCCTCTCTGGGTATTGGTCTCCTCAGAATTAAAAGGGGTATAATTACAATACTTTCCATCTACAGTTGTTGAGAGGGTTAAATAAACAACTTTTAAGTGCTTAAAGCACTGCCTGGTGTCTAAAAAGCATGTGATCATGTTAGCTCCTTTATAGAGCATATGCAGTCCAGAAATAAATGGCCATACAGGAGAGGGAACCAAGAGTACCACTCTCCACACAAGTAGGCTGCTAAAGAGTTGAGTAACACAATACATACACAAATAATCTGAGAAAAGCATGCCACTATATTATCTACTATTTAGAAAAATAGAGCTATCCTGGTCCTTGAAACAAAACTCAGCATTAGAAAAACCACTTCTTATTCCTGGGAGAAAGCACAGTGGTGCCATCTATTTCTGCATGTGTCTCAGAGTAAATACGATATCAAGACATGTTTGTTAAAAAACACCCTAAGAAACTGTTCATTTAATAACTGAACATATATTCAAATATATACAAAATACAATTTACTTTTATAAATATGTGATATATAAAGCAATAGAAAATAGGAAAAATCCTCATTGTAATGCTAACTTTTTAAATTGTGTAGAATATATGATAAAAATATAAAGATTCTAATATCACTGTAAGTTGCAAAAAAAAATTTTTTTTTTTTTTTTTTGCGGTACTTGGGCCTCTCACTGTTGTGGCCTCTTCCGTTGTGGGGCACAGGCTCCAGACGCGCAGGCTCAGCGGCCATGGATCACGGGCCCAGCCGCTCCGCGGCATGTGGGATCTTCCCGGACCGGGACACGAACCCATGTCCCCTGCATCGGCAGGCGGACTCTCAACCACTGCGCCACCAAGGAAGCCCGCAAAAAATTTTTAATTCACTGCTTTGAAAATCAGTTGTTGTTTAATAATTAAGCTTCCAATATACAACTTCCTTAAAAACTTCGACTTTCCTTCTGCCAGCGGAGTTTGCTCCAGGCAGGGATTTTCAGTGATGGAAGGTAGGTAAGGTACTTCCTCTATTATTGTTGGGTTTTTTTTTTTCTCGCCCTCTCCTCCTCCCCATTCTGGTGAGCATGTTTTTTCATCTCTTTAGTCTTGAAAAGAGATGAGTTAAACAGAGCAAGAATTACACTGACTTTGTATTCTCTTGACTGGGAACATTTGATTGCATACACCATAATGAGGGCCTTTTTCATTCTCAGTGTAAATGAGCAGCTTTTTAGAGATGTAAAATTGATTTGCAGACGGGCTTCCCTGGTGGCGCGGTGGTTGGGAGTCCGCCTGTCGATGCAGGGGACACGGGTTCGTGCTCCGGTACGGGAGGATCCCACATGCCACGGAGCGGCTGGGCCCGTAAGCCATGGCCGCTGAGCCTGCGCATCCGGAGCCTGTGCTCCGCAATAAAAGAGGCCACAACAGTGAGAGGCCCGCATACCAGAAAAAAAAAAATTATTTGCAGAAATGTCCTTTGAAGATTTGCATCTAGGTCTGGACTTTCTTACCTGTTGTATCTCAGTGCCTCAGTGAAAGCTTCCAAATTAATGTAACATTTTAGTTATTTTTAAAATCCTAATAAGACTCTTCTCTGCCTTATCAATATAAGGTTAATCATATTTTGGATTTTATCTATGTTCTAAATTTTCTAAATTTTATGTGCATTTATTTTTTAAGGAAAACAGAAACATAACTGGGATAAAAAGTTTTCCTTACATAGACTTATGTTGGCCTATCAATAATGGATGGCAAAATCATCTCTTTGCCCATTACCGCTCCACTGAGATCAAAGACCTAGTCTTTTTTCATCTCATTTCCAGAAGGGAGATATTACTTGGTCTTACAGATCAAATTTATTTGATTGGGCAATGTATTCAAGGGAGGAATTTAGAAAGAGATTAACAATTCTAAGATAGGCATATTTTATAAGTTAATTACTAATTAATTTATTTATTTTACAGATTCTGGAAACAGCTAAGACATGTTTCTACCCTCTCTCATTTCTTTGAACCAAATGTGTCTTCTCTATCAAGATTTCATGGTAGTGGCATGAATGTATCAGGTGGGACTGCAGTGTGATACATTCTGAGACTCACATTTAGAAATCCCAGGAATTTCATGGAAAACAAAAGCCTTGGAGACTATTAGTTTGAAGCTTTCTGGTTCTGACTATTTAAGAAATGTAGCCCACATACCATAATTGTTTCTTAAAATCTCTGCTCAAATCACAGTAAAAAACAAAACAAAACAAAACAACAAGGTGTTACTTGGCTTTTGTCTACATTCTTTGTTGCATGTGCCTCTCTTTTAGACCTGACTCAATGGTATGACTGATGAAAGTAGAATCTATGTAATACTGGATTTTATGATTATGCATTCATTTGGAAGTAGAAGCGGCAACAATGATGTGTTATGTGCCTTGTGCCAGGAAATGCCATTTAAATAACAAATATATATGCAAATATTTCCATAAATATTTTAAAGATATTTTCAGGTTACTCAGAATGTGTATTTTGATAACAACTTGCATCTACTTCCAAGCATCATTCTAGGTTTCTTCTCTGGGAATATCATGTTTTTAAAAAAAAAACCTAAATATCATAAAAAGCACAATCTCTTTAAGGATATCAAAAATAGAACATCTCATATTGCGCTAATTACTATATTTTAATATTATTTGCTCTTATATTTTCCTTTAACTACATTGGAAAAATGAGTAGACTTTAATACACAAATATAAAGCAAAATCTAATAATCAAAATGCTATTATTCCCTTCATTTTTTTGTATATATCATTTTACATATACCACCAAGAAAGAAAAATCTTGCCAATTAGGTTATGACATACTAGCCATTGTAAGACTAAACTTAATTTCACAGATGTTAGTTATGTGAAAACACGTGCAGTTGATAAATTGATAGAATACTGTATTGTTTAATAACTATTAACTAATGACATTTCCCAGATCATTTTCATAAGTTGTCTTAATGAAAATCTTAGCATTTTTCAAGTAGATAAAATCTAGTTTAAAACCTTGGGAAATAAACACACATACATCTATTGTCTTATTAAATTATTTGATGTATGAGTTATTCAGAAATAATAGTACTCAAAAATTAGATATGACATGATATTTTATAAATTATTAAACTCCCATTCTTTAGTTTAGCATATATTGCAATCTAGAGAATGTTACAGAAAGTCAATATCATAAATTAAGTTAAATAGTAATTGAGTTTATATCAACAATGCTCTCTTAAGCTAGCTAAACCAAAAACATTTGGCCCGAATATAGATAGAACTGCTAAATGTCTCCTTGGCTTCTCTAATTCAGAAATACATGTCTGGTCTTACTTCTTAATACTTCCTTTCCTTCTTCCATTGGGAATGGAAATTTTAAGGACATTTAGAGTAAAGAGACACAATTTATGTTAAATCATTCCTCTCCCATCTGCCAGAAGGATTTGTTCTATTACCTCCGATACTTGCTCCCAATACATACCATCTAACATTGACTTAGAATTATATAAAAGATATAGGCCATGGTATTTCCTATATTTTTTTATTAATAAAAATTAATAAGGATTTCCAAGTTTAATGGGTTTTTTTCCTTCTAGTAAATTAAATTAAGAAAACTTAATTTTACTCAGCCATAAAAAGAAACGAAATTGAGCTATTTGTAATGAGGTGGCTAGACCTAGAGTCTGTCATACAGAGTGAAATAAGTCAGAAAGAAAAAGACAAATACCGTATGCTAACACATATATATGGAATTTAAGAAAAAAAAAATGTCATGAAGAACCTAGGGGTAAGACAGGAATAAAGACACAGACCTACTAGAGAATGGACTTGAGAATGGACTTGAGGATATGGGGAGGGGAAAGGGTAAGCTGTGACAACGACGGGGAGAGGCATGGACATATATACACTACCGAGCGTGAAGTGGATAGCTAGTGGGAAGCAGCCGCATAGCACAGGGAGATCAGCTGGGTGCTTTGTGAAAACCTGGAGGGGTGGGATAGGGAGGGTGGGAGGGAGGGAGACGCAAGAGGGAGGAGATGTGGGAACATATGTATATGTATAACTGATTCACTTTGTTATAGAGCAGAAATTAACACACCATTGTAAAGCAATTATACTCCAATAAAGATGTTAAAAAAAAAAAAAGAAAACAGTAAAAACGTGGACCTTCCTCAGTACATGCTTGAAAAACAAAGCTATGCTATACTTCTCTATGTCAATTAGAAAATGTTCAATGCCACAATCAAATGCTCTAAGATAAACAAGTGGAAAAATATTATGTCATTCAAGAAAATCACTGCTAGAGCAAATGAACAAAACGAATAGCATACCCTCATTCTAGTGAATGGCAAAAAAAGAAAATACAAAATCAATTAACAGTAAATATATAACATGCCAGCTTGCCAGGTGATGATAAATTCCATGTGGAAGGATAAGCAGGTTAATACAGTGGAAAGAAACAGCAGACCAATAACAATTTAGAAATTACCTCTTTTTTTAAAAAAATGCAAAATTATACAATGAGAGGCATTTTTGTCCATAAATTTGGCAAAACAATTTAAAATACTGAAAACATGCCATTGCTAAAAAGAATGAGGAAAACAAATAAATTAGCATGGAAATACACCACAGGTATTTTAAGCAAAAATTAATAGAAAAGCATGTAAACGTGAAAAGACAGCTCACAGAATAGAAGAACATATTTGCAAATCGTATATCTGATAATTGCTTACTATCTAGAACATATAAGGAACAGGTACTACTCAATAAAAAGACAAATAAATATAATCCAATTAAAAATGGGCAAATAGGGCTTCCCTGGTGGCGCAGTGGTTGAGAGTCCGCCTGCCGATGCAGGGGATGCGGGTTCGTGCCCCGGTTTGGGAAGATCCCACATGCCGCGGAGCGGCTGGGCCCGTGAGCCATGGCCGCTGAGCCTGCGCGTCCGGAGCCTGTGCTCCTCAATGGGAGAGGCCGCAACAGTGAGAGGCCCGCATACTGCAAAAAAAAAAAAATGGGCAAATAATTTGAATAGATATTTCTCATAGAAAAGAATCATCTCCCCCTGAGGTGAGGCAAGAAGACTAAAGGGGCTGGAGTTGGAGGAATACCCTTCACCCAGCTCATACAAGACCCTGGTAAAGCTTCTTCCCCTGGGGAGCAGGTCTTTGGTAATGGAGAAGGCTCTGGGAGTATCCACAAGACTTACTCTCTCCTTTCATTTTGCAGAGCTATGAGGAGATCTTGCTCAGATCCTCACCATGAGAAATGTGTGGGACACCTGAAGGTAAAGCCCATGAACATGTGGGGACGTGCAGGACTGCATCCCCCGAGATTGCTCACTCTTGTTAGATCACACACAGTCTTCAGCATTTAGCCAAATTGCTATTTAACTGTTCCTAGTAGACTATGGCTCTAGCAACCACTACTACAAGGAAGCAGATCTTGGTTGTAATTCTCTGGATTTTCCTGCAACGCTTCAGACCTCAAGGTTGTGCTTGTCCCTGTAAGCTCATTTCTCCAATGGGCCCAAGAAAAGTCATTAACACTCAGTTTGTCCAGATTTTTCTTGTTTCAAGGATGGGCGTGACAACTTCCAACCTCTTTACACATCGGAACTGAAATCGGAAGTCCTGAGATTTGGACTTTCAGTGATAAAGAGAATAAAAAGCCATTAGCATGTATCCCTTGCCTATACCCAACACATGCCAGAGGCTGATTATTTTCTGACTGTCAGTTTTTGTCCACATGAAAAATAAAGTATCTGCTTGTATAGCCAAGTAATAATGTTGTTTTACATCTAGTGTCATTATGCAGCAGTGTGATTTGATTGACAAATACTGACAGAAAACTTCCAATTTTTTGACTATACATGTCAATAACAGTGGATATTTATCAAGCCTCTTTATAGTATTGCTTTCTCTTAGGGACTAGGGCTAAATAACCCTTAATTTTTAAAGATCTTATTGACCCATTTGAACTTTTTATGTGTAATTACATAAAATGGACTTTGCATATTAATTTTCTAGCAAGTATAAATATATCTACTATTTATACATGTTCATTATATGAATGTATGACTTTAATCTCAATTGTTGTATGTTACTACTACTATCATTTTCCAATTTAGTAAATCAAGCTTTGAACAATTAAATCCTTTATGTGTTTGAGACAAAAAATGCAATAGTTATGTTTAACAAATGTAAACAACAGCATAACAATTGTGGGAAAATATGTTAGCAGGTATTATTATGGATGTAAATGTATATTCTGAGTATTATTTTCTGAGTATTATGATTAACTTCCCTTTTCAGATTACTGACATGAACATATTCTCCTATAAATTTTTTATTTTCCATTGTAATGGCAAAACACCTGAGGAAAACTGATGGATAACTAGAAATGATCAGAAATAAGTGTACCTTGTTTTAACACTGGCACTAAAGAATGTTTTCATAGAAAATTCCTATAGGGCTTCCCTGGTGGCGCAGTGGTTGAGAGTCCACCTGCCGATGCAGGGTACACGGGTTCGTGCCCCGGTCCGGGAGGATCCCACATGCCGCAGAGCGGCTGGGCCCGTGAGCCATGGCCACTGAGCCTGTGCGTCCGGAGCCTGCGCGTCCGGAGCCTGTGCTCCACAATGGGAGAGGCCACAACAGTGAGAGGCCCGCGTACCACAAAAAAAAAAAAAAAAAAAAAAAAAAATTCCTATAATAAAGATTAAAATCTCAACAGGTAATTTAAACATGTTGGGAAAATTTGAGCTTCTATGTCTAGGGCAGCATAGGACAATAATTGTAATAAGTCATATATTTATATAGATAGATAAATTGACACACACACAGAACAAATGGTCTTCAAGTTAAAATCCCTTTTTACCACAGTTTAGAGGAATAATTGTACTAAAAGTAATGATTTAAATCTTTAGTCTGAGAAAGATGTAACAAGACACTAAGAAGTAGTGTCTTTTTCAGTAACTACCTCATTATTTAGTCATGTAAATTAATAAAAGTTAGTATTACCACTTATTTTAGTAGTGGGCAACAAATGCACTATTTGGTTCAAAAATGATTTGTAGGTAAAAATATAGTCTTATATACAGAAACCTATTATTCGCTCATTTTTAGTGATCCATTGGTTGAAAAAATTGGTTTTCAAAAAATTTGACCTTGTTGATAATGGATATTGAGAAGATTTTAGGTCATGTAGTTAGTTTTGCATGTATTACACACCCATCTGCTTCTCCATCTGGCAGCAGACACAGAAGTGTTACGTACATTCTTCTCACCAACACCCTGATTGTTAGCTTCCTGCTGATAGCCCTAGTGTAAGCTTCATTGGGTAATTATTTCAGGCAGAAAACAACCAACCCACATGTTCAAGAATAATCACTAGTTCAATTAACTAACCAGAAGCAGGTGATGTTTTAGTGTCCACGAATAAAAATGATTTCAAGTTCTGCATCACTTCAATGAAAATATTTAGATAGCAGATGTGCTATTTTGCACTGTGAGAGTACAGAAAATAAAAATAAATATGACATCTGTATAACAACATAACTTTATAGTAAACGATGAATAGTTTTTTAAAACTTAATAATCCTCTTTAGCTCTTTTATTTTAAAATAATATAAACACACATGAAAAGCCACCACTATGATGTTATCAACAGTTTTTAAAGTCTGCATTAGAAATCATGGAAAACCTTGAAAATATAAAGAGAAAAATATCACTCTACCTCAAAATGCTGTCTGTCTTCTACCTATTTTTTTGTAATGTAGATGTCAATTCTGTGTTTTAATCTTTTAACCTCTTATTTCATTTAACATTAACATTTGAGTATCTTTCCATGTAAAAGAATCTCATTTATAACAAGATTTTCAGTAACTACTTATAATCTCAAACATAATTGTTTCATCTCCCATAGTTATTTTAAAATGTCTTTGTTTTAAATACATAATTTCAATCTAATATCTTACTGATAATGAATAATGCTAAATGTACATGTACAGTTTTATAGCTTTCTGAGTATCTTTTTTTTTTTTTTTTTGTGCTGTATGCGGGCCTCTCACCGTTGTGGCCTCTCCCGTTGCAGAGCACAGGCTCCAGACGTGCAGGCTCAGTGGCCATGGCTCACGGGCCCAGATGCTCCACGGCACGTGGGATCTTCCCGGACCGGGGCATGAACCCGTGTCCCCTGAATCGGCAGGCGGACTCTCAACCACTGTGCCACCAGGGAAGCCCTCTGAATATCTTTAATGATTTCTTTGGAACATATTTCTAAATGGAAGTTTATCAGTTCAAATGGCCTCTAATTTTCCGTATAGTTCTTGTTGCTTTCTGCCAAATATCTTTGAAGATAGTGTGACAACAACACAATTTCCAGCACTGCATCAATATGCCTTTTTCCACAGGTTTTTTTAATACAGCAATTTAATTTGTTTAAGTTTCTGAAAATAATTAATGAGGAAATAGAACTCATAAAATTATTTTATATTGTGGGATATATGAAATGCTTTAAATTTAAATGGAGATAGGTAATCTCTAGTATTATTCCATCCAAGAAGGTTTAGTATTTACCCATTTCATAGGAATAAAAGAGAATTCCGAATTTGAAGTAAGAAGAAAAGATGCCACCTTTCCACAGAAGAAATATAATTTTGTATAACCTTAATGGTAACTGGAGGTTGAAATAAATTCCCTTCTCTAGCTCAGATCTGAAAATAGGATTCAACTACTGAACAATTAGACAAAGCATATAACCAAGTGTAATCACCAACCATGTTTGTTGACATTTGTCAGATGGGAACTGACTTTGCTTCTAAATGAAAAATAATGGCAAAAAAATAAAACTATACATTCATTGACTTACAGAATTTTGCTAAAGTTTGTTAAACAAGAAAGAATGAAAATGAATTGTGTAAACTTCCCCTAAAATTTAGAAAAAAATAACTATTTAAAACATTTTATAAGACGCGGAGATCACCTTCCTCCCCACGGATACACCAGAAATACAGCTACACGTGGAACAACTCCTACAGAACACCTACTGAACGCTGGCAGAAGACCCCAGACCTCCCAAAAGGCAAGAAACTCCCCACATACCTGGGTAGGGCAAAGCGGAGAGATTCCCGCACAGAGGATCGGTGCCGAGCGGCACTCACCAGCCCGAGAGGCTTGTCTGCTCGCCCGCCGGGGCGGGCGGCGCTGGAAGCTGAGGCTCGGGCTTCGGTCAGAGCGCAGGGAGAGGACTGGGGCTGGCGGCGAGAACTCAGCCTGAAGGGGGCTAATGTGCCACAGCTAGCCGGGAAGGAGTGCGGGAAAACTCTGGAGCTGCTGAAGAGGCAAGAGACTTTTTCTTCCCTCTTGGTTTCCTGGTGCGCGAGGAGAGGGGATTAAGAGCGCTGCTTAAAGGGGGCTCCACAGACGGGCGCGAGTCGGGACTGAAAGCGCGGAGCCCAGTGACGGGCGTGGGACGCTGGGGCTGCTGCTGCCGCCGCCAAGAAGCCTGTGTGCGAGCGCAAGTCACTGTCCACACCGCCCTTCCGGGAGCCTGTTCAGCCCGCCACTGCCGGGGTCCCGGGATCCAGGGGCGGCTTCCCTGGGAGAACGCACGGCGCGCCTCGGGCTGGTGCAACGTCACGCCGACCTCTGCCGCTGCAGGCTCGCCCCGCACTCCGTGCCCCTCCCTCCCGCCCGGCCTGAGAGAGCCAGAGTTCCCGAAGAGGCTGCTCCTTTAACCCTGTCCTGTCTGAGCGAAGAACAGACGCCCTCCGGCGACCTACACGCAGAGGCGGGGCCAAATCCAAAGCTGAGACCCAGGAGCTGTGAGAACAAAGAAGAGAAAGGGAAACCTCTCCCAGCAGCCTCAGAAGCAGCAGATTAAAGCTCCACAATCAACTTGATGTACCCTGCATCTGTGGAATACATGAATAGACAACAAACCATCCCAAATTGAGGAGCCAGGAGTCAGTGCTGTGCCTCTGAGGTGGGAGAGCCAACTTCAGGACACTGGTCCACAAGACACCTCCCAGCTCCACATAATATCAAACAGCGAAAATCTTCCAGAGATCTCCATCTCAACACCAGCACCCAGCTTCACTCAACGACCAGCAAGCTACAGTGCTGGACACCCTATGCCAAACAACTAGCAAGACAGGAACACAACACCACCCATTAGCAGAGAGGTGGCCTAAAATCATAAAAAGTCCGCAGACACCCCAAATCACACCACCAGACGTGGACCTGCCCACCAGAAAGACAAGATCCAGCCTCATCCACCAGAACACAGGCACTAGTCCCCTCCACCAGGAAGCCTACACAACCCACTGAACCAACCTTAGCCACTGGGGACAGACACCAAAAACAACAGGAACTACGAACCTGCAGCCTGCAAAAAGGAGACCCCAAACACAGTAACATAAGCAAAATGAGAAGACAGAAAAACACACAGCAGGAGAAGGAGCAAGATAAAAACCCACCAGACTTAACAAATGAAGAGGTAATAGGCAGTCTACCTGAAAAAGAATTCAGAATAATGATGGTAAAGATGATCCAAGATTCTATTTCCGAGATCCAAAATCTTGAAAATAGAATAGACAAAATACAAGAAACAGTTGCATTTAGAAGAACTAAAGATGAATCAAGCATCGATTAAAAACACAATACATGAAATGAAAAATAATCTAGATGGGATCAATAGCAGAATAACTGAGGCAGAAGAACGGATAAGTGAGGTGGAAGATAAAATATTGGAAATAACTAATGCAGAGCAAAATAAAGAAAAAAGAATGAAAAGAACAAAGGACAGTCTCAGAGACCTCTGGGACAACATTAAATGCACCAACATTCGAATTATAGGGGTTCCAGGAGAAGAAGAGAAAAAGAAAGGGACTGAGAAAATATTTGAAGAGATTATAGTTGAAAACTTCCCTAATATGGGAAAGGAAATAGTTAATCAAGTCCAGGAGGCACAGAGAGTCCCATACAGAATAAATCCAAGGAGAAATACGCCAAGACACATATTAATCAAACTGTCAAAAATTAAACACAAAGAAATCATATTAAAAGCAGCAAGGCAAAAACAACAAATAACACACAAGGGAATCCCCATCAGGATAACAGCTGATCTCTCAGCAGAAACTCTACAAGCCACAAGGGAGTGGCAGGACATAATTAAAGTGATGAAGGAGAAAAACCTGCAACCAAGATTACTCTACCCAGCAAGGATCTCATTCAGATTGGATGGAGAAATTAAAACGTTTACAGACAAGCAAAAGCTGAGAGAGTTCAGCACCACCAAACCAGCTTTACAACAAATGCTAAAGGAACTTCTCTAGGCAAGAAACACAACAGAAGGAAAAGACCTACAATAACGAACCCAAAACAATTAAGAAAATGGGAATAGGAACATACATATCGATAATTACCTTAAATGTATATGGACTAAATGCTCCCACCAAAAGACACAGATTGGCTGAATGGATACAAAAACAAGACCCATATATATGCT
This sequence comes from Hyperoodon ampullatus, assembly GCF_949752795.1. Lineage (NCBI taxonomy): Eukaryota > Metazoa > Chordata > Mammalia > Artiodactyla > Ziphiidae > Hyperoodon > Hyperoodon ampullatus. Next base: position 33,287,541 of record NC_136933.1, read on the forward strand.
GTCTACAAGAGACCCACTTCAGACCTAGAGACACATACAGACTGAAAGTAAGGGGATGGAAAAAGATATTCCATGCAAATGGAAACCAAAAGAAAGCTGGAGTAGCAATTCTCATATCAGACAAAATAGACTTTAAAATAAAGACTACTAGAAGAGACAAAGAAGGACACTACATAATGATCAAGGGATCGATCCAAGAAGAAGATATAACAATTGTAAATATTTATGCACCCAACATAGGAGCACCTCAATACATAAGGCAAACACTAACAGCCATAAAAGGAGAAATCGACAGTAACACAATCATAGTAGGGGACTTTAACACCCCACTTTCACCAATGGACAGATCATCCAAAATGAAAATAAATAAGGAAACACAAGCTTTAAATGATACATTAAACAAGATGGACTTAATTGATATTTATAGGACATTCCATCCAAAAACAACAGAATACACATTTTTCTCAAGTGCTCATGGAACATTCTCCAGGATAGATCATATCTTGGGTCACAAATCAAGCCTTGGTAAATTTAAGAAAATTGAAATTGTATCAAGTATCTTTTCCGACCACAATGCTATGAGACTAGATATCAATTACAGGAAAAGAGCTATAAAAAATACAAACACATAGAGGCTAAACAATACATTACTTAATAACGAAGTGATCACTGAAGAAATCAAAGAGGAAATTAAAAAATACCTAGAAACAAATGACAATGGAGACACGACGACCCAAAACCTATGGGATGCAGCAAAAGCAGTTCTAAGAGGGAAGTTTATAGCAATACAATCCCACCTTAAGAAACAGGAAACATCTCGACTAAACAACCTAACCTTGCACCTAAAGCAATTAGAGAAAGAAGAACAAAAACATCCCAAAGTTAGCAGAAGGAAAGAAATCATAAAAATCAGATCAGAAATAAATGAAAAAGAAATGAAGGAAACAATAGCAAAGATCAATAAAACTAAAAGCTGGTTCTTTGAGAAGATAAACAAAATTGATAAACCATTAGCCAGACTCATCAAGAAAAAAGGGAGAAGACTCAAATCAATAGAATTAGAAATGGAAAAGGAGAAGTAACAACTGACACTGCAGAAATACAAAAGATCATGAGAGATTATTACAAGCAACTCTATGCCAATAAAATGGACAACCTGGAAGAAATGGACAAATTCTTAGAAATGCACAACCTGCCAAGACTGAATCAGGAAGAAATAGAACATATGAACAGACCAATCACAAGCACTGAAATTGAAACTGTGATTAAAAATCTTCCAACAAACAAAAGCCCAGGACCAGATGGCTTCACAGGCGAATTCTATCAAGCATTTAGAGAAGAGCTAACACCTATCCTTCTCAAACTCTTCCAAAATATAGCAGAGGGAGGAGCACTCCCAAACTCATTCTACGAGGCCACCATCACCTTGATACCAAAACCAGACAAGGATGTCACAAAGAAAGAAAACTACAGGCCAATATCACTGATGAACATAGATGCAAAAATCCTCAACAAAATACTAGCAAACAGAATCCAACAGCACATTAAAAGGATCATACACCATGATCAAGTGGGGTTTATTCCAGGAATGCAAGGATTCTTCAATATACGCAAATCAATCAACGTGATACACCATATTAACAAATTGAAGGAGAAAAACCATATGATCATCTCAATAGATGCAGAGAAAGCTTTCGACAAAATTCAACACCCATTTATGATAAAAACCCTGCAGAAAGTAGGCATAGAGGGAACTTTCCTCAACATAATAAAGGCCATATATGACAAACCCACAGCCAGCATCGTCCTCAGTGGTGAAAAACTGAAACCATTTTCACTAAGATCAGGAACAAGACAAGGTTGCCCACTCTCACCACTCTTATTCAACATAGTTTTGGAAGTTTTAGCCACAGCAATCAGAGAAGAAAAGGAAATAAAAGGAATCCAAATTGGAAAAGAAGAAGTAAAGCTGTCACTCTTTGCAGATGACATGATACTATACACAGAGAATCCTAAAGATGCTACCAGAAAACTACTAGAGCTAATCAATGAATTTGGTAAAGTTGCAGGATACAAAATTAATGCACAGAAATCTCTGGCATTCCTATATACTAATGATGAAAAATCTGAAAGTTAAATCAAGGAAACACTCCCATTTACCATTGCAACAAAAAGAATAAAATACCTAGGAATAAACCTACGTAAGGAGACAAAAGACCTGTATGCAGAAAATTATAAGACACTGATGAAAGAAATTAAAGATGATACAAATAGATGGAGAGATGTACCATGTTCTTGGATTGGAAGAATCAACATTGTGAAAATGACTCTACTACCCAAAGCAATCTACAGATTCAATGCAATCCCTATCAAACTACCACTGGCATTTTTCACAGAACTAGAACAAAAAATTTCACAATTTGTATGGAAACACAAAAGACCCCGAATAGCCAAAGCAATCTTGAGAACGAAAAATGGAGCTGGAGGAATCAGGCTCCCTGACTTCAGACTATACTACAAAGCTACAGTAATCAAGACAGTATGCTACTGGCACAAAAACAGAAAGATAGATCAATGGAACAGGATAGAAAGCCCAGAGATAAACCCACGGACATATGGTCACCTTATCTTTGATAAAGGAGGCAGGAATGTACAGTGGAGAAAGGACAGTCTCTTCAATAAGTGGTGTTGGGAAAACTGGACAGGGACATGTAAAAGTATGAGATTAGATCACTCCCTAACACCATACACAAAAATAAGCTCAAAATGGATTAAAGACCTAAATGTAAGGCCAGACACTATCAAACTCTTAGAGGAAAACATAGGCAGAACACTCTATGACATAAATCACAGCAAGATCCTTTTTGACCCACCTCCTAGAGAAATGGGAATAAAGACAAAAATAAACACATGGGACCTAATGAAACTTCAAAGCTTTTGCACAGCAAAGGAAACCATAAACAAGACCAAAAGACAACCCTCAGAATGGGAGAAAATATTTGCAAATGAAGCAACTGACAAAGGATTAATCTCCAAAATTTATAAGCAGCTCATGCAGCTCAATAACAAAAAAACAAACAACCCAATCCAAAAATGGGCAGAAGACCTAAATAGACATTTCTCCACAGAAGATATACAGACTGCCAACAAACACATGAAAGAATGCTCAACATCTTTACTCATTAGAGAAATGCAAATCAAAACTACAATGAGATATCATCTCACACCAGTCAGAATGGCCATCATCAAAAAATCTAGAAACAATAAATGCTGGAGAGGGTGTGGAAAAAAGGGAACACTCTTGCACTGCTGGTGGGAATGTGAATTGGTACAGCCACTATGGAGAACGGTATGGAGGTTCCTTAAAAAACTACAAATAGAACTACCATATGACCCAGCAATCCCACTACTGGGCATATACCCTGAGAAAACCATAATTCAAAAAGAGACATGTACCAAAATGTTCATAGCAGCCCTATTTACAATAGCCCAGAGATGGAAACAACCTAAGTGTCCATCATCGGATGAATGGGTAAAGAAGATGTGGCACATATATACAATGGAATATTACTCAGCCATAAAAAGAAATGAAATTGAGGTATTTGTAATGAGGTGGATGGACCTAGAGTCTGTCATACAGAGTGAAGTAAGTCAGAAAGAGAAAGACAAATACTGTATGCTGACACATATATATGGAATTTAAGAAAAAAAAATGTCATGAAGAACATAGGGGTAAGACAGGAATAAAGACACAGACCTACTAGAGAATGGACTTGAGGATATGGGGAGGGGGAAGGGTAAGCTGTGACAAAGTGAAAGAGCGGCATGGACATATATACACTACCAAACGTAAGGTAGATAGCTAGTGGGAAGCAGCCGCATAGCACAGGGAGATCAGCTCGGTGCTTTGTGACCGCCTGGAGGGGTGGGAGGGAGACGCAAAAGGGAGGGGATATGGGAACATATGTATATGTATAACTGATTAAATTTGTTATAAAGCAAAAAATAAAAAATTAAAAAAAAAACATTTTATGATAGAGACAACTGAAAACTAATAATGTATAAGACAAAACGTATAATAAATAAATCAATTGTTAAATATCTTTCTTTAAAATATTTCTAACTAAAATTACCAACCATTAAACTTACATCACCAAAAAGAAGAGAAAACAAACAGATAGAAATTTGAACAAAGCTGTATAATAATGAGGAAGGATGTAGACCTATAAACCTAGATAAGTAGGAGATTAAGAAAATACATGTACAGCACTATGTTAATTATTCTGATTATATAGAAAAAGCAAACATTTCTAGTAAAATAACAGTATAAATTTTGGCTCATTTTAGTGGAAAAGCTCTGAAGAGACCAAATATTAATATGATATTGGTTGCATACTTTCAAACATTAACCCTAGAGTCCTGGACTTAACCATTGAGATGAAATCCCAGTTCTACGGTCTGCCTTTTGCAAGAATTTGATCAAGTGACTTGGTTCTCTGAGCCTCAGTTTCCTTGTCTGTAAAATAGGGATCTTGATACCTATCTTGCAGGATTGTTCTGAGGATCAACCAAGGTAAGTTTATAAAAGGCATGCCACCTAATAAATTGACACTGTATTGTGGTGTGACACATGTATGTGTCTATATCACAGTGTAATTAGATGCTCTGGTGATTAGTAACATTAGTAAAATTCACTCTCAGTCACTAGTGAACACTTGTAGTTTTTGTGTATTACATACCAGATCATTCAAAAAGAATTGAACATGTTCAAAAATGAATTACTCAGTGAGTAGTAAACACATATCAGGCACCAACTTGTAACTGCTCTTATATTTGACATTCCTAAAAAGCTGTGAATCATCTTTGATGATTCTGAATCACCACTCAGCCGAGTCCAACATCAGGGAAGACTGACCCAGAGCTCTGTGTTCCTCAGCCCATGATCTGGTAAATTATCCATAAATAGTGGAAGGTAAAATCTTGTGCCCTCTGCAGGCCCTGATGGAGGCAGATAAAGTAAAGTGATAGAACTTCGGGTGCCTTTTTCAGACTCACATAGAAGATGAAGCTGATTTTGCGGGTTGTCTCAAACTCAGTGATAAGGTCACATTCATTTAACCAAAAATGTTTATCTCCATTGCATCCATATATGGGACACTAAATACCAACATGTGGTGATTCAATATGTAAGAAATTTCCCAGTAGTTAATGTCTTTTATACTATATCATACCTAAGTATCTTTGGGCCATTGTGTGTGTGTGTGTGTGCGTATGGGTGTAAAGGACATAATGACTGGGGTTATTAATCAGCACACACTGAGGGTTTTCCCCACAGCTTCAGGAAGTCTTTGAAAACATCCATTTCTAGCAGGATAAGGCTTTCTTCTATTGTGCGGTCCAGAACTTATTTAATGACCGTGTTCAAGGGAACTGAGGAGAACTTTCTGTTGAGATGCTGGCTTACCTTTGGAACAGTGGCCATGCAGATCCCCAGATATCACACCATTGACATCTTGTGGGGACGTGTCAAGAACCTCACAGTCCTGAGGAAATGAATAAATAACAGAATAAATCATGGCTGCCGTTTTCAACATCAACAGGATATTCTACAAAGAGTTTAAGATGAATTGCCATGCGCCATGTGTCACAAAGCGTGTATATGGAACGTGAGTTGTATGTTGAGCATCTGTAAAACTGTAGAACTTACTCTTTGTTCCATTACAACTTTGATTTTGACTACATGTTCACATATAACCCAGCTGTCAAATAATGTGCTTTTTAACAGCTTTATTGAGGTATAGTTCACATACCACACAATTCACCCATTTAAGTGTACAATTCACTGTTTCTTAGTATATTCACAGATATGTGCAACCATCAGCACAGTGAATTTTAGAACATTTTTGTCACTTAAAAGAAAAGTAAGTACAATTTTGCTTTCATTCCCTACATTTCTCCCCTCCCCCTCAGGCCAAGGCAACCACTCATTTATTTTGCATCTCTCTATATTTCACTGTTCTGGACATTTCATGTGAATGGAATGTTATATATTTCTAAAAATTGAATTTTACAGTAAACAAAGAAGCTCTGTTCACAGATGGCTTATTTCCTTATTTCTTATTTTAAAAAAAGACATCACACCAATCTTATATAAACTCTTCCAGAGAATAAAAAAGAGGAAACATTCCAAATCTTACAGTGAGCCAACATAATTTTGATATTAAAACTTGACAGGGCATTACATGGATATAAAATTACAGATTAACCTATCTTATGAACAAAGATGGAAAAGTTCTCAACAAAATATTAGCAACCCGACCCACTGATACATTAAAATAACAATATGACATGGTCATGGAGTAAAAGGAGGAGTTAGCACTATAAAATCAATTGATTTAATTCATTACACAAACAGAAAAAAAGGAGAAAAAATTTCACTTGAACATTTTAATAGATACAGAAAAAGCAAATGATACAATTGAGCAACTACCTTGAAAAATCTGATACCAAACTATAGTGGAAGAAAGCTTTATAAAAATCTAAAAAAGATCACTGTAGCTGAGATAGTGCATAGTCATTAAATATCTGTGTGATCCCACACATTCCCCAGCCTCCTAGAGTAAGGTTGACTGAGCCATTTGATGATTTCTGGCCAAAAGCCTGTAAATACAAGCATTTACCAATTGGAACGTGATCCTCCAGTCCTCATTCCTTCATAGAAGCAAACACTGAAGTTTTGCTATAAGATGCAAAAACTCACAAAATGGAGAAGGACCCTGCAGACCTACAGTGAAATCAGTCTGCTAGATTTCTGGAAATATTTGTTATACAATAGCATAGCCTAGAATTATTTGTATTTTTCACTCACTCTGATTTTAATAAGGGTTACATTTTGTTTATTTAAATTAAAATGTTACTTATTTCTACAAAATACTAATTATTAACTTTTTAGTCAGCATAAATGAAGTAAAATAGCATAAAGAACTTTTTTAAATGTTTGGAAAAAATAGCAGAAACACAGTTTAGCCCCCAAATGACATTTCTCTACACTAACTATAAAATCATTTTTCACAAAGGGATCTCTGAGGATCCCTGGAAAGTCCTGTGAACAGCCTATGTGGCCCTGACCTCTGCTATGTATAATTCAATTAAAACGTTACTAACATGATACAATTGAAATTTGTCCTCCAGGCTTAATAATGTAGGAGATTTTCCCCACATGTCATAAAACCTCAAAACCAATAAAATGGTCATGAAAATGAAAAAATGAATGATAATGATAATAAAATAAAAAATATATAATGGAATTTCATGTGGAATTACGTGTAAAAAAAGCCAACCCTAATGCTAATAAAGAAAAGCCAAAGTGATGACAAAAATAAGAACATTGAACATCAACAGAGAGATAAAGAGAATAATAAATAAATAAAAACAATAGAGAATAAACTAAGAAACAGGTAAAGAGAAAAGCAACTCCAAACAAGTTCTAATATGTTGGTTTTAAAAAAGTAAATAAGGTTTCAAACTTCCATATTTATTGCTGTGAGATATTTTTTAAAATACAAATTCCTGAATGCAAATAAATTGTAATTAGAGTAAGAAAACATTGCACATGAATTTTTAAAAAGGGAAAAATATATTTAATAATAGCAATAACAACAAAGATTCACTAAATGCTTGTGAGGTGCCAGACATACAGCTAATTGTTCTGTATCCTTAATTCATAAAATTGTCCCAGCAACCCAGTAAGGTATATACTGTTATCTACATTTTACCAGTAAGAAAATTTTCTGGAGCTTACTAAGAATTACTAAGTTCATGTTCAGTGAACAAAACTCCAGCGTTCAATTTCAGACGTGTCTGACTCCCAACCTCCTCCCTCTTAAATACCACATGAAATGCCTCCTAGTATAGAGCAACGTGTTGATCAACATACCTTTCAGGAAAGAACATTTCAAATTTTAGGAAACAGAGATACAAAGAGACATAAGTCTATTGTCTGAATCTTCTGCAATAACTAGGTCTTATGCTGTATTTATAAATGATCCTGACTAGAAAATAAGCTAAAAAAATAGGATGAAATGTAGTATAGGAAACCTTGACCAACCCAAAATTTTAAGTCTCCAGAAAAATCCAGAGAAGGCAAATGTACTGAAGTATAATAAAGGATGAACATGATAGAACATGCATAGCTTAATAATATTGTGACAGACCCAGAAAAAGTTCAGAGATTTTCAAAATTTCAATAAAAATCTTTTTAAAAATCTGCTTGGGGTATAATGCACAATACACAGAGGAATGAGCAACCAACACTTATTTTGTTCTTTCATAATCTCTTTACTTATCTTAGGCTTCAATTATCTCTTATACAGGTTTATTCTCATCTTTCTCCATCTTTAACAAGACTGATTGGTGAAAGAGAAAGATGAGAATAAACCTGTATAAGAGATAATTGAAGCCTAAGATAAGTAAAGAGATTATGAAAGAACACCAGATGCTCTTAATGAGTTCAAATTCCCTCATTAAATGAGAACATCACAGGATAATAAGGGAACTTGCAAATGCTATTGATGAGCTCTATCAGGGAATGTTGATGAATATTGGGGAACAGAACTAGCTCCAAAAGATTATATATAAACATATAAATTGGCTTTCTAAAAAAATAGAAGAAATTAATGTAAAATATAGATTTCGGTGCTTGCTAGGTATGCTGGATAAGATTCTAAGATGCGATTTCAAATGAATTATATGAAATTTATGTTTAGTAGGTCATCACTGAAGATAATTTTTACATTTTAACTAGCTAACTTAACTCTGCAGGAAGTCATTCAAGTTAAATTCTTAATTTATTTTTCATTATCAAGTTACTTACCACCCTTCACACTTAAGCCCTTGAGAACCAATTATCCTGGTCTTCCCTGGTGGCACAGTGGTTAAGAATCCGTCTGCCAATGCAGGGGACTCGGGTTCGAGCCCTGGTCCAGGAAGATCCCACATGCCGCGGAGCAACTAAGCTCGTGTGCCACAACTACTGAGCCTGCGCTCTAGAGCCCGCGAGCTACAACTACTGAGCCCGTGTGCCACAACTACTGAAGCCCGTGCGCCTAGAGCCCATGCTCCGCAACAAGAGAAGCCACCACAATGAGAAGCCCGCGCACCGTAATGAAGAGGAGCCCCCACTCGCTGCCTAGAGAAAGCCCGCGCACAGCAACGAAGACCCGATGCAGCCAAAAATTAATTAATTAATGGATTTTTAAAAAAAGAACCGATTATCCTTTGAAAACACATTACCATACACTGTCAATCCCTTTGCAGAACCCACATTCCAAATCCTTCACTTTTCTGAAACCATTCTCTCCAGGAATCTTACTACCTCTGCAACCTTCCTGAATGAAGACCACTCATTCTGTCATATTCCATATATCACCAGCTGTGCTTTCTACTAAATCCACATAGTCACTATGAAAAGGTTTGTTATCTATTTTCATATTCTACGAATTAAAAGCCCACCAGACACTTGTGAATCTGACACCTTTTTCACTCCATCCCGATTTCAGTTTTTAAACTGAGGAACTTCAGTATTTTTATAGATGATCCTTAATCTTACACTTTCCTGATCTGATCACTTCTAGATCTGATACCTACTATATTTCAGCCATTCACCCCATTGGCCACACTATGTACTGTTAAAATCCAACGCTAAAAATGTCTAGTAATATACAATAATATCCTATGCTTCCAAATATCTCATGTGCTTACATGATTTATTCTTTCCAACCTCATGTTAATTTACATTTGGCTGTAAAATGTCTTCCCTCTTTTCCAACCCTTCCAGACCTCATATTTCCTTTATTATTCACTATATTCTCAGATGCATCATTTTAATGATTCCCTTGCCTAGATGGAGTTAAAGTGGGGATTTAGTGTATTTAATGATATTATGCTTATATATTCAGGAATGCCTGAATATTGCCTAGTCCCTATCTTCCTCCTTACAGGGTTTTACTACTGGGAAAAAACTAACACTTTATTAGTAGTGATATGAGTGACAAGTACCCTAAGGGAAACAGTGATGATAAAGCTGAGTAGGAAATCAATTTAACACTTAAGACATAAATGGGACTTCCTTCTTCCTCCAAATGTAAATGCTTATCACCTTCTGCTCTGTTTAGGAATTTAGTACAATAACCAGTGCTTATGTTATAAGCATAATTAAGAAAAGACAAGGTAAGACACAAGATTTGCACCTGTTCCAAGAGTTAGGTACTAGGTAATGTACTCAAGAACTTAATAGAAGAGAGAAGAGAGAGTACACCATGAGCCTGTGTCTTTCAACAATGGCCCCTCCTAGTAGCAAAATCAAAATTCTCACCATTAACTCTTCAAAATTGGCTTCTGCACCATTTTTTTTCTTTTACTTATTGAATCTCAGACCCTCTTACCATGTCATATATATTTTGTGTGTATGTGCATGAGATCTTCTTTCTGGATTATTATCCATTCTGTATTTCTTTCTGGATATTTTCTTCTGGGCTGTCTTCCATATCACTAATTCTCTTTCCAGTAACATATATCAATAATCCTATTTCCTTATGAATTTTTTTATCCAAGTGAAGTGAGTTACTCAGCATAAAATATTTATATGTATATATAAACATAATGTGTGTTAATACCACATTACATTTTTTCCTTTTGTAGTCAACATTTGTTTTTAATTATAATATGTATAGTTTTTCTGACTGCTGCATTGGAGACAATTACACATCTTTACCCCAATTCACTAGTTGCCACCTTTGCCTAGGGTCTATTCCTTTGCTTAAGGGAAATTTCTGCCTCTACTTCCAGTGCTTACTCACCTACTTCTATACACGTTTGGGATACCAGCTACCACAGGGCTGGTGGAGGAGGACAGCTAGCTGTCTCATTATCTCTTCCACAACCATCATATTCTGGGGGATGCCACGACTCTGGTATAGCAGGCGTCCAGCACAGACCCTGCACAGCTCAGCAATATCTAGGAATTCTGCTCTGAGGACAGCATGTTGTCATATGAAAATGTAGCTTCAGTGAATTATTTCATAACTTTTTTGTGCAGATTAAATAAACCAATGTATATAAAAGCACAAGAACAGTGCCTAGACCACAGGAAGCACTCCGTAAAACTTGTTTGGCATCAGATAGACCTTAGTTTGCACCAACTGGCTGTAAGCACTTACGTGAACTAACTTGTGTAATTGTTCTCTTCCCTGAAATACCGTACACTAAATGTCCTCTTAATAAGATCATATCAAATGTCACATATAAAATGTATACAGTGTATAGGTACTCAATAAATGGCTATTTCCTTCCCTAGGGTGAAACTAGTTCTTCAACTTTCTTCTTCCAAACAATAAACTGCCAAAATGTGTGCCCAAAATGTTCATCACTGCAAGCATATCACAGACAGTGATAGAGAAATAAAGAGAGCGATTCTAGATCTGATCGAGTAGGGCTCTTTAAAGCCCACTACTGTTGATATAAAATACATTTGGTCTTTTGCCTTCTGTGTTTGCTTTTCCACCTCATTTGAATGTGTCTTTCATGATCATTGGCCATATAAAGCATACTAAGTGGAGCATTTTGTTTTCTTAAGAAAAAGTTTAAATATCATTTGATCTTACATTTTACATTTCAAAATTCTTAATAGAAACATTTAATTTATTTATTTATTTTTTTGTGGTACGCGGGCCTCTCACTGTTGTGGCCTCTCCCGTTGCGGAGCACAGGCTCCAGATGCGCAGGCTCAGCAGCCATGGCTCACGGGCCCAGCCGCTCCGCGGCATATGGGATCCTCCCAGACCGGGGCACGAACCCGTATCCCCTGCATCGGCAGGCGGACTCTCAACCACTGCGCCACCAGGGAGGCCCTAGAAACATTTTAATTGGCACATTTTTCATCATTCTTTTTAAAGCTTACTGTGTTGTATGATATTCTCTAAAACAAATCTGTTTTAAAATCCTGGTCCCTCAACTTTCTCATTCCAAGCACTTGAGTGAGTACATGCCATGTCACTTTCTTATGTAGGTAGTTAGATGAAAAAATAGATCAATAGTGAAAGATATAAAATATTTCTTTTATATATTGTTGATTCAACATGGACAAAACCATGATCTGTGGTCTTCCATATTTTTTTGCATAGCCATTCTACTAGCCTTGTATGGAGGAGACATTTTTTTCTATTATCTTTTGCTCATATTCTCTGTAATTGTAAAAAAGGTATGTAGTACCTAGGGGAGAAATTTTAATGTATCATGTCACATAAATTTTACAAAGTTATAATGGTGATGCTTTAAATTGTCACGAAAAATGATGCATACCTGTTCCATACGAAAAACAAGGAAACTTTAGTCTCATTCAATATTCATAAGATATAATTCTTCAATCATATATCAAAACTATATACCAAATATAACTATCACTACTGACTTTGTCAAAATAACTAATTCGATGACAGGACAATTATTTGAACTATAGTTTGAGATAATGAATATTCAATTTATCTTTAATTTAGTCTTAATTTTGCTTTCAAATCAGTATATGTTTTATCTCTCCAATGTTAGTTATATTATGAAAACTGGTTTCACTTTATTCTTAGTATGGAATTAATATTATCAACCTTTATTTATTATCACATCATGTATTTAAAAGCCAGATCTGATCAATTAGAATTATGGAAAAGTTCAGATATTTGAGTGCGTGTGTCTCTGTGTGTGTGTATGTGTGTGGCATAGATACATAGCTGCACTACAGATAAAACCTAAGACTCAAAGCAAGGAACTTAATCAGCAAAATTATTTAATATATGAATTGTGCTTGAGCACAACATTTCTTTTAAAAAAATATTCATCATGATTAAAGCAATTGATCATGGAGAAAATGTTAAAGAGTTATATCTGTCTGCATAGACTAGGAAAATTACCACATATCAGGGAAAACAAATACAGTTCATTTAAGAAAACTTCTGAGAAAATAAGCACAAAATAAATATAGCTAATAATTTTGTTCTGTTTTCTTCCTTACTTCAAATGCTGGCTATATATATATAGCCATGATATATAAATATCAGAGCTACTAAAAAAGCATAAAATTATAAACAGAGATTTATTTTGAATTTTATTGTGTCAAAAAGAATGATGCTATTTGTAGCAGCTAATGGTATTTACACTAGTAAATACCGTGAATCGGGGAGAGAGAGACAAGACTGAATAGATATATGATGGCATTTGAGATATGCTCACACATATTTAAAGATATTCCAGTGTATTTATCAATTGTTTGAGCCATCATAAGGGAAAAGATGTTTTATCAAATCCCAGAAGTGACCAGAGTCTATTTAGGTTTGTACCCAGAGGGTCAGTTGCTCACTTTCAGTTGATGTAGCGTGCTGCACTATATCTCTTTACCTCTCTTGCTAGCGAGATAATTTGGTTTACATGACAAGCTGAAACCCTAAGGATATATAGTTGCTATAGAAAAATATTGTTGCTTTTTTCTTTTTTCAAAAATAATAAAGTATTATTTAGACACATTGGAAGTTACATATCTATACAGCAGAGGAGAATTTAAGTCAATCCAGGCAAAGTTTTAAAGTGAATGGATAATCCAAACATTGCTTGGATGATCCAACAGAAATTTGAATATTCTGACGCTCTACGTTAAAATAATCTATTAACTGAATTATCATCACTGTGCTTCAAAGATAGGGGAATCTGCTTCTTCATGTATATATGAATGAAGTGAGTTTACAAAGCACAGTTCACAAAAAGTGCCTTCCTTTTTAACTGTGGAGAAGGACATTTTCTACCCTACTATTTCTGAAATCATGGAAATCTCTGTCAGTTACTATGTATAGAAAAAAACTGCACATATTTTTTGGAATTGTAGAAAAAACAGCTTTCTTAAACATTTACAGTAAAATTGTAAATGGGGAGTCGTTTATCATTTTATATGGTTCTAGAAAATAATATATCGGAAGAAATGTTATTATCTGAAAAATACAAGAGCCAGAACATTCCTTTTTTAGGAAAGATATTCAAGATCCCATTGCACTTCTTTATTTGTCAGGCAAGAAAAATATACTAAAATGATGTAAATTTGGAATAAACTGGAAGGAAAAGAAAACAATAAAATGATACAACAGGCTTTGTGAAAGAACTTTCCATAACCACGAATTAAATTCTCCCAGGACTTAAGATATTTTCTGTATGTAAATAATTCACATAGGGTTACAGCATTCATTGTTCAGCAATTACAGAGCTATGTTCTAACCTGATAACACTAACCAATGATTTTTATTTAGTTATTTTTTTAAGATTTTTTATGTGGACCATTTTTTTAAAGTCTTTATTGAATTTGCTACAACATGATTTTTGGGGTTTTTTGGCCGTGGGGCATGTGGGATCCCAGCTCCCCAACCAGGGATCAAACCCGCACCCCCTGCATTGGAAGGCAAAGTCCCAATCACTGGACCACCAGGGAAGCCCCTAACCAATCATTTTTAAATGTTAGCAGGTAGACTGTCTTTAATACATCTTACTTTTTTAAATAAAAGGAAAAAATGGGGAAGAGGGAGAAGTTCTGTAGCTTTGAGAAATTACTATATTAACTTAGAATGATCCAACCCATTTCTTGTACATTAACAAAGTTAAAACACCATATGTCAATTCTTTTTCTATATGTGCCCTAAGTTCTTTCCTTCCTTCCTTCTTTCCTCCCTCCCTCCCTTCCTTTCTGTGAAGTCACTAGTTTAACTTTTAATTTATTGAATCATTTTCCTACAATGTCTCAGGTGTGTGAGCCAATATGGTTCTCAGTGCGGGGAGTGGAGGTGGAGGTGTCTAAATCTAAGAGAGGTCACTGCTCAGAAGAAGATGGTGACTAGTCAAGGCAGTTTTAGCCTCAAGCACATTTTTACTGGTCATTGGTTCCTACCTAATCTCTCCAAAGTTCAGTTCTGGGCAGGAAAAAGAGAGTATCTTTTTCCATTTATAATCAGGCCTTAATTGATCTCAGCAGATTTGCTACCTCAGGTAGGTCATCTATTTCTTCATCTGTGGAGTCTTGCTGTCATAATCAGCACTTCAGGTGTTAAAACTGAAGCGGCAAAACTCCCCTTCTCTTTGTATAATAGGAGGAAGAATTCTTATCACTTGTCCCTAAAATAATGGATTTGGCTTTGGGGAAAAAGCCACAAAGGAAGACAGCCTGGATTTTAAGAACTGAATGCAGTGATTTTGTGAACAGAAAGAAAACAGTATTTTATTCGTTGAATACTACTTACATTTCCGCATACATGTAAAACTTTTTTGTTATCTATCTCTTTTGGAGTAAGTGCTTATTAGTATCATTCAGTGGAATAGATTTATTATGAATCTACATATGTTTTAGGTTATTTAAATGAGATAGTGAGAAACCTGGTAAGACTAACTGGGATAAGTATTGCCTTGA
Organism: Hyperoodon ampullatus; assembly: GCF_949752795.1. Taxonomy (NCBI): domain Eukaryota; kingdom Metazoa; phylum Chordata; class Mammalia; order Artiodactyla; family Ziphiidae; genus Hyperoodon; species Hyperoodon ampullatus. The sequence continues at coordinate 33,303,028 of NC_136933.1, forward strand.
TTAAAGTGTCTCATATGTTTTTTTCTACTTTTCTCTACCAAATAGTTATTTTACAATAGCTACATACCATCAAAAATGAGTTAACATGCGATTCATTTATCCTGACTAGACCATTAACTAATAATAATTATTATTGTTATTGATCCGTGCTAATTTTTTCAGCAGTTATTAAATACCTGGAAAGGGTCCTATCCCTCCACATTATTTTCCTATGTAGTTACATACATAATTATTTCTCAGTTAAAGAATTATTTGACATTTGAACTATGGCACTGTTTTTATTTGTAAATTCTTTCTATATTCTACATGTTTCTAGAACTTAATTCTGGTCCGAAATAAAGTTGGACTTTTTTTCTCCTCATTTCACTCACTTTCATTATCATCAAATAAAAACACTTCAGGTTATTGTTTCACACAGTCTACTGAAGCCCTAATAATGGGGTCACATTTTTGTTATGCAAGCATAAAACATATTCTCTTCTGATGCCACAACTGGTTGTATATTGAATTATCCTGAAAATTGTGTTTAACCAGTAGGAAATAATTAGCTACTGAAGTTATATAATGATTTCCAAATCTCCCAAATATTTCTATTTTATATATTAGAATCACAGACGAGAATAAATTGTCTGTAGAATGAAATGTACCCCCTAATCAGAATTAGTACCACTAGGTCTACACTACTCTGTTAAATATGTAGTTGGAAGAAAGTCTGCCTATCCTATGATACAACTCTTACAGATGCCAGGCGCCGTTATGCTAGTGTCTGTACCCACGTGTCCACAAGTTCCAGAAAAATCAAATTTTTAATAAAAAATTGAGGTGTTAAACTTGTAGCATTCACATTTAAAATAATTATTTATATAGTGGGATTAATATACACAGTGTTTTTAACTGTGTTTGTATGCATTGGACTTGTTTGCTTTTTTCCTCTTTTTACTGACTTCTTTTAATTGAACATTTTACATGATTCCATTCTAACTCCTCTCAGCACATTAATTATAATTCTTTAAATTTTGTAATGGCTCTATTATAATTTGCAAGATAGGATGTGCTGTGCAGAAGATTTAAAACAGAGTAATTCCAGTTTCTGCTCTAGGCCCTTTTGACGAAGCTGTCATTTATTTCATTTATCCATATGCTATAAACATCACATAAATTGTTAATATTATTATGTTAAACAAACACATCTTTTAGATAAATTAAGAATATGAGGGTGATAGCTGCTCATGCCTTCATTTTTTAAAAAATACTGTTCTGCTCTGGAAATTGCTCTTTATTCTGAAAACAACAACAAAAGATGGGGAGGGCAAAAATGGGACAAAGTGCGCTCACTGCTTGAGTCAAGGACATGATTGATAAAAGCCTGACTAATAAACAGAGACGGAAAAATGAAAAAAATAGAAATAATTGTATTTATAACCATATTAACTCTTATTTTATGTATATATATTTCATATTACATATATCTTCATTGAAATGCGATCCCAAAGTGGTAACAGTCAGATGTTGGTACCTACCTACCCAGGACAATTTGGGCCAAAATTCTAACCACTATGCTCTGATTCACAGAGGCCTTAGGCAGTGATTATTTGATGTGCATCCTCAGAAGCCTGTAATAGTTGTAAAATGGAAATAAAAGAAGTTAAAAAAAGGGTCTAGGTCTGAAGAAGAGAAATCTGACTTTAGTCACTATAATGGAGAGATGGAGAATCACTTTTTTACTCAGTTGTCAACTTTGCAAATTTACACATCTAGGACATTTCAATAAAGGAAGAGTCTGTAAACAAATGAGGAATGCCCTTAGATGTTGCCACAAGTAGAATTACTATAAATTTTCCTCCTGACTTTCAATAAACGGATCTGCAGCAATTTATCACAGAAACTATATTCCGGGGATCAAAGATAAGCAGACATTTCAGGGATTACTGGACATGTAATTAATCTATGAACTACTATTAACCATGGGACCCAAAATGTGACTGTGTTCAATGTCGAGAATATGAAATCACAGGTGATAAATTGTGTTTTGAAATAATTTTGTCTCCCAGAAGTTGTGGTGAGAATACACTTTGTGGGCATTTCCCCACTTCTTGAATATACATATTTATGTTAAACATTCTTGGCAACTTGCACAGTCCATACGTTTACTGATTTTTCTTTGCCTATTATAGTGTCAAGAATCAAGCGTAAACCTCGGCGAATGAAACTCTTACCAAATCAGTAGACCAAAAGCAGCATTAGACCCATGAAAGAATTATAGAGGAAATCCTAAACAATAAAAAGACACAGGGGTGGTAATTTTTATCTCATTCCCATTTTCAGAACTGATTGGTCTATGCAAAGATCATTTAGGACTTAGTAGAAGATGGTGCATCATGCCAAACTTGATAAATACTTTTAAAAACTATGACTCGAAATGCAATTGGATTTCCAAATCCTGGAGCAATTTAACATAAATTCTTGCACTTGATATAAAGCAATTGCTTTGAGGGGGGGAGCTTTTATTTCTCTCTCTCTCTCTCTCTCTCTCTCTCTCACACACACACACACACACACACACACACACACACTGATAAAAACAGCTTTTCTTGGCAGGGAAAGCAGGACACGTTCAGTGTCTTTTATTTCTGGATTGTGTGAACTCTCTAGCTCTTGAAATAATTTCTTCTGCTGGGATCCTGACCTCATATTGGGCTACTTCATAGATTCCAGCATGCTGATGTATTTTGCAACCAAGAATTAGTTGTTACAGGCAAGAAAACCAAATGGATCTAAGATACATGCTGAGCGAAATATATTCTAGAAGGTAGGAGATATAACATTACAAGGTCATGCAATTTTGGTAAAATCTGGGGGGTCAAGTTGTGTTTATCATTTCCCCACCAAATTGAAAATTTAAGCAATGCACCTTTGACATTCACCACTAGGAAAGAGGTGAGATCCCAGCATACTTCAGTAAGACAAGTACAAAGCCTAACTGCAGAAGGGAAAACTCTTTTGATTTTAGAGGCAAGATATTCTGCATATAATTGTTCTCCTCAGTCCCGTTACCAAGTGGGACATGTCTTCCAGAATTTTAGTGGAGCTCAAAGCAAGAGGAGGTCCCTCTGCATTTTTAGTTCACACCTATGTTTCTTATTTCCTGACAGATGCAATAGAGGTAGAATCCATGCTGCAAATGTCTTAAGGTCTTATAAGATGATCAGAACACAGATCGCCAGAGATTTAGAGCAAAGTCAAGCCATCTTTGACAAATAACTATTTCGTTCATGAGAAACAAAGTTTTTTTCCTTCCTACTACTATGTTATGAAAAATAACATAAATTCCTGTCCTAAAATAGTCATTTGTTCTGGATACAGATTTGCCTCCCTTCTGTACATGCTCTTTCCAGAAATATAATCCAAGGACTAAAAAAATTTTGCATGCACTTCTACAATATCCCACGTAGTATTATTTATGAGTAAGGGGGCCATGCTATGTTAAAAGAACTGAGGCAGTGGCCAACTAGTGTTTCATTATAACCCATCACCCTGAAATAACTGGTCTAAAAGAATAATGGAACAGACTGTTGAAGGCACAATTGTGGCATCTCTTGGAAGACACCACCTTGCAGTTCTTGGGTCTTATTTCACAGGGTGCAGATTATACTCTGAACCAAGTATATTTCTGTGTCTCTCATAGCTCCATTTTACTGGCAACCAAGGTTTGGAAGTGTGAGGGCCACGTCTCTCCACTACAGCTAATTACACTCTCACAAAATTATCGTCTGCCATCCCCTATAACTTTGGATTTTACAAGTTGGGAGTTCTTAGTATCCAAGAAATAAATGCTTCCATCAGGAGATCTAATAATGGCTCCATTGAACTGGAAGTTAAAAATGCCACCAATTATTCTGTACTCCTCATGCCCCTGAAGTGACACTCCATACGACAGGTACTTTTGTAGTCGTTGACCTTTATTATCAAGGGGAACTGGGTTATTTCTGCAAAATGGATACAGAGAGGAGTGAAATAGACCAACCTGAAGTCCTATATGGGAAAGTTCAACAATGGTTTAGGAGTCAGCAGGTATGAAAGTTTGGGTCACCGCATCAGTTTCAGATTCCCAAGCAATTCAGTGACTGGCTAAGATCAAAAGGAAAAATGGAATACACAGTGGAGGAAGAAATCTATGACCGCTAACCACGGTCTAGTGTCTAGTTCAGACATACAAACAAAAAAAGGGTTGCTATCCAAATTTTCTTTCTAGCTCTGTGATGCTTGTATGTATTTTTATTTCTTTTCTTCCTTATATTCTATATAAGGCATGTTGGTGATAATTGTCCCTATAATTTATTCTTTGGATTACAGCAAATTGACCTGAGATTTAGACTATAAGAGAAAAAGAAGATATATTACCCAAAGATGTATACAATAATGGATATTTTTGAGGCTCCTCTTTCAGGCACAAAGTTGTATAAGGTAGAAACATATTCTGCTGTTGTTTTCATTTTATTTCTTTTTTATTTTTTAAATGTGTAGATGAATGGATGTGTGTGTGGATGTTGAATCACCAAGAGTCCCCAGAGAATAGTGTAGATACATTTGATGGGGAGTTTGCATTCATTTCATATCCTTAATTGAACTTTTGGGTTCAGAAGTGTCAGAAAAGCTGAAAACTGTATTACTAGACTCCCTTGTAGCTAGATTTCAAAATGCAAATAAGGTTCTGCCGCTTATATGCAATGCACTAGAGTGAGTTTTGGAGAATGAATGTGAAGTGGACGACATATTTTTGCTTTGTTTTTGTTTTTGTTTTGTTTTGCTTTCTAAAGGAGAGGGCATGAAATCCTCAACTTCAAAAGGCAACTGTGGTGGTTTTATTAAACACTCATTGTTTAGTCACCAGCTTTGTTAAAGTTCACAGAAATTGTGGTAGATGTGACATCCCTCCCTGGATCACAACCATGGTGTGTATGCTTGGTATGTATGCAGTTGTATTAGTAGGGTTCTCCAGACTCCAGTTCCTGTAGCTCTTCCAGCGATTTTACAAGCACTATTTTCCTATATAAACCACACTTCTCATTAAAATAACTCCAGTGGTTTCATTCTCTTGCATAGAACACTAAATGATACAAGAATGCTTTTCTTCATAGGAAAATTGGGGTGTCAGAACCAGAAAAAAAGAGGATTGGATACTGGGAAAGGAAGCAATTCAAATCAGAAATGAAATATTTCCATTATTGTAGTACCTAAATGTGTTATAATGTGTCATTAGTGAGAAAAACTCACATTTAAATACGTCAGCATCTTTTCTGGGTAGGCAAAATAGAAAATCACTTTGGAATTCCCTTCTATGTGCTCTAGGTAACTAACAACTATTTACCTTGAGTAACCAGTAGACGATCATTGGCAGTAAATTGTACCCGGGAGAGGTTGTGCCTTAAGAATGAATGTGGTTCTTTTTCTTTTCTTTAAGATTTATTTATTAATTTTATTTATTTTTGGCTGTGTTGGGTCTTAGTTGCAGCACACAGGATCTTCACTGAGGTGTGTGGGTCTTTCGTTGTGGCACATGGACTCTTCGTTGTGGCTCATGGGCTTCTCTCTAGTTGTGGTGTGTGGCGCGTGGCCTCTGTAGTTTGCAGCACGCGGCCTCTCTAGTTGGGGCACGTGAGCTCAGTAGTTGTGGCGTGCAGGCTTAGTTGCCCTGTGGCACGTGGGGTCTTAGTTCCCTGACCAGGGATCGAACCCACGTCCCCTGCATTGTAACGCGGATTCTCTACCATTGGACTACAAGAGAAGTCCCTGAATGTGGTTTTTTACATTGCTTGGAATGATAGTCTTTTCCTGGGGAACGGATGGATAAACTTACATATGGGACAAGGAGTCTTTTGGGAAGAAAAGATAATATACTCTGACCCTTCGACTTGAAAATTTAACTGCATTATAATCTTCTAGATGGATTAAAACTGCCCAACTCATAAGAAGGTATGCTAATTTGCTACAAAATAGAATTTAATGTAAAGGTGGAGGAAGAGAGGACTGATGATCTAGGCTCATAATCTGCCCCTCAGTGGTCAAATTAAAGGGTAGGGTTCCAGCTAGAAAGGAATGCAGGTAGCCTGCAAATCTGATGAGTTGATTTTTGGCCACATTACATTTAAATATTAAAATATATGTGCCTTTATTTGTTCTCCAGATGGAATTAAGTAGGTCTTGAGGAGTCCTAATACTCTCCAGGTACTTAAGATCCCAGTTATCTATAGTTAGGGAATGGTTTCCTCACTAAAGACTAGCAGTGATAACCCTGATATCAACATGGATAATATAGTCCTTCTAACTTTTTTGGTGATTCTTGGGTCTCATCGACTCCTGAGAGAGATGCAGGGTAGTAGTACTCGTTTAACTTCATGTGAGATGAGGAAGCAGAGGCAAAATGGAAGGATCCCTCTGCCCGAGGCCATAGATAATTAGTGAAAGAACTGGGCAGAGACACCAGGTTTCCTGATTGGCATCTCAGTGATCTCTCAACTGGCCCATTTAGTTAAGAGCTGAGAATCTTTTGTCTGACAGCTCTGATAATCCTTGCAACTTAGTCATTGCTTGACCTTGGGCAAAATGTTTAATTTCTCTAAACCTCAAAGTCTTCCAAGGCTAAATGAATGAATGAAGTTAATTGCCCATTTTTCCTTTAATAGAATCCATGAGCTTCTTGTCAAGATAGTCCTTTATCGTCTCAATACACATCTCAAACATCTTACTTCCAAGCAAACCTTCCTGCTGCAAGTCTTGCTTCCTTTTTTTTTTAAAGCAATTGCGCTTGGGTTTTTTTTTTATATATGAATTTATTTATTTTATTTGCTTATTTTTGGCTGTGTTGGGTCTTTGTTGCTGCACGTGGGCTTTCTCTAGTTGCAGCAAGCAGGGCCTACTCTTTGTTGCGGTGTGCAGGCTTCTCATTGCGGTGGCTTCTCTTGTTGTGGAGCACTGGCTCTAGGGGCGTGGGCTTCAGTAGTTACGGTGAGCGGGCTCAGTAGTTGTGGCTCACGGGCTCTAGAGCGCAGGCTCAGTAGTGTGGTGCACGGGCTTAGCTGCTCCATGGCATGTGGGATCTTCCCAGAACAGGGCTCAAACCCGTGTCCCCTGCATTGGCAGGCGGATTCTTAACCACTGTGCCACCAGGCAAGCCCTTGCTTCCTTTTTATTACCCCCAACAGTGTAACTTTCTGTCCATTTATTATTTCATTCAAAAACGATTAGGCACCAACTATATGTTGTGTATATTACTAGACACGGATGATGCTTTAAGAAGAATAACCAGATACTTATCCTGCTTTCATAGAATTTACAATCCAGTCAGGGAAAGAGGTGAAAGTACACGCCAGCATCATCCAAAGCACCAGTAGTAGCTCTGAGAAGACAATTTAGTAATTTCAGAACACCACTCTGGTTTCCTTTATTCAACAGTATAACTGAGATTGTTTCAAATAAAGCTATTTTTTTCTATGTAGAATTATTTTACTACCCAAATGGCCTAAATAAGCAGCTGACACCAACTGCATATTTTTTAACCAGGTCGTGATTGCTTTGCAAAAACGGGGAGTTTATGTTATATCATTTTTAGTTGATGAATAATATATTTCTTCTATCAGAGGCAATGGAACTAGAAGTTACAAGGCAGGTATTTAAAATATGAAAAAACAAAGTTAAAAACAAGCAGACAGGAACATCCATCAACCCATCAACTCATATAGATAGAAAATAAAAGAAATAGAAGAAAACAAGCAAACAAAAAATAATGTAAATCAAAACCTAAAAATGAAAAACATTGGGTCTACATTTTCATATGCATTTAAAATATTTATAATATTTATAATAATTCATCTCTTCCAATAATTATATGCTTCTTAATGACTTTTTTGCAAACCATTACCTAAGCACATCACCAGCAGATTTATGTTGTATCTCCTGGCTTACTGTCATTTCAAATTTAATTTTATTGCACAGAATTATTTGAATTTAATAAAAAAATAACTGTAACAATGTTTTGTTTTAATTTCAGTTACATATTTATAAGACACATACTTTAAATTTCAAACTTACTTCTAGTGATTATGATTTATAAATGAATAAAAATATCAACAGATTTGTCCATATTTAGTGATGTCAGCCACTGACTGTATTTACTTTTTCAATATAAATTTGATTTCACCTCTACTTAGGCAAAAATCTATCCTAAAATGTGCTTCTCTTGCCAACACAATGTATATATAGTTTTTGTTACCTAAAAGTGAAGGAAAATTTACTTTGAAAAGGCAGATTTTTCAAGTTTTAAGAACTAATCAAGAGGTTTTGAATTGACTGTTTCATCCCTATCAGTAAATCTGAAAGTAGCCAAAAAGAAAACAAACAAGCCAGGACTTCCATGGGTGGCGCAGTGGTTAAAGAATCCACCTGCCACTGCAGGGGACACTGGTTCGATCCCTGGTCTGGGAAGATCCCACATGTCGCGGAGCAACTAAGCCCGTGCGCCACAACTACTGAGCCTGCGCTCTAGAGCCCATAAGCCACGACTACTGAGCCCACGTGCCACAACTACTGAAGCCCGCACACCTAGAGCCCATGCTCCGCAACAAGAGAAGCCACCGCCATGAGAAGCCCGCGCACCACAACGAAGAGCAGCCCCCACTCGCCACAAATACAGAAAGCCCGCGCGCAGCAACAAAGACCCACCACAGCCAAAAAAAAGAGAAAACAAACAAACCATATAGTGATTTAACTATGTAACTAACTGTAATGTGGGATGGGCTAGATAGTTTTTATTTGTTCTATATCCTATAATCATTAGACTACCATTTCGTAATAAGCATAAAAAATGAGAAGAAAACTTTAACTTTGTCCAATATATAGAAGTAATGCACACTCCACATACTAAAGACACTCAGTAAGTGTTCATTGATTTTCCTTTCAACATTTACATTGCTGCATGCAGGGACAAACAGTGATCAGGCTTTTGGCAGTTCATATGAATAAAAACAGGATATTTGCCCCACTTCAGTACTATTACCATACCTATTTTACCTTGCATTATGTTAACCGAAATTAGTTCTAAAATAATGCAGATTTTCATACCTTACATGATCTGAGACTTTTCTTTAAAAATGTAAAGTAAATCTAACCATTTTAAATTCCAATAATTCAAATAATTATTACATATACCTATTCACTATTAAGTAATTAATGATTCCCTTAGCAGTATCCTCAGCTGTCTTACCTCAGTGTACTCTCAATCTCACCAGAATTCTCCATGCTTATTCCCAGATGCAAGCGCTGTTGGAAATAATTACACACCAGGCAATCGGTACAACTGTGAATTTATGTTTGTCAGCCTCAACTCAGCCCTTGATGTTGTTTCTTCTATTTATTTTTATTTATTTATTTTTTGCGGTACGCGGGCCTCTCACTGTCGTGGCCTCTCCCGTTGCAGAGCACAGGCTCCGGACGTGCAGGCTCAGTGGCCATGGCTCACGGGCCCAGCCGCTCCGCGGCATGTGGGATCTTCCCAGACCGGGGCACGAACCCGCGTCCTCTGCATCGGCAGGCGGACACTCAACCACTGCGCCACCAGGGAAGCCCGTTTCTTCTACTTTTATTTTCCAACTCTCCCCAGGGTCTGTTCCAAATCATCCTCCACTCTCCTCTGAACTCTGAATCCTCCCTCTTTAATGGCAATCCTGCCTCCTCTTCTTAGAGCAAATGAGTCATCAGTTGAGAGCTCCATGGATTTCCAAAAGTATGATTACTACAGACATGGATCTTTTACAAAGGAAATACTGCCTTTCATACCACCTTCTTCTACTCTAAATATTCTCCCTATCCTTCAAGTATCTTCTTTGTCTGAATTATCTCCTCTCTTTAGTTTCTCTAGCCCCTCCATCTCTACAGTCTGCTGGTCCTTGGATATATAATTGGCATAGACATACTTGGTATCTGGTGCAACACCTAAATGGGGTCCTCAGCCTCAAGAGTGAGGTATATCCTAGTGAGGATGACCAGATGGAAGCCTCTGAAGCTATACCCCTCCACCAGACAAGACGCTAAACCAATAAAAATATTCCATTCTGGGACGGGGAACAGATTAGTGCCACAGTTAAGTTCTAAAAAGTTGCAAAGACTGTGGTTCCATCATATCTATATTTAATTCACTGAATGGCATCTGGAGAAATTACATAGACCCCCAAGTATGATAGCAGACCACTGCAGCTGCCTTGTCAGATGTGGGACTTTGCTAGAGCTGATTACATCAGATTCAGGTACATGGTAAATGACTATAGCTTTAGCAAATGTGTTCTTTTATATTCGGACCAGGAAAGAGAATTAGAAAGAGTTCACACTCACCGAGCATGAATAACCATACACATTTATAGTTCTTGGCTCAGGATGTGTTAATTCTCTTGTTCTCTGTCATAATATAGTCCAAAGAGATATGGACCATGTGCACATCCTGCACATCATCACATTAATGCACTTTAGCAAAGACATCATGCTAATTGGATCAGATGATCAAGAAGTGTCTATCACATTTGATGAATTGCTAAGAACACACACTCCAGAGGGTGGAGGATGAGCCTCAAGAAATTTCAGAGGCCTTCACACAAGCAGATATTTCAGGAGTCCAGTGGTCAGGAAAACGAACATGCCATTCAAAGTAAAGGACAAAGGCTGTGTTGAATCTTGTATTTCTTAACATAAAGAAGGAAGTATAATACGTGGTATGTTTCATCAGGCTGTGGAGTCACTATATCTCACACCTAGCAGTACTCTATTCGACGCCTGTACCAGACACAGAAGGCTACCAACTTTTGCGGTGGGGCCCGTCATAAGATCCTGAGGATCCAGGCTTAAGTGCAAGCTGACCTAATGCTTGTGCCTTTTGACCCAGCAGGCACTTTGCAATTAAAAGCAGCAGAGGGGGTCTTCCCTGGTGGCGCAGTGGTTGAGAGTCCGCCTGCCAATACAGGGGACACGGGTTCGTGCCCCGGTCCGGGAAGATCCCACATGCCGCGGAGCGGCTGGGCCCGTGAGCCATGGTCGCTGAGCCTGCACGTCCGGAGCCTGTGCTCCGCAACGGGAGAGGCCACAACAGTGAGAGGCCCGCGTACCGGAAAAAAAAAAAAAAAAAGGAGCAGAGGTGGGAAAAGACCGAGCGTGGAATTTATGGCAATTCCCAAGAGGGAACACAGACACCCCCCCCACCCAGTGATCTGGAGCAAGTTTATGTCATCTGCAAGGGAGAATTACGTACCCCTTGAAAATATCCCCTGAAATCGTACTGGGCTCGGGTAGAGACAGGGCAGAGAAAAGATGCACTTTTTTTTTTTTTTTTTTTTTTTTGCGGTACACGGGCCTCTCACTGATAACTGTTGTAATCTCCTTCCTCCTTTTTATTTTTCATTTCTTGAGCATTATTTTATTTATGTATTTTGGGATTGACATGTACTACTACTATATTTAAAATAGATAAACAAGGACGTACTGTATGGCACAGGGAACTCTGCTCAATATTCCATAATAAGCTAAATGGGAAAAGAATTTGAAAAAGAATACACACATGTATATGTATAACTGAATCACTTTCGTGTACACCTGAAACTAACACAACATTGTTAATCAACTATACTCCAACATAAAATAAAAAATTAAAAATAAATAAATGTACCCAACTTATCAAAAGAATTGATGTATAGTTGATTTACAATACTATATTAGTTTCAGGTGTACAACTTTTTTTGTCAGTTTCTCTAGGCAAGTGTGAATGACTCAAACTTCAGATGTAATCAAAACATTAGGGGAGTTGGGGCTTTTGTCTTTATAAAATAAGACAACGTCCTAGAGTTGCAGTGACTTCTCATTTTACTATTTTGTAAGAAAACTGTACTGCCTCTCCTAGTGCTTTCAGAGAGAGCCACAGATGTCACTGCCTGACAGCAAACCTACCTCAGTGGTGTCCTCAAGTGTCTCTGTAAGTTACCCCTCCCAACGGACCTAGTTTATCACACCTTCAGAGAAGACAAGCTACTCTTAGGGCACCCAAGTGCACTGATCGAGCAGGCTTTTCAGATGGTTTTCTGTCACAAGTTAACTTGTGATTAATATGAAATATTGAGTTATTTCATCAAACTTGTTTCATGAAATTTTATAAATGGTCCATTAGTTCTTTTTTTGTACACTCATATCTGGGCCATGTTTCACTATGAATACAGATTTTTTAAAGTAAACTTAAGTGTGTTATTTACCGTTCTATATTAAGCATTTTTAACATGTTTATTGACAAGAAAGCATCTCATGATCTGGCTGGGTAGTTAGAAGTAGGCTGGGATTAGCAGCACTCATTATATTAAAATAAAGAGAAGGGTTTTTTTGTTAGTTTCTGCTTTATAACAAAGTGAATCAGGCATACATATACATACATCCCCATATCTCCTCCCTCCTGCGTCTCCCTCCCACCCTCCCTCTCCCACCCCTCTAGGTGGTCACAAAGCACCGAGCTGATCTCCCTGTGCTATGCGGCTGCTTCCCACTAGCTATCTACCTTACGTTTGGTAGTGTATATATGTCCATGCCTCTCTCTCACTTCGTCCCAGCTTACCCTTCCCCCTCCCCATGTCCTCATCATGGAAGCAACCTAAGTGTCCATCAACAGATGGATGGATAAAGAAGATGTGGCACATGTATACAATGGAAAAAAAAGAAACGAAATTGAGTTATTTGTAGTGAGGTGGATGGACTTAGAGTCTGTCATACAGAGTGAAGTAAGTCAGAAAGAGAAAAATACCGTGTGCTAACACATATACATGGAATCTAAATAAATAAATAAAGAGAACTTGATAGACTCCTCCTTAACAAACAACAAGAGACCCTTAAGCTGGTCAGAGAGAATTTAGCAAAGTTATTTATTTAGAAGACATGATGTTACTGTGGATTATTATGAAGTCTATATTTAACTGGTTGCATACAGGTACTGTGTGTATATTTCTGTGTTTGAGCTGTATTTGACTTTGGAAGGGGTTTTCTATTGGGTGGCACATTATTCCAAAGGAATTGTGTACATGAACAGCCATTAATTCAAATAATTAAAATAGTTGAAACTGCCTTTATTAAACAACATAACTTCTCTTTTCTCCCTGTACTTCACATTGGATTACTTCTGGAAGAAACAAAAGGAAATAAGAATCTTTCCTCTGGCACCATTCCCATCTTCTTCATTACTTTCATAAATTAGATAGAGTGAGGGACTGACACTAAGACTTATGACGTGCCTATACCATATAAGGCATTATATTTCCTAACTCATGTAAAAGTATTTCATTAACTTCTCACAAAACCTTTTGAAGCACATAGGATTACACTCATCCTACAAGAAATAAATGAGATTCTGAGAATTTACAAGACTTACTCAAGGTCTCTCGTGTAGTAAGTGGCACATCATAGATTAACATCAGGACTGTCTGGTTGCATTGTTCTAAAAAAAATTCATGCAATGCTTCTTTCCTTCTCCCTTGAACGTAACAATAAAGGAATAATCAGAAATTATATGATATCTTGCATTTGTACAATGACAATATCTAAAAATTACTTTCACAAAATTAGCTCACAGAAATGTTAGGTGTTTTTGTGGTATCAATTTTACTGATGAGGAAATTGAGACAAACTACCTTTCTCTAGGTCTCACAAAAGTGAGGATCTGCTGATGATTACTCTTCATTGCTTTCCATTTCAAGCCCAGCCATTTCTTCTACACCATGCTGCTCAAACGGGGATATATGTATATGTATAGCTGATTCACTTTGTTTTAAAGTAGAAACTAACACACCATTGTAAAGCAAATATATTCCAATAAAGATGTTAAAAAAAAAGATTATATTTAAATCTGTCTTCTCAGTTATAAAACATTCAGCATTTCTTTGGCATCACATCTTGTATGTGTTAAGCTGTTTTCAGATTGTAATATGAACCTTCTGGGTAGGAGAGAATTGCAGTAGGGAGCATATTTATTTATACATCAACAAATTAAAAAACGTGTAGTCATTTATGGATACTGCATATTTTAGTTGCATTTGGAATGTAATTTTGCTTTACTTACATTTTTTGATTTTCTGAAACAGGCCCTGCCCACTGTTAGATGTTGACAGACAATTCAAATTAGATATGATGGCAATGACTTTTAAAAGAAAATTTTAGATTAAATGAGATACTTTAAAAACTAGACCTTTTAAAAATCGTTAGGTTTTATGGGCTGTTTTAATTATTTTAATTTCACATTTCAGCATGGAAATCTTCTCCACTGACAAGATAAATCTTCAGAAGTAAATGACATATAATTATTTTTTTATTACATGAAAATTAATGATATCATCAACACTTACAATGTAAATTCTTTCAAGAAGTTAACCCATTCAATGTCTTAATTTGAGATAAAAGATTGTTTTAAACATTTTCCTGGGAGTATACAGGTACAACTGAAACATACTGTATGCTTATATATGGTAGGTATCCCAGAAAAAAAGTGTAAATTAATATGAGATTTATAAACTAAAAGGGTTTTATTTTACTCCCACCTTGATTCAAGTTTCCCACCTCATATAGAAGAAATTCAATTTCTTTTTTTGTGTTTGTGGTGAGAACTTTTAAAATCTCCTCTTTTAGTGACTTCCAAATACACAATTGGTGCTGTTTTTAACAGAGCCACGGTGCTAGACACCATATCCCTAGAACTTACTCATCCTATAGCTGGAAGGTTGTACCCTTTGACCACCTTCACCCATTCCCCCCACACTCAAGCCCCCAACCCTGGCAGCCACCATTCTAATCTCTGTTTCTATGAGTCCAGCTTTTTAGATTACACATATAAGTGAGATAATACAGTGTTTGTCTTTCTCTTGTCTAACTTAGCTCACTTAGCATAATGCCCTCAAGGTCTACCCATGCTGTCACAAATGGCAGGATTTCCTTCTTTTGTCTTTCTTTAATGACTGAATATTATTCCATTGTTTATTTATGCTGCATTTTCTTTATCCATTCATCCACTGACAGACACTTAGGTTGTTTCCATATCTTGGCTATTGTAAATAATGCTGCAATGAACATAAAAATGCAGCTATCTCTTCGAGACATTTCCTTCAGTTATATATCCAGTAGTAGTATTGATGGATCATATGGTAGTTCTCTCTTCAATTTTTTGAGTAATCTCCATACTGTTTTCCATAATAGTGGTACCAGTGTACATTCCCACCAACCATGCACAAGGGTTTCCTTTTCTCCGCATGCTCGCCAGACTTGTTATCTCATCTTTTCTATAACAGCCATTCTTACAGGTGTGAGGTGGTAGCTCATCATGGATTTGATTTGAACTCCCCTGAGGATGAATGATGTGGAGCACCTTTTTATGTACCAGTGGTCCATTTGTATGTCTTCCTTGGAGAAATATCTGTTCAGGTCCTTTGCCCATATTTGAACTGGATCATTTGATTTGCTTGTTTGTTTTGTTTTGGTTTGGTTTTTGCTATTGAATTGTATGAGTTCCTTATATATTTTGGATATTAACTCTTTATCAGATATGTGGTTTGATAATATTTTCACCCATTTCTCCCATAGCTTGCCTTTTCATTTTGTTTCAATGTTTAGGTGAATAAGCAATAATATACATTAAACTGAACATATTTCATCAACTGGTAATTAAGTATAAGCCCAAGTGTACCCTGCAGAATCTGGGAGGTAAGTACTTGCTATTACTGCTTCCTGTCTCTGAATGCCTACTCTGCAGCAGACACGGTCATGTGTGCTTTCGTGTATTTTCTCTAATTTCTTATCACTATTTCAAAACTGATATTATTATATCCATTTATATATGAATAATAGAGACTAAAATGTAGTAACTATCTTAGCTAAGATCAAACAGCACAATCATAGGTGATCAGAGATTCATTTCTGGGCTCGTTTGTCTCAAAAGTTAACCATCTTCCTCGATCTTATGATTCCAGGAAAACTCAGGAAATTGTCAAAGTTGAACTTTATTTCCCAAATTGTGGCATTTTTCCATCTTTTTTAGTGTATTTTTCATGGTCTCTTTAGTTAGAACTGGGTTTAAGAAAGAAATGTACTTACTTTAAGCTTAAAGAATCTCATATGTTTTTCCTCCCAGTAGTATTTATTAAAAGAAATAAAAATAAACTGTGAAAGAATAATGAATGGTTAATATAATGTACAAAGCATGATTGAAGAAGATTATTTTCAGGGTTTGGTTACTCAACATTTAACTTTACCTATTTATCACGTCAATTCTTGAAAGAATAATTATTCTCTTTCTATCAAATGGTGTCTGTGCATATGTTGTTCAATATTAGAGTTTGCATTATGAGCAACGTGTTGGGATTTGTGAACACCAATCCTCAAGAATGTTTAGGCCACTTCATCAATGAAGGCTGTGACTTTTTCCCCAGGCAAAGCTCTAGTGCTGAGACAGCAAGTGAGCTGAGTTCCCACAGATATTTAAGGGCAGCCTGACCAGTAGCTGGTCAGATTCTAGAACTTCAGAATGAATTTAAAACATCGCTTAATTTTAAAACTTTTTAAACATTTGTTTTGTTTTGTTTTGTTTGTTATGATTGGTGTTTAAAGATATCCTTAAAAACCTTGGCAGGGTCTATTTTGGGGGAATTCTCTTCTAGTTTTTATCTCTTCCTATGCTCATGGCCCCGTCTTCACTCACATATCCTGAACCCTGTACTTAACTAAATTGTCTTCACAGTTGGAAGAGATGGAGAATGGATTAATATGGCATCTGTGAAACATGGGAAAATAGCAGAAAAGTTCCAATATTTGACTTCTCTGCAACATCTGTTACTCTTGCCCATAATACCTCTCTCTCTTAAACTTGCACATCCGAACCCACTTCTTGAAGCTTGTAGTAGGCAGAATAGCATCCTCCCAAAGACCTCTTAATACCCAGAGGCTGTGAATGTGCTTTTGTGGCAAAAAGGTGCTTTGCAGAAGTGGTTAAGTTAAAAACCTTGAGATAAGGAGATCAAGGAGATCATTCTGGATTATCTGGGCAGACCCAATCTAATCACACAGGTCTTCAAAAGTCAGGAATCTTTCCAAATTGTGGACAGAGGGAGGTGAGACTACAGGAGAATGGTTAGACAGATGAAACACTGCCAGGCTGCACGGGGGAGGAAGGGAGGCAGAAGCCAAGGAATGCAGGTGGCTTCTAGAAGCTGGAAGAGGCAAGGGCACAGATCTTCCCCCAGAGCTTTTGGGAAGGAACACAGCCCTGCTGACACTTTGATTTTAGCCCTTGAGACATATTTTGGAATTCTAACCTATAGAATTGTAAGGTAATAAATTTGTGTTGTTTGGAGCCACCAAGTTTGTGGTAATTTGTTACAGAAAAAAAATAGAAAACTAATACACACATTCTTCCCTTAAATAATACCTGTTCCTGGTTCTCTCCCTGCTTCAGAAACTGCCTTTCTTCTACAACACAGGCTCTTCTGTGTTCACCCTTATTCACTGAGTCTCTGCGAGGATTTCCGTAATGACTGTTTTCTTTTTGTGCTACTTTCTATATGTGCTGTCCCATCCACTGCCACACAAGCACTCTGCTAAAATTACTGGATGCCTGTGCCTACTAATGCAATAGCTCCCCAAAGGCAGTGCCAACAGCCTGCAGGGAATAGTGTCTACAGGAAATTCCCAAAGATACCTTGAACGTACTTTGTTCAAAATCAAGTTCATTGATCTCCTGCAAGGATCACACTTTTACAACCCAAAACACTCACTTCTTAAATTCCCTGAGTTGTTCAGTTGTATTATAATCTACCCAGTTCAATAAGGCAGACAATCTGCTACTATGCTTAATATATCCTTCTTGCAGAAAAATCAGTCAGTCAATTATTTCTAGCACCCAAATACAACTCCACCTCACCATTTTCACAATTACTGACCTAATTCAGCCCCTCATTATTTCTCTGCTAAACCACTGAAAAATAGTATATATTGATGTTTTAAAGTGAATAAAGTTATTCTTTTTAGAATTGAATGTCTGAATATACTGTATACAAGGATGTATGTCTATAGTGTGTGTGTGGCAGGTAGGATAATATCTTACTGTGGACTCTACCCTCCAAGGGAAAATAATTGAGCCCATAATGGACAACCTCACAGGTGATTAAGCTCAGGTGTCAAGAATCTCTTCGATTATAGCTGATACGTTCAACTAATGAGACACATGTTCACATTTGCAGAATCATCAATAACTTTATTACTATTTTTATTTCCATAATATTACTTATAGACTTATAAATATTCATCCAAATATATAATGCTTAAGTACGGAACTGGAACTATGGCTCTAATTACAGTGTTCCATGCTATATTTAAGCAAAGCTATGCAAAATGTCACGTTGGGCTCTGAAAAATTAAAATGTTAATAATTTTTTATGAATAATTGCCTAATTTGCACATTCTGGGGTTTAAATTGAATGCTGTACTGATTATACAAGCCTTTGAATAATTTATGTATAGACCTTCTCCATTCCCCTGACAATCAGAGTAGTTCGCTGGTTCCAAAAAGCTGCCGTGTGACAATGTTACCTACTATGATTGGGCATGTAAATTCTATATTAACTATTTTTCAGGAAGAAATAGAAATGGAGTACCCGAAGAAAATCAATTGACAAATTTCTGTTTTAAGTGACCTTTGTAAAAACATACGTAAAGATATCTTTGTCACTTCATTTTCTGCTGACCTTCTTCTGTCTAGTGACCTTAAGAACACTATAAATGTAGATGTCAATTTCTTTATCCAATAGAGAATCAAGATTAAAAAAAAAACCTGACAGTATAGTTGACTGTTGATAAAATATAATCATAGTTTTCATTTTCTAATAAAAGAAGTCTTACACATTAATTGAGCTTTTGCAAAGAACTGGGCATATCACAGGCTTCATTTGGAAAGATTCTGGAAATCAGGCTAATAAATGCACATACAGATCCAGATAACCAGCTGTCTACCTGCTTCCCCCTAAAAATATCTTCAAACTTACCTTTAGATGTAACTGGCTTTACCAGTAATCTTGCCTTCACCTAATACATGCAGGCTCATCTTAGTATAGCAAGGGCACCCTTGCTCCAATAATGATCTTCATTCCAAAGAAGTGTGGTCCACCACAAAAATGTAATTTACTTCCAAATTGTAATGAAATCTTTTATGGATATCATTGTCCAGCTCAGTGGTTAAGCATGGAGGCTCTAGAGTCAGACTACCTGGGGTTGAATCACACTCTGTGCCTTACTTGCCCTGAGATCTTGAGCAAGTGCCTTTAAACTGTCATTTTCTCATATGTAATTGCTGGAGGATGATGGCAATAATAGTACCTGTCCTATACATCTAGTGGAGAAATTATTAACATAGTATGCAGCACATATTAAGAGATGAACAAATAAAAGTGATCTACTATTTTCTTTATTAATGATTCCATGTGTTACCTTTTGTTTTCTAGTTTTTAATCTTTTGGTCTAGGTCTAATCTATTTTATATATGGAAGATAGCGTAGAGAATGCCGTCTCTTTCTTCCTTAGTAGTTCCAGATTCTCACTGACCATGATATTTACCTGGGCACTTTCTAAAAATAGAAATTATCA
This sequence comes from Hyperoodon ampullatus, assembly GCF_949752795.1. Classification (NCBI taxonomy): domain Eukaryota; kingdom Metazoa; phylum Chordata; class Mammalia; order Artiodactyla; family Ziphiidae; genus Hyperoodon; species Hyperoodon ampullatus. The sequence continues at coordinate 33,322,717 of NC_136933.1, forward strand.
GCCTCCCTCTTCACCCCCAACCTCCCCAATTCTGATTTTGTATTTCTTGGATGACAGACAATGAATCTGTATTTGAAAAAATGCTCCCAGTAGATTTTCGTAATCAAACTCATTGGGTACCCATTGCTCTTAATCGTGAGTGTTCAAACTGGGCTTCAGGGAACCAAAACATCCTAAACGTGTTTGCAAGACATCTTGAGGTTGACATTTGTGCATTTTCCTGGGAAAAAAAAAATAAAGTTTTGTCTTTCAAAATGTAAAGAAAATACTCTAAATTCACTATCGCTACACCTAGAGTCAGACAAAGAGAGAGCCACAAATTGTGAATGTACGAACTCGATGTGAACTGTGTCTTCTAAATGGTGATTTTATTGATGTCTATATCAGGGATCGTGTAATAAGTAGCAACATAAACTTCATCTCCTTAAAAAGTTAATGGTGTTTTTTGAAAATACCTCAATGCAATTTTTGGTTTTAGGACCAAGAATAGACAACTTTCTTTTAAACTTTAGGTGTGTTTTCAACATGAACAATGTGAAGAAATTTTTTCCTTTTGCAAAATCCACAAATAGCAAATAACTATGTTGGAAAAATTTTACCTAGTCCTATACTCCTTTGTCCTTCTTCTTGACGTCACCACCTATTCATTGTCCATTTTATTCTATCTCAGGGTAATGCACCTCAAAACTTTTCTGTTCTGTGTTCTGTAAATGTTATTTCTTTAGTTCTTTAAACGTTATATATTTGGTGAGTATGAGCTTTTTTAAAGAAATGATTATTCTAAGTGAGTCATTTAACGTGTAACCACGTTTATCAATGGTAAACTTTATAAATCATGAGAATTGATTTTAATTTTGTAAAATAGAACCATAATTTCAGTTTATAGTATGACTAAATTTAAAGGTTGATATAAAACTTCTTTTTCATTTTAATTTATGTGAATCCATACAAATGCATCTTATATTATTCATATGTGTCCTTAAATATTATGTATGTTATAAGAAAATGGATATTTTGTATGTATGTTAAGAAAATGGATAATCTTTTATATACGTATATTATTTAAAGTACACTGTGTTAACATCTTAGATACATAGCCGATAACACTAAATTTTTTATATTTGTTTTTATAATTTAGGAGTTTTCCTGGTGAATTTCCACAGCAAAGCACAAATAGTTCTTTTGGGGTTCCCAGTCCAGATCTAAAAAGCAAGTTTGAGTTAATATTTAAAGTCCAAGTAGTTTTTATAGAAAATTAGACTTAATGAGTTTACACTAGTTGAAAAATTGACCTTTTTGACCATACGTTTGTTACAAAGTAGTAGACAAGGGTTATTTCATGAGTAGAGAGATTGTGATGTTTTGTAATACATAGTCAGGATTGCATGTTTATTTGGGGAGGTAAAGATAGAATGAGATAATAAGGGATTGATACCTATTCCCAAAGATATATTGGTCTTGAAGTATTGAAACTTAGTCTGCAGTATCTCTGGTCCACTTGATTTTAGCCTCATAAACTGCAGACCCACCGAAGCTTGTCCTTCTTGGACTGCATTCTACATGGACATGGAGAATAAAAATCGATTGAATCGACTGAGTATCTTCTATTTATAAAATGTGTTAGGATCTCTTTTGTCAACATAAATGGGAGAAACAGAGAAATAGAGTCAGAGAGGGTGATACAGAAACAGAGAAGGAAAGGGGCACAGAGATATAGGTGAGGCAGAAAGAAAGAATGAGGGGAGGGAGAGGAAGAGAGAGGCATGTCAGTGAGTGATAAAGATGCAGAAAAGCAGAGAAAAGAGAAGGTGAGAAAATTAGAGAAAGAAGTAGAAACAGTATCTGCTTTGCACATGAACTACCAGAAAAAAAAATCGAATATAATTTAACTGGTAATCTATCCATTATTATATAAATATTTTTGAAAAAAGGAAAAGTGGGGCATAGGTGTCATGGTTATAATCATACAAATGCCATTATTTCATATGCATCTATTGCTGGGAGCAAGTCTCTTCTTCATTTTATTTGAAAACTTGGCTTATAATATGCAGTGATCCATCATTTGTAAGAGAAATGTGCAGAAAGATAGACTGTACAGTAGTCTGACAAATCTTATTAGAGCAACATATAGAAGAGGAAAAATTAACAGCTAATCCATTATAAATGTCAAATCCACAGTGCCACTTTCTTCATAACTATTGTATTTCCATTTCTTTCTCATTAATTCTTAGTCCTTATGAAATAGTTTTCATTGGTTAGTCAGTCATGTATATCCATGAACTTCAAATATGTCGCTATTGCCTTTAATTTAAAAGCACTATTGCAAAAAGTCAGTGAACATTTTGTTTCTTTCTCAAAACAACAGACAAATGCATACCTAAAATTAATCACATTGGTCTTTTCAGTTAAAGTAGAGGTGAAAATCCTTATTTCATTTTTTTTGTTCAATTTTAGACCATATAATTATATGTAGAAGTAGAAAAGCAAAAGAAGTTACTATATTAATATTTTCAGAAAGTCCATAAACAAATAACATACTATGTATTTACTAATTTCTTTAGGGAGAGGATTGATTGTTAGGTAGTGATCTGAGGCTGTCTATTTGTGGAGGATGCTTATTAATTATTATTTTTTCTATATGGCATTTTTTTCTTCCCCTTTCTTTTAGATCTGCTGGTGAATCACCTGTTTCCTTTATATGTGAGGCTATAACAGAAGCAGAAATAGAGTCAATCAGGATTTTTTCCAAGTATAGTAGATTAAAGAAGTTGCAAATACTTTGTTACTCCCCCACTGAGAAGTAGAATTTAATATTTGTTCTACTCAATTCTAGCCTTAATGACTTGCTTGACCAATAGAAAATGGCAGAGGTGATGCTTGGCCAATTTCAGGTCTAGGTTTTAAGAGGACTAACAGCTTATTCATTTCCCTTCAGAAGCTGTGAGTGAAAATATAAGAAAGTTAACTACCCTAAGGCCACCTTTCTGTGAGGAAACCCCCAATACCTAGCTTATCCACATGTAAGCACCCCAGCTGACAGCGCCCCACCTAAGCCAAGCCTTCCACCCATCCCCACAAAGACAGCAGAAGCCATCTTGGATTATCCAGACTAGGTGAGCGGTCTGCTGAATGCTACCAAATAACCTCTGTTTAAACCTGTTGGAATAGAAGATTTGCCCAGGCAATCCTTGCCAAAATGTATGCCCTACAAATCGTAAGATAAAATAAATATCTTCTTTAGAGTTACAATGTTTGCGGTAGTTGTTACAGTAGATTTCATACGTGAATGTTAAAAGCAAGAAGGTGTCTTCCTGCTGGAGTTGTTAAAAGGAGATTATGTGAACATTACAGAAACCTTGCTGACCTAAGGGCACCCACCATTGATTTAAATGTGATATGATTTGACAAGTTGACTTGAATTTTAGTACTTACAATATAAACTAGTTTGATTTTGTTTCTAGTATTTGCAACTTTATATGACTTGAAAACCATCCTTGTAGACAGTTAAAATCTCAAATTTGCTTATAGTCCTCCAGTACCTTTTGGAACTGTAAATAATTTAAAGAGATCAAAGTAACACATGTATGTAAAAAAAATAATTTGGAAACTTTTATTGAATATGTACATCCTTTAACAAGATATGAAGACTGATTAACTCTTACTCTTTTGACCTTCACATTATTTTACTGTCCTCGGACTCTTTTTAGTCCCTGATTACTCTGCTCTCATCTCTTTTGGTGGCATTTCTTCCTTCACTTTTCCCTTCCATTATAATGTCTTAACATTTTACTCTTGTTCTTTTCTCCCTCCAAATATTAAACTGCTGTGATTACTTTCTTCCTCATAATTTCTCTATTTCTCTCCTGCAGATGGCTATGTGGCTCTTAACTCTGTATTCCTAACACGCAAATAGTGGTTCTATCTCTACATACCCATTTTCAGCTACCTGCTTACTACTATTTTTAGTAACTCCAATAACTTGTAACACAAATTGCCTAAAAATAAAGACATTTTAATTTATTTTTCTGGTCTCTCTGTCTCTGTCTTTTTCTCTTTCTTTCATTCATCTTCTGCTAGTCTTTATTCAACAGAAAGGTCAGATTAGTATTCTTGTGGCACAAATGTTATTTTTGCAATTTCTGCCTATGTATTTTGATAATTCTTCACTTTATTCCTCTGAGAATAAATATATTACTTTATGCTTTACCCCAACAGGCCAAAATAAGTTTACACATAATTAATGCATTAAGAACATGTCATAATTAATGTAAACTAAATAAAATAAATTTTACATTATTTATCTTTTCAAATATTAAATGTTATTAGTTTTACAATATTCTGTGTGCACATGAATAAATATGAGATAAATATTTAAGATTTTTAATTATGAGAAGACCCAATACTGAAAAAAAAACATTCATGAGGTCTTTATTAATTAAGTAGCACTTTTTTCTCCTCTATACCAGACAAAAGGAGAGGTATATGAAGAGAGTGAGTTCAAGAAATTAATGTTATTTTGTTATCATTGTGCTAGAAGTAACAAACTGACTGAATCTATAAACCCTCCAAATAGCAATACCTATGGGTTTTCTTCCATTTGATATATTTTTCTAGACTAAAAATAGATTAATTTCAGTGATTATTTCCTCTATTGGGATATGAAGGAATCCTCGAGAATCATTCAATTAAGTATCCCACTACTAGGCATATACCCTGAGAAAACCATAATTCAAAAAGAGACATGTACCAAAATGTTCATTGCAGCTCTATTCACAATAGCCCAGAGCTGGAAACAACCTAAGTGTCCATCATCGGATGAATGGATAAAGAAGATGTGGCACATATATACAATGGAATATTACTCAGCCATAAAAAGAAACGAAACTGAGCTATTTGTAATGAGGTGGATAGACCTAGAGTCTGTCATACAGAGTGAAGTAAGTCAGAAAGAGAAAGACAAATACTGTATGCTAACACATATATATGGAATTTTTAAAAAAATGTCATGAAGAACCTAAGGGTAAAACGGGAATAAAGACACAGACCTACTTGAGAATGGACTTGAGGATATGGGGAGGGGGAAGGGTAAGCTGTGACAAAGCAAAAGTGAGGCATGGACATATATACACTACCAAACGTAAGGTAGATAGATAGTGGGAAGCAGCCGCAGAGCACAGGGAGATCAGCTCGGTGCTTTGTGACCGCCTGGAGGGGTGGGATGGGGAGGGTGGGAGGGAGGGAGATGCATGAGGGAAGGGATGTGGGAACAGATGTATATGTATGACTGATTCACTTTGTTATAAAGCAGAAACTAATAAAAAAAATAAAATTAAATTAAGACATAAAAAAAAAACCTAAAAAAAAAAAAGATAGTAATAAAAACAACCAGTAAAATTTTTCCCCATAAAACTGTGAGAAGACATGATCTCAACTATTTTTTTTTGCTCTAATTTATACTTAGATAAATTCTAGGGGGGTTAAATATATCTTTGATGTTCTCAAAGAGAGTTTAAGCTAAAATAAACATTATCTGCAGATTTACCTCTCTTAAAATAGTAATCAGTCCTTGCTTTTACTTAGAACATAGAGGAGAAGAAGTATTGCTACAATCTTTCTTAGAAAAAAAAAATCCTGTTTCCAAATTTTCTACATAGCTTCCTCTTTTAATACAGGTATTCTCTGTCTACTTCCTCTTCAGATGTTCTGTAAGAATAGAAGTGGCCATGGTAATATTTAGGGGAGTTTTGAAATTTTTCTAACATTTCATCTTCTATTCATTGAAAAATAGCTACCAGTTGAGATTGTTTCTATAAAAAACTTTTGTTCTAATATTATTTCTTATCCCTGTATATGGAAACTATCAACAGGAAAGCAGCACCGACAGGGAGCCAAAGACTGCGTCCTTGTGTCGGCTGTGGTGGAAACTCTATGTCTCCTGAAACAGAGACTTCGTCTTCTCTGAACTTCAAGGTTCTAATCCACAAAACATGGGTATTGAAATGGATAATCGCTAAGATCTCCTCCAACTCACAAAATGTGATCCTACTTTGCAGTTGGCTCCTGTGTTTGACACGTCATACTAACTGGAGGTTTTCTTCATGTCTAGCTTAACTACCATGTCTTATAAGGGATGCCCCAAACCTTTTTTTGAGCACATTCTCAGGAGTGATATAGCACAAAGGCTATTTGCAAATTAGAGCAGGATTGGACAATTCTACTATCATTCAACAAAAGTAGGGTGACAACTGCAGTGTTATTCCTATAGCAAACATGCATCTTTAATTTCCTGCCATCTAACCAAACACTATTCAGAGTCTTAGTGTAAATGGTGGCATGTGTATAAAACTGCCAACATCAGTAACCGCATATCACCACTCATCCCAAACTAAGAATTTGAGACGTATTGAGAATGACTATTTTTAAAATCTTACAGGCTCTAATAATACAAAAATGAATTCAACATACTTATTATCAAAAAGTATATTGATATGAAAATAGGCTGGTTTACATACAAGTACAGCAAAGTCTATCATTGCAATGATACACACATGCAAATGGCATCTCATCCAGAGGTAGATGGGTGAAGGGAAGGGGAGGGACTCAGTCAAGTCCTGGGATGACTGTTACCTGAACTAAATCTCATGGGACAGAAGAAACTGAGTCAGAAGGAGCAGTTGGCAGGGTTGCAGGACGTTAAGGAGTTGCATCTCAGGTGAAATAGAGCATCATGGCCCTGAAGGTAGCAGATATGGGACAGATTATTGTGACACTGGGAAAATGCTTTTAATCATTTTTAAATGAATAAATAGTATGAGGTAATATGGATATGATGTTACGCTTAATGCAAAAAAGCGCTTTTCATATCATGCTAAGTAGCTTGGACTTTTAAATGTAGCATGAGGGAAACTGATAATTTTAACTTGATAGTCAACATTGTACTTTAAAAAATAACTTTGCTGACAGAGGAGCAATTCAAAGTGAGATGGCCCAATAGAGTGCATGGAGGCCAAATATGTTGAAGACAAAAAAATATTGAGATTCTAAACTTGTCTGGGGGTAGTCTAGATGGTAAGAGAGATTTGAAAGATATTCAAAATGGAGAATTAACAGAATGTAGTGACCTCATGAGAAATGGAGAGCTGTGGGTGGAGTCAAATCGCATCAAGGAGGACTCTTAGTCCTTACTTAGGTTGGCTGTATGGTGGTGGTACATTTCAAAACTGGGAATATGGGAATATGATCAGGCATGAGAAGGAAAACATTAATGCCTGGGTGCACTGTTACCTCAGTGTTGGGCTCCAAGGGTAGAAAATAGCCTTGGGAATAACTAAGTAGAGAAGGAAGAAAAAAGGACCAAAAAGAATGCAAGTTTTGGGCTTCCCTGGTGGCGCAGTGGTTGAGAGTCCGCCTGCCGATGCAGGGGACACGGATTCGTGCCCCGGTCTGGGAAGATCCCACATGCCGCGGAGCAGCTGGGCCCGTGAGCCATGGCCGCTGAGCCTGCGCGTCCGGAGCCTGTGCTCCACAACGGGAGAGGCCACAACAGTGAGAGGCGCGCGTAACGCAAAAAAAAAAAAAAAAAAGAATGCAAGTTTGATTGCAAATGGACATGTGCCAGACAGTCCTTCAGTTTCTCATCAATGTGGTAATGTTATCACCTATAAATTTACTCATAAGGAAAGTAGGCTGAAAAGGAATACACGATTTACACGAAATCACACGAGTCAAAGGTTCAGACGTCAGGAACTAAACCCAGTTCATTCTGGCAACTAAATGTTTTTCTTTCAACTATACCTGGAGATAGAAATTGAAGCACTGTTAATTGGGGCTGGAACACATCTAACATAGGCAGACAGATATGACATAACAAAAGTGGAATCAGTTATCATTTATCGATGCAGGAGGAATATCAGTGGAAAAGCATGCACGAATCTCTCAGGGCTCCTTATTCTCATCTCTCCTACTAGTTTTCTTCTCTTTTCACAGTTTCTGTTAAATTATTATACCAATAGAGCAAAAAAGAGGTCTGGGCTTGTATGCTTTTCAGTTTGAAATATATTTCTCTCCTATAGAGAAAATGTCTTCATTTATAGAAGAGAATAATTTAAAAAAATTAAATATACCTATACTGGCATATAAGAATTTATAAACAGAGGAACAAAAACCCACATAAATTATTTTTTAACATCTTTATTGGGGTATAATTGCTTTACAATGGTGTGTTAGTTTCTGCTTTATAACAGAGTGAATCAGTTATACATATACATATGTTCCCATATCTCTTCCTTCTTGTGTCTCCTTCCCTCCCACCCTCCCTATCCCACCCCTCTAGGTGGACACAAAGCACTGAGCTGATCTCCCTGTGCTATGTGGCTGCTTCTAACTAGCTATCTGTTTTACATTTGGTAGCGTATATATGTCCATGCCACTCTCTCACTTTGTCACAGCTTACCCTTCCCCCTCCCCATATCCTCAAGTCCATTCTCTAGTAGGTCTCTGTCTTTATTCCTGACTTGCCCCTAGGTTCTTCATGACCATTTTTTTTTCTTAGATTCCATATATATGTGTTAGCATATGGTATTTGTTTTTTTATTTATGACTTACTTCACTCTGTATGACAGACTCTAGGTCCATCCACGTCCCTACACATAACTCAATTTTGTTTCCTTTTATGGCTGAGTAATATTCCATTGTATATGTGTGCCACATCTTCTTTATGCATGCATCTGTTGATGGACACTTAGGTTGTTTCCATATCCTGGCTATGGTAAATAGAGCTGCAATGAACATTTTGGTACATGACTCATTTTGAATTATGGCTTTCTCAGGGTATATGCCCAGTAGTGGGATTGCTGCATCGTATGGTACTTCTATTTCTAGTATTTTAAGTAACCTCCATACTGTTCTCCATAATGGCTGTATCAATTTACATTCCATCAACAGTGCAAGAGGGGTCCCTTTACTCCACACCCTCTCCAGCATTTATTGTTTCTAGATTTTTTGATGATGGCCATTCGGACAGGTGTGAGATGATATCTCATTGTAGTTTTGATTTGCATTTCTCTAATGATTAATGATGTTGAGCATTCTTTCATGTGTTTGTTGGCAATCTGTATATCTTCTTTGGAGAAATGTCTATTTAGGTCTTCTGTCCATTTTTGGATTGGGTTCTTTGTTTTTTTGATATGGAGCTGCATGAGCTGTTTATATATATTGGAGATTAATCCTTCGTCAGCTTCATTTGCAAATATTTTCTCCCATTCTGAGGGGTGTCTTTTCATCTTGTTTATGGTTTCCTTTGCTGTGAAAAAGCTTTTAAGTTTCATTAGGTCCCAATTGTTTTTGTTTTTATTTCCATTTCTCTAGGAGGTGGATCAAAAAGGATCTTGCTGAGATTTGTATCATAGAGTGTTCTGCCTATGTTTTCCTCTAAGAGTTTGATAGTGTCTGGCCTTACATTTAGGTCTTTAATCCATTTTGAGTTTATTTTTGTGTATGGTGTTAAGGAGTGATCTAATTTCATACTTTTACATGTACCTGTCCAGTTTTCCCAGCACCACTTATTGACGAGCCTGTCTTTTCTCCATTGTATATTCCTGCCTCCTTTATCAAAGATAAGATGACCATATGTGCGTGCGTTTATCTCTGGGCTTTCTATCCTGTTCCATTGATCTATATTTCTGTTTCTGTGCCAGTACCATACTGTATTGATTACTATAGCTTTGTAGTATAGTCTGAAGTCAGGAAGCCTGATTCCTCCAGCTCCATTTTTCTTTCTGAAGATTGCTTTGGCTATTCGGGATCTTTTGTGTTTCCATACAAATTGTGAAATTTTTTGTTCTAGTTCTGTGAAAAATGCCACTGTAGTTTGATAGGGATTGCATTGAATATGTAGATTGCTTTGGGTAGTAGAGTCATTTTCACAATGTTGATTCTTCCAATCCAAGAATATAATATATCTCTCCATCGATTTGTATCATCTTTAATTTCTTTCATCAGTGTCTTATAATTTTCTGCATACAGGTCTTTTGTCTCCTTAGGTAGGTTTATTCCTAGATATTTTATTCTTCTTGTTGCAATGGTAAATGGGAGTGTTTTCTTAATTTCACTTTCAGATTTTTCATCATTTATGTATAGTAATGCTAGAAATTTCTGTGCATAAATTTTGTAACCTGCTACTTTACCAAATTCATTGATTAGCTCTAGTAGTGTTCTGGTGGCATCTTTAGGATTCTCTAGGTATACTATCATATCATCTGCAAACAGTGACAGCTTTACTTCTTCTTTTCCGATTGGGATTCCTTTTATTTCCTTTTCTTCTCTGATTGCTATGGCCAAAACTTCCAAAATTATGTTGAACAATAGTGGTGAGAGTGGGCAACCTTGTCTTGTTCCTGATCTTAGTGGAAATGGTTTCAGTTTTTCACTATTGAGGATGATGCTGGCTGTGGGTTTGTCATATACGGCATTTATTATGTTGAGGAAAGTTCCCTCTATGCCTACGTTCTAGAGGGTTTTTACCATAAATCGGTGTTGAATTTTGTCTAAAGCTTTCTCTGCATCTATTGAGATGATCATATGGTTTTTCTCATTCAATTTGTTAATATGGTGTATCACATTGATTGATTTGCGAATATTGAAGAATCCTTGCATTCCTGGGATAAACCCCACTTGATCACGGTGTATGATCCTTTAAATGTGCTGTTGGATTCTGTTTGCAAGTATTTTGTTGAGCAGTTTTGCATCTATGTTCATCAGTGATATTGGCCTGTAGTTTTCTTTCCTTGTGACATCTTGTCTGCTTTTGGTATCAGGGTGATGGTGGTCTCATAGAATGAGTTTGGGAGTGATCCTCCCTCTGCTATATTTTGGAAGAGTTTGAGAAGGATAGGTGTTAGCTTTTCTCTAAATGTTTGATAGAATTCGCCTGTGAAGCCATCTGGTCCTGGGCTTTTGTTTGTTGGAAGATTTTTAATCACAGTTTCAATTTCAGTGCTTGTGATTGGGCTGTTCATATTTTCTATTTCTTCCTATTTCAGTCTCAGAAGGTTGTGCTTTTCTAAGAAATTATCCATTTCTTCCAGGTTGTCCACTGTATTGGCATATAGTTGCTTGTAGTAATCTCTCATGATCCTTTGTATTCCTGCAGTGTCAGTTGTTACTTCTCCTTTTTCATTTCGAATTCTATTGATTTGAGTGTTCTCTCTTTTTTTCTTGATGAGTCTGGCTAATGGTTTATCTCTTTTTTATCTTCTCAAAGAACCAGCTTTTAGTTTTATTCATCTTTGCTATCATTTCCTTCATTCCTGTTTCATTTATTTTTGATCTGATCTTTATGATTTCTTTCCTTCTGTTAACTTTGGGGTTTTTTTTTCTTGTGCTTTCTCTAATTGCTTTAGGTGTAAGGTCAGATTGTTTATTTGAGATGTTTCTTGTTTCTTAAGGTAGAATTGTATTGCTATTAGCTTCCCTCTTAGAATTGCTTTTGCTGCATCCCATAGGTTTTGGGTCATCGTGTTTTCATTGTCATTTATTTATAGGTATTTTTTGATTTCCTCTTTGATTTCTTCAGTGATCTGTTGGTTATTAAGTAGTGTATTGTTTAACCTCGATGTGTTTGTATGTTATATAGGTTTTTTCCTGTAACTGATATCTAGTCTCATAGCGTTGTGGTCGGAAAAGAGACTTGATACAATTTCAATTTTCTTAAATTTACCAAGGCTTGATTTGTGACCCAAGATATGATCTATCCTGGAGAATGTTCCATAAGCACTTGAGAAGAATGTGTATTCTGTTGTTTTTGGATGGAATGTCCTATAAATATCAATTAACTCTATCTTGTTCAATGTATCATTTAAAGTTTGTGTTTCCTTATTTATTTTCATTTTGGATGATCTGTCCATTGATGAAAGTGGGGTGTTCAAGTCCCCTACTATGATTGTGTTACTGTCGATTTCTCCTTTTATGGCTGTTAGTGTTTGCCTTATGTATTGAGGTGCTCCTATGTTGGGTGCATAAATATTTACAATTGTTATATCTTCTTCTTGGATCGATCCCTTGATCATTATGTAGTGTCCTTCTTAGTCTCTTGTAATAGTCGTTGTTTTAAAGTCTATTTTGTCTGATATGAGAATTGCTACACCAGTTTTCTTTTGATTTCCATGTGTATGGAATATCTTTTTCCATCCCCTCACTTTCAGTCTGTATGTGTCACTAGGTCTGAAGTGGGTCTCTTGTAGACAGCACATATACGGGTCTTGTTTTTGTATCCATTCAGCCACTCTGTGTCTTTTGGTTGGAGCATTTAATCCATTTACATTTAAGGTAATTATCAATATATATGTTCCCATTCCTATTTTCTTAATTGTTTTGGGTTTGTTATTGTAGGATTTTTCCTTCTCTTGTTTTTCCTGCCTAGAGAAGTTCCTTTAGCATTTGTTGTAAAGCTGGTTTGGTGGTGCTGAATTCTCTTAGCTTTTCCTTGTCTGTAAAGGTTTTAATTTCTCCGTGAAATCTGAATGAGATCCTTGCTGGCACAGTAATCTTGTTTGCAGGTTTTTCTCCTTCATCAATTTAAATATGTCCTGCCACTCCCTTCTGGCTTGCTGAGTTTCTGATGAAAGATCAGCTCTTAACCTTATGGGATCCCTTGTGTGTTATTTGTTGTTTTTCCCTTGCTGCTTTTAATATTTTTTCTTTGTATTTAATTTTTGATAGTTTGATTAATACGTGTCTTGGCGTGATTCTCCTTGGATTTATCTTGTATGGGTCTCTTTGTGCTTCCTGGACTTGACTATTTCCTTTCCCATATTAGGGAAGTTTTCAACTATAATCTCTTCAAATATTTTCTCAGTCCCTTCCTTTTTCTCTTCTTCTTCTGGGACCCCTATAATTTGAATGTTCGTGTATTTAATGTCATCCCAGAGGTCTCTGAGACTGTCCTCAATTCTATTCATTCTTTTTTCTTTGTTGTGCTCTGCAGTAGTTATTTCCACTATTTTATCTTTCAGGTCACTTATCTGTTCTCCTGTCTCAGTTATTCTGCTATTGATCCTTTCTAGAGAATTTTTAATTTCATTTATTGTGTTGTTCATCACTGTTTGTTTGCTCTTTTGTTCTTCTAGGTCCTTGTTAAACATTTCTTGTATTTTCTCTATTCTATTTCCAAGATTTTGGATCTTTTTTTTTTTTTTTTGCGCTACATGGGCCTCTCACTTTTGTGGCCTCTCCTGTTGTGGAGGACAGGCTCCGGACGCGCAGGCTCAGCAGCCATGGCTCATGGGCCTAGCCACTCCATGGCATGTGGGATCTTCCCAGACCAGGGCACGAACCCGTGTCCCCTGCATCAGCAGGCAGACTCAAGCACTGCGCCATCAGGGAAGTCCTGGATCATATTTATTATCATTATTCTGAATTCTTTTTCAGGTAGACTGCCTATTTCCTCTTCATTTGTTAGGTCTGGAGGGTTTTTATCTGGCTCCTTCATCTGCTGTGAGTTTCTCTGTCTTTTCATTTTGCTTAACTTACTGCGTTTGGGGGCTCGTTTTTGCAGGCTGCAGGTTCGTAGTTCCTGTTGTTTTTGGTGTCTCTCCCCAGTGGCTAAGGTTGGTTCAGTGGGTTGTGTATGCTTCCTGGTGGAGGGGACTAGTCCCTGTGTTCAGGTGGTTGAAGCTGGATCCTGTCTTTCTGGTGGGCACGTCCACGTCTGGTGGTGTGTTTTGGGGTGTCTGTGGACTTATTATGATTTTAGGCAGCCTCTGTGCTAATGGATGGGGTTGTGTTTCTGTCTTGCTAGTTGTTTGGCATAGGGTGTCCAGCACTGCAGCTTGCTGGTCTTTTTGTGAAGCTAGGTTTTGGTGTTGAGATGGAGATCTCTGGGAGATTTTTGCTGTTTGGTATTACGTGGAGCTGGGAGGTCTCTTGTGGACCAGTGTCCTGAAGTTGGCTCTCCCACTTCAGAAGCACAGCACTGACTCCTGGCTGGAGCAGCAAGAGACTTTCATCCACACGGCTCAGAATTAAAGGGAGAAAAAATAGAAAGAAAGAAGATAAATAAAAGAAAATAAAATAAAGTTATTAAAATATAGAAAATAAGTCTTAAGAAGAAAAATTTTAAAATAAAGAAAAGAAAAAAAAGCAGACAGACAGAACCCTAGGACAAATGGTAAAAGAAGCTATACAGACAAAATCACACGCAGAAGCATACACATACACAGTCACAAAAAGAGGAAAAGGGGAAAAAATTATATATATATATATATATATATATATTTTTTTTTTTTTTTGTGGTACGTGGGCCTCTCACTGTTGTGGCCTTTCCGGTTGCGGAGCACAGGCTCCGGACGCACAGGCTCAGTGGCCATGGCTCACGGGCCCAGCTGCTCCGTGGCATGTGGGATCTTCCCAGACTGGGGCACGAACCCGTGTCCCCTGCATCGGCAGGCAGACTCTCAACCACTGCGCCACCAGGGAAGCCCTATATTTTATTTTATTTTCTCCATTTCATGCCATCTAGATAGAATTTAGTACCTAATTAGTGCCTGGCCTGCTGTAGTTGCTTCAAAATTGTTTGAATGAGTTGATTTAGTTAGTAAGGAGGGGAAAAAATTGGGTAGTATTTAAACTAAAACTTGAAACTCAGCACTTTTCCACATTATATACATTTTAAACATTTCTAAGAACAAAGAAAATGCGTAATAGCACCCAGCTACTCTTAACCCTTGTAAGACATTAACAAATGGAAACAAAGAACAATGCTGACAAGATGGAACTGTCTATTAGCTTACTGAGCCCTCATGCCCAGTGTAACTCCAATTCTATTAGGTTATCCCACTTATAGTGTTCCCAACACAGAATGCCTCACCATCAGACCCCAAAGCTGGGATTGCATGTGTCCTATTTTTAATTACATCTTGATAATGCTGTGAATGCCTCTTAATTTTATTTATTGCTTCATCCACCAGCAGCTGAATACAATGAAAGTATTCCAAGTTAGAAGCAATTTCCCCAAAAGGAAATGGAGATTTTCTAGCAATCTGTACCTGCAGACTGTTTCCACAAAACAGTATAGGAATCATACACAAATCCACTATTACTTGGTGTGAAAGTAGCAGGGGATTGGGACAGGAAGCTATGGTTCACAAAGCAAGAGGGAGCATGAAAGAGGGTTGACTGAGCTAGAAATGATGTTCTCACAGCATCATTTCTTGAAAGAATGAATCAGTAGAAGAAACATATGGGATTTGCTTCTGTGTTGAATATGCTCCCAGGGTAATGTAAAGTCCTATAAACAAACAAGCAATATTCATTTGAAGACAAAAAAATAAAATAAAATCTCAAAAAAGAAGCAAGTTAGTAGGAATTAGAATTGGTGTTCTAGATCTTACAAGTCTGCCCATCCCTTCTGAATTCCCTTTTCTCATTTGTTCTTTACAATCCATATTTTACCAAAGTCATTTCCTGTCATATAATTCTGTGTTATCTTGATAAGCTGTGATAGTTCCTTGGGAGAGGGACTTCTGTTTACATATCTTTATGTCACAAACAACAGCTGATGGTTTTACACAATTAAATTCTGATGCCACTAACTACCATATATCATTAATTGACAGTAGTTCATGGCATTACCTACTGTATCCAAATACAAGTAAAAACTGTACAGGAAGCATTTGCTTATTCATACACCCAATAAGTTTGTATTAAGCCTCTATTCTGTGCTAGTAACTGTCATAGGCACTGGAGATATTGTAATGAAAAAAACAGACAGAATCCCCTGCCTTCTTGGAGCTCACATTCTACTTTGAAAAGAGAGACAAAAAACAAACAAACAAACAAGCAAAAATAAACTATATAGTATGTCAGCTGGTCATAGAGTCAATGAAGCAATACAAAGCAGAGAAGGGGATGAGACTGCACTTAGGTTGTAATAATACGTTAGGTGTTTTTGTTTGTTTGCTTGTTTGTTTGTTTCACCTATTCAAATTTCTTTTATCATCATCCAAAAGAGTACATATACTTTCCTAAAGTGCTAAAAGAGTTTAATGAAGCCTGTAAATCTTATGAATTATCGATGTACTCAAGGCAAAGAAAAACGTTACTCACCATTTTTTGTGGTGTGCCTCTGTGTGGGTTTTGGTGCATGAGGAGATGCTACTTAAGCCTCAAGTATGTAATGCTCTTTGGGTGGAAAAATCCATATCTAATTTGACCAATACAATTGATCACTTTTTACTTGTACATGATTATACAATACCATGGTATGTGTCAGTCATCCAGGACACCAGCATAATACATGACAAATAAGAGTTAACTCCTCAAGCATAGTTCTTCTCTCTTCCCACCAAAAATAGTATTGTCAGCTCTAGCTCTTCTACTGGAGGAAGGAATTTATTTCCTGCAAAATGTGCTAATCTGAGCTGTGGAAAAGTACTTACACATATTATATGCTTAATAAACACTGAGAGTTAATTATAAGGGAAAGAAGTGGAATTTTAAATATCAGGTCAACAGGATATGAATATATTTTGGTAGTAGTCTAGAGGGAAAGGACTCCAAGGCCTATATGCTCTGAACCACCGTTCTTTCTTTCTCTCATTCAGGCAAGCAATAAAACAACTGCATTGCAAAGCTGTCTTAGTGCTGATAAATGTGAATTAATTAGGTATCAATAAAAATATGAAGTCTCAGAAGCACTGAGCCTTAACAGTTGGATTTGAATCTAGCAGTAGATGTAGATTCATTAGAAATGAATCTTCATTCTAAAAATATGAGAAGGAGGCAGCTTAAATAGAGACAGAACAGTAATAACCAAATAAACAGAGAAAATTACTGTAAATTTCAGCTTCACATCTTGGCCAGCTCTGTACTTTTTCATTATTACTTTATCCTTCCCATTTTCTCTATTTTTGATCCAAACTTTTGAAAATATTTTTATGAAATCAGGTCTACTTTAATTAGTAAGCTTAGTTTGAGATTTGTCACAGATTTAATTTGTGTATACTTTTCTGTACTCATATTAAGAGTGTTCTCTTAGGATCATATTCAAAGAAAATGCTCAGCATATCTTGATTATTTTTAGTCTTTGGATTTAGCCTCATTTTTCTTATTTTAGAAAAAAGGCTATTTATGTACAGTAATACTTACTCTTAAATGTATTTTCCAATAGCTGTGTACATGTTATTCTATACCTCTTGAATGAACAGATTTCCATTTAATGCAGAGCAATAGTTTTGTTTTGTTTTTTTACAAATTAATAAGCAAACCAGATTTCTACACAAATAGGTAAAAACAAAGTTACAGAAATAACACAGTAAAGCCAGAAAATTTTTAGAGGGTTACGGAAGAAAAGGATTGAAATTGCCATACATTAAAAAACAGTTCTTAATTTGAATTCCAAATTTCATAATTAAAGTTTGAAAAGATACCTCTTTATTACATAACCTGCACAACTATTTTTCTCAGACAGGTGAACTCTTTTTTCCAGTTGTTACAGGTAAAGTAACGCCAGCTTTCCAGCAATACAGTTATTCAGTATCATAGCCAGTTAGCATTTTCCTTTTTCTTTTCTAGATGGTAATAACCCTGACATTCCTGAATCTCCCCAAAGCAATCATTTAGGGCTCCAAATATTTAGGAAGAAACTCTGCAGACAACCTAGCAGCATATTAGTTACTTCCTTCTACAGATTAGCAAATTCAGATACTAAAAAGTGGATGGCATTTTAGAATTTCACACCTAGGACCATTTTAGAATGAAAATTAAAAAAGAATAGGGCTTGAAACCTGGGTCTCTTCAAAAGAAAGGCAGGGGGTACATTTTGTGAAATTACTGTTTAATAAAACTGAGTAAGTTTGTCACCACTTAAATTTTATGGTCCTAAATTCTTGGGGAAATGGAACATTGTCAGACCATCGCATCCATCCTAACAGAACTTTACACTGTACAGTGTCCTCACAACAAAATAGGAAACAATGCTAAGAAGGTCACTGAAATCCTTCTGCTATCATTGGAAACGTTACTCTTTGTTAGCAAAGACATGCAACTACTCCAGATTTCTCACTCACCACGCTTTCAAGGTATGGACAATAAATACCTTTCAGGCCAGTATAAGGTGCTTGGGCAATCTGCAGAGGAATGGTTGGCAAGGTGACACATTTCTGCAGTGCAGCCAACTAAAAGAAGCTGTTTTCAAAGGAGGTCTCCTTCTGGTTAGATGCCACAGCCCAAGAAGTTTATGACAACCACAGGGCCCCAGCCCTCCACAGAAAACCAATCCAATAACAGAAATTTGTACAATATAATTCCTGTGAACTAAAGAATACCAAATTTCTTCTGCAAACCACTTGGCCTCACACCATTGAGCCTTGTGTTGCTTTGACATGGGAAAAGATAGCAGGTCAACAAAATGTGTCAAATAAGCTCCACTCCTTTTGAGATGTGAATAGCCGAATAGTAGTCTGTGTGTTGGCATAGAAATTTATATACACAGACAGATATGGATATAGATGATATAGATATAGACAAAGGTATAGGGAGAAGTATAGGTTTAGGTATATACACATGGCTCTGTGTGTGTGTGTGTGTGTGTGTGTGTTGGGCTTGGGAGAACCATAATTGCGTGTGCATGGTTGGGAAAGACTGGCATGGAAACAGACATGGTGGACTTCCTATATTTTATTTTCAAAAATGACTCAGCATGAAATTAACATGAAAATAAAGGTTACCAATATTAATAATTAAAATCCATGATGAAATTTGAAAGTGATACATCCTGGCTCAGAATGGCATTTTTTAAGTTCAATAAGCCCAATTCTTTCCCCAAGGTACCTTACTTCTACTTTTTGATTGCAGATGTAGCTTGCTTACTGGTTTGATCTTCATTTGTCTTAGTGAACACAGATCCATCATAGGAGGCAAGCACTTGGGCAGACATTAAAATGCTGTTAGGATGTTACTGAGTATGCAAGGTGTTGTCCCTTTGCTTTTAGTTTGACAACTTGGGAAATATTTTATTTTTCTTATAAGAAGCTTCATTTTTGTCATTTCCGTATTTGGGGAGCTCTCTTATAGGAAAATTAGTATAAATGTAAATGATGGTCCTCAAATATTTTAGCCATGAAATCTAGGAATATGTTAATAACAAATTTAAATTAAAATGCTATAATAACATTTGTGATAACTTGTCCGTCCCTTGTCCCTTTTTATCATTCAGTAGTGGTAAGCTAAGAAATCACATTTTCTTTATAATTCCAATGAAGGCCTATTTTAGATTAGTATATTATTTAAATGTGTAAACTGCAAATTGACAACATCTGGTACTTTAATGCAAGATGATATGGCACTGATTGTAAGATCAAGGTTACAGAATTTGACACAGGTTTTTTATGCATTACAAAAATAGCAATAATTAATTCAAAGCTGCAACTGACTGCATTTTGATGCCCTTTGAACTTTGATATGAAAAGATCTGTAGTATCTTCTTAATTGGTGCACAGAAGTAACACAGAAAGGCATGATAGAAATAAGACATACTTAAAAAATGAAAATGACTGCATGTTTTAATACCTTTAGCATTTATAACCATTAAATAAAATATCTTATGTGGTCATTGAGATCTAATATATTACTGACTGTCTCACTGCAAATCGATGATATTCTGTTAAAATTACTATTTCAAGCTGTTATTTGTTCATTGAACAAAGCTCATACATAGCATAACAAATTATTTGAAAGAGACTATATGATAGTAGGCAATGAAACAAACATACAAATATATCATATATATAACTGGAAATTAACATAAAACAATTTTATCCATAGGTATCTAATCATTTCTTTAAAAGTTTTCAAAATAAAACAATTAGTTTTAAAGGGTAAATTCAGAATTAAGCAGTAATACATAACGAAGTTTATTCAGTAATTAGTATCCTGTAGGTTGATGGGAAAATGCTCAATAGGCATTTTTTAAATTTAGCACATTATAAACATGATTACATTTCATTACTAAGAGATAAAAAATATAGTTAACCTTTTTTTTTTTTTCGGTATGCAGGCCTCTCACTGTCGTGGCCTCTCCTGTTGCGGAGCACAGGCCCCGGACGCGCAGGCTCAGCGGCCATAGCTCACGGGCCCAGCTGCTCCATGGCATGTGGGATCTTCCCGGACCGGGGCACGAACCCGTGTCCCCTGCATCGGCAGGCAGACTCTCAACCACTGCGCCACCAGGGAAGCCCTATAGTTAACCTTTTTTATCTACTTCGAGTGAGTGTAAAAAAAAAAAGTGAAGCTAACAACTTCAACAAAAATAGAAAATCATTAAGCTAACATAAAGAAATCAAGTTTTGTGTCCTCAGAGCAAATTCATTACTCTATTCAGGAATCCCCTGAAAGAAGGTATAATGTTTATTTGTATTTCTGAAATGATTTTAAAAATGTGTTCCCAAAAGCTTTATAAACAGCAGGGAAATTTGTCTAAAGAACAATTAATAAGATAATGAATCTAAAGTTTTGAAATATTTTTTAGTGGTATTAAGCTTGTGGGTCATTTGTAAAGATGGCATAGTACATTGGAACAGTACATCAGAAGTCAGGAATTTTATTCCCAATTTCTATCGTCTATGAAATGCCCTCAGACAACCCTCTTTAACCTTTGCTTCTACACAGGGAGAAAATAAATATAATAATATTTGCTTCTTAAAAGACAAAATTTTTCCAAAGATACACGGGCAACTCTTAAAAACAGGTTTTGAAGTCCTAGGGGGAAAGAGTTGTGTCATTTAGAACTATAAAATATTATTTCAAAACTTAACTATGAATGTTCACTCGTTATGAATTTCAAAATCAATCTCAAAAGAAAAGACTTTTATGTAGAGAATATTTTTCTTGGTTGAAGTGTCATGCACTTGGCAAAAGATTTAGTGTTTTAGGAAATGACCTATATAGGAATAAATTTTCAGAACTGAACCTTTCTGAATGTCTCTATGCATTTTAAATAAGATAAAAACATCAGTATCCCAGTGTTGTGAATTTTTAGCCCAACACAAAGATGGACGGTGTCACAGAGAATGACACTAACCCTAAGGCGGGATGTGTCATCTCCCATGAGATCTGGGTTCTTCTTCTTCCTCCTGAGTTCATCACACTTTATTCAGAGTGAGCACATATTCCCAGTAAGATTCAGTCAAATGTAAGGGTATAGATCACAGACAGATACTGAATGCTCAGATACAGGTAAGAAGACAGAAAGCAAGAGGAAACAAGGTGTATATTAGTATATAGTACTTATGCTTCAATTTGTTTAATATAACTACAAATCTCTTAAAAGGAACTAATTTTTTTTTCCATTAAAGAAACTGAAGCAAATTATGATTAAGTGAATTATCAAGAATCACAGAGATAGTGGTAAACTTATTATTCACTAGCAGGTCACCTGACTCTAATTCACTTTTACTTTTGCAGCATCAACTAGGAAACAGATGATGCTCCCTAAGGTCAGAATGTTGCATTTGTAGGTAGGAATGACTGCGTTAAGTTGACTATCAGAGAAAAAGTCTTTCATTCAACACAAAGAGAAAAAATATATATATATATACACACACACACACACACATATCTTGCTCCTCCTTCTATTTACTACATTTCTAAAGAGTCCTTGGCCAACCCTTTCTACCTACAATGTTTCTGAAGCAGACCTGCTCCTTCCACACCTTTGGCTGTGACCTCCACCCACTTCAGCACATGTAGCTGTAGTATCTGCCCTAATAACATTTTCTCTATCTGCCTGAAATAGATAGAATGAAACTGCATACCTAGCCAAAGAGAGAACTACACAGACACATGAGCTAAGTTTTACAACTTGATTTTGAAATGTATTTATGTGTTCTAATATGAAATATTATATGGGGACTATATATGTAATCTGTCTGGAAAGTTTTGCTTTTTAAAAAACAGTGTACAATTAGTTATCTATTTGTTGATAAAAGAACCATGCTGAAGTTCAATAGATCTGTTGCACAACCATGTGAATATACTTAACACCACTGAATTGTACACTTAAAAATGATTAAGATAGTAAATTTAATGCTATGCTTTTTTAAACCACTATAATAAAAGAAAAATTAAAAAAAACTTTCCCCCCAAACAAACAAACCATGTTGCTATTTTACTTTAAGAATATTAGTAACAGCATCATGTCCTAAGTTTATATGCTAACATACACACTTGTTATAAATGTAAACAGGACACACACATTGCACATTTTTGTGGACTAGTGATTTAGATATTTACACATGAGGTTTCCATGGTTAAGCATTCCAAGTCTTCCTGCTTCAGATATTGATACAGTGAAACATCTGAGAGAAAATTTTCCACATAAAAATTTTTTAAAAACCCATCAATATTATACCTACACTTACTTCCCTTCATCCTGGAGTATAGATTGAATAGAGAAGAATTAGTTATATTCAATCAACAATCCAGTTGTAGACACTGAAGTATATTGTCAAGCATTGATTAAACTTAGCTTTTTATATGAAGAGAATGTCTTTTACATGGTAGTATTTTTTTCCTTGTAGAGTCATAAATAAATCAAACATTTCAATTTTACCTTGCATTTAGTATGTTCCTCAATTTTTACGGACACACCATTATGTTAAAAAAAATGATGTTTTGGGTCAAACAACCAGGTAATTATAGAAAGCTTAAATGAGAAGAGACCCTAAAAATCACCTAGCTCATAACTTAATTTTATCTATAGAAAAATCATACCTGGAGGGGTTGAGTGACCTTTCACAATCACACAGTAGGGGTCTAGTTAACAGTGTAGCTAAAATTACAATGAAAGTATTCTGAGCCCCAGACCAGGGTTCTTCCTCATATTAAAGCTAACATTAGGCAGGTACTGTCATTAAACACAGAATCAAATAGTTTTCAGAATTCAAGGAAATAAGAAAAATAGATTGTCTTTACTTGCATTGACTCTATCATGGTAAAGCAAAAGACCTTTTTAAAAAAGAATCTTTGGAAAATATAAGATTAATTTTTAAATAAATACATATATGCACCTGAATATGGAATACGTGAGCAAGTAAGTAGTTAATTTCTTTTTTTAATTAATGAAACATGCAGAAAGAGAGGATTTTGTTGTTGTTGTTGAATATTTTACTGCATCCATATTTTTGTATTATAACTAATTCCAGTGTTGCAGTGACTTTCATTTCAGCCCTCTAGTCATCACAAGGTCTAATTCCATGTCTCAGCCTCATACATGGCAAAAAGTCTCATACAATTTCCTACTACATCTGTGAGGGTTGCAATTAATCTTTTTTCCAATGTCCTAATGCCTCCAAACTTCATTTGTGAGAAAGAGAATAAAAACAAAAAAACAGTTCCTACAGAAGCAGAGGAATGTTCTGCTTTGTCTCTTATGCAATAATATTGATTTATCAATACAGACATATACATTTCAGGACCAAGAATCTTAAGGAATATAGAATCTCATTCTATAATGATAAACTGGTCAATTATTCAAGAGGACATGACTGTACTAAACATCTATGCACCTAATAACAGAGCATCAAAACACAGGGAGCAAAATCTGCTAAAATTGCAAGGGGGAAAAGATAAATTCACAATTACAGTTGGAGATTTTAACTTAACTTTCTATAAAACTGGTGGAGCAAATAGAAGATCATCACCGCTATGATAGACTTGAACAGCACTACTTAATTTGACCTAATTAACACTTGTAGAACACTCAAATTAACAAGAGTAGATTACAGGTTCTTCATAAGTGCACACAGAGCTATTACCAAGAGAAACCATACTGTGGGTGACAAAATAAATTGCCATATATTTACAATGATTCATCAGGCAAAGTATGTTCTTTGACCTCATGGGGTTAAATTGAAAATCAATTAACAGAAAGAGATCTGGAAAACTCCCAAATGCATGGAAACTAAATAGATATAAATAGGAAAAGAAGTAAACAGGGAAATTAGAAAGTCAGAATTTAATGAAAATGAAAACCAAAATGTTGGAATATGTGAGATGCAGCTAAAGCAGTACTGAAAAAAAGTATGGTACTAACCATCTATAATAGAAAGAATAGAAAGAAAGGTGCACAATCAATGATCTCAATTTACATGCTTTAAGGAAAATCAATAAAATGAATAAAACTTTACACTGATATGGAAAAATTACAATAGTCAGAAATCACCAATGTCAGAAATGAGACACATAGCACAACAATACAGATATTAAAAAGGATGATAAAATAGTAGTACAGATAACTTATTCATTTAAATTTCACAACTTCAAAGATATAAACAAATTCACTGAAAAGACAAATACACCAAATTACACTTAAAAGAATAGATAACCCGAATAGCCCTCTGTCTATTAAAGGCATTGAATCTATAGTTAGAAACCTCTTCACAAAGAAAACTCCAGTGGTAGATGGTTTCAAAGGTGAATTCTGGAGGATTGGTTCAAGATGGTGGAGTAGAAGGACCTGCTCTCACTCCCTCTTTCGAGAACACCAGAATCACACCTAACTGCTGAACAATCATCGACAGGAAGTCACTGGAACTCACCAAAAAAGATATCCCACATGCAAAGGCAAAGGAGAGGCCGAAATGAGACGGTAGGAGGGGTGCTATCACAATAAAATCAAATCCCATAACTGCTGGTGGGTGACTCACAAACTGGAGAACACTTATACCACAGAAGTCCACCCACTGGAGTGAAGGTACTGAGACACACGTCAGGCTTCCCAACCTGGGGGTCTGGCAATGGGAGGAGGAATTCTTAGAAAATCAGACTATGAAAGCTAGCGGGATTTGATTGCAGGACTTCAGCAGGACTGGGGGAGAGAGAGACTCCAATCTTGGAGGGCACACACAAAGTGGTGTATGCATAGGGACCCAGGGGAAGGAGCAGTGAACCAAGGGGAGATTGAACCAGAACTACCTGCTAGTGTTGGAGGGTCTCCTGTAGAGATGGGGGACAGCTGTGGTTCACCAAGGGACAAGGACACTGGCAGCAGAAGTTCTGGGAAGTACTCCTTGTCATGAGCCCTCCCAGAGTCCGCCATTAGCCGCACCAAAGAGCCCAGGTAGGCTCCAGTGTTGGGTTGCCTCAGGCCAAACAACCTAAAGGAAGGGAATCCAGCCACACCCAGCAGCAGACAAGCAAATTAAAGTTTTACTGATCTCTACCCACCAAAGCAACACCCAGCTCTACCCACCACCAGTCCCTCCCATCAGGAAACATCCACAAGCCTCTCAAATAGCCTCATCTGCCAGAGGGCAGACAGCAGAAGCAAGAAGAACTACAATCCTACAGCCTGTGGAACAAAAAACACATTCACAGAAAGATAGACAAGATGAACATGCAGAGGGCTATGTACCAGATGAAAGAACAAGATAAAACTCCAGAAAAAAAAACTAAATGAAGTGGAGATAGGCAATCTTCCAGAAAAAGAATTCAGAATAATGATAGTGAAGATGATCCAGGACCTCAGAAAAACAATGCAGTCAAAGATAAAGAAGTTGCAAGAAATGTTTAACAAAGGTCTAGAAGAATTAAAGAATAAACAAACAGAGGTGAACAATACAATAACTGAAATGAAAAATACACTAGAAGGAATCAATAGGAGAATAACTGAGGCAGAAGAACAGATAAGTGACCTGGAAGACAGAATGGTGGAATTCACTGCTGTGGAACAAAATAAAGAAAAAAGAATGAAAAGAAATGAAGACAGCTAAGAGACCCCTGGAACAACATTAAAAGCAACAATATACACATTACAGGGGTCCCATAAAGACAAGAGAGAGAGAAAGGTCCCGAAAAAATATTTGAAGAGATTATAGATGAAAACTTCCCTAACATGGGAAAGGAAATAGCCACCCAAGTCGAGGAAGCAGAGAGAGTCCCATACAGGATAAACCCAAAGAGAAACACGACGAGACACATAGTAATCAAATTGGTAAAAATTAAAGACAAAGAAAATTATTGAAAGCAGCAAGGGAAAAATGACAAATAACATAAAAGGAAACTCCCATAAGGTTAACAGCTGATTTCTCAGCAGAAACTCTACAAGCCAGAAGGGAGTGGCATGATATACTTAAAGTGATGAAAGGGAAGAACCTACAACCAAGCTTACTCTGCCCAGCAAGGATCTCATTCAGAAATCAAAAGCTTTACAGACAAGCAAAAGCTAAGAGAATTCAGCACCACCAAACCAGCTCTATAACAAATGCTAAAGGAACTTCTCTAAGTGGGAAACACAAGAGGAGAAAAGGACCTACAAAAACAAACCCAAAACAATTAAGAAAATGGTCACAGGAACATAAATATTGATAATTACGTTAAACGTGAATGGATTAAATGCTCCAACCAAAAGATACAGGCTTGGTGAAAGGATACAAAAACAAGACTCATATATATGCTGTCTACAAGAGACCCACTTCAGACCTAGCAACACATACAGACTGAAAGTGAGGGGATGGAAAACGATATTCCATGTAAATGGAAATCAGAAGAAAGCTGGAGTAGCAATACTCCTATCAGGTAATATAGACTTTAAAGTAAAGAATGTTACAAGAAACAAGGACGAACATCACATAATGATCAAGGGATAAATCCAAGAAGAAGATATAACAATTATAAATATATATGCACCCAACATAGGAGCACCTCAATACATAAGGCAACTGCTAACAGCTATAAAACAGGAAATCGACAGTAACACAATAATAGTGGGGGGCTTTAACACCTCACTACACCAATGCACAGATCATCCAAACAGAAAATTAATAAGGAAACACAAGCTTTAAATGACACAATAGACCAGATAGATTTAATTGATATTTATAGGACATTCGATCCAAAAACAGCAGAGTACACTTTCTTCTCAAGTGCTCATGGAACATTCTCCAGGATAGATCACATCTTGGGTCATAAATCAAGGCTTAGTAAATTTAAGAATATTGAAATCATATCAAGCATCTTTTCTGACCACAACGCTATGAGATTAGAAATCAATTACAAGGAAAAAACCATAAAAAACACAAACACATGGAGGCTAAACAATACGTTACTAAACAACCAAGAGATCACTGAAGAAATCAAGAAATACCTAGAGACAAATGACAATGAAAACACGACAATCCAAAACCTATGGATGCAGCAAAAGCAGCTCTAAGAGGGAAGTTTATAGCTATACAAGCCTACCTCAGGAAACAAGAAAAACCCCAAATAAACAATCTAACATTACACCTAAAGGAACTAGAGAAAGAACAACAAACAAAACCCAAGGTAGGCAGACGGAAAGAAATCATAAAGATCAGAGCAGAAATAAATGAAATAGAAACAAAGAAAACAATAGAAAAGATCAATAAAACTAAAAGCTGGTTCTTTGAGAACATAAACAAAATTGATAAACCTTTAGCCAGACTCATCAAGAAAAAGAGAGACAGGACTCAAATCAATAAAATTAGAAATGAAAAAGGAGAGGTTACAACAGACACTGCAGAAATACAAAGCTTCCTAAGAGACTACTAAAAGCAACTCTATGCCAATAAAATGGACAAAATGGAAGAAATGGATAAATCCTTAGAAAGGTATAACCTTCCAAGACTGAACCAGGAAGAAACAGAAAATATGAACAGAAAAATCACAAGTAATGAAATTGAAAATGTGATTTAAAATCTTCCAACAAACAAAAGTTCAGGAGCAGATGGCTTCACAGGTGAATTCTATAAAATATTCAGAGAAGAGCTAACAACCATCCTTCTCAGACTCTTCCAAAAAATTGCAGAAGAAGGAAAACTCCCAACTCGTTCTATGAGGCCACCATCACCCTGATACCAAAACCAGAGAAAGAGCCTACAAAAAAAGAAAATTACAGACCAATATCACTGATGAATATAGATGTAAAAATCCTCAACAAAATACTACCAAACAGAATCTAACAACCCATTAAAAGGATGATACCCCATGTCCAAGTGGGATTTACCCACTTGGGTAAATATACAAAAATCAATCAATGTGATACACCATATTAACAAATTGAAGGAAAAAAACCATATGATCATCTCAGCAGATGCAGAAAAAGCTTTTGACAAAATTAAACACCCATTTATGATAAAAACTCTCCAGAAAGTGGGCATAGAGGGAACCTATTTCAACATAATAAAGGCTGTATACGACAAACCCACAGCAAACATCATTCTCAATGGTGAAAAACTGAAAGCATTTCCTCTGAGATCAAGGACAACACAAGGATGTCCACTCTCACCACTATTATTCAACAGAGTTTTGGAAGTCCTAGCCACGGCAGTCAGAGAAGAAAAAGAAATAAAAGGAATACAAATTGGAAAAGAAGAAGTAAAACTGTCACTGTTTGCAGGCGACATGATACTATACATAGAGAATCCTAAAGTTGCCACCAGAAAACTACTAGAGTTAATCAATGATTTTGGTAAAGTTGCAGGAGACAAAATTAATGCACAGAAATCTCTTGCATTCCTATACACTAATGATGAACAATCTTAAAGAGAAATTAAGAAAACACTCCCATTTACCATTGCAACAAGAAGAATAAAATACCTAGGAATAAACCAACGTAGGGAGACAAAAGTCCTGTATGCAGAAAACTATAAGACACTGATGAAAGAAATTAAAGATGATAGCAACAGATGGAGAGATAAACCATTCTTGGATTGGAAGAATCAATATTGTGAAAATGACTATACTATCCAAAGCAATCTACAGATTCAATGCAATCCCTATCAAATTACCAATGGCATTTTTTACGGAACTAGAACAAATCATCTTAAAGTTTGTATGGAGACAAAAAGACCGTGAATAGCCAAAGCAGTGTTGAAGGAAAAAAACGGAGCTGGAGGACTCAGACTCCCTGACTTCAGACTATACTACAGAGCTACAGTAATCAAGACAATATGGTACTGGCCCAAAACAGAAATACAGATCAATGGTACAGGATAGAAGGCCCAGAGACAAACCCACGCACCTATGGTAAACGAATCTATGACAAAGGAGGCAAGGATATACAATGGAGAAAAGACAGTCTCTTCAATAAGTGGTGCTGTGAAACCTGGACAGCTACATGTAAAAGATTGAAATTAGAACACTTCCTACCACCATACACAAAAAGAAACTCAAAATGGATTAGAGACCTAAATGTAAGACTGGACACTACAAAACTCTTAGAGGAAAACATAGGAAGAACACTCTTTGACATAAATCACAGCAAGATCTTTTTTGATCCACCTCCAAGAATAATGGAAATAAAAGCAAAAATAAACAAATGGGACCTAATGAAACTTAAAAGCTTTTGCACAGCAAAGGGAACCATAAACAACATGAAAAGACAACCCTCGGAATGGGATAAAATATTTGCAAATGAATCATCGGACAAAGGATTAATCTCCAAAATATATAAACAGCTCATGCAGCTCAATATTTAAAAAAAACAAACAACCCAATCCAAAAATGGGCAGAAGACCTAAATAGGTATTTCTCCAAAGAAGACATACAGATGGCCAAGAAGCACATGAAAACCTGCTAATTATTAGAGAAATGCAAATCAAAACTACAATGAGGTATCACCTCATACCAGTTAGAATGGGCATCATCAGAAAATCTACAAACAACAAATGCTGGAGAGGGTATGGAGAAAAGGGAACCCTTTTGCACTGTTGGTGGGAATGTAAATTGATACAGTCACTATGGAGAACAGTACAGAGGTTCCTTAAAGAACTAGAAATAAAACTACCATATAACCCAACAATTCCACTACTGGGCATACACCCAGAGAAAACCATAATTCCAATACACACATGCACTCCAATGTTCACTGCAGCTCTATTTACAACAGCCAGGTCATGGAAGCAACATAAATGCCCAACAGACGAATAGAGAAGGAAGATGTGGTACATATATACAATGGAATATTACTCCACCATAAAAAGGAACGAAATCGGGTCATTTGTAGAGACGTGGATGGATCTAGAGACTGTCATATAGAGTGAAGTAAGTCAGAAAGAGAATAACAAATATCGTATATTAGCACATATATGGAACCTAGAAAAATGGTACAGATGAACCGCTTTGCAGGGCAGAAATAGAGACAGATGTAGAGAACAAACATGTGGACACCAAGTGGGGAAAGCCGCTGAAGGGTAGAGGTGGTGGTGTGATGAATTGGGAGATTGGGATTGACATGTATACACTGATGTGTACAAAATGGATTTTTAAAAAAAGGTGAATTTTTCCAAATATTTAAGAACAAAATAACTACTCAAACTTTCCAGTAAACTGAAGAGGAGGGAATACTTTTCAATTCATTCTTTGTGGTCAGGGATACCATGGAGCAAAAGTAAGTAAAACCATAAAAGGAAACTACAGAGCAATATTCCTCATGAATATAGATGCAAGGTTATCCTCAAGTTGATATACAGATTCAACAAAATCTCAGTCAAAATACCAACAGTTTATTTTAGAAATTGACAAGTTCTTCTAAAGTTCATATTGAAATGGAAATTTCCTAGAATAGCGAAAATAATTTTGAAAAAAAAAGTTGAAGGGCTAAATCTATAGTGAGAAAAATACTGAGTTATTGGCAAAAATATATACAAACATGTTAATAGAGCAGAATAGATAGTATATAGATAGAAGTTTCTGTCAAAAGTGAAAAGACACTTCAATAAAGACAAGACATTGTTTCCAACAAATGTTACTGGAACAATTGAATATCCATAGGCAAAAAAATAAAATCATGTTGATCCATGCCTCATACTATATTGTATTGTAGGACAAAAGATAAGGCCTAAAAATATATGGTAGAACAAAAGTTAAGGCCTAAATTTCTGAAATTCTATGACAAAACATAAGATAAAGCCTTTGTAATCTTGGTTTTGTAAATATTTCTTATATATAACATCAAAATCATGATTCAGGAAAAAGCAAATTAATAAATTAAATTTCATCAAAATTAAAAACTTTTGTTCTTTGCAAAACCATTGTTAAGAGAAAGAAAAGATTAGCCACATACTTGGGAGAAATATTTGCAAAAGTGGTGTCTAATAAAAGACTTGAAGACATAATCTGTAAATGACTTCTCAAAACTGAAAAGAAGCATCCCAATAAAAATTTGGACCAATGAATTGAAAACAAAAATGGACAAAAGATTTGAAAAGACTCTTCCACAAAGAAGATATACATATGACAGATAAGTACATAAAATGATGTTCAACATCATTACTCATAAGAGAAATACTAATTTTAAAAAATGAGGAATCACCACATACTTCTCTGAATTACTAAAATTAAACAGATTAGTAATAATAACTATTGGGAAGGATATGGAGGAACTGGAACTTTGATAGAATTCGGACATATGTAAATGGTAAGAGTACTTTGGAAAACCGCTTGGTAGTTTATACAAAGGTTTAAAATACACTTCCCATGAGATGCAGTCAGTAACATTTCAGGTATTTTCCCCAAATAAATGAAAGGACATGTATACAAAGTGCTTTCTGTGAATATTCATAATTTGGAAACAGCAAACGCCAGACAGGAGAATTCATAAACAAAAGTCGTATATCTATACAATGGGATACTATTCAGAAATAAAACAAATGAATCATATACCAACAACATGAATGGATATCAAAATAGCTATGCTGCATTGGAAGAATCCAACCAAGAACACATCATGTATGATTTCATTTATATAAACTCAGAGAAAGTGACTTCTGACTTCTAGTTCCACGTATGAGGAGCTTGAAAGTTGTCATTCTGTCCTAACAACACGTAAAAAGCTGAACAGACGGAAAAATTAACTCTCCTTGGATTGATGAGAGATGGGAGGACACAGGACAAACCAATGCCCCCATGGCTGGAGAGACAAGCAGATGTAGGGTGTCAAGGCTTACCAGAACAGAGACTCATGAGTGGAAACCACCACAGCAACTAGGGCCAGGTTAGAAAAACCTGAACTGTAAATGGCAAATTGCTGGAGGCTCAGTATGGACAAATATAAGAGTTAAAAGTTCAAGTGGAATGCATTCATGGTAGGGCCCACAATATGGTGAATTTTATCTCCAGGAGTTCAACCAAGTTTCCACAGTAAATGTCAGAGGAAAAAAAAAAATCCACTCATGCTTCTGGCAGGGGAAGGGGGAAAGGAGTCATTTTGAAGTACACCAGAGCACTCTGTTCTTAACAAGTCATGCCCTGAGGACAAACTGTTTAACCAGAGCCTGACCTGCTCGGGTATTATCAGAGCCTAAGTGACCTGAAGAAAGGGAGATATCCAACTCAAGTCAGTTTCAGCCTTCCACATGGGAGAAGGGAAATAGGCAACTCCAGCCCACCCTGGAGCATCCTGTCACAATTAAGGAGGTAAAAAAAAACTTAGATGCTCTTGTGAAGTTCACAGTCCAGAGACATAGGCTCAGCAAATGATTGGGACCTAATCACAGGACTATAAGAATGCTTCCCCTCCTCCCACGCCTCACCACCATATTACTAAAGGCCTATTTACAGCTGTTCCCTTTATCCAGTAAATCATGTCCAGCTATCAAGAAAACATTACAAGGCATACTAAAAGGCAAAACAAACAAAACAATATGAAGAGATAGAGCAAGCATCAGAAACATGTTGCAATGATCAGACTGAGAATTTAAAACAACTGTCATTAATATGGTATGGGCTCTATCGGATAAAGTAGACAACATGGAAGAATACATGGGCAATGTAAGCAGAGAGTTGGAAATCTTAAGAAAGAATCAAAAACAAATGCTAAAAATCAAAAACACTGCAAAAGAAATGAAGACCGTCTTTGAGGGCTTACTAGTAGATGGATACTGATGAGGAAAGAACCTCTGAGCTTGAGGATATATTAACAGAAACTTGGAAAACTGAAAAGCAAGGGAACAAAAACTAAAAAAACAAAAACAGACAAACAAACAAAAAAAACCAAAACAGAATATCCAATACTCTGGGACAACTATAAAAGGTGTAACATACAAGTAACGAGAATATCAGGAGAAGAAAGAGGAAAAGTAATGGAAGAAATATTTGAAACAAATGACTGAAAATTTCCCCCAAATTAATATCAGACACCAAACCAAAGATTCAGGAGGCTCAGCAAACACCAAGCAGGATAAATGACAAGGAAAACCACACCTAGCCATGTGATTTTCAAATTGCACAAAATCAAAGATAAAGAATAAATCCTGAAAGAAGCCAGAGGAAAAAAATACCTTATCTATAGAGGAACAAAGATAAGAATTAAATCTGACTTCTCCTCAGAAACCATGTAAGGAAGAAGAGAGTGGAGTGAAATATTTAAAGTATTAAGAAGAAGAAGAAAAAAAAGAAACCCTACTAGAATTCTATACTCTGCAAAAGTGTCTTTTATAAGTTAAGGAGAATAAAGACTGTTATATACATGAAAATTGAGGGAATTTGTTGCCAGTTCAACTTCTTTGCAAGAAGTGTTATAAGTTCTTAAGTGATAAGGAAAATGATACAAGTCAGAATCCCAGGCCTACATAAAGAAAGGAAGAGCGTCAAAGAAGGGATAAGCAAAAGTGAAGTAAGAACTTTTAGTTCTCTTATTCTTAATTGATTTAACAGACAGCAGTTTGTTCAAAATAATAATGCTAACCATGTATTTGTATATGTATACATATTTACACATATGTATGTATGCATATATTTTATGTATATGCATAAATGACCATCTATACTTATACTGAAGTGAAATGAATGACAGCCATGATATATTGAGTAGGAGGGAGGAATCAGGATTATTTTGTTATTATAAGATACACAACCTGAGAAGTGGTATAGCATTATTTGAAAGTGGACTTGGATTAGTTTCAAATACACAGTTGATCTTTAAACAACTTGGGAGTTAGGTGCACCAACCCTCCATGTACTCAAAAATCCCCACATAGCTTTACAATTGGCTCTCTATATTCAGGGCTTCTCGCTGGTGAATTCAAACAACCATGGATGGTGTAGTATTGTAGTGAGTATTCACTGAAAAACATCCACATATAAGTGGACCCATGCAGCTCAAATCTGTGTTGTTCAAGAGTCAACTGTATACTGCAAACTCTAGGGCAACCCCAAACTAAGTTGTTTTTGTTTTTTTGTTTTTTTGTTTTTTTTGCGGTACGTGGGCCTCTCACTGCTGCGGCCTCTCCCGTTGCGGAGCACAGGCTCCGGACGCGCAGGCTCAGCGGCCATGGCTCACGGGCCCAGCCGCTCCGTGGCATGTGGGATCCTCCCAGACCGGGGCACGAACCCGTGTCTCCTGCATCAGCAGGCGGACTCTCAACCACTGCGCCACCAGGGAAGCCCCCAAACTAAGTTTTAAAAAGAAGTATAATCAATACACTAAGAAAGGACGGAAAATTTAATCCTATAAAATGCTCAACTGAAATTACGAAAGACAGAAAGAGAGGAAGACAAAGATGAGAACAAAGAGCAAGGGGAACATATAGAAAGCAGTGGTGTATATGGTAGATACTAGACCAACTACATAAATAATCCCTTTGAACATCAATGGTCTAAATGCTCCAATTAAAAGACAGACTGTCAGAATGGATAAAAAACCATGACCCAACTGTATGACATCTACAAGAAGCCCTTCTTAAATATGAAGACACATATAGATTAACAGTAAGTGGAAGGAGAAAAATACACCATCTGAACACTAATCAAAAGAAAGTAAGAGTGGCCATGTTAATTTTAGGCAGCACAGACTTCAAAGAAAGGAAAGTTATCAGGGATAAAGAAGGAAATTATATCATGATAAAGCATTCAATTCTCCTAAAGACAAAGCAATGCTTAACACGTATGTGCTTAACAAGAGAGCATCAAACTTCATGAATCAAAACTAATACAACTGCAAGGAGAAATAGATGAATTCACTATCAGTGTTGGAAACTTCAACAACCCCCTATCAGAAATGAACAGATCCAGCCGGCAGAAAATCAGTAAGGACATAATTGATTTCAAAACCTCATCCATCAACCAGATATAATCAATGTCTACAGATTTCATCCAACAGAAGCAGAACACACATTCTTCTCAAGCTCACATGGACCAATATACCAAGACAGACCACAATCTTAGCCATAAAGTCTAGAAAATGCCATCTAATTTTTAGTCAGAGAAAGCATATTAATGTTTGTATAAGAACAGGAGAGTTGGGGAGGAAGTGACGCATATTTTCATTATCCTGATTGGTGTGATGGTTTCAAGGATATATACATTTGCCAAAACATCAAATCTGTGACCTTAAATATGTGCAGTATATTGTAAGCCAACTGTTTCTAAATAAACTGTTTTTAAAACTTTTTATACTCTTCAAAATTATTGTAATATGTATCAAAAACAGAACAAAGTGAAGAATATTATAAAATTCACACATTCAATTATCTTTGTTAGAATACAGAAAAGATAGCCATGTTTTTTCTATATTCATTTTTAAAAACATAAGTTAAAAGAAAGCAAACTTTTCAGTGCAAATTCTTAGCCATTACTAAGACAAAGTCAGGTTCAATATATCATATATATTGCAGAAAAGAGAGAGACTTCTTGTTGTTTACCTTTGTATTATAGTACTGTGATTAAGGGGGAAAAAAAACTCTGGACAGTCCTGATACAAATCTCAGACCTACAACTAAATCTAAATATCTATTTCCTTACCTGTAATTGGTGCAATGACAGTACTTATGTGGTTTTTCTGAAGATTAAGTTGATACACATAACGTAAAAGAGTTTCTGACTCAAAGTAGATGCTCAGAAAGGTCAGTAAATATCACTGATTCTAGAAAATTTATTGTTTGATTATTGGGTTTATGAAATTTTGTTGCTTATATAATTAGTTAAAACATTTGTTCATATTCTGCTAATCTTCCATCATCTCTTATAGTTGTTATTTTGAAAAGCAGGTACACATTTTTGGGAATGGGATTTAACTCTAATTTACAATAGATTTCAAATGAACTAAATTTAAAACAGATTTTGAATGAATTAAATGCTAAGGTCTGTCACTGAACATTTGCCTCTTTAAGGCAAAAACATCACTTGTAGTCAAACATCATTCAATGGTACACAAATCTTACTCAAACTGTCAACATACAAAATAAAATATGAGACATGTTTAAAATTTTATATACACTAAATATAAATGATTACACCTATTATTTGATTTACTTTCTAAAATTAGGGTTAAGTGCACTTCTATTATACCTTTTTGGTATTTGTACATGATAATTTACATTTTATAATAATTTTTAAAAAACAATTAAAACAATGATGGTGATAACTAATTCTTCTGTATCACTTACTAGCTGCCAGGCACTAAGTTACATTATTTATGTGTATTTACTGATTTAATCTTTGTAATAATTGTAAAAGTTAAGTATATTACTAGCTCCACTTTACACAGAAGGATATACTGAGGCAGGTAGGTTAAGTTGCTCAAAATCACATAGCTAGTAACAGGCAGGGTTGGGATTTGACAAATCACCCTCATATGTCATTACCTATACATTTCTTCATACATTTTGCTATGAAAAGTATAATATGCTCTACCATAATCTATTTATCTATACATATATTTGTCTAGTTGTCTAATTTATCTCAATATCTCTACCAACATTTCACTCATGTCTTATTTTAAACAATGAAAGTTCAGTAACTGTCAACAATATCCTTGGCACTATGTGAGCATACCTGTATTTATCCACAATCCTCTCCAGAATTTTCACAACATTTGAATATCATGGTAAACACATGTAGGATGTAAGGACACAAACATTAATACTACTTTGGCAGTGATGACGTTAGCTATTGTACAATCTACCTCCACAGGCTGCAGTTTATGATGTTGACATTAGCATAGGTCTCAGCTATGTCTGAATTTTTAAAACGAATGAAATATTGGTGGTGAGGTTGTGCTGAGGTTAGAGGTAAAGTATATGTTGTTAGATTAAGTGCTTAGCAATTCCAACGGCTATGTGCAGTTTATTTCCCACTGCCTGTGCCATAAACATTTAAGTGTTCCTCTGCAGTAAAGCAAAATTTTTGTTTAATTCTATGGATCCTTCAATAAGCCCCTTCTTTGATAAAGCTCAAATTGTGGAAAGTCCATCTGAACTCTATGAATCCCGGAAAAGTGTTTAAGAAATCTCATGCTCTATGGGAATGGAATATTATTATTTGAGGCATGTATGAATTACTAGATAACATACATTTAAATGAATGGTAATACCTGAAAGAAGTGAAGGGAGGTGAAAATTACCTCCATCTTTTGGCCCTGCTGCCGAGAAGTAAAGAAAACTGACTTTTAAGAACTACTCTACAAATATAATTATAAAGTTGATACAACAAATTTTAAAATCTAATTTATTTTCAAACACATTTTAAATAAAGATTCATGAGCAAAATTACTTTAATGATTTTCATATTGGGACCCTAGTGTGCTACACTGTATTCAAGGAAAACTATGCATTATTTTTAATTTTTGAGGGAAATGATGACATCTTTGGATACCCACAAACAGCTACTGCTAAGTTTTTGTACTTAACTACCTAGTAATGAGAATTGTTAAGCATTTATTTTGGCTTAGGGATGCTTTGAAAAATTACTAAAACATTAAGAGGGCACCATGGACCGAGGAAATATGAGTACCTCTGTTTTAGACATGCCCTGTTTTCATTATATTGGAATTTTACCTTTAATGGACATTATAGGGCTAATCCATTTTTAGATTGCTAAAGCAGAATCTGGCATGTGTACAGTGAGAATTCATTTAAAGGTAACAAGAATTTTCACATGCTTTCCCAATCATCATACTCTATTTCCCAAGCAGGTCTGTCTTATCAGGGAAAACGTAAAAAGAAATTAACTGGTTCTCTATAGTCTGTTTATTTTCTATCAGCAAAGGGTAAGAGATCAGAAATCATTTTTCAAAATTTTGCTTGTGCAAGGTATTTATTAAAATCCCTCCCCCAAAGGCTTCCACTATTGTCTTAGGCTAATCTTCCCTTTTCACATTTTTTGCTTGTTAATCTTGTATTTTTGCTATTCTACATTTATCCAGATATTTTGATTTGAATTAATAGCTATTCTTCTAAAGAGAAAATATTTCTTACAGGATATATTTTCATATTCAGCACTAGAGAAATAAACTAACCAAGTCTGTGACAGAGCAAAGAAACTAGAGTAATATACCCTGTCAATGAAAATAAAAAATCATCATATTATCAGATCCATCTCTAATTACAAAGATTTCTTCGGAGAGCTTAATGTTTCCTAGAGAACTAACTATCATCTTCTCTTGTACTTTCAATAAATCTCAGATGTATATTTAGCTGCATATAATTATGTGACTTCTTAAAGTATTTGAAACAGAATCCAGATGAATGAAGACTCAAAGCCTCATGATACAAGAGCAAAGTGCTAAGAGGGTCCCCTATTGTAACTACCATGACAATCCCTATCTTTTAATGCTGAAATTCAACTTTCTGAGAGTGCCTACTTTTCAGTTCCATGGGGTGAAACTCAATTTGTATCACTGGCTGCTGTGCTGCGAAGGAGAATTTCAATGTCCTATTGAGTACTAAGTCTTCTTGTTAGTGTGTTTGCTTGTTTGCAGCATAATCTTTAGACTGACATGCCATAGGATTGCCCGAACTGAACTTTTTGCTTCCCTCTGGAGATGATGAGGTTGGAAGAACAAAACATATTTAGCGTAAAACAAATGAATACAAAACAGAGCCGGGTGTTCTCTGCAACCAAGGACACACAGGGATCATTCCTGTAGAGTGTGAACCATGTATCCAAGAGGAGATGTAAAAGTCCTTTCGTGAACCTGTGGAAGGAAGTTGTGCTGCTTGCTGAGAATAAAAATAACTAAAGAGAGAGAACTGAGAATGATCCTTCTAGGAAGGATGGACAATTTAGAGTATTTACCTAATTAAAAAAGTTATAATCCAGTTATTTAAAACGATTAATTATAAAACATTTAATTAATAAACCTGGAAAAACGACATTTTAAGGTAATACCCTGCTCTTATGAAATGTACCATTTAAAAAGGTTAGAGAGGACCTTCAAGATGGCGGAGGAGTTAGACGTAGAGATCACCTTCCTCCCCATAAATACATCAAAAATACATCTACATGTGAAACAACGTCTTCAAAACACCCACGGAACTCTGGCAGAAGACCTCAGACTTCCCAAGAGGCAAGAAACTCCCCACGTACCTGGGTAGGGCAAAAGAAAAAAGAAAAAACAGAGACAAAAGAACAGGGACCAGACCTGCACCAGTGGGAGGGAGCCGTGAAGGAGGAAAGGTTTCCACGCACTAGGAGCCCCTTCGCGGGCGGAGACTGCGGGTGGCGGAGGGGGGAGCTTCAGAGCCGCGGAGGAGAGCGCAGCAACAGGGGTGCGGAAAGCAAAGTGGAGAGATTTCCGTACAAAGGATCGGTGCCGACCGGCACTCACCAGCCCGAGAGGCTTGTCTGCTCGGCCGCCGGGGAGCTGAGGCTTGGGCTTCGGTCGGAGCACAGGGAGAGGACTGGGGTTGGCGGCGTGACCACAGCCTGAAGGGATTAGTGCGCCACGGCTGGCCGGGAGGGAGTCCGGGGAAAAGTCTGGAGCTGCCGAAGAGGCAAGAGACTTTTCCTTCCCTCTTTGTTTCCTGGTGCGTGAGGAGAAGGGATTCAGAGCGCTGCTTAAAGGAGCTCCAGAGACGGGCACGAGCCACGGCTGAAAGCGCGGACCCCAGAGATGGGCATGAGACGCTAAGGCTGCTGCTGCCGCCACCAACAAGCCTGTGTGCAAGCAGAGGTCACTATCCCCACCTTCCCTCCCGGGAGCCTATGCAGCCCGCCACTGCCAGGGTCCCGTGATCCAGGAACAACTTCCTCGGGAGAACGCACAGCGTACCTCGGGCTGGTGCAATGTCATGCCAGCCTCTGCCGCAGCAGGCTCGCCTGGCATCCGCGCCCCTCCCTCCCCCCGGCCTGAGTGAGCCAGAGTCCCCGAAGCGGCTGCTCCTTTAACCCCGTCCTGTCTGGGCAGGAACAGACGCCCGCAGGCGACCTACATGCAGAGGCGGGGCCAAATCCAAAGCTGAGCCCCAGGAGCTGTGCGAACAAAGAAGAGAAAGGGAAGTCTCTCCCAGCAGCCTCAGGAGCAGCGGATTAAATCTCCGCCATCAACTTGATGTACCTGCATCTGTGGAATACCTGAATAGACAACAAATCATCCCAAATTGAGGAGGGGGACTTTGGGAGCAACTGTAGACTTGGGGTTTGCTGTATGCTACTGATAAGCTTCTGATTTTTATGTTTATTGTAGTTTAGTTTTTAGCGTTTGTTATCATTGGTGGATTTGTTTATTGGTTTAGTTGCTCTCTTCTTTTTATTACTTTTTTTAAATAATACTTTTTAGTTTTTTTTTAAATTAACATTATTTTATTTTTTTCTTCCTTTTTTTGTTCTCCTTTTTCATCTGAGCCACGTGGCTGACAGGGTCTTGGTGCTCCAGCCGACTGTCAGGCCTGAGCCTCTGAGGTGGGAGAGCCGAGTTCAAGACACTGGACCACCAGAGACTTCCCAACCCTACATAATATCAATCGACAAAAGCTCTACCAGAGATCTCTGTCTCAACACTAAGACCCAGCTCCACTCAAGGACCAGCAAGCTGCAGTGCTGGACACCCCACGCCAAACAACTAGCAAGATGGGAAAACAAGTCCATGCTTTACCAAGGAGGCTGCCTAAAATCATACTAAGTTCACACACAGCCCAAAACACACCACCGGATGCAGTCCTGCCCAAAAGAAAGACAAGATCCAGCCTCATTCACTAGAACACAGGCACCAGTCCCCTCCATCAGGAAGTCTACACAAACTACTGAACCAACCTTACCCACAGGGGGAAGACACCAAAAACAATGGGAACTACAAACCTGGAGCTTGCGAAAAGGAGACCCCAAACACAGTAAGTTAAGCAAAATGAGAAGACAGAGAAATATCCAGCAGTTGAAGCAGCAGGGTAAAAACCCAACAGAACAAACAAATGAAGAGGAAATAGACAGTCTACCTGAAAAAGAATTCAGAATATGATAGTAAAGATAACCCAAAATCTTGGAAATAGAATGGAGAAAATACAAGAAAAGTTTAACAAGGATCTAGAAGAACTAAAGAGCAAACAAACAATGATGAACAACACAATAAATGAAATTAAAAATTCTCTAAAAGGAATAAATAGCAGAATAACTGAGGCAGAAGAATGGATAAGAGACCTGGAAGATAAAATAATGGAAACAACTACTACACAGCAGAGTAAAGAAAAAAGAATGAAAAGAATTGAGGACAGTCTCAGAGACCTCTGGGACAACATGAAACGCACCAACATTTGAATTATAGGGGTCCCAGAAGAAGAAGAGAAAAAGAAAGGGACTGAGAAAATATTTGAAGAGATTACAGTTGAAAACTTCCCTAACATGGAAAGGAAAGTCAAGTCCAAGAAGCAGAGAAAGTCCCATACAGGATAAATCCAAGGAGAAACATGCCAAGACACATATTAATCAAACTGTCAAAAATTAAATACAAAGAAAAAATACTAAAAGCAGAAAGGGAAAAGCAACAAATAACATACAACGGAATCCCCATAAGGTTAACAGTTGATCTTTCAGCAGAAACTCTGCAAGTCAGAAGGGAGTGGTAGGACATATTTAAAGTGATGAAAGGGAAAAAAACTACAACCAAGATTACTCTACCCAGCAAGGATCTCATTCAGATTCGATGGAAAAATTAAAACCTTTAGAGACAAGCAAAGGCTAAGAGATTTCAGCACCACCAAACCAGCTTTACAACAAATGCTAAAGGAACTTCTCCAGGCAGGAAACACAAGAGAAGGAAAAGACCCACAAAAACAAACCCAAAACAGTTAAGAATATGGTAATAGGAACATACATATTGATAATTACCTTAAATGTAAATGGATTAAATGCTCCAACCAAAAGACACAGACTGGTTGAATGGATACAAAAACAAGACCCATATATATGTTGTCTACAAGAGATCCACTTCAGACCTAGGGACACATACAGACTGAAAGTGAGGGGATGGAAAAAGATATTCCATGCAAACAGAAATCAAAAGAAAGCTGGAGTAGCAATTCTCATATCAGACAAAATAGACTTTAAAATAAAGACTATTAGAAAAGACACAGATGGACACTACGTAATGATCAAGGGATCAAGCGAAGAATATATAACAATTGTAAATATTTAGGCACCCAACATAGGAACACCTCAATACATAATGTAAATGCTCATAGCCATAGAATGGGAAATCGACAGTAACACAGTCATAGTAGGGGACTTGAACACCCAACTTTCACCAATGGACAGATCAACAAAACCAAAAATAAATAAGGAAACATAAGCTTTAAATGACACATTAAATAACATGGATTTAATTGGTAATTATAGGTCATTCCATCCAAAAACAACAGACAAAACTTTCTTCTCAAGTGCTCGTGGAACATTCTCCAGGGTAGATCATATCTTGGGTCACAAATCAAGCCTTGGTAAATTTAAGAAAACTGAAATTTTATCAAATATATTTTCTGACCACAGCACTATGAGACTAGATATCAATTACAGGAAAAAAAAACTGTAAAAAATATAAACACATGGAGGTGAAACAATACACTACTAAATAACCAAGACATCCCTGCAGAAATCAAAGAGGAAATCAAAAAATACCTGGAAACAAATGATAATGAAAACACGATGACCCAAAACGTATGGGTTGCAGCAAAAGCAGTTCTAAGAGGGAATTTTATAGCAATACAATCCTACCTGAAGAAACAAGAAAGATCTCAACTAAACAAACTAACCTTACACCTAAAGCAATTAGAAAAGAAGAACAAAAACCCCCAAAGTTAGCAGATGGAAAGAAATCATAAATATCAGATCAAAAATAAATGAAGCAGGGCTTCCCTGGTGGCGCAGTGGTTGAGAGTCCGCCTGCCGATGCAGGGGACACGGGTTCGTGCCCCGGTCCGGGAGGATCCCACATGCCGCGGAGCGGCTGGGCCCATGAGCCATGGCCGCTGAGCCTGCGCGTCCGGAGCCTGTGCTCCGCAACGGGAGAGGCCATGACAGTGAGAGGCCCACATACCGCAAAAAAATAAATAAATAAATAAATAAATGAAGCAGGAATGAAGGAAACAATAGCAAAGATCAATAAAACTAAAAGC
Organism: Hyperoodon ampullatus; assembly: GCF_949752795.1. Lineage (NCBI taxonomy): Eukaryota > Metazoa > Chordata > Mammalia > Artiodactyla > Ziphiidae > Hyperoodon > Hyperoodon ampullatus. Next base: position 33,366,045 of record NC_136933.1, read on the forward strand.
TGGTTCTTTAGGAAGATAAACAAAATTGATAAACCATTAGCCAGACTCATCAAGAAAAAAAGGGAGAACACTCAACAGAATTCGAAATGAAAAAGGAGAAGTAACAACTGACACTGCAGAAATACAAAAGATCATGAGAGATTACTACAAGCAACTATATGCCAATAAAATGGACAACCTGGAAGAAATGGACAAATTCTTAGAAATGCACAAGATGCTGAGACAAAACCGGGAAGAAATAGAAAATATGAACAGACCAATCATAAGCACTGAAATTGAAACTGTGATTAAAAATCTTCCAACAAACAAAAGCCCAGGACCAGATGGCTTCACAGGCAAACTCTATCAAACATTTAGAGAAGAGCTAACACCTATCCTTCTCAAACTCTTCCAAAATATAGCAGAGGGAGGATCACTCCCAAACTCATTCTACGAGGCCACCATCACCCTGATACCATAACCAGACAAAGATGTCACAAAAAAAGAAAACTACAGGCCAATATCACTGATGAACATAGATGCAAAAATCCTCAACAAAATACCAGCAAACAGAATCCAGCAGCACATTAAAAGGATCATACACCATGATCAAGTGGGGTTTATACCAGGAATGCAAGGATTCTTCAATTTATGCAAATCAATCAATATGATACACCATATTAACAAATTGAAGGATAAAAACCATATGATAATCTCAATAGATGCAGAAAAAGCTTTCGACAAAATTCAACACTGATTTATGATAAAAACCCTCCAGAAAGTAGGCAGACAGGGAACTTACCTCAACATAATAAAGGCCATATGTGACAAACCCACAGCCAAAATCATTCTCAATGGTGAAAAACTGAAAACATTTCCACTAAGATCAGGAACAACACCAGGATGTCCACTCTCACCACTATTATTCAACATAGTTTTGGTAGTTTAAGCCACAGCAATCAGAGAAGAAAAAGAAATAAAAGGAATCCAAATTGGAAAAGAAGAAATAAAGCTGTCACTGTTTGCAGATGACATGATACTCTACATAGAGAATTCTAAAGATGCTACTAGAAAACTACTAGAGCTAATCAATGAATTTGGTAAAGTAGCAGGATACAAAATTAATGCACAGAAATCCCTTGCATTACTATACACTAATGATGAAAGATCTGAAAGAGATTAAGGAAACACTCCCATATACCACTGCAACAAAAATAATAAAATACCTAGGAATAAACCTACCTAAGGAGACAAAAGACTTGTATGCAGAAAAGTATGACACTGATGAAAGAAATTAAAGATGATACAAACAGGTGGACAGATATACCATGTTGGTGGACTGGAAGAATCAACCTTGCTAAAATGACTATACTACGTAAAGCAATCTACTGATTCAATGCAATCCCTATCAAACTACCACTGGTATTTTTCACAGAACTAGAACAAAAAATTTCACAATTTGTATGGAAACAGAAAAGACCCCTAATAGCCAAAGCGATCTTGAGAAAGAAAAACGGAGCTGGAGGAATCAGGTTCCCAGACTTCAGACTACACTACAAAGTTACAGCAATCAAGACACTATGGTACTGGCACAAAACCAGAAATATAGATCAATGGAACAGGACAGAAAGCCCAGAGATAAACCCATGCACTTATGGTCACCTTATCTTTGATAAAGGAGGCAAAAATATACAACGGTGAAAAGGAGACTCTTCAATAAGTGGTGCTGGTAAAGCTGGACAGCTACATGTAAAAGTATGAAATTAGAACACTCCCTAACACCATGCACAAAAACAAACTCAAAATGGATTCAAGAACTAAATGTAAGACTGGACACTCTAAAACTCTTAGAGGAAAACATAGGCAGAACCCTTTATGACATAAATCACAGCAAGATACTTTTTGACCCACCTCCTAGAGAAATGGAAATTAAATTTAAAAAAAAATGGGACCTAATGAAACTTAAAATGTTTTTCACAGCAAAGGAAAACATAAACTAGACAAAAAGACAACCCTCAGAATGGGAGAAGATATTTGCAAATGAAGCAACTGACAAAGGATTAATCTCCAAAATTTACAAGCAGCTCATGCAACTCCATATCAAAAAAAAAACAAACAACCCAATCCATAAATGGGCAGAAGACCTAAATAGACATTTCTCCAAAGAACATATACAGATTGCCAACAAACACATGAAAGAATGCTCAACATCACTAATCATTAGAGAAATGCAAAGCAAGACTACAATGAGGTATCACCTCAGACCAGTCAGAATGGCCATCATCAAAAATCTACAAACAATAAATGCTAGAGAGGGTGTGGAGAAAAGAGAACCCTCTTGCACTGTTTGTGGGAATGTAAATTGATACACCCACTATGGAGAACAGTGTGGAAGTTCCTTAAAAAACTAAAAGTAGAACTACCATACGACCCAACAATCCCACTACTGGGCATGTACCCTGAGAAAACCATAATTCAAAAAGAGTCATGTACCAAAATGTTCATTGCAGCTCTATTTACAATAGCCAGGACATGGCAGCAACCTAAGTGTCCATCAACAGATGAATGGATAAAGAAGATGTGGCACATATATACAATGGAATATTACTCAGCCAACAAAAGAAACGAAATCGATTTATTTGTAGTGAGGTGGATGGACCTAGAATCTGTCATACAGAGTGAAGTAAGTCAGAAAAGGAAAAACAAATACTGTATGCTAACGCATATATATGGAATCTAAAAAAAGCAAAAATGGTTCTGAAGAATCTTGGGGCAGGACAGGAATAAAGATGCAGACATAGAGAATGGACTTGAGGACACGGGGAGGGGAAAACATAAGTTGGGATGAAGTGAGTGAGTGGCATTGACATATATACACTACCAAATGTAAAATAGCTAGCTAGTGGGAAGCAGCCACATAGCACAGGGAGATCAGCTCGGTGCTTTGTGACCACCTAGAGAGGTGGGATAGGGATGTGGGCGGGAGATGTAGGAGGGAGGGGATATGGGGATATAAATATACTTATAGCTGATTCACTTTGTTATACAGCAGAAACTAACAGAACATTGTAAAGCAATTATACTCAACTAAAGATGTTAAAAAAAATTAAATAAAATAGAAGGTTAACGTATAAAAATAAATCCACACATACATAAATAAATGATAAAATTTTAATATGAATAGAATGAGCTGCATGTATTTACTCTGTGTAGTGGTTATTTTTGGTTTAAGGGATGGTAGACAGAGGAAATAAGGCTTTATTTTATATTTTACTCTTTAGTGTCCTATGAATTTTTGAAAGATGATTAATGATTCTAATGTCTTACAAATTTTCACAGCAGTTTGATTTTGATTGATCTGTGTATCCACTTTAATCTTTTCTATATATAAATTGATAATTACAGGTTATAAAAAATATAGCCTCACATATGAAAATTTCCTACTGGAATTTATTTCTTAACATTTTCTTTGACTACCTAAGAGATTATTGTAAATTATGCATGCCTGTGTATTTAGATAAAGAAATAATTTTATTATCTTTGTCAAATAAGTTTGCCTGTATAATCCTTTCCTCTATTAAATGCTTTCAAGTTGAATTCTATTTAATCTAAAAATATATCTGTATCTGCTTTCTTTATTATTTTATTTATTGGCTATTTTACCACACAAATTCTAATGTCATTTACTGTTTTTTTGTTGTTCTGTTTCTCACTGGCAGCTAGATTTCCTTACCTAGTTTTAGAATCTGTGTCTTCTAACTGGAGAAGTTAGCCCATTTAAATTCAGTATTATAAATGATATTTTAACTTCCTTGCTATCATTTTATATTGTTTATTTCTTTAATGTTCTATGTCTTTTTTCTCTATTGTGGCTGTTTGTTGTTCTTGTACACTATTCATTCTCATTTTAGTTCAATAAAATTCTTACTTAAATAAAGTCTAACAGTGCCAAGGTATAAACAAGTTCTGATTATTTTTATCCTTTATTTGAAGCAAGAAAAGTGTTCAACCTTAGTCCATCAATAATCTTCAGCCTTCCCCATTATACTCTTATAAATGTAATCCAGTTTTATGGAATTAATTTAATATTAAAAATTTAATATTACTCATTTTCCCAAAATGATAGTTTACCTTCTGTATTTTATTTTTAAATCATAATCATATCAGGCATTGTACTTTGCTCCTTTATTACTATGAAATTTCCTTCTTGAGTCCTGGGTATTGATTAATTTCTTAAAGACTAATGTTTGTCCCATTGGTAAAACCTGTCTCATTGATAAAATCCCCTACAGAAAAAGACCAAAGAACTAACTATACTTTCTATTGTTTTCCACCCCAGAAAGCATAATAGGAGTGAAAATTATTTTAGTAATGACAGAATAATTATAGGCTACTAACTTTCTTTTTGAACCTTGGACATTACATATACTCTGCTATATATATAATTACGGTGTTTTTCATTAATTCTGTCTAAAATTTGGTGAACAGTTTTGCGGTACGCGGGCCTCTCACTGCTGTGGCCTCTCCCATTGCGGAGCACAGGCTCCGGACACGCAGGCTCAGCGGCCATGGCTCACGGGCCCAGCCACTCCGTGGCATGTGGGATCTTCCCGGACCGGGGCAGAAACCCACGTCCCCTGCATCGGCAGGCGGACTCTCAAGCAGTGCGCCACCAGGGAAGCCCGATGAACACACCTGATTAACTACATCTTTGTTCTCTATTTTCTTTCTTCCCTCTCTTACTTCTCTCTCTCTTTTCTGTCCTTTATCCCATCCCTATCACCTCTATCCTTCCTCTCCCTGATTTCTCTATGTATTTCCTCCATATTTTGAATTTCTGATGTTGGTTCTTTATAAGAAACCAAAGAAAATTTTGTTTTTCTCCATCCAATAATAGTTCTGTATGACCCCTAAATAAATGCAATTTTTTCTAATTCAGTTTATGTGTCCTGTCATCTCTAAGTTAATATTTGCCTCTATGTCACCCTTTTATTTTGGCTCTCAGCTATTATTTCATAGAAACCACTCCTATTTCCATCTTTTTCTTAAGAAACCAGGCACATATTATTATATGTTTTTCTGATTCTATTAGAAGGTCATTTTAAAAGTTCTGCTCTTTTGACTCCATCCAGTATCAGCATTTGGTGCATATTTAAGGTGGTTGAAAGCCCTTGTTGCAAAGCCAGCTACTTCCTCCTTCTTAGAACAAAACCTCAAAGTCATTTGGATGGGACTACACCTTACTTTAAATCTGACACTTAACAGACTTCTGTGTCACACAGGCGCTCTGGATGAACTTTTGTATTTTCCTGCTCTGTCGGCTTATCTTATTTAACTAGGGAGTTAAGAGTTTTTCTTTCAATACATTACACATCAGTGTTAAAAACCACACACACATCCCAAAACACTCATTTCCCAACTATGTTTCTTGTGTGCTGTTCCCCTGCTTGAATTTCAGGCACTGAAAATAAAATTTCAGGCATTGAAAGAAATAGAAATATTTCTTTCTATGTTTCTTATCTACAATTAAGACTTTGTTCACTCAGCATTATATGTGGATGATAGTAGCAATTTTTCTTGTCAATAAAGTGAATTTTTCTTAAAATTCCCTCACTCCCTTTTTATCAGTTAAAAAGAAATATAATCTATAGGCTTTGCTAACCTCTTCAGAAAGGCACTGTGGTATAGGAAAGGACACAAAATTTAGAATCAAGGAGACTTGGAGTCTAGACTTGGTTCTGAATGTATTTGCTATATGAATCTGGGTCAATATCTGACCTTGATGATCTTCAGTTTATTCACTGTCACTCTCATTGAACTATGAATTTTTATACTAGAAAATCATGTAAGTACTTAGTAGAGTACTTAACAGTCAATTAATCTTAGCTATTATTGGCTGACACTAGTTATGCAATATTGTGCATCTTTGTATATATTTTAATGGAACATTTGAAGAACACTTGATATGTATGCCTAGCGGATCACCATTTTAAGAGAGCAGTTAGGAGTCATGCAGATGACATGCTTTATTTTGATGTCATAATGCTTCATGGTGGCCAAATGAAATGATTTCACTAGAGGTCAAATCAATTCAGTCAAGTATGAGTAAATGAGTTGAGTTTTCTCCTTAAAGTAGGGAGTAAATAAATGTGATATACTTCTGACAATCTTATATGAGGATTCACTTTCATAAACAAGTATTTACATTGAAATTATGATTAAGTTTTAATGCTGAATTAACAGGAGGAAATAAATATAGAGAATCCAGAAAATACAAATATGTGTTATACTCCACACCTCCAGTATTTTGGATTGTGAGTGTATATGTGTGTATGTGGGTGTGTATGTTATAAATATGTGGGTGATAAACATCTAGTCTGTTTAGCAAATACACAGAATCATTGTAAAAGTCCTAAATCAAAAGACTTTGTTCAGAAAAAAGACCCAGTGAAATTATGTAAAGAATAATTTCTGCAATCATGTATTTCAGTGCTCTCCATTAAGTAGCAATCTGAACAATGCTGTCTCAGAATGGTGACTGACCACTGCCATTATAGGATAAAGAGGGGAAATAGAATCAAGAGGGGTTTTCATTTGAAAACATTTTTTAGGGGTCTATAGCCTTTAATAAGAATTTTAGTGTGAAATACAGAAGTATATAGTATATTTGCATACCTGTAAATGTAAAATTCTAGTGAAAATCATATTTATTCTGGAAGAAGCATGTAGCATTATCTTTTTTTCAAAGATTTGCTCTCTGACCATGTTAATGACCAATATCATCCAAGATGCTCATATTTTCATGTTTTTATTGATTATTAAAGTGGGTTTAAATACACTTGTAAAAGTCATAAAGATTTGACTTCCTTTTTTATAAAAATAAATGAGTAAAGTGGTTCTTTCAAAATTTTATTCTTTTATTAAGTACCACCAGTGTGCTTCATAGGAAAACCATAAGCTCTGAAACAGGCCTAAAAATTGAAAAATCAAAGAAAAGTTCAAAAAACATGACATGTTCAAGAAATACACATAGCATAGTAGACTGAAATTTAGGGGTGTGGCAGAAAGTTTGAAAGTTGTGTTATCTATGCAAATTCTAGGGTAAACACTAGGATGAGACATAGCTTGATCAAACTGACATTTAATAATGGTGATTTCAATGGGAATGCGTGATGAAACATGAGCTGGAGAAAGGGGATTAATGTCCAAGCTCTTTGATGTGAGACCCCTGATGGCTTCTCAGAAAATGTAACTAGAACATTGAAGAGTCTCCCAAGGGTTTGTTGTCTGTTATTGAGTTTCCAGTGTTTACTTATAGGAGTTTAGTTTTCCAAAAGCACAAAGAGAATTTTTGGTTCTGGAGGATAAGAAGATGAAACATGTATCCACACACAGCCTGGCTAAGTCTAAGCCAAAATCTTGACACTATTAAACTTAAAATGGGTACCACAGAAATTAATATATAGATAGGACTATTTTAGACGACACTAATTTTACTGAAATGATAGAATAGGTAGAATAATGGCTCCCGAAAGATGTCAATGTCCTAATTCCAGCAACCTGTGAATACGTTATTTTACGTGGCAAGGGGGGATTAAGTTTGCAGATGAATAAATTTGTGAATAACTTGACCTTAAGAGGTGGAAATTACTCTGGATCATCTGAGTGGACCTAATGTAATCATAAGGTCTCTTTAAATGTGGAAGACAGAGGAGGAAGAGTGAGACTAAGAGTACTGTGGTATGAGAAAGACATGACTGGCCATTGCTTCCTTTGAAGATGGAAAGGATCCACAAGGCAAGGAATGAGGCCAGCCTCTAGAAGCTGGAAAAGGCAGGAAATAAATTGTTCTCTAGAGCCTCCAGATGGAACGCAGCCTGGCTGACATCTTGATTTTAGCTCAGTGAAACCCATTTTGCATTGCTGACCTCCTGAAATGTAAGATAATGAAGCTGTGTTAAGTCACTAAGTTTGGGGTAATATGTTACAGCAGCAATAGAAAATTAATAAACATGTTTTGATTTATCCAGATGCACTAAGCACATTTCTGTGTCCTTGTGCTAAGGCGATGAATGACCCAACAAACATCCAATAGGGAACTTTTGTTTGTTTGTTTTACCCTCATTTCTCCCATGACCCATCCTCTAATAATAATCTCTCCTTCTACAAACATAGAAAACCCTGTAACTACAGTCTTTGTACTGTACTGCTATGTATTTATGACATGAATATTTACAGGTTGTCTAAGAAAAATTCTAAAGAAAAAATGACAGAACAGTATGTGTGGAAAGTAGACTTATAATGAATTTTCCAGGATATAACTTACAACTACCTCAAGAAAATATTTTTTTAAAAAGACTTACATTCACTCTGAAGGAAAAAAAAATGTTTTCATCATTGCTACTAGAACCCAGCTGATTCACGGATTTACAGAGGTGTGGAAGAGGAAACAGTTTTCCCTCCATTTGAGGTAATATACAGAAATGCAGTGCAGGCATACGCACACTCTGGACTGGTCTGCAATGTCCTTGTGCCTGCGAGGTTCTTGCAGGTTAATTCCTACTGTGGTGGGAACTTGACCTGATTTGCACTGACGTGCAAGGCTCTGCCTAGAAAAATGCCTCCTGTAGAGAAGTGCCTTCACGTTGCTCTTGTTTGGGACAGAACATTATATCGCATATACACAGTTATATCGTAGTTACCTTTGGAGACGTTTGTTTTAGGTAGAAAACATTCTCGATTTCTATCATTACAACTTTTAACTTCAAAAATAAATTCTCCACCCTACCAAACCCAGACACAGTAAAACAATAAGGATGGTATCATATTTTTAAAAAGAAATGGAATATATGATGAATCACAATAAAAGACTGAAACACTCATGAAACTCAGAGAGCCAGCTCTGGGACTTGTTAGATGAGATATTTGATGATAATAACTATAATTAATCTTGCATAAAATTTTGCCTAACCCTGTAATACAGAAAAGTTATTTTTTTTTAAATCAGCTAATAGCTTATTCTGAAGTGAAAAGAAGGTATTTGTCAACTAGGTCAAGAGGAGTAAGAAAACTGGAAATAAAAAGCATAGACAAAGAATGTATACAGAATGAAGTCAGTACATTTTCAGCATGTTGCAACCCATGTGAAAGCAACTAGCAAACAAGTTTTATTTTGTTTCATTTTTAACTGATGTCTGCCTAACAATATTCTTCTAATGTCAAAGTAGCAGGTAACTTGCTGTTTTATATGCATAAACATATACATACATGCCTACTCTCTACTGTAATTTAAATGCTCTATCAGAACTATTATTTACATAATTTTAGGTTTGATGTTAAATTGTAAATGGAGAATGGTATTAATATATGCCATAATTTAAGACTAAGCTGTCTTTAAGAGAAGCATTAATAGCTACCTCCCTTTTTAAATGACAGAAGAGGCTTTCAGCTGTGATGTAAGCCTGACAAACTATTTCAGGTTTGCAACACTGCTATCAGGAAATTAGCACCTTTTAAATAAATAATAAACAATTAGTCACTTGAAACATTCATTATTAAGTGGGACTTTTTGATTAATATTAAGAATAGTTAACAGTTAACTGTCGAAGTATACCATACATATCTAATAGTAAACTAATCACAAGTTTACAGCTTAATGCATTTTCAGTTTATGCACCCAGGTGACACTACACAGGTATATGGGTTAGGAAATGTTTTACATTGCATTTTAAAGCATTGAAAGAGTTTGGTTTTCTAAAAGGGGAAGAAGATGAAATTTACAAAATGTTAAATAAAATGCCTTTGCAGTCTTGCATAAATTAGAAAGAAAGGATATTTCTTTTGAATATCATGAAAATAAAGCAAAGAGCCAGAGAAACCAGTAAAGGTTTGCTCCGAGCAAGATCAGACCCACAAATCTTATTTATTTTTTTGACAGTTGTTACACTAGACATCAGGGAGTTGTTGACAGGGAACACAGTGGATCTACCATATTGAATTTGAAGAAGGAGTCAACGTGTGTTTACGAAATGTGATATTTCTACAAAATTAGTCAAGGAAAGAGGATTAAAGAAAGGGTTCCACATGGCTAGAATTATTTGTGTGGGAGCACAGAAGGACCTGGATTGGGGCTACCTTTTACAGGGATCCCTGTGATTCTGTTGAGAATAGACTGTAACAGTCAAGTGCAGACACAGAGACACGTGTATCCCAGCCTTCTAGCCTCCCTGTCAAATTCTTTGCTGGTTCCTTCTTCCTGATTTCTTAATATTGAAGTGCCCTGGGCTCAAACTTTGCTTTTCCCTTCTCCTTCTACTCTCACCCACTTAGTGCCTTCATTCTATCCCACGGCATAAAATACCATCCATATCTTGTCAATTTCCAAATTCATATTTCCACCTGGGACTTCTCTCTCACATTCCAATCACATGTACACAACAGCTTCCTGTAAATCTCCACTCTGATCCTTAATAACAGGTCCAAAAGTGACCTTCCCATCTTTCTCCTAAAACCTATTGGTTTTACTGCCTTTTTAAAATTTTAATTGGTCACTGTTCTCTTTCTGTGGTTGCCAGGTCATGAGGGGTGACCTGAGAGTGCAGGGTACCTGTTGTGCTTGAGATAAACTGGAAAAAATTACACTTAGAGGATTCTAGAAGGATAGTGGGAGGGCATACATGTTGCAGGTACAGGGGTGGGAGGGTTCTTCACTCCTAATTATGCAGCAGAAAGCCTGGCAGGGGCGCCATGACTGTGCAGGCTCCCTCCTAAGCCTCTTCCACTGCTCCCTCTAGGCTTGTGTAGACATTGAGCAGGAAAGTTTCCAGCTCTTATTCTTCATGATCCCCGGATCCCGGAAAGCAGCAACTCTTTTGTTCTTGAGCAAGCATCCAGAAAACGTGAGGAAGCCTTTTGAAAGGAGAGCTCATCCAAGGAAAACCAAATCTTGAGACACAGCCAATAGCAGGACAACTCTACTATTCACCTAGTTGACCTTACTGTCCTAAAACTAACAACCAATCAGGGGAGTGTTGGCGTAGTAAAACACCAGATAGGCTCGCTGCAGTGTTGTGTCGTAGTTTATTCATATATGCAACGGTCATTCGTCATGGAAGACTTACAGACCTCTAACCGAACCTGTTGTTCTGAACTGCAAATTTATGAAAACAAGCTAAATGGCTTCTTTAAGCTTAAATGAAGCTATTTACTCCATCTTCAAGTCAGATAAAACCCGTATAGGGACTATATTAAATAGTTGCAGCACTAAAAAATGTGTTTTTTTTTCTTTCTGCTTACCTTCTAATATGATATCAATGAAAACAAAGAATGACAGAGGCTTGTAAGATTAAACATTTGAGGTTTTGAGGTTGTAAGTCCATCAGATTTTAAGGTTTCTGGAATTTTGATATATATTTCCAAAAGAGAATGAAAACTATTATGTCCAAGCTGTGCTATCAACATAGATGGTAATCTTGAATATAAATTAAAGAGGTAATGCTATTGGCATAAGTGATAAACTCTGAGAAGATCCTGATCATATCATGTATCCCCAGTGGCTCTCATATATCCTGACCTTTAGTAGATGTTAAACGTGTTTTGACTTTTTTCCCCCCTGGGCTAGTCATTTATATCACCATTTTACAAACACAAAAACCAGGGTGTTGTTAATGCGGCAAACAAGCAGCAAAGAGCACAGTCTATTTTACTACAATCCCCAAATGCCAGTAAAGTTTACTTCTCCTTTGACAGCTTGAAAATTGCAATTTGGAACTAAAAGCTTATCCCTGCAATAAAGATTGGCTAGTGAAGTTTTACAAAGAAATGAGAATTTTGGCTGCTGGTTGTATTTGAATCTTGTTGGAAAGGAGGCTCTCACCAGAAAAGGTTGTGCCCTTGATCTGTTAAGCAGGCTGTCCACTTAACCCAAAGGTCTAGTCAAACAGTTCAATCAAATTGTTAGCTGTCACAAAGCCATCCAAATACATTAAACTAGTTCTGTTAACAGCTGAAAGACATTGTGTAAGCACCAACTATGTTTATTGAGTCCCTGTCGAGAAGCTGAAAATGGACCCCAGGTTAAAAAGGATAAGTTCTTAAATTGGTTTTTGAATGTACTGACTCCAAATATATGAACAGTGGTCCTTTAAGACAGTAATCTTCAATGTGGATCTGCAACATTAGCATTAACTTGAAAACTTGTTAGAAATGCAAATTCTTGAGCCCTAACCAGGCAAGACTAAATCAAAAAAAACTGTAGAGGGCACACCTAGCGTTCCTTCCAGGTGATGCTGCTTCCAACTATAGCATAAAAACCACTTTTCTAGGAGTCGTTTTTAATGAGGCATTATGAATACTACATTTATTTTAACACTGAAAACAATTTTTTTTTTTTTGACCGTGCAGCATGCGGGATCTTAGTTCCCGGACCAGGGGTAGAAACCGTGCCCCCTGCAGTGGAAGCACGGAGTCTTAACCACTGGACCACCAGGGAAGTCCCTGAAAGTAAGTTTTGAGAAGTGGCTTAATCATGATTATCGAGTAGCTGGCAAATTTCTAGAAATTACTTTTTAAAATAATTACTGAAATATGAAGCTGAATACTAATGAATTGAATGTAGTATTAACATCGATTGTTTGGGTCACTAATATCATTATGGAAAGGAAGAAGGGGTGAAGTATGAAGAGATAATTATAATATTGTTATGAATAACAACAAAGAAAAAAACATGGGGGGTTACTATCATCTTCAGAAATAGTTTTTTCGGGCTTCCCTGGTGGCGCAGTGGTTGGGAGTCCGCCTGCCGATGCAGGGGACATGGGTTCGTGCCCCGGTCCGGGAGGATCCCACATGCCACGGAGCGGCTGGGCCCATGAGCCATGGCCGCTGAGCCTGTGCGTCCGGAGCTTGTGCTCCGCAGCGGGAGAGGCCACAACAGTGAGAGGCCCGCGTACCGAAAAAAAAAAAAAAAAAAGAAATCGTTTTTTCTCTCAAAAGACACAAGAAAAATATATTACAAATTTGTCCAGTAACTACATAGTCTTAACCTCGGTGATCTACTTCAAATAGTTAGATAAAAAATTTTAAATGTACTATAAAATGTGTATTATTGGTTCAACTTAGAAAATAATCATTTTCACATTCAGAAGCCACTCAGGCTGGGTCACCCACAAGTTCCTTTTCTCTATTGCCAAGGAAAGGAGCCTTATTGTTGGAACCAGAGACATATGGGATGAGCTTCTGGTCTTCCACTTCCTATGTGTGTGATGCTCACACTCTGTGCTTGAAATGCTCATTTAATTTCCTCACCTAAACATTATCACCACCACCTTCCTGGCATCTTTCCCCTCATTCCACAGGAAAGTGTGGGCTTATATTGTTCCCTGTCTTCTCTAGGACACTGATGCTCATCCCCTAAAACGTACCTATTTAAAAAACTTATGCTATTTACTTAGCATATTTTTAATGCTAAGTTATTTTTTTAAACATTCAATTTATGAGTGTCCGTGGGATACTTGCCCATCTATTTCAGGAAGTCTGCGTCTCCTGTGAGTTTCCTTAGGCAGACAGTCAAAGCTCTCTGTTCTTCACTCCAATCTACTTCTGCCCTATGTTATAGTCAGAATAATCTGCACTTTGTTCTTACACATCCTTTAAAATATCCTACTTCCGTACATCTCCTCGTGTAACTTCTTGGTTATAAATGTCTTCACTTTTACAATACCCTATAAAAATTTTATTCATTAAATTCTAATACAAATGCCACAAACTATAATCACAAACCATTCTCTTAAACTGCAATTTTCTTATTGCTAATTATGATGATACTGTGTGCACTGAAAAATGTGTGTTACTCAAGAATCCAGGCTTCTTTCTCCTCTCTCTTTGTAGGTATGTGATATATCTTATTTAACTAAATACATAGGTGGATTTTTTTTTAATGCTCTGTTGAAGTACATGAGCAATCTTTTATCAGCACTGTAGGACGAGAGAACTCATTTAAATAAACTGTGACCACAGAAAAAAATAAGTAAAAAAAGGAGGTACTCCAAAAAAAGTCATTCCATGACGTGCCTCAGAGAGAGCTGATTGCTTTTTACTAACTAAATCCCTCCAAGCTCCCCAAAAAATGATTCAGAAGACTAATAATCCCTGAGTTGATCCCTTGACATCCATTTTCCTTTTTGGATCTTGATTTGTGGTATATGACTGGTATCAACTAGGCTACTGCAAACTGTCAAAGACCTTGCCTTTCAGCAATGTGCTAAATCTCCCTCATGTATGTATGGACTAGCTGCTTAATATTCATCTACGTTTATGGTGATGAGCCAATGTATTTGCATCAGTACAGTCTGTATTTCAAACCTTGTATTATGAGTTGTCTATCAAAAAGATAATGAAAACTTAAAGTTTAATTTTGACTAAAATTAATACTACACAAACAAAAAAAATGTTAGAAAAAAATATGGCATACAAGGAAAATTGTTAAAATGACTAACAAAATTACAACAATATGTAATATAACAGATTTGTGGACACAACATTTTAATTAATGTCAGATTAAGGCAAACAATTTTTAATGTTTATTCTATTTTGGCTCACATTTAATCATTTGTATTTTTTTTCTATTTCTTAAAAAGCATACTGAATAGATTTGAAGATGGAATATTTTCTATTAATACAAAGATACCATGGTCCTTCCAGAATATATTCAAAATATATCTCAGGAGATTTAGGAGTATGCTCTTTCGTTCCCATGCTTAATTCACTAAAAATGAAACTGAACAAATAAAGAAATAAAATCAACCTTAAAAATGTAAGACAGACGACCGTATTTGTCCTTTATAGCTTTTGGCTAAGTATTCACTAAAAAAAAGTTTATGTACTATTTTAAGAAAATGATATTTAAAATATTTTAAGAGAATATAATTTCAAAATATTGAAAATAAAATTGATTACATTTATGAAATGTTAAATACACATTTTGATCACCTTAATTTATTAAATGAATAATTATTGACTACCGAGCTTATCCTGTTATTTTTGTTTCAGATGCTGAGAAGAGCAAGGAAAATAAGTGAGTGTGAAGAGCTTAAGGTTATATGCACAATCCCATACACCTAACTAGGCTTACTGAATAGACTGTTTTTTCATTACCACGGATAGTAGTAGGATTTGGGATTAGGATTGTTTGTATATTTTGTATGCTATTTTCCTCAATATATACTCACAATGGAATTTCAGAGGACAATGTTATGCATACAACTGTGTAAACATTCAGAGGAAAAGACAATGTTCTATGTGTCTTCATATTGAGAAACCTCTACTACATCCAACAATTTATTTTACTAAAATTATAATCACCCTCCTATATTCAACCGTAATGGATTTTTACTAAAATCAGTAAAATAATGAGGCATGAGAAAATTCACTTAAAGTACTTAAAGTGAGATAAATTAATTTTAGATATGTAACATAAAAGTGTAATTCAGTCATTTTTGCATGAAAATCCAAATATTTCAGTAGTACCTGTATGTTTATGCAATCCTGGACTCTTTAAATTCTTCAGTTACTTTACAACTAATTTTAGAATTAACACATATAAAAATAGTATACAGCAAGTATATATATATAAAGCTTATTTGGCACATTTTTACATTCTCTCACTCTGTGTATGTGTGTGTGTGTGTGTGTGTGTGTGTGTGTGTTCATTCTGTCTTTTATTATTATTGTATATGAAAGGAATAACTCATGAAAGAAGGAAAATAAATATTACCTGTGGTTGCCCTGGAGATCAAAATTAACATCTTAACTTATAGCAATCTATCAATACTTCAGTTAATACCAACTTAATTTCAATAGTATACAAGAAAATTTGTTTCTATATATCTCAGTTCTATTCCCTCTCCATTGCGGTTTTTTGAATGTTTTTATTTTCCACACAAATTACATCTTTATACATTATATGCCCACCAATACAGATATATAAGTGTTGCTTTATGAATTTGTCTTTTAAATCACATGAGTTAAAAAGAGATTTACCAAATCATTTATAGTGTCTTATATTTACCTATGTAGTTGTTTTAATTAGTGCTCCTTTTTTTCCACAAAGATCTGAGTTACTAGCCAGTGTCCTTCTCTAGTAGTACTCCCTTCAGAGCTTCTTGTGGAGCAGCTCTGCTTGCAATGAATTCTCTTGGTTTTTCTTCATTCAGGAATGTGGTAGTTTTGCCAGGTATAGAACTTTTGGATGACTTTTAATTTCTTTCATACATTGGTTATGATATGCCTCTGACTCTGGCCACCCTGGATTCTAAAGATGTAAGTTATGAATCACTGTACTCTTGCTGCTTTTGAAAATTTCTCTTTGGCTTTGGCTTTTGATAATTTGATTACTGCATGTCATGAAGGTTAATTTTATGTGTCAACATGACTGGAGCACAGGATGCCACATGTTTGGCTAAACACTATTTCTGGATGTGTCTGTGTGAGGTTTTCTGTATGAGATTAACATTTTATCAGTAGACTGAGCAAAGCACGTTGTCCTCCCCAATGTAGGTGGGCTTCATCCAATCTGTTTTAGGCCTGAATAGAATAAAAGGCTGAATAAGAAAGACTGTCTTCTTCAAGTTGGGATGCTAATATCCATCTGACTGTCTTCAAATTGGGGCATTGGTCTTCTGACTTTAACTCTGCCTGGAACTTACATCACAGGCTTTCCTGGTTCTCAGACCTTTGGACTCAGTGGAACTACACAATAGTCTCTCCTGGGTCTCCTGCTTGCTAACTAACTACAGATCTTAGACTTATCAGACTCCATGGTTGCATGCACCAATTCTTTACAGTAAATCTCTCTCTCTCTCTCTCTCTCTCTGTCTCTTTCTTTCTGGTTCTGTTCTCTGGAAAACCGAGACTAATACAGATAAATTTTGGTATCACAAATAGCTCTGGAGAAAAAGAATTTTAGGGGTGAGCTTTCTGAGTTTGCCTGCTAATCTGATTAGATTTAAATATGCTAATGACTCTATTTCCAGTGGTAAAGACAGCACTGATAGAACATGACCCTGCAGTAGAGATATGTACAACACCCCCATGGCATACCCCTAATCAACTACTTATATACATATATACATAGATAGATAGATAGACAGACAGACTTTATTTACAGTTATAACCTCCCTGTTAATAAGGTGTATGTTAATGCTCTGTGCCAACAATACTACGCCTGCCCACTGGAGCTGGGTGACTGTCTATATACTTTGGAACATTTTTGCAAATGTAATGAATATCATCAGCTTGTCTGGTTGCTCCTACTGTTGCTGGACAAAATGGTAACAGAGAAGGATGAGCTCAGGGATTCAAATTCCCAGCGCAAGTGCTGAAAGCCTCTGTGTTTGTGCTGCAGGAAACCTTGATCTCCTGTAGCCTCAGGGCTGAGACTGCTGAAAATCAAATTCAGAATTTTATCCTGGCTGAATTACAATGCAGGTTGAACTCCCAGCCTTGTAGGACGACTACTGTTAAAGTGAGGGCACTAACTGGGAAATAATAGGAACCTGTAAGTTGGAATAGGGATGTGATGAAGCTGGGGATATTGACAGCCTAAATTCTAATGAGTCATATTTGCCAGTGAAAGAGGCCTCCCCACGCCCATTGCAAGCAGCCTCTGCAACCCTGGATGAAGTGACCTCCTCATCCTCAGTAGCAGAAGCCTCTCTACCCGTCTGAGAGGATTGCCTTGCATTGCGTGAGGAAATAAAGAAGGCCTCCCCCGAGGCAGCTGTCATGCAAGACAAGGCTGGTTGCCTTCAGGACCCATCCTCACTACCTCTCTTTTCTTGTAGACCTATAACTAGACTCAAATTCTAGCAAGCCCCTAAAGGGGAGGTACCAGGGATCACCCATTGGAGACGGGAATACACTACACTCCAAAAAACTATTTGATTTTTCTTATTTATACAGACAGAAATCTGAGGAATATATGTGGAAATGGATACTAAGGGTATATAGGTTAATGGTCCAAGGGACGTAAAGTTGGATCACGGTGCAGTTTCTGATATGGTCTTGCTAAGCAGAGATTCTGCCTTTCATATCATAGCTTGGGGAGTTACAGAGGGCTGTAACAGCTTGGTTGGCTGAAACATGGACCAATAAGTGGCCTGCAGTGAATGTGCTGGAAATGTTGGACCTGCCTTGGTTTAATGTAGAGGAAGAGATTCAAAGGCTTAGGGATTTTAGAAAATTTTAGCGTGTATCTGTCACCTAAGATATACTCATATACATCAGGGAGATGCAGAAGACATACCTCTCACCAGTACTGTGAGAAATGAATTTGTGATGGGAACCCCAGGATCCTTGAAGAGTGCTGTGATCGCTCTTCTCTGTAATTCAGACCTTAGAGTGGGAACTGCAGTCACTGAACTGGGAAACCTAAATGCAACAGGAGAAATTGGAACCTGGGGTGGCAGGAGTCAAGTGGCAGCACACAACAGCCAAAGGCAAGGTGGGCATGGTTACCATAATGAACAGCAGAGTCAAAGCAGCAATCAGAATGGTCTGACTCATGCAGACCTATGGCACTGGCTAGTTGATTATAGTGTTCCTAGAGGTGAAATAATAAGAAGCCTACTGAACTCTTAAAAGAATTTAGCAAAAAAGTTCGAAATCAAGTAAGCAAAAAAGTGTAATTTGAATCATAAAAACAGTGAGTCACAGTCCCTCAGTCAGTATCCAGAAATGAGCCAGTTTATAGACCCAGACCCCTTGAATGAAGGGAAGGCTGGGTATCTTTAAGAGAAGACTCCTGTACACTGCCCAAAATGTATACTGTTAATCTATCAGCCTTCCTCACAAAGGGACCCATAACCTTTTCCCAGAGTAACTGTGCACTGAGGAAAAAGAAGTAACCAGACCATGTGGGGACTGCTGGACACGGGCTCTGAATGGATACTGATTCCAAGAGACTCAGAACCACACTGTGCTCCACCGGAGCAGGGGCTTATGGAGGTCAAGTGATGGATGGAGTTTTAGCTCAAGTCCATCTCACAGTGGAGCCAGCTGCTCCATGAACCCATCCTCTGGTTATTTTCCCAGTTCTGAAATGCATATTAGAAGGAATATACTCTGCACCTGACAGAATCCTACATTAATTCCCTGACTTGTAGAACGGGGGCTATTATGGTGGGAAGGAAAGTCCAAGTGGAATTTATTAGAACTGTCACCACCTAGGAAATAGTAAACAAAAAGAAGCAGTGCATTCCTGAAGGGACTGCAGAAATTAGTGCCACCAGCAAGGCCTTGAAGGATGCAGGTGTGGTGATTGTCACCACATCCCCATTTAACTTTCTTACTGGGACTACTCAGAAACCGGATGGATCTTGGAGAATGACATGGGATTATCATAACCTTAACCAGATGGTGACCCCAGTTGCGGCAGCTGCACCAAATGTGGTTTCATTGCCTGAGAAAATTCAAACGTTCTCCGGTACCTGATATGAAGCTATTGATCTGGCAAATATATTTTGTCTCAATACCTATTAGTAAAGACCCCCAGAAGCAGTTTACTGTCAGCCGGCAAGACCAGCAATACAACCTCACTGTCCTACCTGCTCCACCTCCTTCCTTCTCCCAGTCTGTACCTATGACCTCATGGGGAGTTCACTATAATCGGCTGACACACGAAGAGGTGATTTAGGTGATTTAGGTTTGATTCACACATGGTTCTGAGTAGTAGACAGGTGCCACCTGAAAGTGCAGCTTCAGCACTACAGATCCTTTCCACCGCAACCCTGAAGGACTGTGGTGGCGAGAAACCTTCCCAGTGGGAAGAACAGGGGGTCCTTAATACGGCACCGTTCCCCAGGGTGATCAGCCGGCTCTCTGGTAGCAAGGTGACTACACTGGACCACTTCCTTTGTGGAAGAGGCAGTGTTTTGTTCTTAATGGAACAGACATCACTGAATTACAACTTTGCCTTCCCTGAAGGCAATGCTCTGCCAAAACCACCACCTGTGAACTTATAGACTGACTTTCTAACCACCGTGCCATTCCACACAGCATGGCTTCTGATCAAGGAACTCACCCCCCAGCGAAAGAAGTATATCAATGGGCCCGTGCTAAAGGAATTCACTGGTCTTACCATGTTCCCCAGCATCCTGAAGCGGCTGACTTGATAGAAGGTTGGAATGGCCTTTTGAAGACTCAGTTACAGTGCCAGCTGGGTGGCAATACTTTGCAGGACTGGGGCAAGATTTTACAGAAGGCTGCGTGTGCTTGGAATCAGCATCCCACATACAATGCTCTTGTTCCCATAGCCAGGATTCATGGGTCTAGGAATCCAGAGATTGAAATGGGAGTGACGCTACTCACTATTACCCCTAGTGACCCACTAGTAAAATTTTTACTCCCTGTTCCCATGACCTTATTACGCTTTGCTGGCCTTAAGGTCTTAGGTCCAAAGGAAGGAATGCTTCTACCAGGAGACGTAGCAATAATTCCACTGAAGTGGGAGTTAAGGCTGCTGCCTGGCCACTTTAGATTCCTCATGCCTCTGACTCCATAGGCAGGGAAGGGAGTTCTTGCGATGGGTGGAGTGACTGATTCTGACTGTCAATGGGAAATTGATCCACTAAATTTTCACTGTTATCGCTCTTACTTAGCTTTTAATATAATCTATTTTTAGTGCTTAAACTGAAACTGTCTAATATGACAACTACCAGGAAAATTCAAGAGGAATTATGACAAAAGTAATGCAAAAATAAATTTGCATCCTAAATTTCTGGTGTTGGGAAGACATTAACCAAATTAATGATTTTATGAACTGTGTAATAGCGAGGACATACTTTTATTTTAGGAAAACAATTAAGTCCACTAAGTTACAAGACTAAATCAATTACTTCAGGAAAAATATGACTGAAGTACTGTGTATAGAAATAAAAGCATGGCTATTGATGTTTTCATTGTTTCCAAACAGTCTAAAATATTCTATGATTCCAAATAAAATTCTTTCTTTGGGCTTCTAATTATTTGAAAATGTACAGTTGATTCTCTTTATTTGCAAAAGTGATGTTCTATAACTTTGCTATGAACACTGAATTAGGAAATACTAAATTATTGCCTTCAGGGGAAATACAAAATTGGATTCCTATGAGCCTCTGTTCACATTTTCATGACCTGATCATCATAACCTTGTTTTATGTGTGTTTTATTTAAAGACACCTTTTTATTCACATATAGACACACACACATATTACATAATACATATGTGTATATAGTAACTCATTAATGTCGAACTCGTGGCTAACACCAATCTTAATCATGCCTGAAAGAAGCTTATCTAACACACATATTTCCTCTATAAGGCACATCACAGCTGTCTTGTGCATAGGAATGTTAGATAGCACGTGAGAACCATGTTTGGGGAGCATTTTAATCAGTGAGACCACCACCAACAACAACAACAAAAAACAATGCAAAAAAATGTGGCACTAAATAGACCATGAAAAGGACACTTCTTGCCAATTTGAGAGCTAAAACAGGAAAGCGGCGCTACCCTTGCTTGATCTCAGAT
The DNA here is from genome assembly GCF_949752795.1 of Hyperoodon ampullatus. Taxonomy (NCBI): domain Eukaryota; kingdom Metazoa; phylum Chordata; class Mammalia; order Artiodactyla; family Ziphiidae; genus Hyperoodon; species Hyperoodon ampullatus. The sequence continues at coordinate 33,387,589 of NC_136933.1, forward strand.
AGGAACACGCACACCAGGTAGGCAGCATGGCAAGTATTGATTTGGTGGTTGCAAATACATTTCAGCAGGCAGGCTAATTTGCAAATATGGACTCTAGGAATAATAAAGATCAACTGTATTTTTAAGTTTCTAAGGTTTGTATTTTTAAATGAGGCTTGTTTTTGTTATTGAGTACTAATTATACTTGTTTGGCCTCAATATCTGGTCAGTAAGGTATTGATTCATTCGTATTTTTTCAGGTTTGGCTTTGTGACGTACACAGGACCAATTGGATTTCACTTCTCATGGATACTTAGAATGAAGGCTTGTTGTCTCTTTTGAGCTATAAGGATTTATATATGTTTACCAAATAAAGCTTATTTGTTGTACGTTCAAATTTTAAATGATGCTTGTTCTATTTGACCTATGTGTGTTAAACTATCCCACTGTAGGGATCTGTCCATTTAAAAACTTCTGCCAATGTTTGCTTTATATAACTGGAGAATATAACTCTATAATAATATGTTTTGCATTAAATTTTCTCTTGTCTGATATTAATATAGTATTTTTACTTACAATAGTGTTTTCACGGACTAATTTTTCTATCCTTTTAAGTTCAGCTTTTCTGAGTTACAATGATAAATGTATATTTGCTATAAAAGAAAAGGGAACCCTCTTGCACTGTTGGTGGGAATGTAAATTGATACAGCCACTATGGAGAACAGTATGGAGGTTCCTTAAAAAACTACAAATAGAACTACCATACGACCCAGCAATCCCACTACTGGGCATATACCCTGAGAAAACCATAATTCAAAAAGAGTCATGCACCACAATGTTCATTGCAGCTCTATTTACAATAGTCAGGACATGGAAGCAACCTAAGTGTCCATCGACAGATGAATGGATAAAGAAGATGTGGCACATATATACAATGGAATATTACTCAGCCATAAAAGGAAACGAAATTGAGTTATTTGTAGTGAGGTGGATGGACCTAAAGTCTGTCATACAGAGTGAAGTAAGTCAGAAAGAGAAAAACAAATACCATATGCTAACACATATATAAGGAATGTGAACCTAGGGGCAGGACAGGAGTAAAGATGCCGATGTAGAGAATGGACTTGAGGACACAGGGAGGGGGAAGGGTAAGTTGGGATGAAGTGAGAGAGTGGCATGGACATATATACACTACCAAATGTAAAACAGATAGCTAGTGGGAAGCAGCCGCATGGCACAGGGAGATCAGCTCGGTGCTTTGTGACCACCTAGAGGGGTGGGATAGGGAGGGTGGGAGGGAGACGCAAGAGGGAAGAGAAATGGGAATATATGTATACGTATAGCTGATTCACTCTGTTATACAGCAGAAACTAACACACCGTTGTAAAGCAATTATACTCCGATAAAGATGTTTCAATATATATATATATAAGTAGATTTGGTTTTTAATTTTATGCTACTAAAATCTCAGTCTTTCAAAATAAGTAAACCAATTTGTATCTCTTATGATTACTGATGCAGTTTTGTGTTTTCTTAATTTTCATATTGCCCTTGCTTTTATCTTTTTTCTAGCATATATTTTAAAATTGTATTTCTTCTTCTGCTAAGTTTAATTTCTTGTAGATATTTTAAGTTAATTTTAAATTGTAAAACATACATCAAGTTAACAAATTTTAAGTTTAATTTTTAAAAATTGGCCCCCTTAAGAAGTGTACAAAAATTAGGTATTACTATAACTATATATTTCTGTACGATTTATGATTTTTTATTTTACTACCCAATGTTTTAGTTTTACTGTATTTTATCCTCTTCTCCAATTTAAACATTATATTAGTCATTAATTCTCAATGTTTATTTAGCTTAATCAACATGCATACCAGCATTTGCTCAAAATTGCTTCTTAAATCTCAACGTTTCCTTTTGAATTCAGGTTTCCAGTTTCCTTCTAACTAAAGATATATTACAGGAAAAACGAAAGCAAAGACTGAGAGTATATAATTGTTGTTTGTTTCTTTCAAATGGGCTTCAATAAAATGTACATTCTCAGTCTTTGTCCCCTGACCTTCACATACACGGTATTATTTTCCAGTCTCCCTCTTGAATGATGATTTAGCTGGGTATAGTATTCTAGGGTCGCAATTATACTTTCTCAGTATTTTGAAGATATAATTTCATAGTCTTCAGCTTGTTGAGTTTATCTATTCAGAGGGTTCAAAATTTTATCTGTCCTGGAAAATTATCAACCACATTATTTTGAATATCAAAATAATAAAATTCTTTTATTCTTTTATTCTTTATTCTTTCATTCTTTTATTCTCCCTTTCTGAAAATCAGAAAATATTCTTATTCTATTGTTTCTTGTTTTTTTTCTTATATGTTGACATCTTTATTACTTTGAAATGCATTCTACTTAATATCTCAGTGCCTCTTTTCTTAGGATAACTTTGCTTACTGAGCTGTAGACATAGTCCCACACATCAGGTATATTTTTCCTTCCCCATATAGCTCTTTTTCTATTTTGGGGAAAAAATTTACATTAATTTGTGAACTTGAAGACTCATGCCTCACTTGGATATTATAAACTGGACTCCATATCCAGGTGATATAAAGTCTTGGGGTTTTTCTTTCTCACAAATAACATTTTCTTTTCTCATCTGAGGTAGACAGATGAGCTTACTTGTAACCCCTGTAAGTCAGTAGATAAATTTACTGTTAGTAATTCTTTTCCTGAGAAGCAGCTCTTTTAGGGACCTGGCATTATGAAAGAGGGAGTTTGTAGTTTATCTCACCACCTATTTAATTCCTTTTGTTTGAGCCCAGCTATTATATTATATTATATATTTTATATTGTTAATTATACTTATTATATTTACTGTTTATATATTATATAATTCATATCATATTATTTTTTTAAGAGTTAGAAAATAAAGTTGAGGATACCTCCTGGAAGTTAGATCAAAAAGAAAAACAATCATAAAAGAAAAGACAAGACAATAAAAATCAACAGTTATTGAGGCACTCCAATATCATTTTATTTTTTATTATACAACTTTCACCTCACATTCCTATTAGTTTTGGCAGGAGCAGAATTCATGCTGGCTTAATATCACATGTGGAAGGAAACCAAAGTCACTGTCCTTTCTAATTTTTTCAATGATGTTTTGTTTACAACACTATAAGGACAGTAGTAAATTAATATATTTACAACTCCTGCCTCATTTTCTACTTATGTAAATTTTTTCTAATTTTCATTATTCAGTTGTGACCAATTTGAATATTTATAACTGGTAATTCTCACTTAGCAAAAAGTATTATATATATATTTTAATAAAAGAAATTTCAGGGAAATAAAGCATAACTATTCTTATAATTAAGCCTTTAAATGGCTTTACAGCATGAAATTATTTTGCCTTGGGAAGTATTTAAATATAAAAAACATTAAGTTCTACAACAGGTAATTTACTTAAAATGTGAAATGTGTTTTTTTCAGTTTCTAGAAAGGCACTGCAAATATGACCCTAATAAGGTCCCTAAGAGGCAGGGGAGGATGAAGGGAACTCTCCAGCACCCTTTGGGACTCTACCATTGAGAGAACAAAAATAAGTGCTTTTAATGATGTCCATGGCTAATGGTGCATTAATTATAAGCACTATAATAAAAAGCTTATGTTCTGCTAACAACGATGATATAGATATGTTGGTGGGAATATTTGTCTGATCTCTGGAAATCTCAGAGGCTTTGAGTCATAGTGATCTACTATCTCAGCTTCCTCATTTCTGGGTGTATTAACTACAGCAGGTAGCATTCTCATGGGGCTTTAGATTCCTTATTTGAATATAGAGTGCAATAATCCTCATCTATTAGTCCTATTATTTTTTGTAGAGTATGGGGTTAGGTATAATTATTATTGTACTCACAAATCACACACAAAGGTCTTCCAAATACCTATTTGTTTTAGCAAGGTTTTTTTCTCTAGATATGTTTGAAATGGGAAGGCCATTGGAGGCCATTTATGACAATTTGACAACCCCAGGCCCACTAACTACATCATTCCTATCATGAAAACCACAACAACCGGCCAACCAGCCTTGAAGCTGGACATGTTCAGGTACGTGATACTCCCTATTTTTATGGCACCATATTATACATTAACAGTAGGGCATGTTAAAAATGCATGTGTATTATTAAAATGTGCTCCCCTCCAAATGCTAGCAAAGGATCCCAGTACTGCTCCTTAAAAACACAATTCTTTACATTTTTAACACATATCTTCTCCTGATAATTATACAAACATGGCAGATCTAATCTCCTTTCCAATTTCCCCACCCTTCCAAAAATGCTGAGATGCACTGGGAAATACTGAATCATATTCCCTTAAGAATCACAGTTAGAGATCATTTTACATTGTCAAACATTTGACATTTTACATTGTCAAACTACAAACTAATTGAAGGAAATTAATGTTTATCAAGTGCCTACTCTATGTCAGACATTGTACCAAGTGTTCCACTTGCTTTATCAGTTAGCAAAGGGGGTTACTGGGATAGAGTCTTACATAATAAAATATTGTAAAATGTTATGATTTCATTCATGTTGTCTCTGATTACGCAAGTTATTTTAGAATCACATCATACTGTTAAATCATACTGAAAGTGTAGTATACCAAAAACTCCAGAGTTCTTTTTGTCCATATAAATTGCCATTCTTAAAGGGACTTTGGTATAATCAGTTTTCTTTTTTTCATCCAAATACAGTAATTCATACTTACAGCTACAACAAGTTGTATTTTGTTTTGCTCTATTTTCATTTCTGAGTTACATTAAAATCTCATTTCTTTCCTGTTGCATTAGCCATAGTTTCTAACCTTTAATCATTTTATGTTTTGATTAGCATGGCATTTCTTTCTAAGTTCAAGTTGGTGATTTAAAATACTACCTAGAACACGATGAAAGTACTTTTCAAAAAAAATTATTCTGTGCTAACTTTGGTCATCAAAGTAACTTTACTGTACTTTGTTTTGTCATCTACAAATACTCTTAACTTCCACATAAATAACACACTTAGTTTCCCTAAATTTCTGTGCTATACAAGGCCCTGTTGAATGTCTTTATGAAACCAAGATGTACCATGTGTATGGCCTCATTTTAATCTATCAATTTAGCAACATTATCAAAGATAGAAAATAACTTCAGTTTAGAATGACTTATTTTTAGTGACCTCATACTAACTGTTAGGAATTTCTGATTCCCTTTTTCCCCTATACATTTGTAAATATTATATGTGCTAATATTATTACTAACAAAGTCATATTTTGAGTGCTAATTATATTTTAATCAATATCCTGATAGTAGTCCTTTTTGTCTTCTGAACAACCTCCTTAGGTAGAAACTATTATTTTACCCATTTTGCATACAAGGTAAACAAAGGCTAGCAAACGTAGATAATTTTCACAAAGACACATTAACTATTAAATCATGAAGCCAGAGATCAAATCCTCTTATGTCTAACTATAGAGTCCCACTCTCTAGCCCAATGCTACACATATTTCTAAGGTTTTCCTTGGAATCAATGTTAAATCTGTTAGTCTGTAGTTTCCAAAGCCTACTACTACTATAAAAAAGAAGAAATTGAGATGTTGAGAATTTCTACTTTTTTATCATCTGTTAACATAAATATATTATTCCCACACCACGAAATATCATTTGTTTCCCTTTTCTGCTTAGTATTGCATACTTGAGAACGTACTTTTTGTGTTTAGTGCCTTAATGTTTTTCAATAGGTGTAGCACACTTGGGACTTTGCCTTCTTTACACAATTTTATATACTCATGAACATTTTTAACAATTTCTTTAAGCAAGCCAATCTTTTTTATTTTTATAAAATGGAGAGTTATGGATGTAGATAAAGAAAAATTTTAGATATATAATTTTGGGGCCAAATCTAGCATTCATAGTGCTTTTGTATGATTTAAAACAGAAAAATACACCCTCTGGGCAGGAAATGACAAGAGCTACCCTGTCTTCTGAGCTGATACTGCCCCTTCTAAGGCAAGTGGGTTAACCAGAGAGCACCAGCTCGGCTCCAGCCCGTTCCACCCCTCGGCTGGACCACAGCCTGCATGTCCCATGCCTTCTATGATTCCCGTTTGCCTAGGAAGCTGTAATTGCCGTGCGCTCACATAACAATGCACTCACAATGCACTCTTTTCATATCATAGAGGTATCCTAGCAGTTCCTTGGTTTGCAACTCTATGATACCAGAGACTACTCATATATTTTCAACCAACATTTCCCAACAAATATGATACTTCTTGGAACATATATTGTTATGTATAATATTCAATATGTGAAAAAAGGCCAACAGTACTGAGATCTCTTTGAAACTCAAGTTACTAGTTATATCTAAATCACCAACTTTGTGATTCAAATTAAATTCTATGCATTGATTCATCAATACACATAGAAATATAATTATATGATTTATTGTATGTTAACATTCATTGGGGTGAGACATTTTGTAGGTGCCTGGAGACAAGTGTTTCAAATATAACATTCACACATTTTATAATCAAAGTTAGAAAACTATTTTTTTAATTGAATGATCTCTAAGATTTTGTTTCCATAACAAAATTACTTGTTTACTTTGACTAAAGCAACTAATAGCTACTTGATTTTAATCCCTTGTTCAATAATCCCTACGTATAAATTGCTACCTCCTTGGATATTTTTCCCTATGAGATTCTTTTAAACAAGTTATTTCCCCCATTGCTCTATACTAATCTTCAGACCTATATCTATAAAATTATTTTCACTTTGTTATATTAGAATGCATTACATTTCCTATTTAAATTAATATCACATGTGTACATGTACAAAGTATTCATAAGTTTACAAGTACTTTTATTAGCACTATTCCTATTACACTTTTCTAAAAATCATTGTATAAAACCAGAATCACTTCTATTCCATTTGGTATACCTGATTTCATCTATAATATCTAATTTCAGAAATGTATTTTCATATATTTCTTCCTCCTTTCCGATTTTTCTTAAAATGATGGTTTATCGTTTGATTCTTCTGCCCACCTCATTTTCTCTCTCTCTCTCTCTTTTTTAAATCAAGAGTAAGCTTCTTTACTGTTAAAATTCATGGTGCAAACATTTTTAACCCCACAAATACTCAATTCCTCTAGTCCATTTTCTCTTCCAAAATCATTACTTAGACTAAAAATAAGAGAGTAAAGCACTTAATATATCTGACTTCCAGCATTTTGCTGCACAGGATCATAAAAATCACTAGAGAAATGCTTCGGATCAGGAGAAAGTGTTAAAAGTCGGCAGTTCAGTGAGTCTTGGCTGTCTCTCTCATGTTTCAGGTACTCTCTACAATTAAAAAGCATGCCATTTATCTCGTCATATCTACAATTCAAACTCCATGTTCCTCAGCAAGGAGGTACCAATAAAACTTGGTGATACTTGAATTAATAGAATAAATGAGTGGTTGAATGAACGAGTGGGGGAACATATTAGTTAGCAAAAAAGATCCTGTGCATTTGTTCGTCTTTACCAGTATCCTTATTAGCATATGAAACATGGAATTCTAATAATAATAATAACAATAATATCCGCATTTCACTATTTATGGCTTGTAAACAGAGATGCATACTTTCTTTTCCTATTTTGTTTCGTGAATTTTTCATTCTGTCACATACTATTTTTATTGGTACTATCTTTTTCTTGGCATTTTTTTCTTTCTGGTTTTATTCTTGCATGATTTCTCTTAGTCTTCCTTGATTCCGTTTCGTTTTTTAGCCTTTTAAAAACCTCAGTGCATAGAGAGATGCTCCTGGAGCCCTTTAACCTCATCCCCTAGCAGAGAGACGAGCTTGCATTTACAGCATACATAATTGGTGACTACCTGAGGCAAAAGACAAACTTAGCATACACCCTGCAGGTTCCTGAAACAGCTCCCTTGGTGTCCATACTTCTTCAAGTTAAACTGAAGTCCTCTGTGACTTCTTCTGGAATCTTTGTGCTCTGTCAAGTCACACTAACAGAGAGTCAAGCCTGTGTGCTGGGGAATCATGACCTCGAGGGCGCTACCGATCTTAAGATTGGCTGACCACTGCAACCTACTGATGTGCATCTCTGGTAACTCATTCACTCCTGATAATTATCAATAATTTGTGCCTAACAGATGCCAAGCTTTGACCCCTTTAACAAAAGCTACATTATTTCATTCATATCCTCAAAAGCATTGCTGCAAACAGTCCGTTGACCAATCTAGTCTTTTTTTTTTTTTTTTTGCGGTACGCGGGCCTCTCACTGTTGTGGCCTCTCCCGTTGTGGAGCACAGGCTCCGGACGCGCAGGCTCAGCGGCCACGGCTCATGGACCCAGCCGTTCCACGGCATGTGGGATCTTACCGGACCGGGGCACGAACCCGTGTCCCTTGCATCAGCAGGTGGACTCTCAACCACTGCGCCACCAGGGAAGCCCCCAATCTAGTCTATTTTACAATGTATATATACACAAGCTTAGAGGTGATTTTTGTTATGATTTTTGTTATGATTTGTTGCCACGTAATTAAGTACACTGAAACACATGAACCTGTTAAAATAAGGAATTTAAACTAGCTTGCTATTTATTTGAAGAAAGGTAAATTTGAAAGAACTATGTACTATCTCTATCCCATTAATAACTCATATTTTAATGTTGCCTATGTTTAACATAAAGGTATTTTCATAAGCTACTACATACTCAATAAATACTGTCCAAAGCACTTTTTAGTGGTACTCAGGCAATGTGAGCATATCTCAAGTTTAGAAACGAAACCTAGGGCCACAGAAGCTATAATGGGTAGTCCACAAATAATCGCAAGAAGAAATTAATAAAATAGATTCAGTTTGAAAATCTAGCTTGCTAGTGATACTCCTAATTCTTAAGCTTTATAGTGATTCTTTTTTGCACATGTGCACACACACATACATATGCATTGATTGATTTTTTATTAATTGTACTCAAAAGAAAGTTGACTAAAAATATGCATATAGGATATTTGAAAACTAATAACTATTTGTTCTTTTGATTACAAAACTTTAATTTTATCTGAAAGATGACTGACTTTTTATTGTATATAATGTGGAAAAGTAAAACAAAGTAGAGCAACTTTTAAGGAGAGATGTTAGCATAACATTTGTGTCTTCATAATTCTATGCCACATATCATGGGGTCAGAGCACATTCTGAAAGGATAAAACCGCACCTTTAAAGTTTTCTATATCAAATGCCTGAGAAAGAAAATCATTCCTTCTACCACAGAACTTCAACTTACTTATTCACAGGATAGCACCTTCAAAGACCAACCTAGAAAAGAAATTTTGGTGAATAATTTATAAGTCAAAAGTAAAGCCAAGGGTGCAATCCAATATATATATAAATGTTGTCTTAGAGCACATGGAACTCAGACAACATATCAAAGTGTGAAGATAAACAAACAAAACAAAGTTTACATTTACATGAAAAATAAAAATTGCCTTTAAGAAAATAGCTAAGGGCTTCCCTCGTGGCGCAGTGGTTGAGAATCTGCCTGCTAATGCAGGGGACGCGGGTTCGAGCCCTGGTCTGGGAAGATCCCACATGCCATGGAGCAACTAGGCCCGTGAGCCACAACTACTGAGCCTGCGCGTCTGGAGCCTGTGCTCCACAACAAGAGAGGCCGTGATAGTGAGAGACCCGCGCACTGCGATGAAGAGTGGTCCCCGCTTGCCACAACTAGAGAAAGCCCTGGCACAGAAACGAAGACCCTACACAGCCCAAAATAAATAAATTAATTTAAAAAAAAAAAAAAAAAAAAAAAAAGAAAATAGCTAAGTTATAAATATACTAAAACTATGATACTGTGAAAAACCATAAGCTAGTTTAAAAGTTTTGAAAGAGATATGTGTACATATAAATATTTTCTTAAGTGGTAGCACGATTCTAAAAAATAACTAAACATATCTTTGAACATCTAATTCTTAATATTTTCATGTATAATATCTTGTGCTGCTGAAATAGAAAAAAAATGACACAGGGAATAAAAGAAACATTTTCCTTTCAAAAATGTTAAACCAAAGCACTACCGTTTTTTATTTTCCAACTTCCTTGAGTCTACTATGGTCCATACAGCTCATTCACTTATCCACTCTCTACCTCCCAACCCGCAGCTATTTTTGTTTGTTTGTTTTTAAACCACTTTACTGAGGTATGAATGACATCCTGATAGCCATACATATATGATGCATTCATTTTATATGTATACACACACACACACACACATATGACATTTTCTTCATCCATTCATCCATTGACAAGGAAAGTTTTTTTTTCATACTTTGGCTATTGTGAATAATGTTACAACAAACAATAAACATGGGAGTACAGATATCTGAGATCGTGATAGGAATTCTTTTAGATATGTACCCAAAAGTAGGAATCCTGAATCATATGGTAGTTCTATTTTTAATTTCTTGAGGAATCACCAAACTGTTTTCCACAGTGGTTGAAGTAATTTACATTCCCAACAATTTCGTCTTTGGAGAAATATCTATTCAGTTCCTTTGTCCATTTTTTAACCAGGTTATTTTTTCCTTTTGAGTTGTAGAAGCTCATTATATATTTTGGATATTAACCCTTTATCAAGGATGTTCACATTCATTATCCATCTATACATTATGACATTTGATATTAGTACCAGCCTTCATCAGGGAGACATGAATGGTGTCTGCTATGGAGGTAAGGATCCTGATACTGTGATGGCACAAAGCAGAGTTAGCAGAGTTAAGTGTTCCATAGTTATTAAAATGTTGACAAATTTATCATTTAAGATATTAATTATATAAGAGCAGTCAACATAAAGAAACTATAGCCCATTTGGGGTGGAATTATAGGATTTTAATCAGACAGAAAACGATTTGAATCCTGATTTATTTATAAATCATATGATTTTGGGACAGCTATTTGACTGATTTGAGTCTCAGTGTTCACATCTTTTAAAGGGATATAAAATACATTGTGCTGTGATGGTTAATGATATGTGTCAACTTGGCTGGGCTTTGGTGTCCAGTTCTTTGGTCAAATGCCAGTCTAGAAGTTGCTGTGATTAACATTTAAATCAATAGAATTGGAGTAAAGCACATTATTTTCCATAATATGGGGAGGTCTCATCCAGTTAGTTGAAATTCCAAAGAACAAAGACCGAAGCTTCCCAAAGAGGAAAGAACTCTGCCTCCAGACTGCCTTCAGACTCAAGGCTGTAACACTCCTTCTGGAATTTTAGCCTGTTAGCCTGCTCTGCAAATTTCAGACTTGCCAGCCCACATAATCATGTGAGCCAATTCTTTAATCCCTGTCTCTCTCTGTCTGTGTGTGTGTGTGTATAAAAAATATAGATGTTACATATCTTTATATTGTACATGTGTTTTATATATATTATATAACTGTTATAGATGTTATATAGATATTATAGTAGGTGTAAATGTGTGTATACACACACACACACACATATATATATATATATATATATATATATATATATATATATATATGAATACATTCTATTTCAATTTTTCTGGAGAACTCCGACTAATACGAATTCATTATCTCTTGTTGAAAATTCAAAGCAAACGATGTGTATCGGGTGGTATATTGGCCTTCAGTTTCTTAATTTGCCTATGAAAAGAGTCCTTGTATGTCAAGGATCAACAAAATAAACATATCTCCCCCCTCTCTAGCAAGCACAGCTGCTACCATCCACCTGTAAGTCCTCTGCCTTTTTCCTGGTGGACCCATCCCTCTTGCTGGAACTATGACCTCTCTAGAGTCATAGTAAGTGGTGTCACTCCCATTTCCACTCCTTGATTTGCAACCCCATGAATCCTGGTTATGAGAGGAAAAGTATCAAATATTAGATGCTAATTTAGAACATACACAGTCTTCTGGAGAACCTTGCCCAGCCCGGCAAGGTACTGCCACCTAGCTGGCACTATCACTGGGTCTTTAAAGGGCTATTCCACTATTCCATCAAAGGAGTTGCTTCAGGATGGCGAAGAACCTGGTAAGACCAATAAATTCCACAAGCACAGCCCAGTGCTGCACTTCATTTGTTGTGAAGTGAATTCCCTGAGTAGGGTCAATGCTGTGTTGAACACCACAGTGATGGATAAGGCATTTTCTAAATCCATGGATGCTAGTTTGGCAGAAGCACTGTGTACAGGGAAGTCAAATCTACATCCAGAGTAAGTGTTTATTTCAAAGAGAACAAAAGCACTGCCCCTCCCATAACGGAAGTGGTCCAATGTAATCAACCTGCCACCAGCAAGCTGACTATCACCCACAAGGAATGGTGCCATATCAAGGACTCAATGTTGACTTCTGCTGCGGGCAGATTTGTCACTCAGCAGCCAGCAGCCTTAGTCAGGTCAGCCTTGGTGCATGGAAGCCCATGTTGCTGAGCTTATGCATAACATGCATTGCTGCTCCCATGGCCACTTTATTCAAGAGCCCATTGGGTGATAACAGAAGTGGCTAGAGAAAGAGGCTGATTGGTATCTACAGAAATATCAGTCACTGTGCCCTATCTGGAGGGACAGGACTGTGACATGACATGGCTGTTACACAGAGAGAAGACTTCCAGATGCAAAGTACAAGTAAACCAGGGATGGTGAATATGGGCAGAATAAAATACTTGTTCTCTCTCTTCAGAAATATACACAGATAAGTCTTCCAGAGGGGAAAAAAAAAAAAAAAAGGAAAAGGAACACCTAACCAGATAATGTATTATTCTTCAATTCAAGTTTGTCATGTCTGAAAAACTCACAGGAATAGCTTAACTCAGTTTAATATTTATTTTTGAGAGGTACACAGGGTATTAAATTGAGTATGGACTCTGGAATAACACCAACTTGACTTCCAATACAATTTGTGCTGTTAAGTAGCAGGGTGTGTTGTGGCATTTTGCAAAACTTCTATTTACCTCTGTTTCATGGGCATATTAGTGTCTACTCCACAGACTTTATCAAGTACTCAAGGCAACTGCATGCATAAAAACATTAAGCACATTCTCTGCCACAAAGACAGGGTGATACAGTCTGAAGAGTGGGCTTCAGAATTTGACAGAATTGTTTGTGATTCTGTCCTTCCCAGCAGTCTAACTGTGGTATATTTTAAAACTTCCTATAACCTCAGTTTTCTCTACGGTTAAATGAGGATAATAATACTTTGTAGGATGTTGTGAAGAACGAAATGTCATCACGTGTTTTGTACAGTGTTGTGTGCGTGCTTGGCAAGCAATAAATAGCGGACTTGATCATCATTATGGCTACCATTCAAAATTCACATGCAAATGAATTTTTGAGTAAAATCAAATATCAAATATATCAGATCAATGTTAAACCAACCAAACAAACAAACAAAAAGCTGGCAACAGCTTTAGACACTAGGATTCGTTTCCATACATTTCTTTTACATGGTTGTTTTCTGCACCATTTAAATTTAGACTTAAAAACTATTGGAAAAACATGAGTCTCAAGGAAAGGAATGCACACTTGTAGATGAAGGTCTTTGCCAAAAACACCAACCACTAATTCCTCCTTGGTACACACTTCCGGTCCATTCTGCTTCTGTGTCCATTTTTTGTTCTGGTGTTTAAAGCTGTTCATGGCCTGAGACCATGCGGGCCATGGCCTGCTTGAAGGATTAGAACTTCTGAGAATCTGCAGAGTGGACGATATGAAGGACTCTCCCTTTGGCTGTTTAATTAGCTTCTAAAGCTTTCTTTTTTGGGCACCACTTCCATAGAAAATAAAGTCTCTTTGGAGCTTTGCCAAAGCTCATTTTAGCCACATTCAGAAAATATATTTGGCCTGATTAACCAACCAAGTCTATCTTTTAAAGGTAAACCAGAAGGGCTTTTGTATATTTACTTATTAAATAAAGAGTATCAGTTTTCTTTTATTGGTGGCTGTTTATGTGTCCTTTCTCTGTGCTAGATAATTGTCAAGATTCTGTTCATAGGGTTCCTTTATGGCCTTGAAAGTTACAGTTGTTGCACGTCACGAAATGTGTCCACTCTGAATTTACCATTCACAAATCAGAAGGCCATGTAATTTATGTGCTTCCAACTATGGACTGAAGAGAATTCTCAATGCAATGTTTGCATCAACCCTTTTCTTTGTTAATATCACTAGGCCTAGATATTTAAAGCCTTCTCCCAGCTTCTGCATCCAGGTTCTTTAGATGCTTTAGACTCTCTAGTGGTACCAGCTACAAGAATTGCTTTACTGCATGAGAGATATTGACGATGCAATGGGCTCCTTTCTTCTGATAGAACATGGCAGGTGACCTGCCTGCTTTAATATCACCTTAGCCCACCGCACAGACTGAGGAGCCACTAGCTGCACGCTGATCTAAAAAGTCCCTAATATAACTTCTAGGAAAGGTCACGGGCAAGAAATCTGACCGCACTGTGTAAACAGCTCCTCTGCTGTGGGCTCAGGCAAGATTTGTACTCCTTGCTCCTTCAACAGTAAATGCTCCCATGCCAGCTTTACATGAGGGCAAGAGCCACAGTAACCAAGTGGACTTTCAAATGTTTCCAGTACGCTTGTGCAGTCTTCCTAGGCTCAGCACATCTTTGATATACCCTTTCCCCGGCCAATTCTCCCCCAGCCCCCGTACCCAGGGCCCGTGACATTTTCACGTTCCTGTTCTCTATCAACGCTCCTCTGTGTGGGGTCCCCAGAGGACAAACAAACTTGGGAATAACTGTTCTGAGATGACAGGAGTTTAATATGTTACCTGTACTAGGGGTTCTTTGATATTTTTACGAAGGAGATTTAATAACTATGTCAAAAAGGAAAAGAGGCCAGATGACCCTTCTCTCAGTTACCACAAGTATAATGACCTAACACCTATCACACAGAAATGCAACCACTGACTTATTATTTTTACTTCTCATGAGTCTGTGAGTTCCCAGGGTAGTTCCGATGTTCTATGTGACTTTGTATCCTCAGTGCCTGGCACATACTGTGCTCAGGAATGTCTGTTGTAATATTCCACTGTATATATGTGCCACATCTTCTTTATCCATTCGTCTGTCGATGAGCATTTAGGTTGCTTCCATGTCCTGGCTATTGTAAATAGTGTTGCAGTGAACACTGGGGCATGTATCTTTTGGAATTATGGTTTTCTCAGGGTATATGCCCAGGAGTGGGATTGCTGGATCCTATGGTACTTCTATTTTTAGTTTTTTAAGGAACCTCCATACTGTTCTCCACAGTGGCTTTATCAATATACATTCCCACAAACAGTGCAAGAGGGTTCCCTTTTCTCCACACCCTCTCCAGCATTTCTTGTTTGTAGATTTTTTGATGATGCCCATTCTGACCACTGTGAGGTGGTACCTCACTGTAGTTTTGATTTGCATTTCTCTAATGATTAGTGACGTTGAGCATCTTTTCATGTGTCTCTTGGCCATCTGTATGTGTTCTTTGGAGAAAAGTCTATTTAGGTCTTCCGCTCATTTTATTTGATTGGGTTGTTTGTTTTTTTGATATTGAGCTGCATGAGCTATCTGTATATTTTGGAGACTAATCCTTTGTCATTTGCTTCGTTGGAAAATATTTTCTCAAATTCTGAGGGTTGCCTTTTCGTACAGTTAAATACAGTTAAAATAGTATGTTTTATATTACGTGGCTTTTACCACAATAAAAAAACATTAAAAAAAAAGAATGTTTGTTGTGTGAATGAATGAGTAAGCGATGCTCAGATAGTATAGGTCAAAAGGATGAAAATTTATATTCGGGAAATAGGACCTTAACAGAACAATTAGTCGCCTTTCAATGTGCAGCCCCATGTGTGAGATTAGTCTGAGCATCACACATTGAAACAAACAAACAAACAAAGGGTATACTCCTGAGATTGTGGGAACACAGAGATCCAAGGCATTTAACCTAAGAGTGTGTTGTGCAGGTAAATTAGAGATATACACACACCATTCCCTCAAGTGAGACTGAAACGTGAAAGACAACAAACCATATGCACACTTTCTTCTCCCAAACTCCCAAGGAGAGAAGTGCTGAACAGAGAGGATGAACGAGTGGTGCTTTACCTCAAAGCTGCACCAATCTCACATATCAAGAGTAATGGTGCTCTAAGAGTTCTGTCAGTTGATATACGTAACCTGTGAAGGATGAATCCATTCATTTATTGTCTTGTTTAAAAATGTCTATTAATTTTCCCATTTTAAAAGTAATGTGTGCTTAGTTTTTAATGGATGGATTTCTAAATGACATATGGATGTTATAATAAAAAACCTTAAATAGATTGTCTTTCACATGATTATGATAAAAATATTATAATTTATAATTAAGATGTATTTATCTTTAAAGAATGGCTTTTAAATGTCTTTTGAAAAAAATCAGGACTGCCACCTGTACAATAAAACTAAGCCCTATATTTAACATTTTAGGATACTATTTTTCTTACTGCATGGCATGTAATATTATGCCAGTGTATGTGTATTGGGGGGAGGGCGTATATTTATGTGTATTATTATCTCACCAGTATTTTGTGGCTTCTGTATTCTGTTCACATTTTGTCTAAAGGAAAATTACAACAAAATTAAAATGTTACCATTATAATATAAATATTTATATTAATTTCTGTTAAAGTTGGGAAGTTATAGAAAGTTAGAAAATACACTACTGGAAAGGTTAATTTTCCTTCCAAACTTAGAGAAGAGAAAGAGAAAGAGATTTTCTTTCTAGCACTACAGCTATACTGAACTAATAGCAAGAAATAGAATAAAATTGAAAACATAGAAATAAAATGTCCATTAAACCTATTCATGTTCAGAGGGCTACTGTGTAGTGCGTGTCAGCCATCTGAGTGTAATTACTGTACAGTTTTTGAAAATATGTGGTGCAAGTCAGTTATACAACAAGTCAGGACTTATTTTTGGATTTGTAAAAGATCTCTATGTTGGATAATAATACGGTGTCAGCCCTGCATGAGAAGACTGAATGAATGAAGTCTAAATTGTTCTGAATGCCTTCAAATGGATCAAATGGCATTCAAGATAATAACTCAATTTTTTATTAGGACTGTGACTATACTTCTAACCTTTCATAGATACATTCTTTATGGTAAAAGACATGCTATATAAAATTACTAAAATCTATTATCATGGGAAAAGAAACAAGTTATGGAAAAGTGAAAATAATGGAATGAATTGCTTTATAAAACAGAGAGAGAACCTCAGAGGAAACAAGAGCTCAATAATGTGTATTCGAAAATTTTGCTAGTAAATGGAGCCGAAGATCTCCCCACCTTACATTCTACTACTTATTTATGCTTTAAAAGCCTCGATGGAATATGAGCTTTTATCATTTGCATTCTAAAGATAACATAACATACTTGGTGTTTATTCTCCTCTTGATCACTGTGACTCTAAAAATAAACTGGTTTATTAGAACATGTATAGAAAAAATATCTTGAGGAGATTCACTGGGAACAATAGCACTTTGAGAAAATTCAATTTTATTTTAGAGAAGAATTCTTGCAGTTTCTATACCAACGTATTTCCCATAATATAGCAGCACTTACTCCATGTTACTTTGATATCTCTACAAATAGAAAAATCAGAGAAACTTTCTCCAATGTACTAAATGCTGCTGAAGCTTATGGATAGGTTTTCACACTTCAGCAACACTGAATTCATCTTCAAAATTGTACTGAACAAGTAAGAGAGCAGTTGGAAGTATGATATGTAAGGAAATGAATGAGAAACAGAAGGAATTAGGGGAAACATAAGGAAATTCTGTTTCTGTCCTTAATGCTACCGTTAGACCGAACTCCACGACAATGAAGTTTTTAAGACTTCAGTATAGTGGCTTCAGTAACAGCTTTCACTACAGCTTAGTTAAGCTTGGTTGAGGCAATGAAATCAATGTTTCCTTGGTAGTGGCATGAGCAATGTATCATTTCTACCACTGGTCAGTTACACTGCTGGATCTTCAAACACACTAAGAGTATTTTGAGGTTAGAATGACATTTGCTTTGCAAGTTCACTTTTTTTTTTCATAGCTACACTGTCCGCTTGCACAGAGTGAAGGCTAACATTGAATTTCCAAGGTTTTGGAATGACCTGTGTTAGAACTCTTCTGGCAAGAAATATTATGCATTATTCATAATGCCCAAACTGTTTAAAATTCAACAAGCACAATTTAATTTCAGACCAGTAGATGAGAATTAGTATGACATTTTTGGCATTGTTATTAATTTTAATAATAAAAGAAACATAATTAATTATTTGAATATTGCCAGAAAAGTCCATTAAATAATGCATTTTAAGAAATCCAAGTATATGTGCCTAACTGCCATTTGTAATTGGCAATTAAACTGCATTTTTGTGTTCAAAACATATTTAATTGAGCAAAAGGTTTTTTTTATGAATTTAATAATCTGTCCAGAAATTTATTTGGTCAAAGTTAGAGTGGATGAACTGATATTTCAGAAACCAATCTCTTATTATCTACCTTCAGGTTCAAAACCTTTGATCAATTACACAATAGCAGCCTTGAAGATCAAAGAATCTCTAACAGCTAGTGAGCAAATACGGAGAAGCAGAGTAAGACTGAAGTCATTCATAACATGAAGTTATAGGAGAAAGAGAATAACAATCTTGGAGTATATTTATTTTCCCTTTCTTTTCATGTAGAAAATAATGTTGGTGCGAACTGATATAGTTCTGTCAAAGCTTATCAGGTACATGTTTCAAACTGAAGATAATTCTTTTTTTTTAATTTAATTAATTTATTCTTGGCTGTGTTGGGTCTTCGTTGCTGCGCGCAGGCTTTCTCTAGCTGCGGCGAGCGGGGGCTACTCTTCGTTGCGGTGCACGGGCTTCTCACTGCGGTAGCTTCTCTTGTTGCGGAGCACGGGCTCTAGGTGCATGGGCTCAGTAGTTGTGGCTCTCGGGCTCTAGAGCACAGGCCCAGTAACTGTGGCACACGGGCTTAGTTGCTCTGCGACATGTGGGATCTTCCCAGAGCAGGGTTCGAACCCATGTTCCCTACACTGGCAGGCGGATTCTTAACCACTGGACTGCCAGGGAAGTCCAAAATGAACATAATTCTAATTCTGGTTGCATTTAAATACACCTTAGAACAAAAAAATCAATATGTCATAGTGTCAGGGAATCTTCTGAATTAAATGTTATATTATCCATTAGTTTTCCTCTTAGAACAGGTTCACATTGGCTTCAACAAGCAAACCCCGTGGAAGACTATCAGTTGACCCACTCTCCGTGATATCAAATGAATAACTAAAAATATTTAGAAAAAAATATGTTCTTAATTCAGTAAATCAAAGTTCAAAGGAACAGAATGGTTAGGTTGTGAAATGTACTAGTCATACACGGAATAGATTTTGTATGTGTTTTTAAATACGCTAATTGCAGGGGGAAGAGGAAGATGTCTAAACTCATTTTTCAAAGATGAACTATGTACTGTATAAAAAATAAACAAAATAAAATTCAAAAACTTACACACAAAAAAAGATGAACTATGTAGGTAAAATCTTTTCATGCATCACATGAAAAACAGGTCTTATGTGTGGCCTTGCAGCCAATTTTCTCAATTAGTATAAACAACAGCTTAAAGGTATTTCTTGCTTATTAAAAATTCTCTTTATAAACTGTTAAATTTACAAGAATAGATTTATGATGAATTCAGTATAAGAATCATTTGTCAAATTTAGAAAATTTGAAAACAACACGTTAACATCTTGTTCATGCTGCTTTTGTGTATAACTGCCCCCTTCCATGAAATATTACTTTACTTAGCTGTTTCTTGAATAGTTTAACAAAACTGGTATTCTCATTGGTCAGGCTAGTTCTGCTGACCTGTTCTGCCTTTTACTCTATTAAATCAAATTTCATATTGCCTGAAGGTCTTAGAAATGTATACAAGGATGTGCATGGTATGTTAGATTCTATTTATATGCAATAACTAGAAGTGGCTTGATATTTCTAATGCTATCAAGTACTAATAGATGACGTTTTTTGAGTTTTACCCCATAATGGAAATTTTTGTGTAGATTTTGCATGCCATATGTGCATTCCAGAAGAATGGCTAAATCCTCTGGTGAAGTTAAAGAGGGGTTTGTGCAGTGAGGAAAAACATAAATAAGCAGAAGCTCTGCAATGTAAATGTGAAAAAGAACTTGGAAAATTCTCTGGTGCTGCAGAATTACTGTGTTCGTCTTTAAATTGGTAAGAAACAATGTAAATAAATTAATTGTACATAAATCCACACAGGCTTCCCTATTTCATGGGCGGGGGTGGGGGCTGTTGCTTTATGGAAGAGAAATTGAGGACCTGCAGACAGTAGATGTCCTTCTCTTGGTGTAGTGACTTATGGGATTTGACCTGGATTGCTAGAAGCTTGGTAAATTCTGCTGATCTCCTGCTGCGCCCAAAATGTGTCTCATCCACTCAAAAGGGATAGAATGTATAGAAAAGAAAGTCAACAACAGACGAAGAACATTATGTATATTATCTAATGCTCATGCTTGCACAAAACGTGAGGTGGGGACTATTATTAAACTCCTAAGCTGAGAGGAAACTGAGGGTTCAGATGATTAAACCATTTACTCAAGATCAAATGGCTAGTTTTACCCTATCCTAATATTAAATACTCACCCCCCTCCCTTGAAATGAAACAAATTACGTTCAGAAAAGCAATAAAAATTTAGGAAATAAAAATAAACATAAACGTGCTCACTTTATGTGAATAAACCTAGACCCATGTAGTCAGTAGGCATTCCCAAAAGACTTTAAAGATATGGGGGGGGGAACCCTGCTTTTTCACTGATGGTCTAAAACTTGTGAACATTTATTAAGGCATTTATAAAGCAAGTATTGTTAAGCACATGTGCTCTAGAGATTGGGTACACAGTCAGGATAGAAAAGCCCTATGAATTCAGGGGTTTACAAATTAATGCAGGAAACAGACAATATGCTGAAAAACAAATTTAAAAATTAGAGGCTAAGGAAGTGATGGAAGTGATGTGACAAGGCGTGACTGGGTGGCTATTTTAAGTTGGGTCGTTTGGAAAAGCATCTGTACGGAGGAGCTATGCAAGTTGTGATACGAATGACAGTGAGAACACACATATAAATATCAACGGAAAGAGGAATGGAAATGAGGCTGGTATCTTGGAGAAAAGTGGTTGAGGTTGACAGTGGCAAAATGTGAGTTCAGAAAAAAAAGGGAAGAGACAGGTTAAGGTATTCCTTTCACGGGTTACTAGGGTTCGCACAGATGTGACTCTTTGACAATTACATTAACAGTCTCTCTAACAAAATGAACCCAGGTGTGTAAGCAACAGAAAACAATAAATAAAAAGCCTAAATAGGGTGTTCACAAATAGAACTAACACAAATAGCTTATAAGCAGGTGCAAAAAATACTTAACTTAGTATTGATCAAAGAAATTGATAATAACATTCATAATAATCCAAATGTCAAATTTCAATTGGTAAGAATAATAAGTGATGTTGGCAAGGGTATTGGAAACAACACTGCTACTCACTTCTGGTATAAATGTGCATTACTACACCCTTTCTGGATAGCAATTTTGCAATTTACATGGAAGACTGAAAAGACATCCATAGTTTCAACCAATAAATTCTGCTTGTGGGGAATGTGTTGCCAAGCTTACTAGTGTTTTTAACGTTGGATCACACTGCTTTTTAGTATATTACTATAGTCTGAATTGTTTTAGTAGGTCCGAAAACTTGAGAAAAAACTTCCAACTTTTCCAGTTTGGGGTCTTTCAATTACAATGTATCATGAGTTTTAAGGACACCACAAAGAAAGAAAGAAAAATGAGAGGCATTGCATTATCCCCTATCAAATGCAATGTCCAAACAATATCTACTCGAAACAGTTCAGCAACTGAATAGTCCTGGGCCCCTGCTCAGTGACAACTGGACAACTTAATCTCTGGAGGGCACATGAGCTGAGCATCCCAGCCAAAGGAGAGGCTATTGTATCTTTCTAAACATGATGTGAAGATTTTGCTCATTCTCTTTTTCAATACTTTGTATTTTTGGAATGGGTGATTTCTTAAGGACAGCGATCATAATTTTAGTCCTACCTATTCTTGTAAAGGTATAAAACAATATATCTATACATTTATCCATCAATCTATTTCTATTTTTCTATAAATCTAAGTCTATATTTAAATGTGGTCTATTCCTATAAAGATATAAAACCATATGCATATAAACAACTACATAATTATATATCTATGTACCTATATCTTTATCTATAAAATCATAATCATATAATAAGATGTCACTAATGAAATCAGGCTTGAGCTGAAAGCTGACACATTGGTAGGAGTTCATAAGCAAAGAAGGAAGAACATTCTGGACTGAAGTAACAATGTGTAAGGCCTCATGGCAGGAGCAAAGTAATTCTGAGACACTGAATGTAAGTCATGTGGCTTCAACACACAATTTAGGGATGGGTATGGTACAAGAGCTAACTGCAGATTTAAGCACAAATTAGACTTTACATGACATTTCTGGCTAGGTTAAGTATTTTGGTTTTCATTCTAAGAGCAATGGAAAACTTTAAAATGTTAAAAAGAAGCAATTCAATTAGATTTATATTTCAAAATATACCCACTCCGGCTCTAACATAGAAAAAAAAGTTAGGGTGCTGGGTAGTGAATATGGAGATGACTGAAGATTAGATTTGAGAAGTAACAATACATATGGAAAGACATAGACAGGATTAGGGTATATTTAGGACAAAGTATGGCTAAAACCTGTTCATGGATTGGGTATGAGACTCTAAAGGAGAGAGAGGCATCAAAAGAGACACTTGAATTTCTGACTTACAAAGATTTCACAGGTTAATTTTCTGGATTGAAGCTAATTACGTTCTTAGAAGTGAACAAGCTATATTTGGGTAGATATTAGTAAAGATTAAGAGCTGAGTTTGACTTTGTAAAAAATGTCAAGCAGGCAAGTGCAGCACAGTGAAAAGTTCTTTCCAAGACACGTGAATATTGGAGTCCTTCATGCTTGGGTGGTAATCACAGCTGTGAGAATGGGCAGAGAGATACAGTCATACCAGGAGGGTCTGGTTCAGAGTCTCCAGAAACTCCAACATTTAGTGTCTGTTTAGAGGAGGCTGAGCCTACAAACACGTCTACATAGGAGGAAAACCAGGACAGTGATCAACAAAGGAGGCTGGAGCTCCCAAGATTAGGTGCCAGCAGATTCGACGTTTTGTGAGGGCCAGCTCCCTCAAAATGGCGTTCTTTGAAACCTCACACCATAGTAGGGGTGAGGGGACACTCTGGGATCTCTTTTATGAAGTCATTGATCCCATTCATGAGAGCTCCACCCTCCTGACCCAACCACCCTGCAAAGATCTCACCTCCTAATTCTATCACCTTTGGGGTCAGAATTTCAACATATAAATTTGGGGGAATATAAACATTCAGTTCTCTAAAATTTTTTCTTTCACTTTTAAACTATTCTTCTGATATGGTTCCAACTGTTTTAGTCTGACGGGACCACTAAAATTCTACATGTTCAGCTGCTAGTGACTAATCTCCATGTAAGTGCGATTGAAAGTCTATAATCCTGCTAGCCTGAGATGTCTATAGGTATTTTGGGACCTGAAGCTCACAAAATTTAAAGGCAATCTTTAAGAATAGTAACTCGAATTACATATGGAAAAAGAAGGTGTGGAAATTTCTAATGAAATTCTATTTCTTTCGAATGAGGAAAAATTACAACAGATTAAAAATTTTACAAAACTGACAAATTCCAAAATACCACAATATCCAGAAAAATAGTATATATTTTCATTAGTTAACTGAATGATGCAACTCTGTAACACTTTTTCCCTTTTATATTTGGTTGCATAATTTTCTACCAGTCTTTCATATGACAACATCATACCATATTTTTGGCAAGGAGAAAAAAAATAATTCATTTTCTCCTCTTGCATTGTTTGTATAAATTTAATTTTTCTTTTTATTAATTTATATTTTTTAAATCTTCTCAAAAAGTTCCAGATAATTGTTTGGAATTTTTCAAATTAGAGAAAACCTTAATTTTTCATAATTATTTTAGGATTTCTGATATTTCAAGTTTTCTTGTATAGGGTCTAACCTTCATTACTGTTTGAATAGGTGATATTCATTAATTGGTTTGTCAGAGACGGAGTGTAGGAGACCCTCTCCCTGAGTTTTATGTTTTTTCTTATCTGATTGGAATCAGCTCCATTTTTATTAGGACTTAATGAGAATGAACTCTGCTGACAATTTCCATGTCTAATAGTTGGAAAAATTTTCTGTAAACTACTTTCTGACTCAACACATTTCAAATCTTGTTTCTGTTCTACTCCTAGATCCTCTTATTTCTACCAGCTGCAGCATTTGGACACTGAGCTTCTGGATTACAAGATTAAATTTGTTTCTTACTTTGCTAAACGTATTCATTAAGAAATTAAACATGATTTGTCATACTACTTAAAATCCTTGTGTAAAAGAACACTCAGGCTAGCCATTTTATATCTTTACAAGCTTCAACTTTACTTACACAAATTGTCTCAACTTTACAGTTTATTTTTTCCTAAAAAGCTGAAGTTTAAGATAAGTGGCAGGATTAAAATTGTCCTATGTGGAAATACTAATGGATTTAAATGAAATGTCCTTAGCAAGCATATGCATTAACTCAGATGGGAAATACCATAACAAATTAGATAAGAAATGTTCTTTATTCATTCAGTGAGTCATTCAATTAAGAGCTATTCATTAAGGAACTCATGTGTTAGTTTCTAGTTGGTTGCTGGGAATAAAGTAATAGCATAACAAAATACATACAGGTACCCCCCACCACCATGATTCTAAGGTATCTAAGAATTTGGGGGGGAGGGGATGGAATCAAAAAAATAATTATATAGCTAATCATTAAATTGTTTTTTTAATTTAATTTAATTTATTTTTTATAGAGCAGGTTTTCATTAGTCATCAGTGTCATACACATCAGTGTATA
Source organism: Hyperoodon ampullatus (assembly GCF_949752795.1). NCBI lineage: Eukaryota > Metazoa > Chordata > Mammalia > Artiodactyla > Ziphiidae > Hyperoodon > Hyperoodon ampullatus. The sequence goes on from NC_136933.1 coordinate 33,412,689, forward strand.
CATGCCAATCCCAATCGCCCAATTCATCACACCACCACTCCCCCCCATGGCTTTCTCCCCTTGGTGTCCATACGTTTGTTCTCTACATCTGTGTCTCAACTTCCTGCTCTGCAAACCACTTCATCTGTACCATTTTTCTAGGTTCCACATATATGCGTTAATATACTATATTTGTTTTTCTCTTTCTGACTTACTTCACTCTGTATGACAGACTCTAGATCCATCCACGTCTCTACAAATGACCGAGTTTCATTCCTTTTAATGGCTGAGTAATATCCCATTGTATATATGTACCACATCTTCTTTATCCATTCGTCTGTCGATGGGCATTTAGGTTGCTTCCATGACCTGGCTATTGTAAATAGTGCTGCAATGAACATTGGGGTGCATGTGTCTTTTTGAATTATGGTTTTCTCTGGGTATATGCCCAGCAGTGGGATTTGTGGATCATATAGTAAGTCTATTTTTAGTTTTTTAAGGAACCTCAATACCGTTCTCCATAGTGGCTGTATAAATTTACGTTCCCACCAACAGTGCAAGAGAGCTCCCTTTTCTCCACACCCTCTCCAGCATTTGTTGTTTGTAGATTTTCTGGTGATGCCCATTCTAACTGGTGTGAGATGATACCTCATTGTAGTTTTGATTTGCATTTCTCTAATAATTAGTGATGTTGAGCAGCTTTTCATGTGCTTCTGGCCATCTGTATGTCTTCTTTGGAGAAATACCTATTTAGGTCTTCTGCCCATTTTTGGATTGGGTTGTTTTTTTTAATATTGAGCTGCATGAGCTGTTTATATATTTTGGAGATTAATCCTTTGTCCGTTGATTCATTTGCAAATATTTTCTCCCATTCTGAGTGTTGCCTTTTCGTCTTGTTTATGGTTTCTTTTGCTGTGCAAAAGCTGTGAAGTTTCATTAGGTCCCATTTGTTGATTTTTGTTTTTATTTCCATTACTCTAGGAGGTGGATCAAAAAAGATCTTGCTGTGATTTAGGTCAAAGAGTGTTCCTCCTATGTTTTCCACTAAGAGTTTTATGGTGTCCGGTCTTACATTTAGGTCTCTAATCCATCTTGAGTTTATTTTTGTGTATGGTGTTAGGAAGTGTTCTAATTTCATTCTTTTACGTGTAGTTGTCCAGTTTTCCCAGCACCACTTATCGAAGAGACTGTCTTTTCTCTATTGTATATCCTTGCCTCCTTTGTCATAGATTTGTTGACCACAGGTGCGTGGGTTTATTGCTGGGCTTTCTATCTTATTCCATTGATCTATGTTTCTGTTTTTGTGCCAGTACCATATTGTCTGGATTACTGTGGCTTTGTAGTATAGTCTGAAGTCAGGGAGTCAGATTCCTCCAGCTCCGCTTTTTTCCCTCAAGACTGCTTTGGCTATTTGGGGTCTTTTGTGTCTCCATACAAATTTTAAGAGTTTTTGTTCTAGTTCTGTGAAAAATGCCATTGGTAGTTTGATAGGGATTGCATTGAATCTGTAGATTTCTTTGGGTAGTATAGTCATTTTCACAATATTGCTTCTTCCAATCCAAGAACCTGGTATTTCTCTCCATCTGTTGGTATCATCTTTAATTTCTTTCATCAGTGTCTTATAGTTTTCTGCATACAGGTCTTTTGTCTCCCTAGGTAGGTTTATTCCTAGGTATTTTATTCTTCTTGTCGCAATGGTAAATGGGAGTATTTCCTTATTTTCTCTTTCAGATTTTTCATCATTAGTGTATAGGAATGCAAGAGATTTCTGTGCATTAATTTTGTATCCTTCAACTTTACCAAATTCATTGATTAGCTCTAGTAGTTTTCGGGTAGCATCTTTAGGATTCTTTATGTATAGTATCATGTCACCTGCAAACAGTGACAGTTTTACTTCTTCTTTTCCAATTTGTGTTCCTTTTATTTCTTTTTCTTCTCTGATTGCCATGGCTAGGACTTCCAAAACTATGTTGAATAATAGTGGTGAGAGTGGACATCCTTGTGTTGTTCTTGATCTCAGAGGAAATGCTTTCAGTTTTTCACCATTGAGAATGATGTTTGCTGTGGGTTTGTCATATATGGCCTTTATTATGTTGAAGTAGGTTCCCTCTATCCCCACTTTCTGGAGAGTTCTTATCATAAATGGGTGTTGAATTTTGTTGAAAGCTTTTTCTGCATCTATTGAGATGATAATATGGTTTTTCTCCTTCAGTTTGTTAATATGGTGTATCACATTGTTTGATTAATAAATTCCATGAAAGAGTGTAGATTTTGCATGCTAGCACATTCGGTTAAAGTAAATGTCTTTTTCATACATCTTTCTTTATACACTACAGAATAGTTACTAAATTTACTAAGTTTCTGCTTATTACCACCTATATTGTGAATATACGGTGTATTCTGAGTAGCATATAGTGAGTAGAAATTATTTATTCTTTCTAATGTACACCTGAGTAATTTTTCCACAATTCATTTTTAATTGGATTATTATATTCAGGATTGAGACAGGAGTGAAATTGATAGCCCTCAGAATTTTACCATCATTAGCCATTTTATCTTAAATGCTTTTAAGAAAGAATTTCCACTTTCAACTGCTACCAACACAGAGTTAAGGACCACGAAAGTGAGGTTTACCTCAGATTGAAGGAGCTTTAACTAATTTGAAATATGGTAAAAGGAGAATGGTAGAGTTAAAGACACGAATAACAGAGAGAGGGAAGGCGGTGCTCTGTAGATCAAAAATCATTGCCTGACCTTTTGGAAGAACTTTCATACCTCATTCCTGGGGATGAAGGCACATTCCATGCAATCCTGAACCTGCTCCCCAGGTATTAGTACACACACTGTGCCCCTCATTTTTCAGGATATCAGACTGTCTGACCTGTACCAGTTTGGCTTATATTCTCACCCCTACTCCACTCAGTTTCATTGTTATTGGCTTGACTCTAGCTTGCTTTCTTTGCTATTATCTTCTGCTTTGCATTCTGTTTTCTTAGAGTCTTCTATGCTTTCTAAGATAAAAATTAGTTTATATCCATATCCATCCACCAAAGAAAGAAAGTTGGAGGACCACTCCCCCTTTTTTTTTCTCAGTTGAAATGAGGGCATGACTACACAATGGGATTTCTTACTGGGAGCCTTTCCTAAGTATCTGAGTGTAGAGAGCCATCTACTTTACCCGAACAAGGATAGGGAAAATTTCAACATTCAGACTTTGTTTGAAGGTGAAAGGCACTCCTATCAACTTTAACCCAGAACAGTTTTATGTCCGTAGCAGACTTTATTTTTACAGGCAAAAAATGATTTAAGCACTAAACCTGTATCCTACATGTCTGCTAAACTTCAAATGATGGAAATGAGTTGCTCAAGAATGGCAGTCACAACATGATATTCAGGGACTGTCTCTGGCTGGTGCAATTTATAGCCATTTTTCAGGGACTGGCTTGGCTGCTGCAATTTATAACCATTTTCCCTCCCATTAGAGTTGTAGGCAAATCTAGCTCTATAAACCTTGACATCAGTTAGTCAAGCAGACAGGAGAAAAGTGACAAAAGGAAGGTTTAAAGCTAATTTTGAAATAGTTCTGTGACACTGCCTCATGAATAAAACGTAAAACAAATTATATGGGTGCGTATATACAGATTTAAAAGCAAGATACCAGAGAGTTCAGGAAGAAAGATCCCTGGCAAGACCAGAGAGACAACAAATGTAATGCAATTTAAGTCACTGGAATAAGACAGTGGAATAACTCACGTCTCATTATAAGAAATATCTGGTGAGCTACTTAAAATGTAAATGACTGTTCCTCATCCCAGAATTTCAGGAAAAAAAAATCTCTGGGGACAGACCCTCAGTGTCTACTTTTCCAGAAAATCACTCAGGTAACCTTTATGTAAATTAAAATTTGGGAAGCCTTTGACCATCTGTGATATTCTCTTTCTTCTAACTATTTTCAGTAAACTACTAGAGAAGGGGTCCTTTATGGAATCGTGTAATATAGGGGACATGATTGGTATCAAGGCACTGAGTGTTTTATGGGTTCCTCAGTGAAAGTATTAAAAAGAGGCTGGGGTTGCTAGTGGCAACTGTGGCTTCAGGCTTCGAGTACCATGCACATGTGCGGAGAGTGATAGATAAGGTCCGCCGTTAAAACTACAGCCACAAAGAACAAATTATGTAAACATGAAAAACAAAATAGGAAAAAAACCTACTACCTTAAGTTGATAATAGAAAAAATATGGTTTATATATAAGACTATTAAATCTTCAGTGGGAGAACACAGGAAGAAGCACAGTAAATTTTGGATACTCTAAAAATGCTCTTTCTGTAAGATAAGGGTAACAGGATGTTGTTGAAGACATTTAAATTGATGCCAGAATTGTTGATCATGAAAAAAATGAGTAGGCCATGTACAACAACGTCATTACAGTATGACAATACCCCTGGATGTCAGCCAAAATGGAGGTAATTTTCTGAAAAGAGCTCAGTCCTGAACTTAATCCAAAAGGCATCCATTCATAACAAAGTACTTTCAAGAAGGGAAAAGGCAAAGCCAGATATAGTCTGGATGATATATTTTCATTATAAAAACAAACAGCACACCATTCATTTAGAACTAATTTTAAACATACCTAAATAAAATTATTTAGAATATCTGCAATTACAAAACAAGTGTAATGTTTGCTTGTTTGAATGTAAGAAGTTTTTTAAGTGACAAAGAAAGAGCATAACACAGGGAACACCCTGAAACAGCACGCTCTACTGAATTTACAGGTGAGCTGATTTAAAATTCAATCTCGCTTCTCCGCTTCCACAATCCTATAGCAATGTTAAAACCCAAACACTGGTCCCAATAAGGATATGAGATTGATTATTCATATCCAGTTTAAATCCTTCTAGTCCTGAGAGAAATCATTGTGAAGAAAAGAATCACAGAGAGTAGGAAAGAAATAACGAGGTCATGAATTTTTACTTTGGTAAGTTTTATCTGGCAGCGAAGTTGAACAAGAGTTAATACTAGTCCTCCATTTCAAAGAATCAAAGAATTAATCCATATCTACTACAAAGTTGAAATATTTAAACATTCATTGATGCTATTCTATCATTAATCCATTCATACATGACATTAATTGAATGACTTCTAAGGGCCAGGGACTATACTGGGGATAAAGGGAAACATGAAATCTAGGGAAAGAAAGAGTCAATTTTAAGTCAGTATGATAAGATATACGAAAATGTACAAAAATTTTATCGTGCAGGGTTGTATATGTGTTTTGATACATTATTAGTTATAAATGTGTATGTGTGTAGCTACCTAAAATATATAATGAATTAATACATTAAAAATTATAACAAAATAATTATTAATAATTAAGTAAATAAGAAAAATAATTTTTTTTCATGGAACCATATAAGAACTGCTTCTGGGAGGTAGTGATTAAGATACACAGAATAAAATAAAAATTAATCAGGGGATAGGTTGTTAAGTGGAGGCTTTCCACACAGTGTACAAGACACACACAAAGGAACAAATACTGAGAGGTTAAAGGAATTTGATATTGTAAAGGCAGAAGTTGGGGTTTTGGAGGCAATGAGATTAGGTACATAATAGAGCATTTAGCCTATGGAATTTGAAGTTTATCTTATATATTTTTATTCATTATATCTTGAACAAAGTACAGTAATCAAAATATGGCACTTAATAAGTGACAATATTATTTCCACAATTACTACTACTACTACTACTACTACTACTACTACTACTACTACTATTCCATTTCATTATAATTAAGAGCTCTCATCCTAGTGGGAGTAAAAGGGAAATGAGAAGAGAAAGAGAAAATACTTTGAGATGAATGAAAACAAAAAGACAACATACCAAACTTATGAAATGTAGCTAAAGTAGTAATTAGAAGAAATGTTACAGCTATAAACATCTATATTAAAAAAGAAGAAAGGTCTCAAATCAGTAACCTAAGCTTCCAAGGACAAACTAAACCTAAAGTTAACAGAGGGAAAGAATAAAAAGGATGGAGGAAGGAGATAAAATAGAGAATGGAAAAATAATAGAGAAATCAACAACAACAAAAAGTTTTCTTTGAAAAGACCTGCAAAATTGACAAAGCTTTAGCTATACTGACCAAGAAAAAAAGGGAGAAGACTCAAATTACTAAAATCAAGACTGAAAGAGGGGACACTACTATGAACCTCACAGAAATAAAAATCATTATTTGTATACTATGAACAATTGTATTCGAACATATTAGATCACATATTAGATCACTAATGAATAAATTCTCAGAAAAACATAAGCTACAGAAAGTTTACTCAAGAAGAAATAGAAAATCTGAATAGACTTTCAAAAATTAATTTTTTTATAAATAATCAAAAAAATACCAAAAAGAAAAGCCTAGACCTATGTAGCTTTACTGGTATATTCTACCAAATGGTTAAAGAAAAATTAATACAACTATTCACACATTCTTCTAAAATATAGCAGAGAGGGAATACTTCTCAACTCATTCTATGAGGCCAGTATTACTCTGATTCCAAAACCAGACAAACACATCACAAGAAAACTCTGGACAAATATCTCTGTTAAGATAGACACAAAAATCTTCACCAAAATATAAGCAAACCATATCCAGCAATATATAAAAATAATTATATACATGATAAAACGAGATTGACCCAAAGAATTCAAGGATAGTTGACCACTCAAAAAGCAATCAATATAATACATTATATTAACAGAATAAAAGACAAAATCCACATGATCTCAAAAAGGAAGAGATGTAATTCATTGAATGTTAACAATATGTCAGGTATTGCTAGGCACTTGCAGAAATGCACTGCCACAATAAATCCTCACATATTTCTTAGGCATCCATGGTTAACATGACATTAACTTTGCTGAAAATGGAGAAAGCTTTGTTTCACTTTCCTAAACTTGAGAAAGGCAAGAGCTAATCTGGATTTAAGATTGGTGGTTTTCCAACAGAAACCACCCCTTAATTTGACCTCTATGTGTTCACTCTGTTATCTCTAATGAGATAAAAAGGAGCATAACCATAAGCAGCTCAGACTCTAATCCTAACAGATTCCATTAGAAGAATGAACTTTTTTGTGCTTAAGAGATAAAATATAAAAAGACTTAGGCAGGAATCACATAAACATATATGTACATGTATAGCTGATTCACTTTGTTATAAAGCAGAAACTAACACACCATGTAAAGCAATTATACTCCAATAAAGATGTTAAAAAAAAAAAAAAGACTTAGGAATGAAAGAAGCCAGTTGGCATTACGTAGCTTGGGGAAAGTTGCTTAAGCCTCCTGAATCCTCGGTTTCTCCCTCTGTAAACAGGGGCTCACAATGTATGCTCTGCCTGACTCATTTGGTTACCATGAGGATCAGATGGATATGGATTGATGTTTATGAAAACCCTCCGTCAGTATAAATTTTTTCACATATTAGATAACTTTTAAAAATTATCAGATAGCAAGAAGGAAACTTTCCATTTGTGAGTATTTGGGATTTTTATAACTTATCTTTGTGGAAAATTTACATATTTGTTTAAGAACACAACTTTACTGACTTTTTTTTAAATTAAAAAAGCATACCGGGGCTTCCCGGGTGGCGCAGTGGTTGGGAGTCCGCCTGCCGATGCAGGGGACACGGGTTCGTGCCCCGGTCCGGGAAGATCCCACATGCCGTGGAGCGGCTGGGCCCGTGAGCCATGGCCGCTGAGCCTGCGCGTCCGGAGCCTGTGCTCCGCAACGGGAGAGGCCACAACAGTGAGAGGCCCGCGTACCACAAAAAAAAAAAAAAAAAAAAAAGCATACCTTCCCAACTTAGACTGAATGGAGAAACTGACATAAGAGAGAACTAAATTTCTTTGCCTGATACAGTAATAGGAATTTTTAGAGAAGGAAATTGGGCCTCTGAGTTGAAGGAAAATAAATGAAAAAAAAAAAAATCTAAAAGGAGAGGGTGTATGGTGGTGAGCTGGATTTTAAGGAAACAGATGGCCAGTAAGAAATTCTCTATGATAGGTAAATTCTAATGATCTTAGGACCAGTGATGACTGCCATCAGGGTTTAAATTTATTTTCTTTCTTAGGGTATAATTAACATCCATTAATCTCAAATATTTAGGAAATATCTGTGACATACAATAGCTTTGCATCCATTATTGGTTCTTTGTTAAATTATGTGGTGAAAGGATTATGTTTACGTTTTGGGACAGAATTATCACAAGCAGTGTAAGTATCAAGGACTGATGATGATAGGATTCCATAATGATTAAAAGAATCCTTACGGTTTGGGTTCAGAGCAAGACTTCATTGGAGACTCCTAGAAAAATACAAGGACTCGCATCTCCAGAGAGTACTGGCAGGTATCTCTAAGCAGGTGTTGGTTTTATGTGAAATGGGAACCAGGGTGTTAAGGAAGAGATGATACCAAGAGTTTGGATGACTCAGAGACATTACATTACATTAACAAAAGTTAATTTCATAGGACCAAAACAAATAATCTATGAAACAGAGATTAACACAAAGCTAAGCATTAACATTTATCACTGAAATTCAAATGGAAAGACTTTCTTTTAATATTATCATCATGATAACTATATTTTTTATAAAGTCAGATGCACCATGCAGCCATATAATTTGTCTACCTACATAGGAGATGTTTTCAAGTTAATAACCATTTAATGCAACACCTTTATTGAAAAAGGCAGGTCTCTACTTACAGAATCAAGAGCCAGCAATTGCATTTATGGCATATGGTATTCAGTCATTCACAGGAATGACTTGGATATATTGTGGGTTCAATTCCAGATCACCACAATAAAGTGAATAACACAATAAGGCAAGTCACATGAATTTTTTTGGTTTCCAGTGAACACTATATGGTAGTCTATTAAGTGTGCAACAGGATTATGTCTAAAAAAATGTACATGTCTTAATTAAAAAATACTTTGTTTCTAAAACATGCTAACCATCATCTGAGCCTTCAGTGAGTCACGGCAGTAACATTAAAGATCACTGAACACAGATCGCCATAACAAATATAATAATAATGAAAAATTTTGAAGAATTGTAAGAATTACCAAAATGTGACATAGAGACACAAAGTGAGCAAATGCTGTTGGAAAAATGGCGCCAATAGACTTGCTCAACCCATGGTTGCCAAAAATCTTCAGTTTGTAAAAAATGCAGTATCTGTGAAGTGCAGTAAAGCAAAGCACAATAAAACAAGGTATGCTTGTATACCTAAGTATTTATTACTTTTTGCACATATAGTAGGTAGCTGGCAACTCACATTGCTTTATGGAAGTTTGTGTGGCCACCTTCTCTTCTCTATTTCTGCTCATCACCCACTCTCATCCCCCAAGATGGTATTATTCGTCTATCCTGGTTTGTACCAATAGAGTCCTTTTGTGGGTACATTCATATTCTAACCAGCCTAAAAGTGTTTCCATATGATTTAAGTCAGCAATGATGAAATACAAGAATTAGGAGATAAATAAGATATAAAAATAAAAGATGAAAGAAAGAAAGCATGGTTGAGCATGATTATCAATTAATTCAATTTTTTCTTTTATATCTGAAATATTTGTGGGGGGGAATGAAGCAATTGGCATTAACATACCAATTTTGAGTCAGGGATTTTGTTGTCATTTAATCTTTATAAAGCATTTGAGAGATGGCATAATTAGCCCCATTTTAAGAACAAATCTACTGAGTTTCAGAGAGATTTGGTTACTTCAGGAAGTTTACATACCAAATTAAAGAAGGATATAATGTTCAAATTTTTATCTGATTTCAAAAACCTTGTTCATTTTTCGGGAGCATAAAACAAGTCTCCAACTCCTACACTCATTGGAAGATATATACCAGGCAGCTACTTTATGCAGTACTAAAATTTCAAATTTAATGTACTTGTAATGATTGTAAATATATTTTAAATCCATAAACATATAACCTATCGTTTCAGAGACATTTTGAGGAACAAATTTGTATTTGTGTGATATGAGAGGACAGATGAAAAGGGATAAATCTACCTTCTTTTAAAACAATCAATACCTTATGTAATGTACATTATGTATACATTTAATTATCACTGACAGAACAGTCTCTTTAAAAAATGAAAACTGTAAAAATTTTGATAATAGACAATTCTAGAACCTAAAATATATAGACATTTTAATTATATATATATATATATATATACATATATACCTAAAACATGCAATCGTTTGAATGTATAAGTCATAAACAAAAGACTCTCCTTTCCAAAAATCTCATATAGGGAGATGAATTTTGAATTCTTTACTACGATCAGGGTCCATTCTTATTTCTACAGTCTACCGTCTGGGCTACTGTGACATTTCATTGAGTCATTATTCTGGGACAGCCATGTTACCAAGCTTATTATGTTCTTTAACCTTAAATAGTTTTGTTTTGTTTGGATCTTGCCTTGATTTGGGGAAAAAGATATTTTGCTCCATGAGGTACATTTCTAAACGATGTTCCAGAAATAGACGAAACAAGCAAATTATTTGCATGAACTGTTTCAACTGAGAAAATAATGTGCTCCTGCAGCCTCCTTGTCCTGCTTTGCCTCCCATATGGAGGACATTGAAAGATCCCCATGCCGCTCACAGACTGCTCATAGAAAGATTTTCAGACCTAAACAGAGGGCTCATTTCCTCAATTTAACAAGCAGTACCTAGAAATACCATGCATGCCATCTGATGATTACAATACAAATGAACAGGTAAAGATTTTTTAAACTTAAATATACATCAGACATTTTTTTCTGGTTTATTGGGTTTGTTTCATTGATTATTTAGGAAACTTCAACATAAAATATTTTTACCTAGGGTTCCTGAGTTTTATTAACAAACTTAGTAGAACAATCCTAAAAATTGTGTCAATATTTTCATAGTTCAAACAACTTTTAGATACTAAGCAGCAAATGATCACTTTTTCCCAGTTTAGCGCTTTTGTGTAACGGTGTGTGTGTCTTTCTGTGTGACTATGTACACATCTGTGAACATTCTAATGTCTCCAGCATGGATTTCAGTATCTTCCTTTTTACAGCTGGAACATGGCTGGCACTTAGGAAAGCGTTGATTTACTTTTGCATGTCAAATATGGAAATACAGCTTTTCCCTCACACAGTGACTAATGAGCTTGTCAGTAGAATGGTGTTTTACACAGTTTTATGCAACAAAGTGCTAGTGGCTACTTTTTATTCTATACCCAAAGCAGCAAAACATGGCAAGCAGAAGCAAAATGTCAAATGTAATCTATCATGACTCAATTACATGTGACAAGAAACATAAAAGGAAAGAAATATAGTATTAGATAAATCAAAGAAAGCACATTAGATAATGGAAAGATTTTACTTATTTCTCATAATGCATTACTTGCCAGCAATAAACAACTATATCTAGTCAATTTCCCTACACCGTAATTACGAGACATGCAAATACTATCCTCTTCTCCATCTGCTTCTCTTTAATTGTGATAAGCAAAGTACAATATCTAAATTTGCCACTAATTCTTTCAAATAAGCTAGCAATGGGAAGAGGCTAGTCAACATTCATTACAAGAAACATCTGAGATAAGTAGTTTCAATATCAGCTTGTCAATAAAGTGTGAAGAATCAACATCGTTACAATTTCCTAGAGCCAGTAGTGGCAATTTTCAGACCAAAAAAAAAAAAAAACAGTTCATTAGCCAGGCATCTGAGAGGAAACTGAACATACAAATCTCAGTCAATATTTTCATGATGAGTTAGGATGCAACCATCATAAAATATCCCACTAAGACATTTTGGATTCACATATTTCCAAAGCTGACACAGAATCCAATGAATAACGGCCTTCTGGAAGGTTCTGACAATATTTCTTCTGGCAACAATACCTAGTATCAAATATAAGTGACTTTACTCAGATTTCCTGTAGCAAGGCACCTCTGTGATGTGGTTTCAAACATGGAGACAGTCACTTGTCAGGCTTCGCAGAATTGATGGGAACATCTGAAGCCTAGAGCTGCAATCTCCAAGAAGACAGCCACCAGCCACATCTGGCTACTTAAATTCAAGTTTAAAAATTACTGAAAATTAGGGCTTCCCTGGTGGCGCAGTGGTTGAGAGTCCGCCTGCCGATGCAGGGGACACGGGTTTGTGCCCAGGTCCGGGAAGATCCCACGTGCCTCGGAGCGGCTGGGCCCGTGAGCCATGGCCACTGAGCCTGCGCGTCCGGAGCCTGTGCTCCGCAACGGGAGAGGCCACAACAGTGAGAGGCCCGCGTACCGCAAAAAAAAAAAAAAAAATTACTGAAAATTAAACAAAAATTAAAATGTTGGTTCCTCAGTAGTTTCTCACAGGATCTTATAAGTGTGGAAAGCAGACCTTTGGAAATATTTAGTGAACTGTGTGACCGCTCCTAAGAAAGAGCGAGGATAAGCAGGTTGGGTGTTCTGAGAAAAGTGCAAGCCCAGCATTTCACAACGGAGGTCTAGTTACAGGGGACCCTGGAGAGAGACATTCCTCACAAACACTGCATACCCCTGCCTACCCAGGAGTGGGGATCCTAGCCCTGTCTCATACCCTAAAAAGCTCCGCCCCACAGAAAAAAATTCCCCCAAATTCCGTCTCGCGGCTCTCTGAAGCCATGTTCAGAATAGCTTGGGAATCCTGCCATCCTATCCTCCACCTCATTACGTGAATCACTTTTTCATACCCTCTTGATATGATGTGTGTTGGCATCTGAACCAAATTTGTTATTTTTTTCAGGAGGGCTACAAGAGATAGTGTTGGTACTAGAAATGATTAATCCAGGAACAGGTTTAGATACAATTTATCATCTCTAAATATGCTGACTTTAAAAGAGACACCACATATCTGATTCATTCAGAAATTTCCGTTTAGAACCATGAAGGATAGTTCACACTATATGACCTAATTTAGTAGACACATTTGATAAGGAGACACCCTCACAACAATTAGGTTATAGAGCCACAAAAGGGGGCCTGAAATTTCATTTATGCAGACTCCTGTCACTGAACGTTGTCATGTGTATAATAATTACAGAGAACGTCCTCAGCCCACGATTGCCAATAATGGAAATGATCTAACTACCTTTCCTCGTCTCTTCTGTTTTTCTGACACCTCACATCAATCACATGGGTTTAATCCCATTTCCTCCTGTAATACTGTCAAAAGAAATATAGAACAGAAATCGCCCATAATAACTCTTCATGTACTTTAAGGGTAAGTCTAGGAAATAAATACCCCCATTTACCATCCCCAGCCCCAGGTACCAACTAAATCTCTTTTTATACTATATGTCCAATTCCTGGTTACCAGGTCATTCGCCATTTAAATATATCGTCTCTGGAATATTTTTTCCAGGTCCTTTTTATCTCTTGTGAAATAGAGACTTTACAGTTAGGCACTATGTCTCAATAATTTAGTGTTAGTGAAAATTAAATAACAGTTTCCATATTAATACCACTCAGACTCACGTAATAGTTATAGCAATATTTTTTGGCTCTTTTGTTTGTATCAGACAGTCTTCTAAATACCCACATCTTGTTGCCATGTTTTTGGACTTTCCATTCCTCTCTTGTCCTTATTATACGCTACAATTACGGACATAAAGATGCTTTTTTGTGTTTAAGGAAACTTCTTTTTTCTTTTCTCCTATCACCATAAGTAACCGTTCTTTCCCTGTTGTTTTTTACACAGAAGGATGTACCATTCAGCTCTGTCCAGTTCAGCCTTCACTAATGTTTCAGGGAGGGTAAAAGCCACTGGAATGTCTGGACACGTAGGAAAGGCTATATGGGAAACGGCAGAGATAGGAGTTGCTGGTTAAAGCAAGTAGTCGCTACTCTAGCTTTGCACCTGTGTCCTTGCTCCAATTCAGTTGGCACTGTTGCCTTTTAAAAATTACCAAAGATATTACTACTCTACACACATTTTATTTAGATCCCATACTGATTATAATCAGACTGTTGGGGATTCGTGGAAAGGAAATCCTCTCAAATCATTCAGTTTTAAAGGGGTGTTTTGTAGAATACCAGCCTCATGAGAATCCAGGCAAAACGGCATAAGCAAACGTGAGAAAAAGGACAGGACCTGACAGCCCCGGGCATGCTCACATTTGTACCTTCCTTTCTGCACGCCAGTGAAGTCTTTCTCCTTGTACTCACTCTGCTAGCTTTTCTCTCTACCCTACAGTGTTGGTTTCTGGTTGTTTTTAGTCATTTATCTTGCACATGACTTAGAATGGCCACCCCAGCCTCAAAATCTAAACTATACCCCAAGCCTAGCTGTTGCCACAACTGCAGAAGTTCCGCAGCTCCTATTTCAGATTTTGACTGGTCAGAACTTTTTATAAACCATGTCACAAATCACATATATTTCCAGATCTAAGAAAATGTGTCCAAACCTGATCCAATCATCTATTTGTGTAGTGTGGGGAGAAATGGAATAGAGAAGCAAAAAAATGTCCTAGCTGAGATTTTCTATGATGGTTAAATGCAAATAAATAGAGAAATAACTGATACCAACACTCAGGTAAATAAGATGTGTGGTGATATGAAAAGAGAAACAAGCAATAAAATATAGACAATGACTGCCTAAGATAAGGTTAGCCTTGGTTTAATCTTAATCAAGATGACTGTAGTTATCTAGATCTCTGTATCTAAAAACAATAAAAAGAGTAAATGAGAAATAATCATTTTTAGATCTGGAGAGTAAGACATACCAAGAAAGAGCAGAGAAGTTTAACAGGGATAACCAGTATTTACACTGGCACATACGGCCTGAAGAAAAGTGCTTTGCAGCAGATAATACAAAGACAAGCTACAGATTGTGTATAGTCTCATAGAATTTAAGGTCTCAATAAAAAAATGAATAACTCAAGTATCAGTTCTGAATGAACCATTACCAAACACCTAGTGACCTGAAGTGATTAGGATTCTTCCAGGTGACTAGGCTTTAGGGTTTCTGATTAGCACAAAATATCACAAGAGGCCACTTTGTGCTGGGGCATGACATATTATTTCTCAGAGCACATTAGATGCATTTTCCAATGTGACTATGAGCACATTTTATATGCTGTAATAAGATACTTGATAATATTGCCACATCACAGAAATGCAAAGTCAAATAATAGACTTCAAGAAAAATTCCTAAATAAACATTAATCGTACTGTATTTGCATTATATGAAATGAAAATAATAGCAATCCAAGCCCAGAAATGCCTGTGTACAGATGACTTTTATAAACATACATTCCTCAGCTCCATAACTGTAACGACTTTTGATCTTGATGTCTTATTTAGCATTGTGACAGAATTGGTTATATAAAGAGCACATCTGAACTTACTTTTTCCTGCAGGTAAAATTGCTGCTATTTGCAGAGCTTCCTCTTGGCCACCTGGTTCACCATTTCCAATCATTTTATTCATATATATATTTCAAAGAAGGCTTTCTATTTGGAAGTCATTACTGTGAGCTATGTTTTCTTTAGAAGCTCAAAAATCTCATAAAAATCTTGATCTATATGGATGAGTACCTTCCATTAAAAAGTTACATGTAGTTTGCCATTTTCCTAATATCCCAGGCAACAGTGCAAAAATTGTAACAAGAAGTAATTACATAATTGTCTTATATTAGAACAAATCAAAAAAAAAAACAAAAACTTCTGATAAATAGATAAAGCTCAGTTTTACTGTCGTCTCTTAAAATAAACCAAGACATACAAGTTTTGGTACATTTTGGACCTGAATGTGAAATTATTCAATAATTACACAAAACAAATAACTTTATCTTTAAATGAATATATATTCATGTATGTATGAATATATATATATATATATATATATATATATATATATAGAGAGAGAGAGAGAGAGAGAGAGAGAGAGAGAGAGAGTAAATTACGTGTGAAAATTGTAAGATATTTTAACGTGGTATTTTGGGTTTAATACCACCAGAATATTTAAAGGATATATTGAGAAAAATATTTTAAAATTAAACTTCATTATTTTGAGGTAATCATAGATTCATATGCAGTTGAAATATGTAATATTCTTTATCTAATTTTGCTCAGTGGTATCATCTTGCAAAACTATAGTACAATAGCACATATGACATATTGGAATTGATGCAATCAAGACACAGAACATTTCTATCCCCACAAGGACTTTTATAGCCTTTTATATCCTGTTGCCCTCTTACAGCCCCTCTTCACACCTGCCCTCATTCCTCCTCACCCCGGCAACCACTAATCTGTTCCATCTCCATAATCTTGTCATTTTGAAACTGTTATATATCTGGGATTGTACAGTATATAACATTTAGGATTTTCCAATGAGCACTGTTCTCAGTAGGTTCACAGGGGTTCCTGTGTGCTGCTGCATAATGCCCACAGTTTGGATACACTGCGGTTTAACCAGTCACTAGTTGAAGACCTCTAGGTTGTTACCTTTTTTTGAAAATATATATAAAGCTGCTATAAACATTCATATACAAGCTTTCCTCCCTCCCTTTGACATCCTGCTGGTGTTTTTCTTTTTTTCTTTTTTCTTTTTTCGGTACGCGGGCCTCTCACTGTTGTGGCCTCTCCCGTTGTGGAGCACAGGCTCCAGACGCGTAGGCCCAGCAGCCATGGCTCACGGGCCCAGCCACTCCGTGGCATGTGGGATCTTCCCGGACTGGGGCACAAATCCGTGTCCCCTGCATCGGCAGGCAGACTCTCAACCACTGCACCACCAGGGAAGCCCTACAAGCTTTTTAATAATCTTAAGTACTAGATTCTCTGGAATAAATTCTCAAGATTGTATACTTGTCATATGGTAGCTATATGTTTATTTTATTTTTTAGAAGCTGTCAAAATCTTTCTAGAGTGGATGCACAATTTTGAATCCCCATCAGCAACATATGAGGGATCCACATTCTCTGCATCCTTGTCAGCACTTAGCATTGTCACTGTTTTTAGTTTAGCCATTCTGATCTGTGGCATGGAACCTTGTGGTGGTTTTAATTTGCATTTTCCTAGTGTCTAATGATATTGAACATCTTTTCATGTGCTTATATGCCATCCGTATATCCTGTTCAGTAAATGTCTGTTCATGTCTTTTGCTCTTTTTTGAATTGAATTGCTTGTTTTTACTGTTGAGTTTTGATGGTTCTTTATACATTCTAGATACTAGTCCTTCAGTAGATATACGGTTTAAACATATTTTCCCCTACTCTGTAGCTTTTGTTCTCATCCTTTTAATTGGATCTTTCACAGAACAAAGTTTTAAGCTTTGATGGAGTCTAATTTATCAATTTTTCCTTTCATGGTTTGTGATTTTAGTGTCCAGTCTAAGATATGTTTACCTAACCCTAGATTCCAAAGATTTTCTGTTTCTTTATTCCTAAAAGTTTTATAGCTTTATGTTTATGAATTCTTTTTCCTAATATTTGCTTAAGGAATTTTAAGTCTATGTTCATCAGGAATAGTGTTCTGTTACTTTTTATTTGTACTCATTATCTAGTTTTGATATTAGTGGAATATTAGCTTCATTCATTAATTAGGAATCATCCACTCCTCTTCTATCTTCTGTAAGAGATTAAGTGGAGTGGATGTTAATTCTCTAAACATTTGGTAGAATTCTCCAGTGAAAACACTTGGATTGGAGATTTATTTCTAGGGAAGTTTTAAAATTATTAATTCATTTTCCTTCGTAGTTTTAGAACAACTCTGCTTCTAGTTTTTAACAGAGGCTGTGAGAATTTTCTTACTACAGCCATTTTTATTGTCAAATATTTACAGGAGACAATATTCTTCCTTCTATTAATAGATATCCTCTTTAAATGGTACCGTATAAGAAATAAATTTTAAAATGCAGTGGTGTATCAAAATGTCATCACCCTTGAGAGACTGCTTGCCCTCTTTCTGGAGGAGAGTTATGGAATGTGTGCCATCAGTAATTTTGATATGGCTGTCAGGAAGCTCAGGGCCATATTTAATCCTCAATTACAGCAACATGTTTGCCCTTATGGTGAATAAATTGACTTCTTATTTCTTTCCTTCCAAGTCATTTTTAAATTCACATCCCAATTTTTTTTTTTTCATATGTCATGACTGGGCTCAGATCCCTTTTGGAAAGGAGAGAAATCATAAATTAAATAGATTATTTAATGAGGCAGATGCAAAGATGCTTTACTTAGGCCCCCCTCAAAAAAATAACTTATACCAGGCTGTGAGTAGGAATGTGCTTTATCCTGATGTGATTGTGGGTATTAGCCCATGACCTTGGGATCTACTATGCTTATCACACACCACACCACCCAGAAGCTGCCAGTTGGATAAAGCATGGGAAAGGCCTGATTGAAGGCAAGCTCAGAGGCAATGCCATGAGAGAATGAGTCCCTCTCCTCTAGGAAATAGTATGCATATTGAATCAGGGACTTTGTATGGAATCGTCTTGTCAGAGGACGAACGCATGGGTTTGAGGACTGTGGGGTTAAGGAGGAGTGGCCCCGCTTATTGTCACTCTCAGTGACCACATTTGCAATCCCCACCCCTAGTTATAAGTGATTCAAGCACAGAGCAGGTGGTCCACACAGAAGACTCTCTCCCCTGAAGGGCACAGCACTGGTTCAACTGAACAACCTACGGCTTTTACCTGACACTTTGAGCACCAGGTAGTCCTCCCAACAAACCTTCTGTACTCTGAACTCCAGCTCAGTGTCTGCTTCCCAGAGAGTCTCTCTGGCAGTACTTAACCTGTCTACATTCTGTGGCTATTGAAATCAGTGGCATATATCTTGGATTCTTCTAACTCATTGGTCTTTTAAAATTTTTAGTTATGTTATATTAAATAACTTTTACCCAACCCAAACTTAATCTCGTATAAACAACAAAAGATTTATTCTTGTATAATTGTACAAATGCCTTCCATGAAATATACATGGGGTAGTTAGATAAAGAGAAATGAGTCTAATAGTTTATATTATAGTACTAGAAAGCTCACCATAGTGATAAGCAAATCTGTATATAATAGTCAATAAAAATGTGTAGAGTGAAAACAAAGGTTGATAATACTGTTTTAGCTTGCTTTCCTTATAATCAATAAAGATTCAATTTTGCTTCCAAAATAAGTAGCAACTATCTAAAAAAAAGCATGAAAGCTTGTCATAAAACAATATTTATGTCACCAAGTATGCCTTAATGTTGAATTCAGACCAGTATCTTACTGAAACAAAATAAGCATGGTTCTATTTCTCTTATCACAATAAGAAAAAAATGTGACTCATCACAACATGATGAATATTGTACCAAGATTAATAACTGTGAACTCTTCAACACACATATAAAATTCACAGTCTATGAAATTAAGTGCTATTTGCTGTAATTATTGTTTTCACCGATGATTCTTGAATTTCTCTTTATTGCTTTGTTTATGTTTAAATTTTCCAATTGAACCATGTTTATTACGAATTTGTTTTTATCTTACACTCTAATATTAAAGACTTTGACTCATGTACGCCATTATCCAATTTTGAAAATAATGTGTGTGCATGTCTGTGTGTGTGTGTATGTGTGTGTGTGTGTTTCTAAAGAAACATTTTGGAAAACCTGCATCATATTCAATAGTTTTTGCTAATTTTTTATCTTTCACTTCTGAGGGTTGACTCTTTTGATGACCCTTTACGACAGCCCTTCATTACTGTCCAGAATTCACAGCTCCTTACACTACTCACTAGAAGCTGAACTTTCAGTAACGCCAGTTCATTCTCACTTGAAATACTAGTAGTTGTGATCCTTGTTGGTCAAAATACTGTTTCAAAATATGACAGTCATTATATCATCCACATTTCTTAAATCTGTAGGTGGTTATGATTTAGAGACTAGATTATTTGTTTAACTAGTGATTTGTGAGCAGCTGAATTCAAGTTCATATACACAGAAAGCCTCATGGCACTAAATCATTGTCAGGAGATTTTTTTCATTTTATGTACATACTAGAAACTAGATAAGGTGATTTTCTGCAATTTAAGATGGAACTCAAATATACCTATCACGATAAGATTGAATTTATCTTCCCTTTACCTATTTATTTTTAAGTTTAATAAGACAATCTATTTAGACTTTTTTCCCTCCTCAAATTACAATGGTGGCTTACTGCAATACTCTAAAATGCATCCCAGAGTCAATAATTTATCTTTAGAGAAAAATATCTTTGAACGTAGAGCTTTATGGACAAAGAATCATTTTATGTCAGTAGTTTGATGACTGCATGTCAACTGATGTCCTCATATATGCACACCACCTATACTATTTCACTTCGTTGATGAAATTCTCATTAAATTGCTGTTATTTCTTTTCCTCTAGAACAGGTGTTGAAATATGAATATATTGTATTGTATATATGTCATTTGATTCATCTGCAAAATACTTCTCAGAGAAATGAATGAAATACTCTAACACAACAGAGAATCATTGTCATTTTTATTCCTTGAGACAAGAAATACAGATCTTCTGAAGAAGACTTCAGACTTTTTACCCTGACTAAAGACTCTAATTTGCATTGTCTACTAATGGGTTACAAACGGTTTAACTTGCCTCTAACATATTGGTTTCCTGTGAAGTTCAGCTCACATTGCCTGTGACCTGATAAGATCTCATCAGCAGCCTATAATCTCTCGGTTGGGCAAAACACTTAAACCATTTTGGTGCACAATTATCTCTCCACCTTTATGCCTGACATACTTCACTACAGCACCATGAAAATCAGTTTATTTATGTTTAACGCGTGGCAGCTGACAGCACTTCCTCACCATAGCAGTGCCTAACAGTTTATCAAATGTTGAGTTTGAAGTAATGTCGATAATCCTGTCTGTGGCTGATGCTTCTACAACTGTTAATAGCCTGATCTTTGAAAATATCATCTTGTATACTGCTATAATACCATAACAATTTTAGCTTTTTTATTTAAAAAAAAAACTATGGCTCTTGACTCCAGCTGCCTAACCCATGAAAATGTTTTTTCTTTCAAATACCTCAGTATTTATAAATATAAAATATTTATCTAGATTATACTGTACAAAAGTTTGCAAGATAAAGAAATAAGTTTTTTTCTTAACATTTAAAAAAAGATTCTTCTAACACCTGGTTTAGCAAAGCCTAAGGAAAAAACATTTCACTATCCTTTGTCATCTTTGCTATTCCACAACGATTGAAATTTAGTTCAATTGCATTGGACATCTTTGTCACACAACTTTTCATCCAGAAAGAAAAAGATGGAAAGAAGGAAGGAAAATGTAGGAAAAGGGAAAAGAAAAAGAAAGGAAACGTTTATTATTGTTTTACGTACTGTTAAGGATATTGTTTAAATCTGACTTTGAAACAAAGCAATGGACAGAGCGATGGGCAATAAAAGAGTAATTCCTGAAGGTTGTATAACTTGTCAATAGTAACAGGAGATAAGAGAACAATAGAACTAGCTTACAATCGATCTATCAATTCCACTCCTGGATATTTATTTGAAGAAAACAAAAATACTAATTCAAAACGATATTTGCACCCCAGTACAAATTTAATTTAAACATCTATTGATGTCTAAAACAGTAATCAAAACAGAGATGTACGCTTGGCCTACTTCAGATGGCCACGTGCCATGGACAGTACATGACAGAGGCACTCTGACTGTAATTTTTTTTTAGCATATTTTAATTTATCAAGGTTGAAGTGGCTGTGTGGACTGCATTTCCTAGTTTAGCTAAACTACTCATAACAAAGTAGCCAAATGACTTAATAATCTTACTAAAATAAGGCAAATTGAAAATATAATATTAATGATGTGAGTACAGTTAGATGAAAATTATTCTCTTCCTAAAATTATCTCTTTTCTTGCCATATTATAAAATAAAAATAATGACAATAAAATTAGATCTGAAAAGGAAGTCTGCCAATATGGTAAACATTTCTAAAAGTCTATTTGAAATGTAGATTTAAATATTTTATTGTTAGAGATGAACTTGGTCAAGGCCCATAACATTCCTTGACATATATAAGTTGACAGAGGTATCATGATGAGGCATGCCCATTAAAAACCAAGTATCCAAAAGACAAATACACGATAGAGTGAAAGGGTTTTGTAAATAAATTAATTTAATTAATTTAAACATTTATTTAAATGTCTCATTTTATATTTATGCCATTATTTTAAGATTCTAATCCTTCATGAAATATATACCATCTTCAATTTGTATTAGCAGAGCCATAGATACATTTAATCTATAAATAATAATAATATAGTTGTATTGGGAATCTGTGGTCAAAGTTTTACTAATATTAGTACTTATTCAGAAACACTTGCAGAGCAGTGCTTTAATTTTGTGGCACTGAAACCCTCTTCCTTTGATTTCTTAGATTAAACTAACCTTTACTTTTTAAAGACAATTTTGACTTTGATCATAAATATCTTGTGACCCACTTAAAGAAACTGAATCAAGCATGAGTTCTTTTAAATTTTAATTTAATAATGTCAACGTAGACATAGAGAATGGACTTGAGACACAGGGAGGGGGAAGCGTAAGCTGGGACGAAGTGAGAGAGTGGCATGGACATATATACACTACCAAATGTAAAATAGTTAGCTAGTGGGAAGCAGCCGCATAGCACAGGGAGATCAGCTCGGTGCTTTGTGACCACCTAGAGGGGTGCGATAGGGAGGGTGGGAGGGAGACGCAAGAGGGAGGGGATATGGCGATGTATGTATATGTATAGCTGATTCACTTTGTTATAAAGCAGAAACTAACACACCATGGTAAAGCAATTATACTCCAATAAAGATGTTTAAAAAAATGTCAACAGTATCATTAATTTGCAAATCAGGTGTTCTACCTTTAACTAACAATATAAAAGAACTTTATTTTTCTCTGGCACACAATGCTTACGAAATCTCAAATGAGAAGAAAAATATTAAAGATTTTATGAAGGCTATATACTCTGTCAGCTCAATGAGATTCATCAGGAATCACTCTTTGATTAAGTATAAGTAAGCTTGACACTTACATAGAATCATATTAATTATCACCTCAGGGTGTGAGGGAATCACTTTTACAGAACTGAAATTTGCCATGATAACATAAACCTATGTTAAATGACATTACAAGAAACATGTGACTTTATAGTCACTCTAAGAATGTTTTTGAGGACATGGTCTGTTGCAGCACACTCTCTATTCTATTAAGGTTCACAGACAAAACTTCTCTCTGGTTTCAGTAATTTTTGTTTTGAAAAATTGATTTCATTCAATTGAAATACATTTTTTACTATATAGTTGCCAATAAAAAGGACAGGGTATATGATTACATGTAGTAGAGGGACAGACAATATCTAAGTAAATGAAACAACTAATAACAACACATTGTTAGATTGTGATTCGAAGGAAATGAACAAGATACAGAAGTTTCTTACTTTGATTGTTGGTGCATATCTAGTTACATACAGGAGATAGGGAAGGCTCTCCAAAAGGTAACACTTAGCAGAGAAAAGGTATTAGAAGGTTAACAAAAATATCTCAACAAATAATTAAGAAATACATTCCTGACAAAGGGTATACTTGTGTGAAAGTCCTTCTCTGGAAAAGAGTTAACTGTCATCAGATAACTGAATGTAAGTTACCTGCATTTGAAGCATTGAAGGAAGAGAATAGTAGTTGTATCTAAATTTAGGCAGGTCAGCAGAAGCTGGAAAGCTAGACTTTTGCAGTTTTTCTCATGGATAAGATTTACTTGCATTTCAATGTAAAGCCATTGAAGACTTTTAAGCAGGAAGTGACATAACATTCATTTTATTTTCACAGTATAAATACGTTGCCTTATAAGGAATAGATTGGATAAAAATAGATACTGGTCATGGGAAAACCAGTAAGTAAGTTATTATAATAATCCACCATTTATTTGTTATTTTCTTGCCATAGAACAGATTCCCACAAATGAAGAAGATTAAACCATTATCTCACTGTTTCCTTGAGTCAGGACGTGCCTTAGCTGGATCCTCAGTGAGGAGTCTCACAGTGTAATGGAAAGTGGGGTCCGGCTGCTCGCAGCTCCAAAGCCAATAAAGAGGCCAGGTTGGTGGAAAGGAAAGTTTGCTTTATTTTGGATGCCCGCAACCTTGGTGGGGAGGGCGGACTCCTGTCCAAAAGCTAACTCCCCCCACCACTGACAGTCACGGGGCAAGAGCTTTTATAGACAGAGGGAGGGACTACCTGAAGAAACAGCACAGTCAGCTCTGACAGCCATCTTGAAATTGGTCAGCGGTGGTCTTTATCAGCAGCATCTTGATTATTTCAAGTACAATTAATCATCAGTTCCAGGGTCGGTTTGTTCCCATTTCTTTGAGGCCAGTTCTTGGAATTGTGGCAGCTTATGTCATGGCTACAGCCTGGTCATCACGTAGTTAACTTCTTCCATCTGGTGGGGTTTAGTATCTATAAGACAGCTCACAGCACACGGCTCAGAATATCATCTATAGCCCTTAAACAGGAACTAAAGGTCCTTGACTATGCTTAATGACTAAATATTATTATTTAGTCTTGTTGGATTATTTTCCTTTGTTTCTACATTTTCTCAATTCTCTGATTAAACTTATTCTTTGGTTAAAGTTTTTCCACAGACAAAAAGGCAGGCGGAGGACCTGGGTGGTGAGGACCATAGGGTGCTGTTCTGTTTCAACAAGGCAGAAATAAAGGTGGACTTCATCTGAGGCTTGGGGTGTTCTTTCAATTTCATATGTTCATTAGCAGAACTAATTTCCATGAAGTTATATAAGTTACAGCAGTCTGCTTTTTCAAAGACAGCATGAGAGTCTCTTTTTGACCCTTTTTTAAGGGCCCAACTGATTAGGTCAGGTCTACCCAAAGTACCCACCTTTTGATTGACTCGAAATCAACTGACAAGGACATTTATTGAATTTGCACAATCCCTTTGCCTTTTCCACAGGACAAAACCTAATCATGAGAATGATTTCTTATCATATTCACAGGTTCCTTCCATACCCAAGAGGAGGAGATTATACAAGGCATGTACACCAGGGAGCTCAAACCTGGGGGCCATCTGAGAATTATGCAACTAAAATCCACCCTATGGCACTCAACAACTCACTTCTCTCCCACATGCAAAGTATGTTCACTCTCTCCCAAGATTCTGAGCCTTGTATACCATTATAGTATCAGCTAGGTCAATGTCCCAAATCTCTCCTAAATCTTACCAACTCAACGTCCAAAATCTCCTCATCTAAATCAGGTGTGGATGAGGCTCATAAGTATAATGTATAGGTTCAGATCCTAGGGCAGGACTCCTCTCTATCTGTACACCTACGAAACTAAAAAGTCAATTTACATGCCCTAAACACTCCCAACAGCAATGAGAGGAAAGACCTAGGATAGCAGTTGTAGGTACTCCACTTCAAAAGGGGAGTAAATAAAGAGTAAGAAGGAGTCACTGATCCATAATAGTTCTGAAATCCAGTGGATAAGGGTCATATTTCTCTCCATTAGGTTTCAATGCTTGGGTATAATCCTCTAGGGTCTCAGCTGGGCTCAATCGTCCTGAACTCTGAGTCATCCTCTCTTTTTCATGAAAGGAAGAACATGTTTGTAGGTGAGTAATTTTCACAGCCTGTTTCCTGCCAGTAGAATTCTTGTGGGTCCAAAAACCTTCTTTCATTTTGTACTCCCTCAATCTATTTTTGTGTAAGCTGGCAGTGTTTCTGCAGAAATAAAATTTCTCAAAATCCTTGTGGGTCTTGTGTATCAATATATTCCACTGGGTTTCACTGCATTAGGTAAAAGTCATATTCACAGATCTTTTTTGAGATAATCCTGATTCTATCTTAGGCTTCTGCTAAAATGGCTGAAGGACAATGCCCTTAAGCTTCGAGAGGCACTCTGGTTTGGGTAAGAAGGTACAAGCCATGTCCTTAATCTCTTGAAAAGATCCTCTCTGCGACTGACTACTCTGATCTTTTGATCAATCTAACGTTTTAACAAAAGTCTGTAAGCTTTTCTCTATACTACACTTGCTCTTTTTTCCCCTCTATATTACAATTTGTGCAGACATCTCTGATGTTTAGCATCTTTGTCATCTGGAGAGGCAGAGAAGTTTTAAAATTATCCAGTCTGGTTCCTTTTTGTTTAACAGTTCTTCCTTGACTTTGTCTCTTGCCTCTCATATTTTACTATAAACGCAAAAAAAGAAAAGAAACAGTACCTTTAACATTTTACTTGATAATCTCCTTAGCTATATATCCAGATTTATTACAAATTTTGCTTTCTACATAACTGCATCATGACACAATTTCTCTAAGCTTTCTGCTGCCATGTAACAAGTATCCCCCTTCTTCTGGTATCCAGTAACAGAAGACGTTCCTCCCTTCCTTCTGAGCCTGTACTGGCAGCATCCTTAAAGGTCCAGATTATGACTACAGGTCTGATGAAGATGATATAGGCCTTCTCTAAAGTGATTTAGACTCTGTGTATCACACTCTTCAAGATTTTTCCTGTTTCTACCTGCTGTCCAGTTCCAAAACTGCACCAACATTTTAGATATTTGTTACAGTTGCCTCCACTTCCAAGTACCAAAATCTGAGTAAAAAAATGGCACAGAGTCGAAAGCCTAAAACAATATACACATACTATATCACAGTATCCATGGGTTAAGACACTGGTAAAGCTTAAGTGTATTCTCTGTTCATGGTCATGAAAATGTAGTCAAGGTATTAGCTGGGGCTGTGATGTCACTTGGGGCTTGAGTCCCCTCCCAAGCTCACTGGTTGGTGGCAGAAATCCTTATGGTTGTAGGACTGACTGAGGCCCTCAACCCCCAGAGGATGCCCTTCAATCTCTGCCACATGGCCTTCTTCACAGCATGGCAGTTTGCTTCTTCAAGGCCAATAGGAGAGCTTCTCTTTTTTTTAATTTAATTAATTTATTTTTGGCTGCATTGCATCTTCGTTGCTGCGTACAGGCTTTTCTCTAGTTGTGGCGAGCGGGGGCTACTCTTTGTTGTGGTGTGTGGGCTTCTCATTGCTGTGGCTTCTCTTGTTGTGGAGCACGGGCTCTAGGTGCACAGACTTCAGTAGTTGTGGCTCGAGAGCTCTAGAGAGCAGGCTCAGTAATTGTGGCGCACGGGCTTACTTGCTCCACGGCATGTGGGATCTTCCCAGACCAGGGCTCGAACCCGTGTCCTCTGCATTGGCAGGCGGATTCTTAAACACTGTGCCACCATGGAGGTCCGGAAAGCTTCTTTACTGCTTCTTGTTTCTTACCTCGTTACCCTTTTACAGGAATCATCTGATTAGGGCAGACCCACCCAGGGTAATCTTCCTTTTGATTATATTATAATCAACTGATTAGGGTCTTTATATCTTTAAAATTCTTTCAGCTTTGCTATATGATGTAACCTAATCATAGTAAAGATGATCCATCATATATAAGTGTTGTGTCCACACTCAAGGGAAGGATGTTATAAGCTACAAAATATCTTATACTATTATTTCCATTACAATGTTATCATCTATATCATCATCTAGGGCTTATATGCAAAGTGTTGGGAATATTGGGTAACCATCTTAGAATTGTGTCTACCACAGCTCTTAAAGAGTTTGTATTGTCAACTAAAATAGAGGATATGGAGAGAAGTTGGTAGTTTTTATGATATATTTTGTAGGTAGATGTGACAGAATTTATTGGATGGATGGGATATGAGGGGTGAAAGAGAAAGAAAAGTCAGAGATTATGACAGGGTAACACCAACCATCCACCTAAGGTTGATTATAGTGCCGCAACTAAAATAGAAGTCTAAGCTTGTTTACAGCTTATAAGTGCTCTCCAATCACATACATAGATGTGTATCTATTTTAATACTGATTGCCAGAATTCTTGAACAAACATTTTAGTCACCATCTGGGAAGTAAGTGTGCCATCCTAGAGAGAATTTTCATTTTTGTTGTTCAGATATCACTATTCCTTTGTATCTTTATGCACTTATTTTTTGCTAGTGTCCTGGTTTTCTCAAACTTTTAATGTTATTTTAATAATATCTATCTCTCAGTATGATCTATCACTTAATTTCTGTTTAGAACAAGCTAGTACCTAATAAATATATAAGTGAATACGTGTATATGTATATATATATATGTATACATACAAACACACACACACACGCACACACACACTGGTTTATATACATGGAAGTATTTAGCATGTCTTTCATTGTTTTTATAGTCTGTCACTTGCTTGTCCCCCCCTTCATTTTCTGCAGTCAAATACCATAATTCTGAGCTCCACTCACTTAAACACACATGTAACTCACCAACATGCCATGAGATTTTTCATCCCTGTATTTTATTACATAGTATTTCTTCTGTGACATGTTCACCCTCTCCCCTCCTCCTGAAAGCTTCTTTTCATTATTTAGGACTTAGCTCAATCATAGACTTCCATTCCAAGCCCATCAACATTCTTCAGCCCCCTGTTTTTATCGATCATTCAACAGCATTCAACACGCTTAACTAGTCCCATTTCCTCTAAACACTATTCTCTTGGTTATCATGGCTGCCACGTTTTGTTTCAGATGGCTCACACTATTGTTGTTTTGCTCCTCTATCTTTGGCTACTGCTTTGCCATCTTGTCTTCTTCTATTGAGCCATTGCATGTGGGATTTTTGCAGTTAGGCATCATCATCTATCTTCTTCCCTTATTAGATAATCACTTCCATTAATTTACTCCTATGGTTTCAGTTGCCACATGTACATGGTTGGCTCCCTATATCTTTAGCTTACACAGCTGCTCCAAATCACAAGCCTGGATAACCAACTATCTATATAACAACTTGAACTGAATACGCTAAAGAACTCTCAGACTTATCTTGCTCAAAAAATAAAATTCGAATTCCTTGCCCTCACCCACCACATTAAGTCCTTTTCTGCTGCTCCATCTCTTGGTGAATCTTAGTCCCATTTATCTAGCAGTGCAAGTCGGAAACTTAAGAATTGTTCTTGACACCATCTCTTTCTTCTCTACATCCAGTGTATTCCAAATCCTGTCATTATCTTCTAAATATAGTAAAATCTCTTTAGTTCACTCAACTCCAATACCAACACCCTTGTCCAAACCACCATCATTTCTCACTTGACCAAGTACTGTATTATTTGGGAGGGCTTCTTCACTGCCACTTGTATCCTTCACGAGTCTGTTTGCTACGTTGTAAGGCAGTCATAAGTAAAAAAGAAAAACAACTTTCATCATGTTTAAACTGGCTTGGCTTCCCAATGCTTTCAGGATGGAAACAGATCTCCTTAATGAGCTATTTAAGACCCTGCATAGTCTACCCTTTACCTATTTCTCCATCTGCAACTTTGACTATCCTTTACACTCCCGGCACTTGGTTTCTTTCTTACCACTGTGCCATTTCAAGCATTATTATCTTTGTTTATAACACTTTCTCTCCTAGCTCCACCCCTTTCATCTAGTTATATCCGACACTTCTTTCAGATCTTAGCTCACTTACTCCTTCCCAAGTAGGGCCTTTTCTGATCTATCTGCGAAGGGAGGGTAATTTGGGGTTTATGTAGCCACAGGGTATAGATGAACCTGACACACGCAAGACACAAAATAAATGCATGCTTCATAAATGATTAAGCTCTCACAAAACTGTGCACCTCTCCTGCACTGCATTTATCTTAATTCTAATTCCACAGTTACTCATATGATTCTCTAATCAATGCCCATCTTTCCCCAATAGACAATTTTCTCCATGTAGGTAAGAATTATATCATTTATTGTTCCACATGGAGTACCAGCCATAAACACAGTGACTTGCTCAGAGTAAAGAGTTTGCAAGTAATATTAAATGATAAAGAGTGCCTGAAATATAAAAGCAAGATCCTTTTGAAGTTATTTATGTATTTTCTCATATTCACACAAGAAGTCTAACAATCCAAGTTAGACTGGAAGATTTCTACAAGGTTTTCTAATAATGTGAGAATAATATATCAGATCTTCTTTTTACCCTAGTTGTTCAGAGATATCTATATCTTGAGTCTCTCAAATGAGAAATTGTCTAGGAGCTTAAAGAGACTAAAATACTGATTTGTATCATTTGAAGAAAGAAGAAAGGTAATATTCAAAGACTCTTAAAATTCTCTATATGATCAAGAATTCACAAGCATGTGTTAGAAGAATGAATGTTAAAAAATTAATAGATCTGTGTTAGGGATTTCCAAGCAAGTATCAAATATTTAATAAACTCTCTTCTATCAAATGATGTATGTGTTATTAAATAGAGAGAAAGAAGGGATGTGGGGAGAAAGAGAGAGAGAGGGAGAGAGAAAGCAAGAGAGAAGATTAAAAAAAAAAGGAGAAGGTCACTACTGGTATATATTTGTGTGGAATTTAACTTAATTGTACCTTTAATAAGGAAAAATTCATTAATGACCTATTATATTTCCAGGGGGAACACAGGCACTCAGAAGTATCTGATTCAATAAATATTAAGTGGAAGCTGGCAGCAAACATTAGTAAATAAACCTTACAGCCACACAAGAAGCTCAGCAGGTGCATAGGCAGAAAAGTAAATATTTTGGCAAATATTTGGAAACAATACATTAAGTAATAAACTCAGTATCATGTTCCTTAAAACTATGTTTGTCCACGATAATACAGATAACAGGTTTCATCCACCCTCTTATTGTACTTCCACTACTGAGAATTTAAGAAATTCTATTGTCCCTACTTAACTTTCCTTCCTTTGCAACAATAACACTTTTATTTTAAAACCCAAATTCGAGGCAATAGTATTCTCTCATTAATATATTATTTATTCATTTACTTATTCATTTTTCAAATAAATATGTACTAAGCAACTTGTGTCAAGAACCAGTTACTATCGGTAAAGTTGAAAATAAGAGGATCAGAAAAAGTGGTATTAAAAGTGTGATAAACGGAACCAGAGTAAGAGGTGGGCTTAGTATGTGAGAGATGAGGAGGACGTGAAGGTTTGTAAATTGAGCATCTGCATGGGCAGCCGATGTGTTGAACAGTATAAAGAGGAAAGCTGAATAATAATGAAACTGGACATGAAGTGACCTAGGAGGCCGTCTAGGATTTAGAAATTTGATGTAATAACTTTGCAAATAATTACGGACCTAGTGTCTTTGAGCCATAAATAATGGAGGTAATAAGAGACTTTAAGACAGAAAATAGGGGCTACAATAAATCAGTAATTTAGTCAAGTTGTCCAAAGTCACTGACAGTCTGAAGGGGCTAATTATGTGAAGAGGAAAAAAACTCAGATATGCAAATAGAAGATGGAGGGCTGGAATACAATATGAGTAAAACAAGACAGAAGGAAAGAGAAGGAACCGTTTCATGCTCCAACGTGACAAAGCTGCTGCAGTTTTTATAGCTTGTGTGTGCTTTGGGAATGAATGGGGAGAAAACGGTGATATTAGCTAACAGAGTTTCCGCTGAGGAAAAATAGGAACCTAATGTCCAGCTAGGCAGTTCTGTTCCTTTGGGCCCACATTCAGGACAAATTCTTCATATTTCTGAGAATGGAGCAACTTATAGGCTCTGGAGCCCTGCTTGCCTCAAGTACTTTCTAGCTGTGTGAATGTGGGGAAGACATTTAACCTCTCTGAGATGCTGTTTCCTTATGTGAAAAATGGGAATAATTGCAGCACTTTCCTCTTAATTTGGGGGAAGATACATTGAGATAGTGCAAATGTAGTGCTCAGCACATAGTAAATAATAAAAAAGTAATAGTTGTTGTAAACTCTACATTAAACCAACAGGCAAGTTTTTACTGTTTGTTTGGTGGCTACTATTTTCTCAAGAACTCTGCTGAGTATTTGATGTGACATCTAGACATCTGAATTTTTTGAAAGCTCTCTAAGTAATTTTGATGCACATGCATGGTTGTAAATAACCATATCACTTATAGTTATCCTGGTTGGATACGTCGGTTGGTTGGTTAACCTAGAACAGTCTCTCCTTATGCCTTAAGAAATAAAAGGCTGGTAGCCCATATTGATTTGTCAGTTATAATGTGCCAGGCACACAGGAGATGCTTTTCAAGCTGTATCTCATTTAATCCTCAGAACAAACCTATCAATAATTTTTGTTATCCCTATATATTATACTCCATTGAAAGTTATTATAAAATGTTGGTTATATTCCCTGTGCTGTACATTCCATCCCTGTATCTTATTTATTGTACACTCAGTAGTTTGTGCCTCTTAATCCCCTTCCCGTATCTCTCCCCTCCCCCCTTCCCTCTCCCAACTGGTAACCACTAGTTTGTTCTCTGTATCTGTGAGTCTGTTTCTGTTTTGTTACATCCATTCATTTGTTTGGGGTTTTTTCAGATTTTACTTGTGTTATAAATCTGCCATACTTCAATAAAGAAACTATTTTTTTTTTAATCTCAGGAAACTGAGACTATGAGAAATGAAATAATTTCACAAGTTCAAATTTTACCTTCGAGTCTCAGATTAGGATACTAATCTAAGGGAGGCTAAGTAATTCCACAGATAAGTGGCTGAGCTCAAATTTCAAGTGGTCTCCACTTCCATCACAATATTCTGCCTAATGGATAACAGGGTAATAGGAAAAGACATCTGAGGATAAAAAGGCAATTCACTTAAAGATCTGCTGAAGGTAGACAAGGTCACTTAATCAGGTGACAATCTCACTAAAGGGCTATAACACACTAATATGTAAAGGTGCTTTGCCTCCATGATACATCTTCTATGAAATCATGACATTTATTATGAAGAAACAATGCTCTCTGGCATCCGCTGTCAAGGGTTTCCTTCCGTTATTTAATTGAGACCTGTCACATTGCAAGTAAGTTATCCAAACAACTCTTTATGTGGGAGTTATTATATTGTCTCAGATACACTAGGATTAAAGAGATTGGCAGAGCAATTCAGAGGGAAAAAATTCACAACTTGTAGTCTTTTTTTTTCCCTTAAAGTACCCTGAAAAAATGATCCTGGAATTCTCTATATATAGGCAACTTGCTCTAAATTCATAAAGCAAATACTATCCTTAGTGTTTCCTAACGTAAATGTTTCAGCTCAGTTAAACCTCATCAATATATATTCTAAATCTGAGCAAATATAATGACTTTTATAAACACAATTTACACTCAGTGTCCTAATTTTTCCTGATAGCCTAACAAATTCACTTGTTCTAATGTAGTAAGTATAAGTAGTACTTAGAGGCAAAGTGTTAATCTAGCATAATACATTTCAAAAAAACATGTAAAATGATGCTTTAAGGTGTCAAGATTAGCAATTTAATAACATAAACCTAAACATTCAATAAACATTGCCTTTCAAAGTTGTTACCTTTAGAAAAATATTTTTTTATTTTTATTTAGCAAATATTTATTTAATGCTTGCCCTAGGAAAGGCAACATATTTCAGCCCTTATCCAATTGTTGCCTTGCATTTGTATTTATTTGGTTCATGGTTTCAACACCCACTAATTTTTAGTCTTCTTATAAGAAGAAATAATGGAATGATAAGTTGAAGTTGTAAGATATTCATACAGATGCATAATAGTCATACATAAATAATCCATAATTAATTAGGTATTTCACAATTACTTAGGAAATTAAGGAGTAGATGAACAGATTTCATATTCTTGTAACGTCAAAGAAATATGAACTTAACCTAAATTTCAAGATTTCTGTGGAAATTCATATTTCGCTTAGCACAAGGTACTAAGTAAGTATATACTATGCCAAATACTTCCTACAGTTTGAATATGTTTTTCTCAAAGTATGTGTAGACAATAATAGTACATAGTACCAAACCCCCAACACTAAAGAAGTGAATTACACACTGAGAAAGTTCCTCCCTTTATTTACATTATTTTCCACTTTTTGAAATACTTTAATCAACAAATATTGATAGAGGACCTGCTACTTGTCAGGCATTAATATAGGTTCTGAGGATACATCTTGAAGTAAAACAATGCCTTTTACAATAATATTTGGGGAGGGGGCAGAAATGAACAGGGAATAAATAATTAATATTCTACTAAGGAATATGAAATGGGAGAGAGACAGCCACTGGATAAGAGCATTCCATGGGCAATGTTAGTTGAAGTAAATGTGATAATGTTTTGTTTTCAGAGTTAACTTTAGAGCACAGTACGTCAGTTTTTTATTTATAGTAGCAATTCACAGTTTTCTTTAACCATTTTAAAGACATATTACTTATATGTCTTTATAAGTAATAAACATATGTTACTTTAAAATAAAACATTAATTAAGCAACATGTAAGTGGTGAGTGGATGCAGCAAAAATGATGGGATAGTATGTACTTCACTGCTAAAAACCATGAATTAAATATTCTCCATTAATATAATTTATTTTGAAAAAAGAGTTAATGTTGGAAAAAATAAGCTAAGATCGTCAGAACAGAAAGGGAAGAAAACCTAGTCAAAAGAAAGAATAAACACTGTCACACATTATCTGGCATTTGTGTGACCATCAGTTATTTAAATAGCTTTTCTTATAAAATGTATGCCTTATTTGGGGAAAGAGACCCCTCCCACTAAAGAAGCTTTCAATTTCCTCTGCTCACATTCCCAGACTCCCTGACAGCTAGGCTACAGTCTTTGCCACTCAGATGCGCTCATGGTGTGTAAAAATACAGGAACTATGGCAAGTCATCTCCGGCAGCACATGGATTGACAAAGTTTACAATAGTCCACTATCATTCTCCAACATCTACCTGTTTTCTGCACAGGCCAAACAGATCACTGAGATGGGAATATGCTGAGAATCACCACCCCACATCCTTCAGTTTCTTCATGGAGCTTCTCATCCCTGCAATCTCTCCAGGAATGTGCCACGGCTTTTGATTTACTATTTTTTTTTGTAGGTAAAGGAAGCTGTATTAATTTCTAATTGGCCTTTCCCATCATAATAAGTCCTTAATGCACAAGTGATTAAAATAGTGTGGGGATTCTGCCAGTTGCTTATATGTCTACTCCAAATGTGCATTCTGGAACTGGGCAAGTAATCACAGGATGAGTTTGGGAGCCAACCGGGTCCAATACGAGACTGATCTGAACTAAAATTCCTTGATCAACTGATCCACATAAGTCCCTACTCTGACTGGTGGACAATGATGTCTTGGGTCTCCAGGAATTAGTACGCTTATGCTTACACATATGTAAATTAACTAATTTGCTATTTTAACTTAAACTCGTGTATTTTTATTGAACTTAAAAAATATTCCCATTATGAAAACTCCAGACCCAGAGACTTTCGTAAGTATGTTCCTCTCAAACTTTTCTAAGGAAGAAATAAAACCAATCCTACTATATATAAGCCCTTTTGGAGAGCAAAAATAGAAAACACATTTTCCAACTCTTTTTATGAGGAATGTATGTTTGATATGAAAATGTGAACAACAACAAAAAAAGGAAAACTATATACTTTCATAAATATAGAGGCAATAATGCTACCCACAATATTAGAAAATATAATTCCAATTATGTATAAAAAGAATAATATATCATCTTCATTTAGAGTTTTAATACCATTATGTGAGGTTGGTTAAATATTTGTAAACCAATCAGTATAAGAATGTGTACTGTAGTGAGTCCTCTAAATATATCTGTCCACCAAACTAAAGCACTCATTTAGCCAGCTGCTGGGAGTACTGATGGCTGACAGATCTTAGCTGTCTTCCTCTATGGAAATTGCCTTTGGATATAGAGAGTCACCTTATTCAAAACCCCTTTTAGAAGCATCTTAAAGCCTATGTCACTTTTGCCTCAATTCAGGAAAATTCTGTAAGTTCATTACAGCTCCACATCTTCCTATGGGATGTCTAAAACCTTTGTTTTCACTGTATTGCAGCTCAAATTATCCCACAGCCTAATCCCTGCTTTCTTTACTTGTCTACAGTTTTGATCCTAAGAACACTTCTTTACAAACACTCTGAATGGCAAACCTATATCTCAGAATATGTATCCTATGAGAGCTGTCTTGTGACATTACATTAACAAATACAAGGAGAAATATCATATTATATTCTCAACAGATTCTTAAGTTCCGTTGAAACAAATTCAACACACATTCTTTGATATTATCTCCTCGGAAACAAGAAATAGAGGGGTATGTCTAAATTATATACAGAAAACTAAGGGAAAGTCATGTAAGAAGAGATTTTTTTTTTGTTTTTTAGTTTTACCTCTGATATCTAGATATAGTTGCCCACTAATACAAACTGTATTCCACATGGTACTAAAACAGAGGTTGGCAAATTTTTCTAGAAAAGTCCAAATAGTAAACAATTGTAGGGCACAGGGTCTTTGTCACACTACTCAATTTGGCCTTTAGTACTGCAAAACAGAGTCAATACATAAATGAATCGGTATTTATATGTCCTCATAAAATTCTGTTTATAAAGACAGATGGAAGGCCACGTTTGACCTATGGGTCATAGTTTGTCAACCCCATTTCTAAAGGGCCTAGTAAATAAAACAAAACTAGAAAAAGAATTGAAAGACTAAAGAAAGAAAGAAAGAATTGAAAATTAATAACTGTTTACTTAGAAATTCCGAAGAGAGCTATATATTAAGCATTAGAATTAAAAATGTCAAAGGACAAAAATTGTGTTCCTATTTTCAGTACTCATAGAATAACTTGTATCAGACAGAACTTCCCACTGATAACACATGAACTCTGAACAGAAAAATAAAATGAAATAATAACAACCACAATAAAACTACATGTAGACATCTGAAAGCAATTAAAATCAGGTAGAAATTAGATGCCCGGGAAAAAGGAAAACACACTGGATGATTTTCCCATTTTTATAGCTTTTTGCCTGAAGGCATGAGCTAGTCAGTTCTAGCAGAGACAGCTAATATTTATATAGAAAACCACAGTCTTCCTGGTTTTAAGAAGCAGAAGCTAGGGTTAGTTGCTACCAGAGCAGCTAGAAAGGGATAGGATAAGTTTCAGAATGGAGGAAGTCACAGAAGGGGAATCCAAAATTTTGCTCAAATGTCTGGATGACCCCTGAACTACACATACTCAAGGTATACTCCAACTAACATAGCCAAATATTAAAAAACTGAAAAGATATTTCAGTTGCTTCCCACAGGAGACAAGATAGTCTTTGTAGTTTGAATTAAGCAAAATTTCTCAAAAACAAACAAACCAATATCATTCTTCAGATAATTAAAACAAACTTGTATCTCTGAAAAATATTATTCACAGTGACACAAGAACCAGGACAGAATCCAAAATTGTAGATACAGGAAACACAAAGGTATGATCAACACTTAAGAGAAAACACCATCAATGTAGACCAACACCAAAATTGCCTGAATGTTGAGCATAGTGGTTAAGGATTACAAAGCAGCTATTTTAACTATATCAACTAATGTAAATTCAATATGCTTATAATGAATGAAAACATAGAAAATCTTAGAAATTCCATATAATATATAATAGAAAATCTGTTATAAAATATTCAGCCAGTGAACTTGAGATAAAAAAAAAATAGAAATTATCCAAAATGAAGAAAAGAGAAAAAACATAGGAAGGAAATTAACAAGGCCACTATAAGCTGTGGGGTAATATTCAAAGTTCTAGCATATGTGTAATTATAGGCCCAGAAGAAGAGTGAGAGATGGGGTGGAAAAATATTTAAATAAATAATGGCTGAAAATTTCTTAAATTTTTGAAAGACATAAATTTATAAACTTAAGAAGCTCATCAAAACCCACGAATGATAAATACAAAGAAAAACACAATTAGGTAAAGTATAGTTAAAGTGTTGGAAAACAACAATAACGGAAAATCTCAAAAACATCCAGAGGAATATGACATATTACATTCAGAATGGCAGCTGACTTCTCCGTAGGATGAATGGAGGGAGAGAACTGTTAAAGTGCAAAAAGGAAAAAAAAAAAAAGTTAACTAAATTCTACATTAAAGAAAAATATCGTTTAAGAAGGAAGGCAAAGTAAAAATTTTCAGACAAATGAAAACAAAGAATTTGTGGAGAAAGCCACTGAGCTATAAGAGAAACGGAAGGAAGTTCATCAAACTATAGGGAAAAAATACTAGATAGATGAGTTTTAGAACATATATACTTATTCCAAAGATACAATCTTTAAAACTCATATAACTGTTTAAAACAAAAATTACAAGACTGTATTGTGAGTTTATAATTTATATAATTTATGTAACTTATACTTATTATACACATATATAGAGGGGATATAAATAGCATGGAGGCAGAGCAATAAACCTATTGTAAGCCTCATATTTTGCACAGTGTTACTGTATCTATTAAATCTAACAGACTAAGAAAGAATTTGAGGAAATGTATTCTAATTATTACAATAACCAATATGGAATATTGATATAATGAAATGGGGTGTAGCTAACAAGCCATATACCTTAAAATAACCAGCAATATCATAAAACAAAGTTAAAATAAGCCAAAAAAGGAAATACATCTCCCAAATCATACACTAATTAATGAGAAAGAGAAGAAAAAGAGGAGAAATAAATATATTCCAGTTTTCATTTTTGGAAGTTTGATTTTAAGTCTTTTATATAATTTCAATGTCTATTCTTAATTTTGAATTTAAAAACAATGTATAGAATATAATTTTAATAACTTTTATTGTCACAATCTGAGAATTCAAACATCTGTGTCAGTTCTGATTTGGTTTCCACTAATTTTTTGATTAATCTCATTCTGCGTCATATTTTCTTGCTTCTTTGCATGCCTGCAAATTTTTTATTGGTTGCCCAACATTGTGAATTTACCTTGTTGGGTGCTGGATAATTTTGTACTCCTATAAGTATTCTTGAGTTTTTCCTGAGACACAGTTAATTTACCTGGAAATAGTTTTATCCTTTAGATATTACTTTTAACATTTGTTAGGTAGGAACTGAGCAGTGTTCAGTCCGGAGTTAATTATTCTCCTCTGCTGAGGCAAGACCTTTCTGTGTACTCTACCCAGTGCTCCATGAAGCTTGAGATTTTTCCAGTCTGGCTTCTGGGGATAGGCACTGTTCCCGGGCACTCTCAGAGGCACTGCTAACTCCAGCCTTTTGGAGATTCCCTTCTTCAGTCTCATTTCCTGACATGCCTGTACTGATCACTACTCAGCCGAAAACTTGAGGGGATCCTCTACAGACCTTGGGACGTCTCGCTCCGTGCAGCTCTTTCCTCTCTGGTACTCCGTCCTCTGCACTCTAGCCACTTTGTTCTCTCCAAACTCTCAGTTCTGTGTCATCAACTCAGTGAAACTGTTGGACTCCATTCATGCTTCTTCCCCTTGCGTGTGACCTGGAAACTCTCTCAAAGAAGTAAATGAGGGTGATTTTAGTACTCATCTCTTCATTTCTCCTATCTTGGGGATTACTTTCCTTCATTTTTTTTTTGAGGTCCAGTGTCCTGCAAACCATTGCTTTCATTTACTGTCTGTTTATATTGGCCATTTAAGTTGGGAGGATAAATCTGGTCCCCATTATTCCATCTTGGTTGCAAGGGGAAATCTGTTTTATTTTTCTTAGAGCATGTATAGCTTTCTAACATAACATAAAATTTACTCACTTATATTAGTACTAGATTTATTATAATAACTACATTTCCCTTCTTTATAGTGTAAGCACTTTTATTTACTGATGTATTCAGTAACTTAGAAGAGTGTCTGACAAATAGTAAGAAGTAAATAAGTACTTGTAGTCTATACAAGCAGACTCACTCTCCCTAATAATGGCAAACCTTCTGAAATCTTGATCCCCGACAAGATTTCCTGTTTTGCCGGGGTTTGAATCCCGTATTCGACTCCACGTCTTCACCCTCACAGTCGCTTCCCATCCGGTGGTGCTACCTCCTGTTCATTTTCTGGCATCCCCGTAATGTCCTCGCTTCTTCCCTTATTCATCTTAGACACACATTCCTATATGATAATCACCGTCTTTCAACCTCCCTAGACTCTTTTGTCCTAGTTTCTCTCATTGTTTTGGGGTAGGCAAAAGTGCAATTCTAGTAAAGCTAAATATCCACTCATTCCATTCCTGTACTCAAATAGCTCAATTTTGCTAAAGAAAATGTCACAGCTGATTTGACTGATCTCACACTAAACATATGGCCACAAATCTTAAACGGATTTTACACACTGTCAGAACACCCTTCTGTACTTGTCTAATACATTCTCCACCCCCAACTAAGATAAATATTGCACAACTCTTTTCCCTTCTGAAAACACGATCTCTATCCTTGCCTAATAATTTCTCTTTAAGCCTTTACATTAAAATTAGGTAAAATCTGAAGAGAAATTCCTATCATCAAAGCAACCGTCCTGTTGGCATTTATACCTGTCTATTGCTTTATTTTAAAATATAATGGAAAAATATATATATAATGGAAAATGTATCTTTGCTCTTATCTAGGGCAGTCTCACCATTTGTAACTTGGATTCTATGTGTTCTTACTTACTGAAGAAGATTCATCCTGCATTCATCCTGTCTACTTTGATTTTTCTGATTTTAGGATTTAGTCCCATAAGCAGAATAAACCAAATGCAAGTATTAACATATTTATGGCTTTTGATGTATATTATAAAAATAATTTCTCCCAAATTTTAATAAGACCATTTCTACCAACACATGATAATATTTCTTTACACATTAAAAAAAACTTCATTTTTCTAATTTACTATATGTGAGAGCATATTAATTAAAACTGGCAGGAGGGAAATTTAGCAACACATGGAAAACCTCAAGTATGATCAATATCTTTTGAATCCATAATTTTTCACATATGCCCTAAGGGAATACCCAAAAATG
Organism: Hyperoodon ampullatus; assembly: GCF_949752795.1. NCBI lineage: Eukaryota > Metazoa > Chordata > Mammalia > Artiodactyla > Ziphiidae > Hyperoodon > Hyperoodon ampullatus. The sequence goes on from NC_136933.1 coordinate 33,453,615, forward strand.
TGCAATTTGTTTTTCTCTAAGGAGCTCCAATCCTTTAACGTTCAGTCGAGCATCATGTCTTACGAGAAACTTCTCTGTGCCTACAGTCAACCTATGTGCCGTCAGAGTCATCCTCTGCACTAACACAGCACTTGGGGCACATCTACAATAGCGCTTACTACATTATAACTGTTGAAACTATTATTTGAAGTTATTGAATACTTATAGCATGGAGGATAATATTCTAAGCACTTTTTTACTCACTTTATTGTTTATTTATGAAAACAAATTTATGACATGGGAAGGACTTTCCACATTTTATCATTGATTCAATTACTACTTATACAGGGCAAACAAATAGCTCAAGTTTATGCAGGGAAGAGCATGGGAGCCAGGATTCAAATGCAGGGAGACTGAGCTGAATAATATCATGGGTAATTAATGTATATATTTTTTATGACATCAATATTGAAGTTATATTAAGGTCTCCCAAATTCTTAGGGGTAAGAGAAATTAGAAAAATCTTCAAAAATTAGTAACTTTAAAATTTCAGTATTAACATCATTAGTTTTGTAGTTTTGTATACCTACCTAACACATCAAAAATTTTTAAAAATTTCTTGAGATTATAAATCTCTAGCTACACTGCTATTTGTACTTTAAATTGAGAGAAGCAAAGCATTATTGAAGTGAGAGCAGAGATACTGCATGAAAATAACTGACTCCATATATGAATATTAGATAATAAATGTACTTCAGCCAGATGGTTTTGTCAAAAGTGAATATGAGTTATTGCATATGAGCAGTTCTTCGCAAATGCTTGTGAAGATAACATATGGATCTTAATGATGAAAAACTCAGGTAAATATATTTTTCATTTGTATCTGACCTGATCAATTAGATCAGGGAAGTCTGCATGAGCCAATTTTTCAATAAATGTTGCATTCTGAATTATACAAATAGAAAATGGGGAGAAAAGGATTCTGTGCTTTTATAAAACATCAGAAACACTTTGACAGGAAACAGGATTATCTAAACAACTGAATATTTATGGGGAAATTATCTACTTAGTATAGAGAGATTTAAACTATTAATCAATAAATCATTCAGATACTGAGAACACTAAGGAAGGTTAAGCATGTAAATCAAAACACAGTTGTATATAAATCATTATTTTTAAGAAGACTATTTCAGTAGAACAACTAGAGAAATGAAATATTTTATCTGAGGCTCAGATTCTAAGAATGCCAGGATATAGCTAACTAAGAAATGAGAAGAATTTGTCTTCACTTAATGTTTAAAGATTGTCACGGTAGAGATGGTATGTTGAGCCTTGGGCAATGGTTTTGAGAAGAAAGAGATGAGTTTTATTCACTGTGTGGGCACTAATGTCTAGACTGAACTACTTTTCCAAGCTAAGAATAAACAATAATATTCTTTAGTTCCATACTTCCTAACATCTTGCAATGCCCCCATACACGTGTTCCTTAAATGATAGGCTTTTCTTTTCACATTCATATGGAGAAAGCTAGTAAACACTCATTCCTTGGCAGCTGTGTAATAGTTTAAACTCTGAGCTCTCAGCAAAAGAAGAAAAAAAAATGAGAAAAAGCTTTATTCTGATTGCCAGCCAAGAAAATATATCTCTGGAGAAACAGGACACTTTTTACCTTCCCTAAGCTTGAAACAGAGTCCACTTGGACACAAATGACAGCAGATAGAACCATTTTTCCTACACAATCCCAGTTTTAACTATAGTTACTGAGAAAGGGTATCAAGGATATCTAATTTCACATAAGAATCAACAGAGGATTATTGGCCCAAACTGTGTGGTTCCCATGAGGACAGAGCTCAAACAAGGAGTGTCACTGCAAAGTTCCCAGAATGCTAAATAGAAACAAGGAAAAAAGTACAGAGTTAGGCACTAATACTCCTTTGATTAGCAGGGAAAATTCCTCCTGCCCACAAATCTAGAACCTGAGTGCTGCAGAGTTAGAGATCAGGGAGGAATGGTAGCTAAAAAAAAAAAAAAAAAAAAAAAAAAAAGAGACACAGAAAGAGAGAGAGAGAGGAAAGAAAAAGAAAAGACAGAAAAAGATGGAAAAAAAGGAAAAATAAAGAAAATAAAAAGGCAAAATTGCAGGTTGCAATGAAAGATTGGGTTTTGAGTGAGTGAGAATAAGCATTAGAAATAGGCAGCTAGACAGCTATTTTCCATTACTGGGCTTTTATAAGATTCTAGTCATTCTTGCTTGGATAAGTCAGCTCCATTTAAAAGACCAGGGGATATATCTGGCTAACTAATTGCTATTTCAAACAAGAAAATATATGATTTCCACTAGTAGGATGGTGAAAATCATCCTCTTGGATTAAACAGATTTGGAGAAAAGCTTCCAAGGAGTGGAAGCAAACACAGTCAAATTCCAAAAAGAAGTACAATTAAAGAAACATCAAGAGAGACACCCACACATACACAATCTTACCAGGTAGCCACTTACTTAGGGAACATCAATTTGCATTAAATGTTGGCATATAAAGTAAAAGGAAATGACTCTCAATTATTTTCTAAGTGCAATCATTTGTACGGTTTTCAATGGCCAGTGTAGTCTATGTCAGAAAGCAAAAGAAAACTGAACTTCTCAGAGGTAACCTAAGTTCTTCTAAGTATGGCTAATATTCAAATATCTAGACCACGTAACTATATAATGATGCTAAAAATTAAAGGTACAGTCAAATTTATACGGTGTTTTAACTATCTGGTTTACTTTTAAAAAATGCACTCAGCTCCTTGAAAGTAATGATCTCTGTAGTAATTCGTTGCACAGTTGCCTGGCATTAGCACATGTTTTCATCAGGGAAAACCACTTAAGAGGTTAATGAATTAGATTTTTCAAATTTATCCACGGCTATTATGTGAGTAAATGGTATTAGTTATAATTCTTTTTGTCACAAACTATAGAAAAAAAGGTTTTAAAAAAGAGAGAGAATATATTGGCTTAAATAACGGGAAAGTCCAGAGGGTATCATTAATTTCAGGCATGCTTGGATCCAGAAGCTCCACAACGTCAGAATCAAATTACCCCCTCTTGATCTTTCAGTTTTACTTTCATCTCCATTTGTTTCATTCACAGGAAGGCTCTCCCTTCATGGTGGTCCCTAGTGGCTTCCAGCTTATACTTTTTCATCTCTATGTTTTAGCAAAAATATTGGAATAAACTCTGATTGGATCATGTAATCTCTTTTCTACCAATCACGGTAGTTTGCAGCAAGTGAAGCACTGATTGGACAAGCTTGGGTCACATGGCCCTGAACTAGACGCAGAATAGGCATGGTTGGAGAGTGGGGGAGAAAAATCAGGGTGCTGTTATCAGAAAAAGGTGGAAAAAGATGCCAGACCAGTAAAAAACAAATGGACACGTTACAAACCAGTCCTGCAAAGCATCTTTCATCCTTAGTCACAAATCATATTTCATTTGGCAAGCATAAATATTTTGCTTTAATTGAATTGTTTTAATTTTATTTAAATAATGATCAACAATGAACAAAAGAATATAAAATGTATTTTATTTTATATTTTAAGTGCAAAAGTCTTGTTTCAGTTACTACCTCAAATAACATTCTCATGTACTGAGCCTGAAATCACTATAGATAGATTTCATCTATTCTAACAAATATTTATCATTAATGAGAAGGCATTTAAAAAAATCAGAATTGTAGGCTAAGTCATGTCATCACTTGGAATGGACTTTTCATTTGGTCTTTTCTATTACAATGATAGTTAATATTTGGTTAATTATATTTATGAAATAATATGATTGAATATGTAGATACCAGATGAACACCAATAAACACAATTTCCTTGCCTCAGGTAATGGCCTAATTTTAGCTGCCTTCTAAAAAAAAGCTACTTATGCCAAGAAATGTAAGGATTATTGTTTCCAGATTTGTTAGTTTTAAAATGAGTCCATTGTGGATGATGCAGTAGATAAGCAAAAAGTAAAGGCAAGTGAAGCTTTTTTTTTTGCTTATTTACATAACTGCATTGTGAAATAGTTGCAGTATTACTTAGAGGTAGTAGTAACAACCAAGCCACAAGAGAATAGTTCTCCCTTAAACAGCACTTATTTTTATTACTCATACTTTTCTCACTATTACTTAGCACTGACATCCCAGTTCTTTTTAATGGATTTAGGATCCTTCTGTGTATTTGATAAATCAATAGAAGTACTTTACAGGGAAACACTTAACACACTTTCCATTCTGAAAGATGACACAGCATTCCTTAAGCAACACGTTTACCTTTTTGTTGCTGTTGCTTGCTGCATTTGGTTAAGAACTAAAATGTAATTTTAATGAAGAAAGCTTTCTGTCTTAAGTATGTCAGTTTTGACATTTCTTTTTTTCAAAGTTCAGTAAATCAAAGTTGTTTTTATGTGAAATACCAAAATAATAATAAATCTTTCTCAGCATTCCATTTCTCTGCATGAACACTCTTAGCTGGTTGTCTGGCAAAAAGCCAGTGAATGAAGCCGAAGAGAAAGGCAAGCCTTGAAATTTTGTTACTCCTTATGGAAACCACCAAATTACGAATTCAATATTTTTGAGATTTAGGAACAAAAGGTTTTCAGATTTCTTTTTCTGGCTGTTGTATATCTTATTGTAATTCAGACAAGACAGGCCAGCCCACAGACTGAATTATGTACTCACTGCCATGGTGAAGGCAGAAATGCAGAGTAAAAAAAAAAAAAAAAAAAAAAAAAACAATTAACTGATAGCAAGGAAAATCTGGAAGAAAAAAATTTATACAGGCACTTTTGTAAAAATGGCAATGTGCTTTGACACAGCTGAAGTGTCTTTAAAATTTTCAAAATTTAATTGAAAATTTAAGTTTTAATTTTTCAGTGATAATAAATGGCAAGACCTATAAAGTAGCTATAGAACAGGTATTCAAAATATATAAGGATAATTTTACCATCAATACCAAGTGTACGTACGCACCGTTTTTTTTTTCTTTCATTTTCAAAAATGAAACGCTGCTAAGGAACTGGTTTTACTCACAGCAATTCTGATGAGTAGTGTCTTTTACAACACGACTTCTCCAACTCTCCACCACCAGCTGGGTATCCTACAACTCAGTTCAGTTCTGACACTGTCTACCTGGAGTTAGCATCAGATCCCACAAGTTAAGGGAACAGTCCCATAAGACTTCCCTCACTCAAGATACCAGGCAGCAGTCCCAGGTTGTCACCTGTACTTCTGGCCTTCCAGCTACAAATTCAAAGGGCTCCCCTAAACCCCTCCTTGGGTTTTGATAATTTGCTAGAATGACTCGCAGAGCTCAGGAAAGTACTTTATTTACTATTACAAATTTATTATAAGCTACACATCAGGAACGGTCAAATAAAAGAAATGCGCAGGGCGGGCTACGGAGGACGGGAAGCAGAGCTTCCAGGCTCTCTCCAGGCGCACCACCCACCCAGCACCTCACCCTGCTCGCCAGCTTGAAGCTCTCCAAAGCCCCAGTGTTTAGTGGGTTTTAGGGAGGTTTCATTAGGTAGGAATTATTGATTAACTCATTGGCCGTTAATGATTAACTTGATCTCCAGCCACTCTTCCCTCCCGCAGATGTTGCAAACTTCTAATCATGCCCCGGTGTCTCTGGTGACCAGTCCCCATCCTGAAGCTTCTAGGGGACCCTAGTCACCAGCCATTTCATTAGTATACAAAAGACACTCTTATCAATGGAGATTCCAAGGGTTTAGGAGGTCTGTGCCAGGAGCCTGGGACAAAGACCAAATATTTATTTCTTGTTATGCTACAATGCTTGAGGCCAATATTGTTGAATTAGAATCAGAAAGATAGGTATTAAAAGTAACTAAATGGTATGTGTGTCTAGGTTTTCTTTCTTTCTGTGGTCAGTGGGCCACTAGTTTCAAAATAACTTTGTGAATGGGGGCTCACGTCACAGCAACTGAATCAATTTCCTGAAGGAGAACATGAAAAACCTAATTTGGGGAACCAGGAATCAGATATCTTAGCTTTCAATATGTATTTACATTAGTATAATTTTACTAGATAATTATGTAATACAGAAAGCTACAGAGAGGGGAAGCGAGGAAGATGGCGGAAGAGTAAGACGCGGAGATCACCTTCCTCCCCACAGATACATCAGAAATTCATCTACACGTGGAACAACTCCAACAGAACACCTACTGAACGCTGACAGAAGACCTCAGACCCCCCAAAAGGCAAGAAACTCCCCACATACCTGGGTAGGTCAAAAGAAAAAAAGAATAAACAGAGACAATAGGATATGGACGGGACCTGCACCAGTGGGAGGGAGCCGTGAAGGAGGGAAGGTTTCTACACACTACAAGCCCCTTCGAGGGCGGAGACTGCAGGTGGCGGAGGGGGAAAGCTTCGGAGTAGCGGAGGAGAGCACAGCAACAGGGGTGTAGAGGGCAAAGCAGAGAGATTTTGGCACAGAGGATCGGTGCCCTCAGGCACACACCAGCCCGAGAGACTTGTCTGCTCGGCCGCCAGGGCGGGCGGGGCTGGGAGCTGAGGCTCGGGTATCGGCTTTCAGTCGGAGCGCAGGGAGAGGACTGGGGCTGGCGGTAGGAAGAGAGCCTGAAGGGGTTAGTGCTGGCCCGGAGGGAGTCCGGGGAAAGGGTCTGGAGCTGCCGGAGAGGCAAGAGACTTTTTTCCCTTTTGTTGCCTGGTGCGCGAGGAGAGGGCATTCCCCTCCCTCCCCTCTGCCTGAGTGAGCCAGAGCCCCCGAATCAGCGGCTCCTTTAAAACCGTCCTGTCTGAGCGAAGAACGGACGCCCTCCGGCGACCTACGCGCAGAGGCGGGGCCAGGTCCAAGGCTGAGACCTGGGAGCTGTGAGAGCAGAGACAGGGAAATCTCTCTGTGCAGCCTCCGAGGCAGCGGATTAAAGCTCCACGGTCCATTTGATGTGCCCTGCGTCTGTGGAGTGCATGAATGGACAGCGAATCATCCCAAATTGAGGAAGTGGACCTTGAGGACAAGATTTAAGACTTTCCCCCCCCTTTTTTTCCTCTTTTTACAACGAACTATCTCAAATTAAGGAGGTGGACTTAGCAAGATTTCAGACTTTTCGCCCTTTTCCTCTTTTTACAACGAATTATCCCAAATCGAGGAGGTGGACTTGGAGAGCAAGATTTTTGATTTTTCCCCCTGCTCTCTTTTTGTGAATGTGTATGTGTAATCTTCTGTGTAAGATTCTCTCTGTATAGCTTTGCTTCCACCATATGTCCCAGGGTTCTTTCGGTCCGTGTTTTTTTTCAATAATTACTTTTTAATTTTAATAACGCTACTATATTTCATACTTTATTCTATTTTACTTTACCTGCTCTTTCTTTTTTTCCTCCCTTCCCTTCCTCCCTCCCTCCCTCCGCTCCTCCTTTCCTTCTTTCTTTTTCTTTCCTCCATCCCTCCCTCCCTCCCACCCTTCTTCTTTCCACTTTCTTTTTCTTTCCTTCCTCCCTCCCTCCCTCCTGTCTTTCTTTCTTTCTTTCCTTCCTCCCTCCCTCCCTCTCTTCTTCCATTCACTCTTCCTTTTGCTTTCATTCCTCCCTCCCTCCCTCCTTTCTTTCCTTTCTTTCCATCCTTCCTCCCTCCCTCCTTTCTTTCTTTCTTCCTTCCTTCCTTACTTACTTCCCTTCTTCCTTTCTTTCAATCTCTCTTTCTTTCTTCTACTAATTATTTCTTTCTACTTTTTCTCACTGTTATTCTGAGCCGGGTGGATGAAAGGCTCTTGGTGCTGCAGCCAGGAGTTAGTGCTGTGCCTCTGAAGTGGGAGACCCAACTTCAGGACACGGGTCCACAAGAGACCTCCCAGCTCCACATAATATCAAGCAGCGAAAATCTACCAGGGATCTCCATCTCAACACCAGCACCCAGCTTCAGTCAACGACCAGCAAGCTACAGTGCTGGTCACCCTATGCCAAGCAACTAGCAAGGCAGGAACACAACCCCACCCATTAGCAGAGAGGATACCTAAAAACATAATAAGGCCACAGGCACCCCAAAACACACCACCAGACGTGGACCTGTCCACCAGAAAGACAAGATCGAGCTTCAACCACCAGAACACAGGCATTAGTCCCCCCCACCAGGAAGCCTACACAACCTACTGAAACAACCTTAGCCACGGGGGACAGACACCAAAAACAACGGGAACTACGAATCTGCAGCCTGCAAAAAGGAGACCCCAAACACAGTAACATAAGCAAAATGAGAAAGCAGAAAAACACACAGCAGGTGAAGGAGCAAGATAAAAACCTACCAGACCTAACAAATGAAGAGGTAATAGGCAGTCTACCTGAAAAAGAATTCAGAATAATGATAGTAAAGCTGATCCAAGATTCTATTTCCCAGATCCAAAATCTTGGAAATAGAATAGACAATATGCAAGAAACAGTTAACAAGGACCTAGAAGAACTAAAGATGAATCAAGCATCGATTAAAAACACAATAAATGAAATGAAAAATACTCTAGATGGGATCAATAGCAGAATAACTGAGGCAGAAGAACGGATAAGTGAGGTGGAAGATAAAATAGTGGAAATAACTGACGCAGAGAAAAATAAAGAAAAAAGAATGAAAAGAACAGAGGACAGTCTCAGAGACCTCTGGGACAACATTAAACGCACCAACATTCGAATTATAGGGGTTCCAGAAGAAGAAGAGAAAAAGAAAGGGACTGAGAAAATATTTGAAGAGATTATAGTTGAAAACTTCCCTAATATGGGAAAGGAAATAGTTAATCAAGTCCAGGAGGCACAGAGAGTCCCATACAGAATAAATCCAAGAAGAAATACGCCAAGACACATATTAATCAAACTGTCAAAAATTAAACACAAAGAAATCATATTAAAAGCAGCAAGGGAAAAACAACAAATAACACACAAGGGAATCCCCATCAGGTTAACAGCTGATCTCTCAGCAGAAACTCTACAAGCCAGAAGGGAGTGGCAGGACATAATTAAAGTGATGAAGGAGAGAAACCTGCAACCAAGATTACTCTACCCAGCAAGGATCTCATTCAGATTTGATGGAGAAATTAAAACGTTTACAGACAAGCAAAAGCTGAGAGAGTTCAGCACCACCAAACCAGCTTTACAACAAATGCTAAAGGAACTTCTCTAGGCAAGAAACACAACAGAAGGACTATACCTACAATAACGAACCCAAAGCCATTAAGGAAATGGGAATAGGAACATACATATCAATAATTACCTTAAATGTAAATGGACTAAATGCTCCCACCAAAAGACACAGAGTGGCTGAATGGATACAAAAACAAGACCCATATATATGCTGTCTACAAGAGACCCACTTCAGACCTAGAGACACATACAGATTGAAAGTAAGGGGATGGAAAAAGATATTCCATGCAAATGGAAATCAAAAGAAAGCTGGAGTAGCAATTCTTATATCAGACAAAATAGACTTTAAAATAAAGACTATTAGAAGAGACAAAGAAGGACACTACATAACGATAAAGGGATCGATCCAAGAAGAAGATATAACAATTGTAAATATTTATGCACCCAACATAGGAGCACCTCAATACATAAGGCAAATACTAACAGCCATAAAAGGGGAAATCGACAGTAACACAATCATAGTAGGGGACTTTAACACCCCACTTTCACCAATGGACAGATCATCCAAAATGAAAATAAATAAGGAAACACAAGCTTTAAATGATACATTAAACAAGATGGGCTTAGTTGATATTTATAGGACATTCCATCCAAAAACAACAGAATACACATTTTTCTCAAGTGCTCATGGAACATTCTCCAGGATAGATCATATCTTGGGTCACAAATCAAGCCTTGGTAAATTTAAGAAAATTGAAATTGTATCAAGTATCTTTTCCGACCACAATGCTATGAGACTAGACATCAATTACAGGAAAAGATCTGTAAAAAATACAAACACATGGAGGCTAAACAATACACTACTCAATAATGAAGTGATCACTGAAGAAATCAAAGAGGAAATTAAGAAATACTTAGAAACAAATGACAATGGAGACACGACGACCCAAAACCTATGGGACGCAGCAAAAGCAGTTCTAAGGGGGAAGTTTATAGCAATACAATCCCACCTTAAGAAACAGGAAACATCTCGAGTAAACAACCTGACCCTGTACCTAAAGCAATTAGAGAAAGAAGAACAAAAAACCCCCAAAGTTAGCAGAAGGAAAGAAATCATAAAGATCAGATCAGAAATAAATGAAAAAGAAATGAAGGAAACGATAGCAAAGATCAACCAAACTAAAAGCTGGTTCTTTGAGAAGATAAACAAAATTGACAAACCATTAGCCAGACTCATCAAGAAAAGAAGGGAGAAGACTCAAATCAGTAGAATTAGAAATGAAAAAGGAGAAGTAACAACTGACACTGCAGAAATACAAAAGATCATGAGAGATTACTATAAGCAACTCTATGCCAATAAAATGGACAACCTGGAAGAAATGGACAAATTCTTAGAAATGCACAACCTACCAAGACTGACTCAGGAAGAAATAGAAAATATGAATAGACCAATCACAAGCACTGAAATTGAAACTGTGATTAAAAATCTTCCATCAAACAAAAGCCCAGGACCAGATGGCTTCACAGGCGAATTCTATCAAACATTTAGAGAAGAGCTAACACCCATCCTTCTCAAACTCTTCCAAACAATATCAGAGGAAGGAACACTCCCAAACTCATTCTACGAGGCCACCATCACCTTGATACCAAAACCAGGCAAGGATGTCACAAAGAAAGAAAACTACAGGCCAATATCACTGATGAACATAGATGCAAAAATCCTCAACAAAATACTAGCAAACAGAATCCAACAGCACATTAAAAGGATCATACACCATGATCAAGTGGGGTTTATTCCAGGAATGCAAGGATTCTTCAATATACGCAAATCAATCAATGTGATACACCATATTAACAAGTTGAAGGAGAAAAACCATATGATCATCTCAATAGATGCAGAGAAAGCTTTCGACAAAATTCAACACCCATTTATGATAAAAACCCTGCAGAAAGTAGGCATAGAGGGAACTTTCCTCAACATAATAAAGGCCATATATGACAAACCCACAGCCAACATTGTCCTCAATGGTGAAAAACTGAAACCATTTCCACTAAGATCAGGAACAAGACAAGGCTGCCCACTCTCACCACTCTTATTCAACCTAGTTTTGGAAGTTTTAGCCACAGCAATCAGAGAAGAAAAGGAAATAAAAGGAATCCAAATTGGAAAAGAAGAAGTAAAGCTGTCACTGTTTGCAGATGACATGATACTATACATAGAGAATCCTAAAGATGCTACCGAAAAACTACTAGAGCTAATCAATGAATTTGGTAAAGTAGCAGGATACAAAATTAATGCACAGAAATCTCTGGCATTCCTGTACACTAATGATGAAAAATCTGAAAATGAAATCAAGAAAACACTCCCATTTACCATTGCAACAAAAAGAATAAAATATCTAGGAATAAACCTACCTAAGGAGACAAAAGACCTGTATGCAGAAAATTATAAGACACTGATGAAAGAAATTAAAGATGATATAAATAGATGGAGAGATATACCATGCTCCTGGATTGGAAGAATCAATATTGTGAAAATGACTCTACTACCCAAAGCAATCTACAGATTCAATGCAATCCCTATCAAACTACCACTGGCATTTTTCACAGAAGTAGAACAAAAAATTTCAAAATTTGTTTGGAAAAACAAAAGACCCCGAATAGCCAAAGCAATCTTGAGAACGAAAAACGGAGCTGGAGGAATCAGGCTGCCTGACTTCAGACTATACTACAAAGCTACAGTAATTAAGACAGTGTGGTACTGGCATAAAAACAGAAAGATAGATCAGTGGATCAGGATAGAAAGCCCAGAGATAAACCCACGCACATATGGCCAACTTATCTTTGATAAAGGAGGCAGGAATGTACAGTGGAGAAAGGACAGCCTCTTCAATAAGTGGTGCTGGGAAAACTGGACAGGGACATGTAAAAGTATGAGATTAGATCATTCCCTAACACCATACACAAAAATAAGCTCAAAATGGATTAAAGACCTAAATGTAAGGCCAGAAACTATCAAACTCTTAGAGGAAAACATAGGTAGAACACTCTATGACATAAATCACAGCAAGATCCTTTTGGACCCACCTCCTAGAGAAATGGAACTAAAAACAAAGATAAACAAATGGGACCTAATGAAACTTCAAAGCTTTTGCACAGCAAAGGAAACCATAAACAAGACCAAAAGACAACCCTCAGAATGGGAGAAAATATTTGCAAATGAAGCAACTGACAAAGGATTAATCTCCAAAATTTATAAACAGCTCATGCAGCTCAATAGCAAAAAAACAAACAACCCAATCCAAAAATGGGCAGAAGACTTAAATAGGCATTTCTCCAAAGAAGATATACAGACTGCCAACAAACACATGAAAGAATGCTCAACATCATTAATCATTAGAGAAGTGCAAATCAAAACTACAATGAGATATCATCTCACACCAGTCAGAATGGCCATCATCAAGAAATCTAGAAACAATAAATGCTGGAGAGGGTGTGGAGAAAAGGGAACACTCTTGCACTGCTGGTGGGAATGTGAATTGGTACAGCCACTATGGAGAACAGTATGGAGGTTCCTTAAAAAGCTAAAAATAGAACTACCATATGACCCAGCAATCCCACTACTAGGCATATACCCTGAGAAAACCATAATTCAAAAAGAGACATGTACCAAAATGTTCATTGCAGCTCTATTCACAATAGCCCGGAGCTGGAAACAGCCTAGGTGTCCATCATCGGATGAATGGATGAAGAAGATGTGGCACATATATACAATGGAATATTACTCAGCCATAAAAAGAAACGAAACTGAGCTATTTGTAATGAGGTGGATAGACCTAGAGTCTGTCATACAGAGTGAAGTAAGTCAGAAAGAGAAAGACAAATACCGTATGCTAACACATATATATGGAATTTAAAAAAAAAAAAAAAAAAAGTCATGAAGAACCTAGGGGTAAAACGGGAATAAAGACACAGACCTACTTGAGAATGGACTTGAGGATATGGGGAAGGGGAAGGGGAAGCTGTGACAAAGGGAAAGAGAGGCATGGACATATATACACTACCAAACGTAAGGTAGATAGATAGTGGGAAGCAGCCGCAGAGCACAGGGAGATCAGCTCGGTGCTTTGTGACCGCCTGGAGGGGTGGGATGGGGAGGGTGGGAGGGAGGGAGATGCATGAGGGAGGGGATGTGGGAACAGATGTATATGTATGACTGATTCACTTTGTTATAAAGCAGAAACTAATAAAAAAAAAAAAAAAAAGAAAGCTACAGAGAAAAAACAAACAACAAGAAAGACAAACTGGGCCATTACTTCTAGTTTTTGACTTTTTTTTTTTTTTGTAGTATGCGGGCCTCTCACTGTTGTGGCCTCTCCCGTTGTGGAGCACAGGCTCCGGACGCGCAGGCTCAGTAGTTGTGGCGCACGGGCCCAGCCGCTCCACGGCATGTGGGATCTTCCCGGACCGGGGCACGAACCCGTGTCCCCTGCATCAGCAGGCGGACTCCCAACCACTGCGCCACCAGGGAAGCCCCTTGACATTTTAAAAAGGAAAAACAAATCTATACTTCAGGATTTCTTTAAGACTGTCTTGGCTTTCCTTGAAAATGCAGCTTCAGCTTATAACTGAGGAAAGGGAGGCCCAGTGTCTCGCACTGTAAGGTTGAGAAGCATCTATCAGCGGGGCCAACCACCTCCGCTTCTCCCCCTCCTTTCGAGAGGACCAAGTCTCGACAATTGCCTACTAAGGAGCAGCTCTGCCAGCCCATTGGCCTGCACCTCAGGAGGCCCTGAACTGTCCATCCTCTCTACTTCCCCGTGGAACAAAGAGTCTTGGGTCTGGACAACATCCTCCCTCCTCCTTTCTAGATTATTCTCCTGTTCCTCTGGACTCCAGAATTCCTTGACCAAGTGGCCTGAAGCCTGCTTTCTGGGCCTGTACATGTCTCTTTTCCTGTTTGATCTCCCTGAGGTTGACTGAGTGGCTGGTATGCATATCTGAAGAGTGGCCAAGGAGAAGGAGGCTGAACCAAGCTTAGACATGCAGGCTGGACTGACCTCATAACTGCAGATTGGGGTGGGGAAAGAATGGAGAGAATGAGTGCTGGAAGTCAGGCCCAACAACTTGTCAGGGACAACTTTGCAGGGAACCAAGTTCTACCGAGGAATACTGAGGAAGCCTGAGAGCTCTACCTTCAAACCTCACTTTTCATGGCATTAAGAATGCGCATTGTTCAAAGTTGGAAACATTATTTAACTGTTGGTTGAATGATTTATAACTTTTAACTATGAAGATCTACAGTAAGTTAGCCACCATTTCTCCTCTTGCCCTGTCCTTCAAATGTTAGAGGTGAATCTGTTTACCATACACATATGTTCATCATCCAGGCAATATATGAAGATTAGGAAAATAAATGCAAGTCTGCTTGAGGAAGCACAATGTTTAAAAAGTGAGGCCAACTTGGTGATGCATGGAGACATGTTTTCCTTTCTTTTAAGAATGACCTATATGGGAATAGAATCTAAAAAAGAGTGGATACATGTATATGTATAACTAATTCACTTTGCTGTACAGCAGAAACTAACACAACATTGTAAATGAACTATACGCCAATAAAAACTTAATTTAAAGGAAAAGAAAGAAAGCTTATGCAAGGGGAAAGCATATAAGAAAGCAACACTTGGCATTTACTACACCCTTTGAACATTTGTGTAGTTCACACTTGCCTTTTTACTAAAGGGGAAAAGGGTTCAGGTTCAGGGACAGAGGGAGAGAAGGATATACATTCCTTCCCTCCTTCCTCCAAAATCTCATTTTCCTAAGGGACAAAGAAGCTGGAGTCCTGAGAACTGGCTTCAGGGAGTTGTTGATATTGGATTTCAAATGAACGTTATGCAGTTAACTAGGGAGAGGACTTAATGGTGTCCAGTTAGTTTGGGAGATGTCTGTCCTTTACTCCTCTCATTCTTCACTTCCCAACAAATACAGTGGAATTCTCAGACAGGTAGAACAAGGCTGCCTTTCAATTCCAGCAAAGGTCTACAAGTAGAAAGATCTTCACCTGAATAAAAGGGGTTAAAAAGAAAGCACCATGTTTTAAACACTAGAATGACACTGTAGAAAAAAAAATACGGCAGAAATTTATCAATTATGATTTCTGGAGAGGCTAACCAAGGGAAAAGGGAGTTTTAACAAAGTGGATCTGGGGATGCTTCTTAGAAGGAATAAATACCATCTTGTTTCCAGGGATCACACAAGAATCCTCAGAAAAGTTGTTATACATACAGTCTTGGAAAATTGAAATAGTAGAGCAAGTTACTAAATAAAACAAGAAATCTTATTTCAAAAAAGAATAGAGAGGAGAGGGAGCACCAGAGTGCGAGAGGGATTATAAAGATTATGATGATAAATCCTGAAAAGGGACTGCCTAAATTTGACATCCTCAACGGAATATAGGTATTTGATTTTGGCAACTTACTTATCCTCTGTATGCCTTAATTTCCTCAATTCTACATTTGCTTTGAAGACTCAATTTAAGAATATGAAAATGTTTAGTGCACTTATCACTTAATAACTATTAGCTGTTATCTTTAAGATTATGATAGTGGAAAGAAGATAGACTTTAGAGTCACGAAGTTGAGTTTGAATCAATCTATATCAAAAGTGATTGCATGACACTAGGCATGCTCAAAATTTCTGTCAGAACCAATGGTAAAATTGGAATAATAATATCTGTATCAAAATGGTGCTGGAAGGCTTAAATGAAACAGAGTCATTGCAAGCACGTAGCTCTGGTTTGGCACATAAAGTTGTCTAGGATATATGAGTTGACTTGTCTCTCCCTTAATTATTTTCTAATAATGCCAAAATGGTGATGTACTGCAATCATTCAGGAATTTCTACCATGTATACTGAATGCACTGGGAAGAAAATAATAAGAAGCCAAAGAATGGATTTCTACAACTCTACTTTTGAAAAAGAAGTGTAACGTTATGGGAGTCATAGAGGTTTTATATTGTTAGAACCTCCTCTTGTTTTGAGGTAGTGATGTGGAAAGAGGAAGCAGTAGTTTGTGAGAAGGCCCACTTGGAATTCATGTTACCTTTGTAAGCAACAAAAATGGAGAACACATTTGTGACTTGCACTAGGTAAGCATTTTCTAAACCAAACCCTTCAACTGCCAACCAAAAGCCAAAAAACTGAATAACATGTAATATCCAAATTAAGAAATTTTGTGTAACACAAGATACCATGTACTGTAACAGCTTGACATATTGGAAAATATGTTAACTATACCCAAACCAAGTAATATCAGAATACACATATTGCATGTTTTCATTAAAAAGTCATCTTTTTCAGTGGGATGCCTTCTCTGGCCTATTTATGCAAAATTTCAGTGTCACTACTGCTCCCTCCAGCTGAAATTTCAACATTCTCTTCTACCCTTATTAGATTTTTCTCCTTAATATTCATAATATTACTCTGCAACAATATGCTTTTTGATTTACGGATCTTACTTATTACATTCCTAATCAAGATAGGAAGAGGAAGATGTATCTATATTTCTAATCAAGATGGGAACTTTCAGGAGAATATGATTTTATTGATTGATTGGTTTTCTTGGTCACAACCGTATCCCTAGAGCCTAGAACAATGCCTTGCACAAAGTAAGCAACGTATGAGCATATGTTATATAAATTAATGAATGGATAAATATGTAGGAATTATTGCAAATCAGCAAAAATAGACAGTCTAATAAAAACTGGTGAAGAATATCAACAAGCAATTTAAGAAAGACTAATAAAAAGCAGATGGAAGATATTCAAATTCAGTAGTGATCAGGATAATAAAAATTAAAACAACAAAGATATATTTTACTGCATAGACCATTAAAGTTTATAAAGACAGATGTATGAAAGAGAGTAGGTAATACAGAAATCATATGCTCGGCTGCTGACAGCATAGACTCCACCCATTCTGAAGAGCAGTCTGGCAGTAATTTGTTCAATTAAATGTAAGTACCATATAACTTAGAAATTCCTCTCTTAGGTACACAAACACACACACACACCATCGTCTCATACAGATCCAGAATCGGTGCTGTTCAATAGGATGCATACTGCAATTGTGTTGAAGAGATAGATGCAGTCTTGGTGTTCATCACTGACAGAGTGGACGGATTCGCATTATAGAATACTGGACAGTGCAATGTTTGGACATAACCACACCAACAATGGCTAGATCTTAAAACCCCTGAGTGAAAAATATACGGAACAGACAGAAATTTACAATCTAAACAATGCATGCAAATTAAAGTGAATACAACAAAAAATGGAAGAATAAATAGGATATATATGTATATATATAATAAATATAAAATACAGTAGAGTAGTTGCATAATGAGTATGGAGAGAAATAAGATTGGAGAATAAAGATAAAAAGAAATCAATCCTTCCATCAATCAATAATAGTTCTATTATTAGTGCAATCCTATGTACCTGAGATCCAAAATCTAAGTAAATCCACATAGTTTTAAAATTAAGTATTCCTATCTTTAAGAAAAGAAAAAAGGAAATTACTAAATTTATTTTAAAAGCAAAAGTTAAACAACAAACTAAAATACAGGAAAAATGTGTGTAACACATATGAGAGAGTATATACCATGAGATTTAAAGAGTTTTTACCAATCGGAAAAAAAAATGTGTAAAGGGTACAATCAAATAATTATTCACTATAAAAATGCAAATGTTCAATAAAATAGGCAAACATTTAATATCACTAATAATCTCAAAAATGACCTTTGAATCTTGGTTAAGAAACCATTTTTTTCCATACCACATGGCACTTTATATGTTCATCATTTAGCACTAACACTCAGCCTTGTGAGGTGCAGAATACACACCATAAATATTGCTGAAATCAGTATATATTGGCATAGCCATTCTTGGAGGATGTGCTGAAAAGAAAAGTGTTTATATATACAGAAATTCCACTTCTAGGCTTTTATTTTAATAAAATAACCAGAAATATCCCCTGAGATCTAAGATCAATGTTGATCTTAGATATAATATTGGGAGTGGTAAACTACTAAAATTAACCTAAATACTCAAGAAAAATGAATTAATTAAAAAGATGGTATACCCTTTTGAATAAATATTATGTAACCAGGAAGTATTATGTTTTGACAGAACAATTAAACAATAGAAAATATTTTTAACAACAATGTAGAAAAAAAGCAGATGCCAAAACAGTGTTGCAGTGTATTATCAAAACTATTCTAAATGAAGACTAAATATATATACATATATACATACTAAAGAAAAGTTAAAAACTGTATACCTATTTAACATAATAATAAATTGGATATGTGCATAAGTATTATCAGTTGCTTATTGTGAGGGGTGATTTTGCTTTTGTTTCTTATGCTTTTCTCTATTTACAAATGCTCTACTATACACACACACATTATATATATGCTCATACATTCTACATGTATGAAAATGTTAATATGATATAAGTGTACAGTAATCAGAAAATGGTAATTAAAAATGCCTAGTAAAAACTGCATTTTAATGTACTATCTTAGGAATATTAAAATGAGCAAAAATACTAACATTTATTTAGGGTCATTTTAAAACTTTTATTCTTGTTTATCTTACTTGGTGATGAAGCAGAAAGACTCAAGTCAGGTTTTAGATTCTTTATGCAAATTTTCCTATATAAAATATTGTATTTACCATGTTGAGTAGCTAAAATGTAGTATCCTTTTTTAAAACTAGCTCCCCCAAGGTAAAAATAGTTTTGTGGTACCCAATGAGATCTATACAAAAGAAAAAAATTTTAATTTGCTTTGGATTCTTAAAAATTTATTTATGTCATATTCCTAGACAGTTAAACAATACACAAATAGACACCCATTTTTCAAACTGGTCTTAGAAAGAAATACAACAGTGATACCCATCTGAAACAACAGATTTGCTGGAAAGAAACAACTCCATGTTCTTCACTGACAAGATCTGAGGGGTGAAGGTAGAGGTCGTGGAGCTATAAAAATTCAAATATTTGGGCTCAGAATAGGTTTGCTTTGATTGTTCAGTGCAAATTCATGTATTTAGCAGATAATAGGGATGGGGAAGTTGCGCAGTTAAGGACTAAGGTAAGCTTTATCACAGACTCCTCTGGAATTTACAACTATGGTGGGAAAATGCCTGAACTATAAAACATTCTACCGTAGGTCCAGCTCTTAGGAGCATTAAGTGTGGGTGAGTGGGGATTGGCAGTGGTGGAAGAACTGTTTGTCTCTAACACACAAATAAGTAGGCTACATTTTTTAAAGCTTTTGGTGTATGAAACTCTATCTCCAGAAAATGTCATATGGTAAATATTTAAGCCAAAAGATATTTATCACAACACTGTTTATAATAGACAAAATTAAGCATATCTAAATGTCAAGTAAATGACTGTCAAAGAAAATGAAGGCACATATTTACAATGCTCATTAAGAATTTGTAATGATGAAATAAAAAATTATGAATGTTAAGTAAAAAATTTAAGAATTATATATAATATTACTGTATTTGTTATATGTTAAGCATTAATTATGTTGAGATGTTAAACTTTACCATCCTTTGATGGTGCTATGATATATACTTTACTTTCTTCTTTCTAGATTTCTTTTTTTTTTTTATTAGTTTCTGCTTTATAACAAAGTGAATCAGTCATACATATACATCTGTTCCCACATCCCTTGATTTCTGAGTTTGATAATTTATCTTCAGTTGTCAAGCCTTACATATTTTGAAAAAAAGTTCATAAAAGTGAGAATGCTAAAGAAAATGGCTTGGAAGAAAGGAGTAACTCTAACAAACTGATTACTTAAAATGTGCAGAATGATGCTTTATGTCAGGAAATAAATTTTCATCGATTAGTGGTTTAGAGTTTATTCTAATCATTGGCAACCAAAAAAATTGAGGGGATTAGTGGTGGTATATAGTTAAGTGCTTGAGTTCAGAATAGGTAAGTGGGGTTGCAATCAAAATGGAAAGGTTGCAGAAAGTAGCAAATTAAATTATTAAATTGCAGAAAAATAGTGTTTTCATCCTCATTATTCTAATAAGGAATCCTGTGTATTTATTTCCAATGACCAATTTCGGTTTCTTACCGACTTTAATCTGCAATTCACAAAACACTGCCAATATTCCTGGCTATAGTATATCCAATATTCTATGTGCTCATAGACCATAAATTACTTTGAACAATAACAAAAAATAATTTTTAAAAATGATAAAAGCCAAAAATAGAACACGCTATGCAATCTGATATTAAATTAAAATATTATAGTAGTTTTCATGTTTTCTCCACGTGGAACTTTGCCCCAAAGAACCCAGAAAAGCTGCATTCTTTTCCTGGTTCTAGCATTATGATTCTGTATTTTATTGGACAGATCATTTGATCTTTCAGTGACTCAGCTTTATCATGTGTTACATGATGTCCCTCCTAGTTCTGTGAATACGGTCCATTTCTTATCCTAAACATTTGCAATCAGGTTTTATCCAGATAATTTTTTTTTCTCCTAGAACCAGAAATGATAGCAACACAGTACTTCGCAAGTTAATTCTGTCCTGCTCTAAAGCTACATTAGAAATAGTCTTCCAATGCTACGGTGAAACACTGGCCACCTGAATCACACTAAGGAAGCAGCAGCCCCCCAAGCACCTGGTTGAGCCCAGCGCTGCTGGTTTCATCTGCTCCCTGAGCTTCTTCCTGCCCGTCCTGCTTCCAGGCTGAGCTGTCTTTCCCCTCTTTGCCATCTTGTTCTATAATGTTTAGAGGATCACAGTGCTGTACATCATGCCTAGGTATCCTTCAAAAAGGCTCCCTGTTGCATGCGATCCTTTCTTGTACTGTACTCTATTTACCATTCCAATATTTTTTTTCATGAATTATTTGTGACTTCCTACTTGTGGCTGTTTTTCTGCCCTTGAATCTGTTGCATGTTCCTGTTGGCTTCCCATCCCTCTTGCTATTTAAGCATCGTTCCACTTAAGGCTTGGTGCATCCCAGCCTCAGCTAGAAAGTAAAACTGTGCTGAATACAAGACATTGATCATAGGGAAGTCACTAGCATCATAGAGGCCTCTCACTGGAAATGTCCTCAATCTGTAACCAAGGAGATCCATTCATGGCTCAGATTTGGGAGTGACTAGTAAACTGCTCCCCCGTATATTTTTAAGAAAATAAACTCACAATGAACCCCAACACCAAGCCCACTCCAATACCAGTCCTAAATCTTTCAAATAAATGAGATACAAAGATCCAAAACTCTAAACAACTGCTATATATATATAAAAAAAGAACAGCTATTATTGTAGTAAACCGCATAGTTCACCAGCAGTAAATTAAAAATTTCTATCATAGTATAATTCTGTAATTTTTCTATCCCATATATGAGTTACTGATGGCCAGTCAAAAGGCATTACATGACAGAGGGGAAATTCAGCGATACTGCCTTGAGAATCAAATTTAAATAAAGGTGACAAAGTTTTCAATGTGTGTGCTTTTAAAAGTTTTTCCACTTGTGTGCATATAAAAACAGCAGAATCATTCTTTTTCATGTTTTATATAAAACAGAAGATTTCAAAGGAATTTTGTGTTTTCAGGGCCGCTTCAGGCTCTCCGCCCAGACTTGCCAGGGACACGCACATACACTGTCCCTTGCTTTAAGGAGAGCTTCAGAGGAAATGTTAGAGAAGCAGTGATTTAGTTGGAAGAATAATAAAGTTAGTGCTGGAAGAACTGAGAACAAATTCTGCCTTTGATATTTACTAGCTATGTCACCTAAACTCTTAAAACTTACATTTCCACTTCGGTAAAATGGGGGACATACCCCAAACTTTACAGGTAAATGAGAGGACTCAATACATCAGACAGAACCTGGAAAGTGCTGTTAAGCACCACTTACATAAAAAGTTTTATTTGGAGCAGGATTAAAATAACATATATTACCAAGGCTTACGTTGGCAAAACATTCTGTCTAAATACTGTATTTGCACAAGGACTTTTGTGCACATTCCTTGATAGTTCCAGAACTTCTTGATGTTATCTTGTTTCCTCATGTGTCTTCCCCTTTCCCACATTCTCTGGATTTGATGCTCGGTCTTGCTTTAGCAACTGGCACTTGTAGGTGTTCCATCTTATTTGAGTGACTAATACTCCTGAGCTGTTCACAGAGCTGTTTCTTTATCCCTTTTGTCTAATGCCTTCTACAGATAGATATTTAGTGAAAGTTTCCTGAATAAAAAGATAAATAAATAACTAATCTGAAATTATAATACAAAATTTGCTTAAGTCTATGCTTTCAGGAATCAGGCTGTCTGAATATGAACCTTGGCTCTACCACTTACCAGCTCTGTGTTCTTGGACAAATTATTTACCTAGGATTCAAACTGCCTATCTAGAATGTGGGGATTATAGTCATGTCAGAGTTTTGTGAATATTAAATATAATTATGCATGTAAAGTGATAACATAGCTTTTGGCACATGCTAAGTAAGCAATAAATGGTTATTTCCATAATAATTGTTGTAAAAGTAGGAAAGAAGAAACAGCATATAGCACGACACTAGTTACATGTCCTTGTCTCTAAAAGCACAGATTTTCCCTGTAACTTGTAGAACTCATGGCTTTGTAAATCACTCTAGGTCAGATTTTTATGTGTATTCTTAACCAAACTTGCTGTGATCATCTCTGTCCCTCACCTCACTTCTACTGTTTCTTTCTGTAGTTTTTCTTGGATCTAGTCATTTTGGGTTCTAGATCTCATTTTCTCCCCATCAGCCCTTTCATTCCTTCCTTCCATTTCCACAGGATTTAACACAATGCATTTTCAAGAATAAAATGCTTAAGCATCATGAAGATGCTTATTTTTATGTTAATTGGCTTCAAAAATATGTTTGCAAATTATTGTTTTCACTTTTTGTTTATTCCCATTTTAAGTAAACAGCTAGCCAAAAAAGCTTCTTAGTTCAGTTCAGTTTGAATAATTCTTTGTGTAAAGTAAGTACTCAGTATATGTTATTGATTGCTTTAAAAATGCTTCCCATCTCCTATACACATTAAAATGAAAAGGCATTTATTTAAGAAAAAAAAGGAACTTGTGACTTCAGGATCTTTACTAAGGCAGATTATCTTCTAAGGCACTAAGAAGCCACTAAAGCAGATTATCTTCTTTCTGTGATGTCTTTTAAAATGGGAAAGGCATGCAAATTATTTCAACAAGCTAAATGCTGTCCTGATACACTGACAATAAATAAGCATGTCTCCCAGCCCCAGGATACAGCACCAATTTTTTTAATGGAACATTAGGAATTAGGAGGAAGTTGAATGTTTTCACAGACAGAAAAGATAATAGTATATTACACTTCCTTTCATATGATTTTAAAGCCAAATATTTGACTCAATTCCAATCAACGAAAAACAAAATACTTGAACTCCTGTTCTGTTTCAGGTGCCAGGTTAGGATTGAAGACAGACAAATGACAAATCACGGGCCTTTTTCTCAAGATGCTTCCAGTCTATTTGAGTCTATTTGAGAAGACAGATATAAGAAATACCACTAAATGGTAAACACTTGCACAACAGAGAAAGTCAGCACAGGGAAACAACTGATTCTATCTGGGGCAGGTTCAGGAGACAAACTTAATGATAACAGTTTTATTGGATCGGAGTTTTGAGGGATTAATCGAAGTATGTCAGACTGGGCCAGAAGGAGTTTTCTAAACAAATGGAACATGTGATTTGATAGAGTGCAAATTGCAAGAGAGGAAAGATGCGAAAGATAAGAAAGAGTCAGATCATGAGAAGCTGTGTGTTTCAACCACAGAGATATGAG
Organism: Hyperoodon ampullatus; assembly: GCF_949752795.1. NCBI lineage: Eukaryota > Metazoa > Chordata > Mammalia > Artiodactyla > Ziphiidae > Hyperoodon > Hyperoodon ampullatus. The sequence goes on from NC_136933.1 coordinate 33,477,619, forward strand.
AGAAACAATGCAGTAAACAATAAAAACCTCTGGCAATAGGAAGTTAGACATAACCACTGTTCTAACAAGCATTATTAAATGTGCTGGTCCTAGGTGCGGTTCCTCACAAAGAATCCAGGGACAGGTGATATTATTCCTCTATTTACAAAAGCCCAGTGCAGTAGCCTAACCACTTGATACTTCGCTGATGCCAAGTTTCTCAACCTCCAACATCATAAATTTTATTTTAAAGATAAGGCATTTCTTCCTATCTGAAGAAGCAAGAAAGACTTCTTTTAATTCCTGCAGATGTGCTTATTTCTGAATTGTCTGTAAAAATCTGCCACCAGAAACTACAATCCAGAATTTACAGTTCAAAGTATCTGATAGTAAGAGATTTCCCTAAATTCATTCTAATCCAGAGAAAGCCACCTGGAGTTAATCATGTGATAGGGTATCACGAAGCTGATTAAGGGTGATTTGTTTCAGTAAAAAGGTTTTCAGAAGAACAATTGCAGAAGTTGCAGCAGGCAAAAAGGACAGAAGGGATTCTGTTAAAATTTTTTTTTGCTTCTTCTGTTTTGTAAAATATCCAACTTTGTAAATTAGTCAGTGAATATTAATTACTGTAACAAAGCATAACTCAAAAAATGGAGGCTCTTTCCTTAGAAAAAAATTTGCAAGGGTGCAAAATCGTACGCAGAATAGAAACTCTCAGTGTTGCCAGTATCCTTCTCAGTTGCCAACACTTCATCCTCTCCAGGCTTGTCTCCACCCTTCCCAGTACACTGGAGCTACTCTCCAGCCGATCTCTTTCAAATCAGTAAATTCAGTAGCTTTTCTATGCCTCTTTCAACTTGTTCTCTTTAAGGTACTGCTGCCCTCTGCCTGAACCTCTTCTCTCCCTTTTTATCATAAACATGGCTCTTTTCTCCTTCTGACATCTTCTTACTTTATCACATGTCGCGAACACTCTTTCACTGGAATCCCTTTCTCTTGTGGTTCCCTAAATATAATTACTTCTTGGGCTTCCCTGGTGGCGCAGTGGTTGAGAGTCCGCCTGCCGATGCAGGGGACACGGGTTCGTGCCCCGGTCTGGGAGGATCCCACATGCTGCGGAGCGGCTGGGCCGGTGAGCCATGGCCGCTGAGCCTGCGCGTCCGGAGCCTGTGCTCCGCAACGGGAGAGGCCACAACAGTGAGAGGCCCGCATAACGCAAAAAAAAAAAAAAAAAAAAAAAAAAAATATATAATTACTTCTTTAACTCCTATACGTTAGGTACTTCCCGGCCGCTCTAAATCTTCTACACCTAAGCCACGTCCTAGATTTACTCCCTGAAGATTAATCCTGGCTTTTCATCTTAAACTCTTTTTCTCTCACGAGAGAGACTAACCATGCATTTCCAGTAGTCACAAAGGCATCAATTCCGAAATGTTCTGCCGCTGGTTCCTCACAATGAATACTGACAAAACTTAACCTCATTTTGTGATCTCTTAGGAAGCTCTCCGTCTACTAATGGGATTTCACCCAAACAAGCTGAAAATCTCAGAAAATTCTTTGTTTTCTCTCATACCACGTTCCCTCCAAATCTAGATGTCTCACTTTAATGAGTATTCTTCAGAAGCAATCCCTCTTCCAAACTATCCTTCCCCAGTCTCACTGTCCCACCTGCCTAGTTAGGCCATCTGAACAACAATGCTCTCCTAACTGGCTCTCCTGGCCCGTCTTCTCTCTCCTCTGAACCATCACCCACAGTGCTGGTATACAGACACTGTAACATGAACACTAATTATATGTTCAAGAGCTCACACCTTGTCCACTTTCTACAATTCTTAGATTGCAGTAATGGCCTTTCCCTCTTTGACCCAGTCTTTCCACCCTTACTTTCCAGGGCTTCTCACCATGTACTTTATGCTCATCATCAGTACCACTTGCTCGTCCAAAGTTAGCATCTACCTTTGCCTATGTTTTTGCTTTTTACATCTAAATTTCTGTGCTTCAAAACCCACCTCCACATGCCTATGCAATACATCCACTAAGGTTCAGTTCAAGCCATATCTGGAATAAAAAAGGAGGCTGTCCATGAGTATTCAACTTAGAGGGGAGTACTTCTTCCTCTGAGCAGACACAGCTCATCCTCTGTACCTCTGCAGTGGCACGTATGGCTTTTTCTCTTATGCAGAGAAAGTCATGGTGACAGACTAGATTTCATATACTCCTTAGCAATTATGGATGATAAAGAACACTAAATTTTCTGCTTCTCTGTAAATTTTGAAATATCTGTAAAGACAAAATAAATTTGATATTGAAAGTATATACTTGGCTTGCAGAACCCTTTTAAATCCCTGTCTTCAAGAAATCAGGAAAAAGTTGATTACGCATTAATTTATTTTTGATCCATTAGATATGTACAACGTCATAATTTTTTTAAAGTCTCTTTTCCCTTGATAACATATTAATTAATTCATGTTCTTAGGTCAAAATAGAGTCAGCAATAAAGGCATTTAAATTTTTCCTTCACTTAACCCATATATGCTATCATTCCTCTTTGAATTTACATGGCTAGAAAAAAAGGGATAAAATAAAGAACTAGGTATTGAAATTTATGTATGTGGATGGAACAGTACTAAGAATTTTCAAAAATCTTACTCAGTAAATCATCACATTAAGCATGTGGGTTAAGGAGATTTAGACCCATTTTTGCAGAAAATGGGTAATGTAATGTCTATATGTAATCATACAGACAATTATACAAATTTAAGTTTTGAGGGTTGCACAGTGTGAGATTACACTTGTCATGCCCTTTGAAGTTTCACTTTTATTTATCAAAACAACTTGCTATAAGGTAACGGAATTTTTTCACAAAATCTCATGCGTGAATGAGGCCCGATATCACTTTGTGATACAAACAAAATACCTATTACAAAATACCTATTTCATATAGACAACAGTTTCTATGAATAAAAACATTCAGGAAGTGAAGCAATTTACTCATTTTGCATTATCTGTACATATTAACTCACCTAGGTTTATGACTGAGGTCTAAGTATAAAATGCATTTTTATAAAAAAATGGCTTGGGGGAATGGCATATATTTGTGTACGTTTTATATCATATTTTAATAAAAACATCAAAATAGTTCTTAGCAGTCAAAATCCTATATGCAACATCCCTAAGCTGTATCAGTGGATTTATTTCTTGACTCTAATTTTAAAGGAAGTAATTTATGCTGATTCTTATTGGGTAATAGTTTTACTATTATCCATGTACTGACAATATATATATATATTTTTAGTGACCACAAAGATAGCTTCAAAATACCTTTTTTTCAGTTTTACTGAGGTATAATTAACAAATAAAATTGTAAGATATCTAAAGTGTACAACATGATGATTTGATATACATATATATAGTGAAAGGATTCCCCCGTCTAGTTAATTAATACATCCATCACCTTACATATTTGCCATATTTCCTTTTTCTTTTTTGTGGGAACATTTGAGTTCTATTCTCTTAACAATTTTATTATATAATACAGGGTTATCAACTATATTCACCATGTTATATATTAGATCCTCAAACCTTATTCATCCGTTCTATAACTGAAAGTCCATACCCTTCTACCTCCATTCCCCAGATCTGACAACCACTTTTCTACTCTCTATGTGCATGAGTTCAACTTTCTGTTGTTCTTAGATTCCACATATAAGTGATATCATGCATTATTTGTCTGTCTGGCTTATGTCACTTAGCATAACATCCTCCAGCAGGACTTCCTTCCTTTTTTAAGGTTGAATTATATATACATATAATTATATATGTAATAATATATTTTTTACATATATATGTAAAATGTTTCCTGATAGACACTTAGGTTTTTTCATACTTGTGGGTATATATCCAGAAGGAGGGGTTGCTGGATCACATGGTAGTTCTATTTTTAATTTTTTGAGAAACCTATATACTGTTTTCCATAGTGACTGGAACAGTTTACATATCCAAGAGCAGCACACAAGAGTTCTCTTTTCTCTACATCCTGGCCAGCATTTGTTTTCTCCTGTCTTTTTGGTAATACTCATTCTAACAGGTATGAGATGATCTCATTGTGGTTTTGATTTGTATTTTCCAGATGATGTGTGATGTTGAGTACTTTTTCACGTACCTGTTGGTCATTTGTATATGTTCTTTGGGAAAGTGTCTATTCAGGTGCTTTGCCCATTTTTTAATTGGATTTTTATTTATTTATTTATTTAGCTATTGAGTTGTGTGAGTTCCTTGTACAGTTTGGATATTAACCCATATTGAACATGTGGTTCATAAATATTTTCTCCCATTCCAGAGGTTGTCTTTTCATTTTGTTGATGTTTTCCTTTACTAAGCAGATACATTTTGGTTTGATTTAGTCCTACTTGTTTAATTTGCTTTTGTTGCCTTTGATTTTGGAGTCAACTCCAAAAAATCACTGCCAGGACTAATGACAAGGACCTTACTCCCTATGTTTTCCTCTAGGAGTTTTATGGCTTCAGGTCTTATATTCAAATCTTTAATCCATTTTCAGTTGATTTTTGTGTAGGGTATAAGATAGAGGTCCAGTTTCATTGTGTTCCATGTAGTTGTCCAGGTTTCCCAACATCACTTATTGAAGATATTGTCCTTTCCCCATTATATATTCTTGGCTCCTTTGTCAAAATTAATTGACCATATCTGTGTAGGTTTATTTCTGGGCTCTTTATTCTGTACCATTCATCTACATCTGTTTTTTTGTTTGTTGGTTGGTTTTGTGAATACCAAACTTTCCTGTTTACTATAGCTTTGTAATATAGTTTGAAATCAGGAAGTTTTATACATCCATCTTTGTTCTTCTTTCTTGAGATTGTTTTGGCTATTTGAGGTGTTTTGTGGTTCCATACACATTTTAAGATTGTTTTATTTCTGTAAAAAATACCTTTGGAATTTTGATAGGGATTTCATTGTATCTGTAAATGGGTTTGGGTAGCATGGCTATTTTAACAATATTATTCTTCTGATCTAGGAACATGGAGTATCTTTCCATTTATTTGTGTCTTCTTCAATTTCTTTCATCAGGGTCATATAGTTTTTAGTGTAGAGATCTTTCATCTCTTCGGTTAAATTTATTTCTAAATACTTTATTGTTTTTGATGCTATTGTAAATGGAATTGTTATCTTAATTTTTCTTTCTGATGGTTTGTTGGTGTATGGAAACACAACTTATATTTGTGCATTGATTTTGTATCCTGTAACACTACTGAATTTGTTTATTAGTTCTGAGAGTTTTTTGGTGGAGTCTTTAGAGTTTCTACATATAATATAATTCCATCTGAGAATAGAGACAGTTTTACTTCTTCCTTTCCAATTTGGATGTCTTTTATTTCTTTTTCCTGCATAATTCCTCTGGCTAAGACTTCCACTACTATGTTGAATAGAAGTGGTGAAAGTGGACACCCTTGTTTCATTCCTCACCTTAGAGGGAAAAGCTTCAGCATTTCACCACTGAGTATGATTTTAGCTGAGGGCTTGTCATATATGGCCTTTATTATGTTGAGGTACCTTCCCTCTGTAACGAGCTTGTTGAGAATTTTTATTATGAAAAGATGTTGAATTTTGTCAAATGTTTCTTCTGCATCTAATGAGATGATCATATGATTTTTATACTTCATTTTGCTAATGTGGTGTATCACGCTGATTGATTTGTGGGTGTTGAAGCATTTTTGCATCCCTGGAATAAATCCCACTTGATCATGGTATATGATCCTTTTAATGTATTGTTGGTTTGTTAATATTTTGTAGAGGATTTTTGCATCTATGCCCATCAGGGATATTGGTCTGTAACTTTTTTTTTTTCTAGTGTCCTTGTCTGGCTTTGGTATCATGCTAATCCTGACCTTCATAAAATGAATTTAAATATGTTCCTTCCTCTTCTGCTTTTCTGGAAGATCATTCTCATTTTTTTCCTCTGGTCCTTATTATTTTTTTCTTTTTACTAATTTTAGACTTAGTTTGTTCTTCTTTTCCTGTTTCCTTGAGGTGTAAAATTAGGTTGTTTATTTGAGATCTTTCTTTTTTTCTTGATGTAGGTATTTACCAGGATAAACTTATTAGAAATGCTTTTGCTGCATCTCATAAGTTTTGGTATGTTGTATTTCTATTTTCATTTGACTCAAGATATTTTTTTGATTTCTTTGACACACTGGTTATTCAGAGGCATGTTTTTTAATCGCCACATATTTGTGTATTTTCCAGTTTTCTTGTAATCAATTTCTAGAGTCCTACCATTAATAATTTTTACTTGATGGACAAAATGAACAAAATGTTCCAAAGAAAAATATACTAAAGTCAGAGTGTTGTTTCACTTTCAATTATGATATACTAACCTTGAAATGAAATCCATAATGGTTAAAGTAAGTCTTCTTTTAATAACATAATAATCTTTGGGACACTCTGAGGTGGAGTCAAAACTATTAAAAATGAAAAACAATTACTGTCTAAACATAATCATATTATCACAGTGGGTCTTCTAAAGCAGGGGTTCCCAACCCCTGGGCCACGGACCAGTACTGGTCCATGGACCGTTAGGAACTGGGCCGTGCAGCAGGAGGTGAGCAGTGGCCGAGCAAGTGAAGCTTCATCTGTGTTTACAGCCGCTCCCCATCATTCACATTACAGCCTGAGCTCTGCCACCTGTCAGATCAGTGGAGGCATCAGATTCTCATAGGAGGGCGAACCCTACTGTGAACTGCACATGCAAGGGATCTAGGTTGCGCACTCCTTATGAGAATCTAATGCCTGATGATCTGAGGTGGAGCTGAGGCGGTGATGCTAGCGCTGGGGAGCGGCTGCAAATACACATTATCAACAGCAGAGGGTTTGACTGCACAGAGACCATAACAAATCAACTGCTTGCAGACTCATATCAAAACCCTATCAGTGAGTGGCAAGTGACAATTAAGCTGCATCTTACGGAGTAAACTGGACATAAGCAACACACTTCAGGTGTCCCTATCTCCCATCACCCCCAGATGGGACCATCTAGTTGCAGGAAAACAAGCTCAGGGCTCTCACTGATTCTGCATTATGGTGAGTTGTATAATTATTTCATTATATATATAATGTAATAATAATAGAAATAAAGTGCACAATAAATGTAATGAGCTTGAATCATCCTGAAACCATCCCCTGCCCCCTGGTCCATGGAAAAATTGTCTTTCAGAAAACCGGCCCCTGGTGCCAAAAAGGTTGGGGACTGCTGTTCTAAAGAATATTTTAATTCTGGGATATTTTCGAAATTATACATTTGAAGGTGATAATCTGTTTTGTAAAAATTGGGTACATTTAGAGGCACTTGTTTCCAGTCCATTACTAAAATTACTAATATGTCTTTTGTACTAAGTGAGGTAAATCTCACAATATTGTAAGTTGAGTATCTCTCCTTGTTGAAGCCACATTATTTTCAACATTAAGTGTCTAACTATTTAGGTTTATATATTTTTACTCTTTTGGTTTACCAAAATAGATTTTCTCTAGACATTCCTATCCTTCTGGAGAAGAGATAAACACTAAAACAGACAGACATAGATATATGGACTTGTTTGTGTGTGAAGTCAATGGTTTTGCCTTTTTGAAAGTGAAATTCTCTTGGCCTATTGTCATTATTAGTGATGCATTTACCCTATAGAAGACACACACAAAAACAATACACAATTCTCTCAACCAAATGATATACATATTTGGTTATCAAGCATGATAGAGAAACAACAGAAGTGCTAAGTGGTTATTTTTGTTTATTTTTAAAGCACATACTTTATGCATTATGTGAAACATTATTCTATAATATATTCAATTCCTAAAACGTCTTGTTTTGCTTACAGAAAAATGATATATATAATGTAGTAAACAAAATTAGGACAATATTATTGTCTTTTCCTAAACGTTTTCAAGTTTGCCTTTTTAAAATTATTTAAAAATTTTTTTTCAAGTTTGTTTTCCTGCTTATGAGTCAAAACTGTTCTTTAAAATACACATCTTACCATGACATCTTACTTAAAATCCATAGGTATTTGGTGACTGAAACACTTATTTCTTATGACAAATTATACCCCCAAAAAAGTGTTTAATTGCCAATTGCAAGAAGTTGAGAGTGGATATTGCTCTTCAACATTACATATGAGAGGGTAATTACTATGCTGAAATATAATGAAACCCTAATTATGCCCACAATCAGCTACCAAAAATAAAATCACCTTGCAGGATGGTGCAGGTACTTACTCTGCATTAAAGAAATACTTATAAGTTTTACAGACTCTTTATCTATAAAAAAATCATCTTTCCAGTTGTGACCACTGTTCAGAGCAAGTCCAAGTGATATTTTTAGTTAAAGCTTCTTTCCCTCTCCCTCACCCCACACTCCCTCTCTTTATTTCATCAGTCGGAATAGGGAATGGGAAGAAAATCCTATATGGCCACAGAGGTACTACCAAGTATTAAAGCAAAACCTACATTATGAAAAACCAACTGTCTGAATTATTGAATCTGAGATAAAGTGTTTTCCAACTCTATGTGATAGATATGAGACACCCCTTTAGGTCTTACTTATTATATCATTTTAAAAGCTGAATTTTAAAGTTTGAAAATGTTCTCATCTGATCCTTGCCCTTTATCTGTCACCTCTTGAAATGTTGGAGGTGTTTTGCTTAAGGTTTCTAGAATAGAATCTATTAGCAACATTAGATAATGAGGGCCTCCCCGGCGGCGCAGTGGTTAAGAATCTGCCTGCCAATGCAGGGGACGCAGGTTCGAGCCCTGGTCTGGGAAGATGCCACATGCAGCGGAGCAGCTAAGCCCGTGCGCCACAACTACTGAGCCTGCACTCTAGAGCCCGCGAGCCACAGCTTCTGAGCCCACGCAACTAGCGCCCATGCACTGCAACAAGAGAAGCCATCACTATGAGAAGTCCACACACCACAACGAACAGTAGCCCCCGCTCGCCGCAACTAGAGAAAACCCATGCACAGCAATGAAGACCCAACACAGCCAAAATTAAATAAATAAAATTTAAAAAATATTAGATAATGATGCTGTATAAGTAGTTAGGAAATATTACAAAAATTTCCACCAAAATACTGTTTACTTTCTTTAACAACTAAACTTTCAAGTATCACTTTTAAATGATGACTCTTTTGATATGCCATTAGATTTTACTACATTTAGGCATGCATAGTTTTCACTAAAAATTTAGTTAAAAAGGCATGGTTCAGAAGAAAGTGGTTTTTTATTTCACTTGAAGTTAAGAATTGCATTTTTCTCTTGCAGCTTCTTTGCTGTATAATTTTTTTATGCTCTTGAACTTGTGGACAATACTTTCATAGATCTTGTAGCTCCAACAACTGTCAAAAATGTCATCCCAACAGAATGAAGAATGTCCTCAGTTAGTTTATAGAAGATTGTTGTATTTTTACATTCTTTGACGCCTTAAGAGTCTGCCTGAAAATGGACAACCGCCTCATAGGTAATTTGGTTGTGAATCCCATTTTCTTATTTCAGTGAATCAATGACTGTCTTATATATATTGTATAAAACATATTTTAGAAACTTTTACTCTGGCCTACAAAATTAAATTATTCCACTGTTCTCAAATCCTTAGAGAAAATAGAAATTGTGTGCCAAACAAATCCTGTTTGCTTTCAGAAGTGTCAAATATACATCTGTCTAGCTATTTACACACGTTTGTTTTATTCTGAGTTCCTCCACAGTGACAGCAAACACACAGTGATGGGAGATACAGCACATTACTCTTGAAACTGCCAGAGAATTTGGTATAGGACTGTATTTTGTTTTGTGTTTTAAGGAAGAGAAAGAATTAAATTTACTACTATTTAAAGTAAAAATATACAACTCTGGCGTGCTTGCACATCTGTTATCTGTAAAGGAAACCATAAATGTGCTGTTATTCCGGCCTTTAAATTGTTGCTGTAAACTTCCAAAAACACTGACCAAATTTACTTATCCCAGCTAGTTTAATTATATTGGCTTATTAAATAGGAAATGACAGAGGAGCAAAGTGACTTTTAAAAAAATATTATGATGTCTGATGTATTTTCATCCACATGTGGACACTAGCCAACATTCTGAAAATGCACTTATTAACTAATTACCTACTGCCTTATGTTAATGAAATATAATGGTGTTCTCCTGTCATAATTACTCCTGTGTATTATGGTTTTAATTTTCTTTGTCTAAATGTGTTTATATTTAATTTTTTAGCTTCAACAAAATAAAAACATATATTCTGGGATCATGGCAAGTACTAAATGAGTTAAAATTCCTTTTTCTTCATGCGAAGGAACACAGACCCATGAGAGAACTTGCTCCAGGGAAGCCAGCACAAGCTTGGGAGCTAATTGCAAGGGCTCTCCTTTTAGCTGAATAGCTCAGATTATTTTTTGTCCTACTTACTTCCTGTGTAAAAGTACTCAAAAGTACTTTCTAGAACTAGAAAACAAATAGGGGATTTTGGACTTAGTCAAATTCCACTGCAATTTTTTCACCTGGAAAACCACGGAGTTAATCAATAAAATAAAAAGATTTATGTTTACTTGTTTTTGTTTATATAAACTCCCATGAATTCCTAAAGATGTCTCTTTCCAGGACTCCACAAATAGAGAAATAGAGTCCTCTTTTCTTCTCATCTTCTCACTATCTTTCCCTGTTTTCTTACACCTTTTTCTTGTTTTTTCTCCCCTTTTTGTTGGTTATTGAATTTAAAAATATTGATTTTCACCCACTACTTACATGGTAGAGTAATAGTGACATAGAGTAACAGTATAGAGCCACAGAGATGTAGTAACAGAGACATGACCATGTTTGGATCATCCAAGCCTTTATATATTTGCTTTAAAATATTTGCTGGAGACACACAGTCCCCCTATCAGAATCTCATCATTTAAGGAAAATAATAAACTACAATAATAATAATAACCCCCATCCATGTACTGTTTTGACAATTTAAATCAATCTCATGTGGAATCCAGACTAGCCCATATGCATATTAGCCTCTGCCTATATAATCCTTCCACTTCCACTTATTTCCTCCCTACACCCCCACTGTTTTGAACAGTATTTTGTGTCCAAATGCTCAACTCTTTTTGTGCTTACAAAGCTCTCTCTTCAATAAATTAATCAGAAGTCAAAGCATAAAACATAATGATAGAAGTCATACCCAAATGCAAACCTGGATTTGATATGTTCAAATGACAGCTGTCAGTTAAATAGATCCCAATTTCTTTTTAAAAGTTCATTTATTCATTCAACAAATTGAACAATTATTTGCCAGGCTCTGGGAACATAACAATTAACAAAACTGAGCAATCTCTCTCCTTCATGAAACATGCATTCTGATGAGGAGGGAGTGGGGGAAGACAAAAAATAAAATAAATAAGTAAAACATATGATGTTTTAGAAAAGTGCCCAAAACAAAAATAAACAAGTGAAGCAGGACACAGTTGAGGATAGGAGATTTTAGATATGCTGATAAATAAGGACCCACTGAGAAAATGATACTCAAATACAGATCTGATAGAAGTGAGTGGACAGGCCATATGGACATTTGGGAAAGAATCCAGGCAGAGAGAGTAGCAAGTTCAAAGGCCCTGAAACATAAGTGTCTTTTATGTGTCCCAAGATCTTTAAGGAGGTCAGGTAACTGGAGTTAGGAAGTGACAGGAAGTGAGATCAGAGATGACCAGAGGCCAACTTATACAAGGCCTTTTAAGCAATGTTCAAAGCTTTGACGTGTAATCTGAGTAAAGGTGGAAATTCACTTGAATGTTTTAAGTAGATGAGTGACATGATGTGAGTTTTGATGAAATAAGAATTGTAGTAGGGCATAGAGATTAAGAGAATGGATTCTGGTACCCAATAGCCTAGGGAACTATCTCTGACATTAATCAACTATGGGGTTTTGGTCAATTTGCTTAGCCTTACTGTGGCTCATCCTTCTCATGGGTATACTGGGGATGATAGTTGTATCTACTTCATAGAAGTATGATAATGATAAGTATTATTTAATTTTTATAAAGCACAAGGTAAGGAGTATCAACTGTGTGTTAAAAAAATAGTCAATATGTCTCCTGTGTTGAAAATGGACAGTGAAGGTCAAAGGATCAGCCCAAAACACCAATTAGGAAGCTATTAAAATAAGCTATTTTAGAGTTATCATGTTGGCTTTTGACTAGGGCAATAGAACTACAAGTGGTGAAAAGAAGTGATCAGTTTCTGCGTATATTTTGATGGTAGAGCCAAAAGAATTCCTTTAGCTTAGATGTGAAGTGTGAAAGATAAATAAGAGGGAAGGTCAAATGACAGGTTTTAGGGCAAGCGTTTGGAAATAGAAGTTGGCATATTTTACAACGGGGAAGGCAATGAGGTGAAGGGGCATGTGTGGGATTGAGTAGGACAGATATTTTTTAAGCTTATTTGAAATTTTCTGCAAGATTTTTTTCTCAAACTTTAAAAGTTTGAGATTCCTGTTAGACATTCAAGCGGAGGTGTCAAAGACTGGGTAGATATATGAGTCTGGAATTCAGGGAAGAGTTCAGAGCCAAGGTATAGACTTCGGACTTGTCAGCTTATCTGAAGCCAAGAGAATTGATGAAGTTACCGAGTGACTGTAGAGAGAGAAACAGTCCAAGGACTAACTTCTGGGACACTCCAGTATTTAGATGTCAGGGAGACAAAGAGGTACCCAAAGGGAAAGGAAAAAGCAGAAGAATGTGATGGCCTATATGTCAAGTGAAGAGAGCAATTCAGTAGGAAGTTGTGATCAAGTGTACATGTTGCTGATAGACCAAATGAGACTGGGCTGTGGGTTTAACAACAGACGCATCATTGTTAGACTTTGACGTGAGCAATTTCTGCATAAATATGGGGATGAATTCCTAAAAGTAGTGATTTCCATAGCAAATGTAAAGAAAAGGGTAAGAAATCACGCATACTGGAAACTCCTTTGAGAAATATTTATGTAAAGACAAAAAGAGGGACTTCCTTGGCGGTCCAGTGGTTAAGACTTCGGCTTCCAATGCAGGGGGTGAGGGTTCGATTCCTGGTTGAGGAGCTAAGATCCCACATGCCTTGCCACCAAAAAAACCAAATCATAAAACAGAAGCAATATTGTAACAAATTCAGGGAAGACTTTAAAAAAAGAAAAAGACAAAAAGAAAAGGAATATTAGTTGAAGAGGGAAGTGAACTAAATAATATTTTATTCACATAAAAATAACATGATTTCATGCTATCAGAAAATATCCAGTAGAGATTTTTTAATTGATGATGATGCATGGGAAAAGTGGAATAATGTCTGGAGTACAGTACTTCAACAGGTAAGAGTTGCTAATCATATTTAATTAATTGGAAGGATGGTCAAGTGAATCAAGGCTATCAAATTAATATAGCCATGTATATTGAGCTTTAACTTTATGATTGTCTTTTAGGTAGAAATATTTTGAGATATCTGCACATCTCGTTATTTCTTTTCTCTGGGAACAATTTCTCTCAAGCCACAACATCATGCAGGAGGACTCCAGCAGCCACTTTTTTTAAATACATGAAACTGTACCCTTTTCTGTAGTTGATTAGATCAAGGATGAACTCCCTTCCCCCCGCCCAGACACAATATAGACTAGTAGTAGGATTCTCTCCTACCATTTGGAATTGAAATTGAGGGATTGCAGTGAGTTTCTCTCTGTACCAAGTGTATCAGTCAGTGTGAGACAGGAAAATAGAAACCATGCAATGTTTTTTGAAAAGAGGAAATCTAATAGAACAGATTGATTATTCAGATATTAAAAGAATAAAAGAGCAAAAAACAAAACACTGAGGTAATTTAGATATTATCCACTGAATAAAACATACCGCCTGTGGAGCTGAGCTAGCTCTTATATTACTAACCAGGAAGGAATCACCACCAGTAGGACTGAGTTAACCCTGAAGCCACCACCCACAGACCAAAGTGGAGAGATAATGTTACCAGAATCTAAGAGCTCAAAGAACCTCAGACCTTTGAGGAGGGCACCACATCTCCGACTCTCAAAAGAGGAAGGGAGCATCTGGCTGGTACTAGCATCTATTCAGAGCATACCTGGTGATGAGGATGCCAACACATTCCAGGGATAGATAGAACCGTAGTTACCTTCTGTTATCAAAGTGAAAGTGACAGGATATGGCAATAAAAAAAACCCTTCTCCCAGCTGCCTGCCTTTCACTCTCCCTCCAGTTTCTAGACAAAAACCTAGCGCCACCAGCAAGTGAGTCTGATGACTGTAACAGGAAGGATCCAGCTCCAGTATCATAGAGAAGAGAAAGAGGGTGGGCTTGGCACTGAAGAACAACAAATAAATAACCAGCACAGTATGTAACCTGAGGAGTTTGGGGGTAAACATCCTTCACACAGGATGTGGATGAAGAGAAGAGACAGATGTCCTGTGGGGAATGAGAAGAAATGTGTTCTTTCCAAAGGGATACAGAGCAAATGCAAATGTATTTCTTCTTGGTTTTACATTTCCGAGTTCCAACCAGGGACACCCAGTTGAATTCCTGCTCTTGTATTTTATAAGGCATTTTATATCCTTAAAATTAAGTTTTTTCCCTTTACTTTATCTAGCTAAAACACTCAGCAAAATATCTGGCACATATTAAAACTCTAAGCAATATTTACTGAAGGAGGAATTGCATGCTGTTTTCTGAAAATTGCCATAAACTGTTCTGTTAAAATAGTCTATATATCTGTGCTGTCCCCCATGGTAGGCACTAGCTATGTGTGGCAGCTTAGCATGGAAATGTGACAATTTAGATGCCAAATTTTTACTTTTCTTTAATTTTAATTAATTTAAATTTAATTTTAAAATCTGATACTCGAAGTCAGTTGGAAATGTTTTAAGTATGTTTGGAACAACTGGAGATGTGCATCTACTATTTCAAATGTAAATTTTATGAAGTCTAACTAACATCAGGTATTTCTGATGCAAATGCAACATTCAAACAGAGATGTATGAAAAGAGAATGTAAAATACCTCATTAAAATTTTTATATTGATTCCATGGTGAAATCATACTATTTTGGATATATTAGGTTAAATAAAATATATTACTAAAACCAATTTTACCTACTTATTTTTATTTTTATTTTATTTTATTTTATTTTTATTTTTATTTTTTTTTTTTTTTGCGGTATGCAGGCCTCTCACTGTTGTGGCCTCTCCCGTTGCGGAGCACAGGCTCCGGATGCACAGGCTCAGCAGCCATGGCTCACGGGCCCAGCCGCTCCGCGGCATATGGGATCCTCCCGGACCGGGGCACAAACCCGTATCCCCTGCATTGGCAGGCGGACTCTCAACCACTGCACCACCAGGGAGGCCCTTATTTTTATTTTTAATGTGGCTACCGAAAAGTTTAAAATTACATACATGGCTCACATTTCTGTTGGGCAGGGCTGCTCTAGACTCTTGCTAGTCAACTTCTGTTCTGTGGACTAATAGCATGTGCATCATCTTGATGCATCATCTGAAGTCCTTCCCAGACAAACTGAATTTGAATCTGAATTTGCTTTTTAACAAGATCTCCGGGTGATTCATATGAATATAATAGTTTGAGAAGCACTGCTTGTAACTACTTTCATATTCATCACTTCCTTTAAAGATCAAACGTAGTCTGTACTGCCTGTCTCAAAACATGGCTTAGTAATGAAAATAAAGGCTTCAAACTCATGAAAATGAGAGTTTGGTAAATAAGGAAATGATATCTGTTTAACACGGGAGTTGGTTGAATAACACAATTTTCCCCAGTCCCTTAACATTAACATTTTTGTCACATAGCTCCTCATTTGTTACTAGTACAGCAGATTAGCACCATGTATCCTAACAGGACTAAACTCAGCAAGCTGCATGGGGACCCAGTGCTATAGAATGCCATTTCACTCTGAATTTTCCCTTTGTCTCAGTGAAGCCCAGTGATTTGTCTTGGGAAAAATTTACTGGAGAGTTCTCCCTGATCTTTGTAAATTTTTCTTTTTTTTTCAGAATCAGTATCTTCAACCCTTCCTTATCCCCTCTTTCATCAAATTACTTTCATATTATTTCTAAAGTTAAATCATGTAATGATTGTTGAATTCATTTATTTATCAGAACTTTACCTGTCACTTGAAAAGCACTAGCATTACTGTTAGCAATGCTATCGTCTCTGTTCATTGTCTGATTACACAGGCTCTAACTTTATTTCGCTTTGCCTTAAGCCTTGAATTGTTAGTAACTTTGTAGTATGTACCATTTTACAGAAATCTTACATGGGTGAGCAGACATACCCGAATCCATTATTTTTTGTAAATTTTGATAACACTGAAAAACCTGAGAAATTCTTTTATTTCAATTGTTAGGTTAAAGGATCACTTCCAAAGAAGACTATAAAATATGAGAGATGATTGCTGGAGGAATTGTTTTATACTGAAATAGGTTTTCAACTGTTCTTAATTTACTATTTATATTGTGCTTAATTCCAAAAAGGAGCTGAGCCTAGTACAAGACACAAATTCAAAGGCCCATTAAAATAAGTGAGTAATAATTAAATGAGTAGAGGGAAAGAAAAAGGAGAAATACATTTGTGCCAAAAAATCTTGACTAAGAATAACTATTATTTCTGAATGATAAGCATATCTGAGCTTAGTAGCAAAGAGAGCAAAATAACCTAGACATACAATAAATAATACAATATTTTAAATATTTTGAAGATCTTATATGAAGGGCATGGAAAACCTCACTGGGTATTTTATACAAAATCAGTCTTTCACAGATGTAAAAAGGTATTCCTCAAAAGCTTATTTCTTACATTAATTTTCATCAAAAGCTGAGTACTCATTATATCTGAGTTCTGTGATGCAGCTCTAAGAGGAACTGGTGAAAGCTTTGTTGATTAAAAAAGAAATTTAATACCTACTGTATGTCATGCAAGGAACTAAGGCAAGGGACGCAGTAATAGAGAAATCTCAAAGGGCCCTGGTACTCACAGAACAGTGCAGGAAGGAAGACTCACATCAAACAAGCACCCAGAAAGTGAAATTTAAAATTTTCAGAATGCTACATGAGCGTATATCAAGACATTGTATCCTAGGCTGAAGGTCAGGGAAACTTGCTGGAGGAAATGACATTTAAGCTAAGACTGAAAAATAAGTTAGAGTTCTCCAGACTAAGGGGACAATTTGTGTAAAGACTCTAAAGTGAGGTACACGTGCATGTGCTTGAGGGTGAAGAGTAAGGGTAACTGGTGCGGGAAAGGTTAAAGGGTTGGAATGGATAAGGCATTTAGGGTCTATGGAGATTTTACTCTTAATCATAGGGCTACTAGGAGGGAATTCAAGAGTTTTTAAAGTCAGAACTCTTCACAATTTTGGAAAAGATATTCTGCTAGAGCAGAAAGTAGATTATATGGAAGCTTTACTTGACAAAAGATCTCAGTAATGAGATTATTGAAATGGTTCAAATCAGAATGATGGTGCCTGGACTCAGAGATGATGAGAACGAAGATTAACAAAGACAGATGGATTGAGGAGTGGGGAAAACGGAGAGATGCTGGTCAAAGGGTACAAACTTTCAGTTGTAAGATGAATAAGTTCCAGGGATCTAATGTACACCATGGTGACCATATATAGTTACTAATACTGTATTATTGAAAGCTGCTAAGAGAGAGGATCTTAAATGTTCTCACCACAAAAAAGAAATAGTAATCATGTGATGTGATGGCGGTGTTAGCTAATGCTAAGGTGGTCATCATTTTGCAAAATACAAGTGTATCAAACCAACACACTGGACACCCTAAACTTACAGGATGTTATATGTCAATCATATCTCAACAAAGCTAGAAAAATACTAAAAAAATACAAGTGAACAAATACAAAAATCCAAAAAAATAATACAGATATGGAGAATAAAATGCAAAAGTTCAATAGAAAAAAAAAAGACAGATGGAAAGAATGCACAGGACTTGGGTTTGTGAGCAAAATGGTTCAGAATCATCCACATTGAAAGTATACTTGTGGTTTTCTATTTGGGAACCTAGATGGAAACAAGTTCTTAAAGTTGTCTGTAAGATACTCCTTTATTTTTTTCTCCTTTTTGCATTTAATATTGCTGGACTCTAAGGCTGAGAGCCAGGAGTACTCAGTGTTGCCATTAGATACCTTTTATCTTGTCCAATAATTCTTATCTCTTCAAGGAGAGATAATTTTGGCCTATAGAAATAAAAATTATAGGGCCATTTTGCACACTGGATTAATGTTTTATGCTAAATGATAAACAACCACATTGACTAACCTTACTTTATGTTATAAAGCCAAGTTTGTACGTACATATGTATGTACATACAGAGAAAAATTACATTTGTTTTTGATATTTGAAGATTGACCTGGAAGGCACACAGATTTAGCAGAGATAAAAGGACATTCCAGACTTCAGCATACTCTTGGTATGTTATAGGTAGAGTTAATCATAAAATTTGATCACTAAGAGCTGATCATGATCATAATTCTTTAAAAAGATTATTGTTTTTGTCCTGGAAATCTATCAGTCCCCATTCAATTAGAGATCCTAAAGATCTATTTTCTTTACTCATGAAGTAATGGACATTAATAAATCATGTAAATCTTTTCAGTTTATAAGAAATTCCTGCTTTCTAAATTATCATTTTTCCCTGAGAAGCAAGACTTCAAGTTGAGACAAGTTTCCAGATGTATTTTATGTTCTTGTAATTATTTTAAAACACATGGCAATAAAAAAGTGTATTTTCACGTATTCTTGTCATCTTACAGTTTCAAGTAGCACTATTTGAAGTCATGTGTTTCTTTTTCTCTAAATAAAATTATTATTCAATGAGAATAAAAGTTTATAACAAAATATATACACATATTTCATATCCTAAGCATGCTTAGTTTAACATTTTAATTATTTATAAAATGGTATTATGAATTTTAACTGCTGAATTTATTACTCATCTACCTGAAACTGCCAAATCAATTGTCCAATTTGCAAATGGAAAATTAACAAATTAACTTAATTCAGCTCTTACTGCACAAGTTTTATGATAGTGAACATAATGGTTGGCACATGTTACCTAGAGGAATTTTAATTGGCTCACAAAGGAATTTTTATATCTCTGCAAAGAGATTAATTTTAAGATGTGACTCTTTACACCAAAAATTTATAGAAGACCCAAAGCATCATTGTGTTAGGAACCCAACACAGAACACTTTGAAACTTAAAAATAATAATAATAGAAAAATGAGGTATTTGTAAGTCAGAGTCTCCATGTGTACATGAATTCTTCCCAGATAGTTCAAAAGAGATGCTAGTGAAGGGATAGCTTACATATTGGGGCAAGGTTAAGGGAACAAATAAGGAATAGTGAGACATCCAGACCACACAGAGCAGGAAGCTATTATGACTCTGTAGGCTTAAGGGACAAGAGAAGGAAATGGTGTTACTGAACCCAATGAGAACAGGAACAATAGAGGAGTGTACTTGGGTCAGAAAACAAAACCAGTAGGGTGTGTATATATATATATATATACACACACACACATATTTAATATATCATATAATTATATTAATATAACGTATATAATGTGTTTAATATAATTAATTATATTAATATAATGCATATAATGTATATTATATATGTTTAATACAATTCTATACATTTTAATATAATTATATATGTATATGTATGTATATATGATTTATTTTAAGGAGTTAGTCCATGTGATTGTGGATGGCTGGTGAGCCCAAAATCAAATGGGGTATTTTGGCAGGCCAGAAACTCAGGAGAGAGTTGCAGTTCGCATCCAAAGGCTTTCTACTGGCAGAATCGCCTCTTGCTTATGGGAGGTTAGCTTTTTGTTCTATCCAGGCCTTCAACTAATTGGATGAATCTCACCCACATTATGGAGGGTAATCTACTTTAAAGTTCACCAATTTAAATGTAAATCTCATCCAAAGACACCTCACAGAAACAACTAGAATAATGTGTGACCAAATATCTGGGCACCATGGTCCAGCCAAATTGAGACATGAAATTAACTATCACACGTAGGGACTTCCCTTCAGCCACTATAGTCTTGGATGTTCCCAGCGCCGGCCAGAACCATAACAGTTCAGTGAGAAAGTAAGGGAGAAATGACCTGGCCTCAGTTACCATTGGATTTTCAGGGTCAAAAAACAGAGTAATTGGCCCCAGGTCTGCTGCAGATTTCTCCCCTTCCCCTGGATTCTACTCAGAACTGTCAGGCTTCCAAGTACCTAGTAGATGGGTTAGTTTGGCACACTCAAAACACCCACCAAAAAGGTCTTGTTCATTGTGGTGGGCAGTGTGAGGTGCAACCCTTTGCCTGTAACTTCAGAGTCGATAACGTATTAGGATATAGATGCTAGTTCTCTAGAAACAATATGGCAGGCACCTGGTTATTTTTAATGGAATTTTTCTCCACTATTTAGGGTACTTTATATGCCCTACTCACTAGATTCCATCAGCATGGGATCTTGACATAGTCCAGAGCCAAGGCAATGAAGCTATATCCATTTCCCTGCCAGGGTACAGTGAACGGCTTCTTTTTGTTCTTACAAACTGGAATTTAGAAAGACACATTTGCCTACTTAAGAGTTGCATACCAGGGACCAGAGGCTGTGTTGCTTTCTTTCTATTCCATTACATCTGAAATGGCAGCCACTGTTGGTATTATTACCCCATTCATGTCCTTTTACACTGGACAAACTACCAGGTAGAATGGGAATGTAAAAGGGATCACCATTTCTTCACCTTTCAAGATTTGATAGTGGACTGATCTTTGCAATTTTTCCAGTGATGCAGTATTGCTATGGTTCACTATTTGGTGCTGTGTGTGTGTGTGTGTGTGTGTTCGGGGAGGGGCCATTCCATGGGATTCCACTTAGCATTTGCTATTACAGTAGCCCTCACTCAGCACATAAAGAATCCAAAGTGCATATTCTGCAAGTTGCTAAGGGTGTCTACTACAGGTACACATTCAAGAACTAGGAACACAACCATAAATTGTGCTTGAGGTATACCGGGATCCCTGAGGCATTTAGGCTAGGTTTTCATTTATCACCTGTCCTCCATAAACCTCCATTCTGACCAGTGGAACACGGTAGCAATATCTAATAGTCCCTCAAAGATCTCAGTATTATCCTTTTCAAGTGCAGAGTCACCATGAAAAACAGGCACAGCTCCCTCCGGTGAAGGCATAAAGCAAAGTTGACAGTATATGCTTGTGTCCACTTGGTACGATTCTTCTCCAACTGACCCAGCTTTACCCCACTAAGGGGACTCAAGTCTAAGAACTGGTTTAAGTATATAAAATGTATAGAAGTCTAAAAATTCCACTACACCAGCGTGAACCAGGTGTAGGTTTCCACGAAACAGAATTATGTAGATGAGAGTACCATGGTAGGCTGCTAATATGTTTCTTTCTTAGAGAAGCCATGATCGGTTTGCCACCTCCACAGGTCCCCGTGGGTTAAAACATTCTCACTGTTATGCTATCCCTGTGCTCTACGGCAATAATTGTACCCACCAGGTCTTTGATCATTAAGTCATTGAAATCAAAGTTTTCAAGGCTATTGATACATTGAATACTATGATAAATAGAGCATTCAGTGCTATTCTTAAACATCGCAGCTTGTAGGAAGGGTGAAAAAGTTGCACATTAAATTTATCCCAACATTACAATTTCCTTAAACTTTTTATTCCTTACTCTACTTTATTCCAAAAGAATTCTAGCATCTGGATCTTACTGAAAGTAGACTGTGAAGTCTAAGCTTCAAGGAAATCTCAAAACAAATGTTAGATATCTAAGTTAGAGCTGAAAAATTATACTGAAAATCCAGAATGAATGCACCATGTCAGTAAATTTGGTTCAATCCAACCTTATATTGCAACTTTTTGTTTACTACACTTGGAATTCATTCCTACAAATGCTCCCCCGTTCTTCCAGTTCTTGCTAATACAAAGAAGCACGGCCTTGCAATTCCTTTCGCGTGCATACTATTTCCCACCAGAAAAGACCTTGCCTTTCTCCTCTAGGCTATTATTAACACTCATTAGGGTCAAAAACCAGTCCTTCACATCCGGGGGCTCCATGAGAAAACTAAGCTCCAATCACCAAAGCAATTTGTTGCACATAATGATTTAACTTATTGTCCATCCCTCTAGAATGGCCCTAGCTAGGTACAATTCTTAGGGAAACTTACAAAATAGTTACCAAAATAACTTTCTGTAAAGTTTAATTCTCTTGATGAAACTTGACTGGGAAAATCTGGTACATGAAGTGGGGGTGGTATGTGCCCCCTGTGCGGTTACTGAAGATCTTAATGCAGTCATCAGACAGGAAAGAACAGGTAGCTATGTTTGGCAAGGAAGGTTCAGGGACATTAGGTTATTTGAGATTCTTTGTTTTGTCTGTAATATCCAAATATTCCTATTACAAATCTCAAGGCTCCATTTTCTCCCCATCAGTGGCTTAACTTTAACATAAGACGTGTGAAGTCCTGCATTTAGTTGGCGTGTGATGTTGCAAGCACCAAGTTATATCTTAGACCTGATCTTCAGTAATGTCTGTCCTGCACATATAAGAAACAAGAAGAATTATTTTCAAGATCACTATAGAAGTTTTCTGTTCCACTTAGTGCTTTAGTTGGGAATTTAAGGGCCATTTTGTTGTTGATGCTGTTATTGTGTGAAAAACTCTCCAGGGCAGTCAGAGGCAGCTAGTCCAACTCACAGTATTTATAATCTCAATTACAATCCAGGACAAGAGGCATTTAATCTCCAAAATCCTTCTCTTCTACCTTATGATGAGGATAACTTGAATAATTATGGTAATAAAGCCTACCAAGGAGTCAGTGCCATCGATGTATTCCCCAACCCAGCTCTAAACGCGACCTTGAAGGCGAGTTCTAGAACAGAGCATTGTCAGTCAGCGTTCCCCAGGAAACGGAACTGACCCCACGTGGTTCAAATAAACATAAATTAACGAGGGAACTGCACGCACAATTCTGGGAAGAATTAATGGATCGAACAGGAGTTGCTGAGGCGTGGCTCCGAGAGATGACTGTCAACTGTATGAAGCTGTCAGCACCTCCAGGAATAAGGAGATAAAAGGAAGATCTAGTGTTGCCAGAACCCAGTGAGACATGAGAGCCTGAGGAGGCTCTAACCAGAGTCAGTGCTGTCTTAGAGACACTCAGCTAAGTGTAGAATAAATACAAACTCCTACCCTCTGACTGTCCGCTGTTTCTCCCATTACCAAATTACCCAGAGGCCAACTGAGTAGAGCAAACGAAGGTGGAGAAGAGATCTGGGGAAGCAAATGAAGGGAAACTAGCCCAGATCCTCTCACCTGGATTTACTCTGTCAATATCTTTATAAATCAAATTGTTAATAGTAATAACATATTGTTATATGTCCATTACTATGCAATAAAATTAGCATATACAGTATATGTATATGTAAGAAATAGAATAGGTAAGAAACTATAAAGTGTAACTATAAATGCTCAAATACAGATAATAAAAATAGTTAACATATTTGAATACTTAGAATGTGCCAAGTCCTTTCTAAATATTTAAGTGTATAAGTAAGATTTTTATCTTCCTCAGTTCTCACTAAACCTTATGAGTTATCTGCAGCATTTTTAGGATATAGATTCAATCCAGTTTAACGTCACACATGTGATAAATGAACGGACTGAAACCCAGGATATCCCAGAGTCAGGGCAGTAATATATACACATTATACTGTGAGCTGCTTTAGTTTTAAGATAGACAATGAGTTTAATTATTCTTATTTTATAGATTGTGCTACTAAACCAACAGAGGTAACACTAAAATTCTCTATGGAAGGAAGTACCCAGCTAATGAGCAGCACAGTCAGGGAGAGAAGCTGAGTGTCCTGGATCAGAGGCAAACTGTCTTCCCCACGTGCCCCTTTCAGACTTTCCAAACAAGCTGTCACTCTGCTATTGCTGCTTCCCAGATAATTATGCTATAATTGCATGCTTTACATTACATTTCAATGTATCCTTCCAGTATTTCTCCTGCCCACTTTGTGTACAATCAGCCTTAAAGAATTATGCAAATATCTTGTTTAGGTTTTCCCTCATTTGCAAATTGCTTTTTAATTAACTTAATTATAACGGGCATTCGTCTCTTCTAATATTCAGTAATCAGGTTTAAGTGGGTAGGCAAAGGCATTGCTCTTTGGCCATGCTTCTATAGCACATATAATTTTGTATTTTCATTTTCATTTATTTTATACGTGTATTTTATTTTCCTATATACTGTAATAATATGTATACGCACATAATATTCTAAAGGGGCATGTGCATGTGTGTGTGTATTCAACCCACGTCTATTATTAGGGATAAACGTTCCTTAAAAAGAGAAATACTTAGGGCCAATACCAGACATCTATGTCTACTCTTGTCTTTTTCAGGAAGCAATAGATCTATACTGCTTCTTCAGTCTGTATTGATGGTCCCTGTGCTCCCATGTTCTAGACAATAGCTAACGGCTGCCTCTGCCACTGTATTGAGCCACATCATCCTCTAAATCAAATAACAACTAATTTGATATACACAAAACTCTGCACATTCACAGAGCACATAAACACTGCCTCCTGGGTTTGTTCATGAGAGGGAAACTGGACCTGAAACAGCAAATCACAAGGAAATGGAGGAATAAGTCTGATGTTGGGAAGTGTTCTCTTCATGTTCTATTCTGTATGCTAACAACACACCCTTCTGATATGATAGGATCCTTTACGCATCAATTACCAAATCTCTTGTGCTATCTCCTGATAGAGCAGAACAATAACCATTTTCTTCATTTAAGATGAAATCTATAGTTCTCTTTTACTTCAAATACATAAGAAAAAAACTTGCAATTTTTCTCATTTCTGTAAACTCCTGATGATGTCTATTAATTTAAACACTCAAAATTAAAGTGATTCTGACAATGGATATTTGATTCTTTCAGTCAGTCTGTCTACTTTTCTTTGCTGAGCACCTATTAAGTGTCAGGGACCATTCTAGGTGCTGTGGATGCATTAGTCAACAAAGAGTTGAAACCGTTGCCTTAATAGGGCTTGTAATATAGTTGGGGAAAACAGACTACTGAAAAAAAGAGATGTATAACATAAAGCATATTAAAAGTTATATGCACTGTGGAGAAAAAAAAAACAAGGATTATGGAAAAGGGGAGTATTTGCAATATTAAATAAGGTGGTCAGGTAAACACTCAGTGAGGTGTTATTTTAGTAGAAATTGAAGGAGGTAACTGAGTGAGACATCTGCATATTGTATGGGAAGAATATTTTAGGCAGAGGAAGCTGCTAGAATCCCATCACTGCAGGAGGAGCATGTGTATTAGACGTGTATTAGGGAATAACAAGAAAACTCCATGAACTGGGGATCATAAAACAGGGAGGAAATAACCGGACAGGAGATTAGACAGCAGTGGAGTGTGGGTAGGGATGGGGCACATCTTGGTAGGCAGATGGGAAACCATAAAAAGATTACGGCAGAGGCACTAAATGACATCAAACTGGCACTGGAATGGAGGCTCTCCATTCCTGATTCTGTATGACCCATGAGAGCAATGTCCATCCTTGTTTTGTGAAAACATTTATTGTTGACTGATCAGAGTGCCACCTATTTACTTTCTTTAAGTAAAAATAAAATTTTAAATGAACTGAAAGTTATTTAATATGTAAAATATATTGTTGTTGTATTCAACACATGGTAAGGTTTAAGATTTCAGTCCAAAAATGTGCATCCCATTGTGAAATTATGTGCATGTTGGCAAGGATCGAACTTTTATCATTACTTCATGAATGCCAGTTCTCCTGCGTTCCCAGAGCAGTTTAAATCAAGTTGAAACAACTCCTCAGTGCTTCCACATCTGTAGTTATAACTTAGTGCTTGGCTATAATTGAATAGTATGAAGGTTCCTTGTTATACAATATTTGAGTCTCCCCAGTTATAAAATTTATGTAATTAAGAAAAATTACCTTAACCAGATCATTTCCACTCACAAATTAGTAAAATTAGTCACTATTCAAACATCACTGTGATGGCTAATTTTATGTGTGAACTTGAAGGCTGCCCAGGTAGCTGGTAAAACATTATATCTGGGTGTGTCTGCAAGGGTGTCCCCAGAGGAGATCAGCATTTAAACTGCTGACTGAGTAAGGCAAATGACCCTCCCCAATGTGAGTGGGCATCACCCAATCTGTTGAGAGCCTGGACAGAACAAAAAGGCAGAGGAAGAGTGAATATGCTCCCTCTCTGAACTAGGACATCCATCTTACCTGCCCTCTGACATCAGCATTCCTGGTTTCCTGCCCTTCAGACTCAGATCAAGACTTAAAACCACTGGCCTCCCTTGGTTCTCAGGCCTTTAGACTCAGACTGAATTACCACTGGCTTGTACTATTCTCCGTCTTCAAGACAGCAGATTGTGTGACTTCTTGGTCTCCATTATTGTGTGAGCCAATACGTACAATAAATCTCCCCAGATGGTTAGATAGATGGATAGACAGATAGATAGATAGATAGATAGATAGATAGATAGATAGATAGATAGATAGATAGATAGATAGATAGGAAGAAAGAAATTCTACTGGTTCTGTTCCCCTGGAGAATAATGACTAATATAATCATGCAGCAGTTTTTTTAAACATCTTTATTGGAGTGTAACTGCTTTACAATGTTGTGTTAGTTTTTGCTGTATAACAAAGTGAATCAGCTATATGTATACATATATCATCCCCATATCCCCGCCCTCTTGCACCTCCCTCCCACCCTCCCTATCCCACCCCTCTAGGTGGTCACAAAGCACCGAGATGATCTCCCTGTGCTATGCAGCTGCTTCCCACTGGCTATCTATTTTACACTTGGTAGTGTTTATATGTCCACACCACTCTCTCACTTCGTCCCATCTTACCCTTCTCCCTCTCCGTGTCCTCAAGTCCATTCTCTAGTAGGTCTGCGTCTTTATTCCTGTCCTGCCCCTAGGTGCATCAGAATGATTTTATTTTATTTTTTTAGGTTCCATATATATGTGTTAGCATATGGTATTCACTTTTCTCTTTCTGACTTACTTCACTCTGTATGACAGAGTCCAGGTCCATCCACATCACTACAAATAACTCAATTTCGTTTCTTTTGATGGCTGAGTAATATTCCATTGCATATATGTGCCACATCTTCTTTATCCATTCATCTGTCAATGGACACTTAGGTTGCTTCCATGAACAGGCTATTGTAAATAGAGCTGCAATGAACATTGTGGTACATGACTCTTTTTTGAATTATGGTTTCCTCAGGGTATATGCCCAGTAGTGGAATTGCTGGGTCATATGGTAGTTCTACTTTTAACTTTTTAAGGAACTTCCATACTGTTCTCCATAGTGGCTGTATCAATTTACATTCCCACAAACAGTGCAAGAGGGTTCCCTTTTTTCCACACCCTCTCCAGCATTTATTTTTTGTAGAGTTTTTGATGATGGCCATTCTGACTGGTGTGAGGTGATACCTCATTGTAGTTTTGATTTGCATTTCTCTAATGATTAGTGATGTTGAGCATCCTTTCATGTGTTTCTTGGCAATCTGTGTATCTTCTTTGGAGAAATGTCTGTTTAGGTCTTCTGCCCATTTTTGGATTGCGTTGTTTGTTTTTTTGATATTGAGCTGCATGAGCTGCTTGTATGTTTTCGAGATTAATCCTTTGTCAGTGGCTTCGTTTGCAAATATTTTCTCCCATTCTGAGTGTTGTCTTTTTGTCTTGTTTATGGTTTCCTTTGCTGTGCAAAAGCTTTTAAGTTTCATTAGGTCCCATTTGTTTATTTTTGTTTTTATTTCCATTTCTCTAGGAGGTGGGTCAAAAAGGATCTTGCTGTGATTTATGTCACAGAGTGTTCTGCCTATGTTTTCCTCTAAGAGTTTTATTTATGGGACTCTCTGCAATTCCTGGACTTGATTGACTATTTCCTTTCCCATGTTAGGGAACTTTTCAACTATAATCTCTTCAAATATTTTCTCAGAACCTTTCTTTTTCTCTTCTTCTTCTGGGATCCCTATAATTCAAATGTTGGTGCATTTAATGTTGTTCCAGAGGTCTCTGAGACTGTCCTCAATTATTTTTATTCTTTTTTCTTTATTCTGCTCTGCGGTAGTTATTTCCACTATTTTACCTCCCAGATCACTTGTCCATTCTTCTGCCTCAGTTAGTCTGCTACTGATTCCTTCTAGAGAATTTTTAATTTCATTTATTGTGCTGTTCATCATTATTTGTTTACTCTTTAGTTCTTCTAGGTCTTTGTTAAATGCTTCTTGTACTTTCTCCATTCTATTTCCAAGATTTTGGATCATCTTTACTATCATTACTCTGAATTCTTTTTCAGGTAGACTGCCTATTTCCTCTTCATTTGTTTGGTCTGGTGGGTTTTTGCCTTGCTCCTTCATCTGCTGTGTATTTCTGTTTTCTCATTTTACTTAACTTACTGTGTTTGGGGTCTCCTTTTCACAGGCTGCAGGTTCATAGTTCCCGTTGTTTTGTGGGTCTGCCCCCAGTAGGTAAGGTTGGTTCAGTGCCTTGTGTAGGCTCCCTGGTGGAGGGGACTGGTGCCTGTGTTCTGGTGGATGAGGCTGGGTCTTGTCTTTCTGGTGGGCAGGGTCACATCTAGTGGTGTGTTTTGGGTTGTCTGTGAACTTAGTATGATTTTAGGCAGCCTCTCTGCTAATGGGCGGGGTTGTGTTCCTGTCTTGCTAGTTGTTTGGCATGGGGCGTCCAGCACTGGAGTTTGCTGGCTGTTGGGTGGAGCTGGGTCTTAGTATTGAGACGGAGATCTCTGGGAGAGCTCTTGCCAATTGATATTATGTGGGGCTGGGAGGTCTCTGGTGGTCCAATGTTCTGAACTCAGCTCTCCCACCTCAGAGGCTCAGGCCTGACACCCAGCCGGAGCACCAAGACCCTGTCAGCCACACGGCTCAGAAGAAAAGGAGGGAAAAAAAAAGAAAGGAAAAATAAAAATAATAAATTTAAAAATTTAAAAAACTATTAAAATAATAATAATAAAGGAAGAGAACCAAACCAATAAACAAATCCACCAATGATAAGCGCTAAACACTAAACTAAGATAAACATAAATATCAGAAACAAATCAGTCAAAAACAGCAAACCCCAAGTCTACAGTTGCTCTCAAAGTCCACCTCCTCAATTTGGGATGATTCGTTGTCTATTCATGTATTCCACAGACGCAGGGTACATCAAGTTGATTGTGGAGCTTTAATCCGCTGCTTCTGAGGCTGCTGGGAGAGATTTCCCTTTCTCTTCTTTGTTCGCACAGCTCCGGGGGCTCAGCTTTGGATTCGGCCCCGCCTCTGCGTGTAGGTCACCGTCAGGCATCTGTTCCGGCACAGTCAGGATGGGGATAAAGCTGTGGCTTATTCGGGGGCTCTGGCTCATTCAGGCCAGTGGGAGAGAGGGTTACGGTAGTTATAACTGGAATGCAGGGGGAGCCTGCGGCGGCAGAGGCCGGCATGACGCTGCACCAGCCTGAGGTGTGCTGTGCGTTCTCCCGGGGAAGTTGTCCCTGGATCACGGGACCCTGGCAGTGGCGGGCTGCACAGGCTCCCGGGAGGGGAGGTGTGGACAGTGACCTGGGCTTGCACACAGGCTTCGTGGTGGCGACAGCAGCAGCCTTAGTGTCTCAGGCCCATCTCTGGTGTCCGTGCTGATAACCGCGGCTCGCGCCTGCCTCTGGAGCTCCTTTAAGCGGCGCTCTGAATCCCCTCTCCTCATGCACCCTGAAACAATGGTCTCTTGCCTCTTGGGCAGCTCCAGACCTTTTCCTGGACTCCCTTCCGGCCAGCCGTGGCGCACTAGCCCCATTCAAGCTGTGTTCACGCCGCCAACCCCAGTCCTCTCCCTGCGCTCTGACCTCTGAAGCCCGAGCCTCAGCTCCCAGCCCCGCCCGCCCGGCGGGTGAGGAGACAAGCCTCTCGGGCTGGTGAGTGGCGGTCGGCACCGCTCCTCTGTGCGGGAATCTCTCTGCTTTGCCCTCCGCACCCCTGTGGCTGCGGTCTCCTCCGTGGCTTCGAAGCTCCCCACCTCCGCCACCCGCAGTCTCCGCCCGCGAAGGGGCTCCTAGTGCGTGGAAACCGTTTCTCCTTCACGGCTCCCTCCCACTGGTGCAGGTCCCGTCCCTATCCTTTTGTCTCTGTTTATTCTTTTTTCTTTTGCCCTACCCAGGTACGTGGGGAGTTTCTTTTTTTTTTTTTTTTAACATCTTTATTGGAGTATAATTGCTTTACAATGGTGTATTAGTTTCTGCTTTATAACAAAGTTAATCAGTTATACATATACATCTGTTCCCATATCTCTTCCCTCTTGCATCTCCCTCCCTCCCACCCTCCCTATCCCACCCCTCTAGGTGGTCACAAAGCACCGAGCTGATCTCCCTGTGCTATGCGGCTGCTTCCCCACAAGCTATCTAGTTTATGTTTGGTAGTGTATATATGTCCATGCCACTCTCTCGCTTCATCCCAGCTTACCCTTCCCCCTCCCCATATCCTGAAGTACATTCTCTAGTAGGTCTATGTCTTTATTCCCATCTTACTCCTAGGTTCTTCATAACCTTTTTTTTTCTCTTAGATTCCATATATATGTGTTAGCATACGGTATTTGTTTTTCTCTTTCTGACTTAATTCACTCTGTATGACAGACTCTAGGTCCATCCACCTCACTACAAATAACTCAATTTCGTTTCTTTTGATAGCTGGGTAATATTCCATTGTATATATGTGCCACAAGTCTGAGGTCTCCTGCCAGAGTTCAGTGGGTGTTCTTTAGGAGTTGTTCCACATATAGATGTATTTTTGATATATTTGTGGGGAGGAAGGTGATCTCCACGTCTTACTCCTCTGCCATCTTGTAGGTCCCCTGAGTCATACACCATTTGATACTAATGTAGTTACCATGCTGTCATGGCAATGGAAGATATAATTAGTATACTGCAAATACAAAATACAAATTTTGAATTTGATTTTTCTTTTTAAATCTAGGTCCCTGAAGGCAAAGAAGATCTTAAAGAACTGATAGATTACATTTAGTGCCATTGACAATGAATATCTATCTGGCAGAGTGAGACCAGTTAACAATTAAAGACAGAAAATAAAAAGATGAAGCCTATAAAAAGACAATGACATGCATATCAAAGTTAAGTTAAACTTGGAAAAATTGATAAAACCTTCCAAAATCTTTTTTTCAAAAATGGCAACCTTTATGATCATACTAAAAGTAAAACATGAATTAAAATATGCCATTAATAATTTTATCTTAATTTCATCTTGAAATTATGTGAATCATCTCTACTTGAATGATTTTTGTTGTTAGCATTTCAGTGTAAACAAATAATTGTTAATAAAGATTAAAGTTTATCTTTATACTTTTTAGTTTTATTTCTAGAGAAAAACATACAAGCCACCTGTACATCATCTCCTGTAAAACTTTGGTCCTTGTTTTAAGTTGAACTATTTAAGCAGTCATTTTTGTCAGTACTGATTATTCTTAGCTACCAAGAATTTCCTGTGTGGCATTTAAATAAAGTGAGTATGTCGATAATATTTTACTGCCTCAAATATAATAGTATTGTTTCAAATATTCTTTTTCTTTTCAATTTTTATTTTTTAATTGAAGTATAGTTGATTTACAAATGTTTTAGGTGTACAGCAAAGTGACTCAATTATACACACACACACACACACACACACACACACACACACATGTATATTCTTTTTCAGATTCTTTTCCATTATAAGTTATTACAAGATATTGAATATAGTTCCCTGTGCTATACTTTCTTAATACTAAGTGCTTTAGTTAACACCATATTTTGTCCTCTAGCTGGTTGTTGGTATTTCTGTTCTTGTGAGCACTTTAAAGGAGAAGTCAGCAGGAAAAGAGTAACCATAATTCTCCAGACATATGTCTGCTCTGTTAATTTTTTTATTTTTTTCAGCACTATCTTTTTGGGGCCATTTTATTTTTTATTTATTTTTATTTTTTTTCTCACATACACACTGTATTTTATTTTTACAAGAGATAAATAAACTGACACCAAGCATTGTAAATGGATGACCACAACGAAAGCAACGATTGCAATTAATGAAAATGAAACACACTCATACTATGTCATGATATTGACATTCAGTCCAGTAATCCTCCACTATAACAGCTCCTTGCCTCTGAGTCTTGTGGGATTTTTTTTTTTTATTATTCAAACAGAAAGTCACAAAAATTATAATCATCCTCATCAGTTCACTCAGTCCCATGTAATTAATTTTTTTCATCTTTATCTTTTGTTAGCACTTTTATGAATTCATAAGTTTTCCATTAGAGTTCTGAAAATGCTTATTCATTCATTTCAGTAGTATAGTCAGTTACCAGAAACCTGTACTTGTCAGAGTCTTTTCCATGAATTCCTTGAAGATGAAACACTTTTATAGGAACATTTTTGCAAAAGCATCAGAGTACACCCAGAACTGTCTGTAAATGACAAAAGACTTAAAAATGACCACGGTTAAAGATTCGATGAAAGTTCATAATAATGCAATTGACAAGGAAATTTAGTTATTTCTGAGATATATATTTTAAAGTAATAACTAGAATTATCACTTATAACATTATACCAGAACATATAAGATTTTTAGAAATTTCATGTAATGTTTGAAACATTTATATTAACATATTTCATACAAATAACCCAAAGAAAGTTTAGTATTAGTTGTTCTTTTGTTTGTTTGTTTTTTTAAACTGCAGGTTCTTATCAGTCATTAATTTTATACACATCAGTGTATACATGTCAATCCCAATTGCCCAATTCAGCACACAACCATCCCCACCCCACCACGGTTTTCCCCCCTTGGTGTCCATACGCTTGTTCTCTACATCTGTGTCTCAACTTCTGCCCTGCAAACCGGTTCATCTGTACCATTTTTCTAGGTTCCACATACATGCGTTAATATACGATATTTGTTTTTCTCTTTCTGACTTACTTCACTCTGTATGACAGTCTCTAGGTCCATTCACGTCTCAACAAATGACTCAATTTCGTTCCTTTTTACAGCTGAGTAATATTCCATTGTATATATGTGCCACATCTTCTTTATCCATTCGTCTGTTGATGGGCATTTAGGTTGCTTCTATGACCTGGCTATTGTAAATAGTGCTGCAATGAACATTGGGGTGCATGTGTCTTTTTGAATTATGGTTTTCTCTGGGTATATGCCCAGTAGTGGGATTGCTGGATCATATGGTAATTCTATTTTTAGTTTTTAAAGTAACCTCCATACTGTTCTCCATAGTGACTGTATCAATTTACATTCCCACCAACAGTACAAGACGGTTCCCTTTTCTCCACACCCTCTCTAGCATTTGTTGTTTGTAGATTTTCTGATGATGCCCATTCTAACTGGTGTGAGGTGATACCTCATTGTAGTTTTGATTTGAATTTCTCTAATAATTAGTGATGTTGAGTAGGTTTTCATGTGCTTCTTGGCCATCTGTATGTCTTCTTTGGAGAAATGTCTATTTAGGTCTTCTGCCCATTTTTGGATTGGGTTGTTTGTTTCTTTAATATTGAGCTACATGAGCTGTTTATATATTTTGGAGATTAATCCTTTGTCCATTGATTCATTTGCAAATATCCTCTCCCATTCTGAGGGGTGGCTTTTTGTCTTGCTTATGGTTTCCTTTCCTGTGCAAAAGCTATGAAGTTTCATTAGGTCCCATTTGTTGACTTTTGCTTTTATTTCCATTACTCTAGGAGGTGGATCAAAAAAGATCTTGTTGTGATTTAGATCAAAGAGTGTTCTTCCTATGTTTTCCTCTAAGAGTTTTATAGTGTCCAGTCTTACATTTAGGCCTCGAATCTATTTTGAGTTTATTTTTGTGTATGATGTTAGGGAGTGCTCTAATTTCATTCTTTTACATGCAGCTCTCCAGTTTTCCCAGCACCACTTATTGAACAGACTGTCTTTTCTCCATTGTATATCTTTGCCTCCTTTGTCATAGATTAGTTGACCACAGGTGCGTGGGTTTACCTCTGGGCTTTCTATCTTGTTCCATTGATCTATGTTTCTGTTTTTGTGCCAGTATCATATTGTCTTGATGACTGTAGCTTTGTAGTATAGTCTGAAGTCACGAAGTCTGATTCCTCTAGCTCCGTTTTTTTCCCTCAAGACTGATTTGGCTATTCGGGATCTTTTGTGTCTCCATACAAATTTTAAGATGATTTGTTCTAGTTCCATAAAAAATGCCATTGGTAATTTGATAGGGATTGCATTGAATCTGTAGATTGCTTTGGGTAGCATAGTTATTGTCACAATATTAATTCTTCCAATCCAAGAACGTGGCATATCTCTCCATCTGTTGGTATCATCTTTAATTTATTTCACCAGTGTCTTATAGTTTTCTGCATACAGGTCTTTTGCCTCCCTGGGTAGGTTTATTCCTACTTATTTTATTCTTTTTGTTACAATGGTAAATGGGAGTGTTTCCTTAATTTCTCTTTCAGATTTTTCATCATTAGTGTATAGGAATGCAAGAGATTTCTGTGCATTAATTTTGTATCCTTCAACTTCACCAAATTCATTTATTAGCTCTAGTAGGGCTCTGGTGGCATTTTTAAGATTCTCCATGTATAGTATCATGTCATCTGCAAACAGTGACAGTTTTACTTCTTCTTTTCCAATTTGCATTCCTTTTATTTCTTTTTGTTCTCTGATTGCCATGGCTAGGACTTCCAAAACTATGTTGAGTATCAGTGGTGAGAGTGGACGTCCTTGTCTTGCTCCTGATCTTAGAGGAAATGCTTTCAGTTTTTCACCATTGAGAATGATGTTTGCTGTGGGTTTGTCCTATATGGCCTTTATTATGTTGAGGTGGATTCCCTCTAGGCACACTTTCTGGAGTTTTTATCATAAATGGGTGTTGAATTTTGTCAAAAGCTTTTTCTTCATCTATTGAGATGATCATATGGTTTTTATTCTTCAATTTGTTAATATGGTGTATCACATTGATTGATTTGCATATATTGAAGAATCCTTGCATCCCTGGGATAAATCCCACGTGATCATGGTGTATGATCCTTTTAATGTGTTGTTGGATTCTGTTTGGTACTATTTTGTTGAGGATTTTTGCATCTATGTTCATCAGTGATATTGGCCTGTAGTTTTCTTTTTTCGTAGTATCTTTGTCTGGTTTTGGTATCAGGGTGATGGTGGCCTCATAGAATGAGTTTGGGAGTGGTCCTTCCTGTGCAATTTTTTGGAAGAGTTTGAGAAGGATGGCTGTTAGCTCTTTGCTAAATGTTTGATAGAATTCACCTGTGAAGCCGTCTGGTCCTGGACTTTTGTCTGTTGGAAGATTTTTAATCACAGTTTCAATTTCATTACTTATGATTGGTCTGTTCATACTTTCTGTTTCTTCCTGGTTCAGTCTTGGAAGGTTATACCTTTCTAAGCGTTTGTCCATTTCTTCCAGGTTGTCCATTTTATTGGCATAGAGTTGCTTGTAGCAGTCTCTTAGGATGCTTTGTATTTCTGCGGTGTCTGTTGTAACTTCTCCCTTTTCATTTCTAATTTTATTGATTTGAGTCCTCTCCCTGTTTTTCTTGATGAGTCTGGCTAATGGCTTATCAATTTTGTTTATGTTCTCAAAGAACTAGCTTTTAGTTTTATTGATCTTTGCTATTGTTTTGTTTCTATTTCATTTACTTCTGCTCTGATCTTTATGATTTCTTTCCGTTTGCCTACCTTGGGTTTTGTTTGTTCTTCTTTCTCTAGTTCCTTTAGGTGTAAGGTTACATTGATTATTTGAGATTTTTCTTGTTTCTTGAGGTAGGCTTGTATACCTATAAACTTCCCTCTTAGAACTGCTTTTGCTGCATCCCATAGGTTTTGGATCGTCGTGTTTTCATTGTCATTTGTCTCTAGGTATTTTTTGATTTCCTCTTTGATTTCTTCAGTGATCTCTTGGTTGTTTAGTAACGTATTGTTTAGCCTCCATGTCATTGTTTTTTTATGTTTTTTCCCTGTAATTCATTTCTAATCTCATAGCGTTGCGGTCAGAAAAGTTGCTTGATAGGATCTCAATTTTCTTAAATTTACTGAGGCTTGATTTTTGACCCAAGATGTGATCTATCCTGGAGAATGTTCCGTGTGCAGTTGAGAAGAAAGTGTAATCTGCTGTTTTTGGATGGAATGTCCTATAAATATCAATTAAATCTATCTGGTCTATTGTGTCATTTAAAGCTTGTTTCCTTATTTATTTTCATTTTGGATGATCTGTCCATTGGTGTAAGTGAGGTGTTAAAGTTCCCCACTATTATTGTGTTACTGTCAATTTCCTGTTTTATAGCTGTTAGCAGTTGCCTTATGTATTGAGGTGCTCCTATGTTGGGTGCATATATATTTATAATTGTTATATCTTCTTCTTGGATTGATCCCTTGATCATTATGTAGTGTCCTTCCTTGTCTCTTCTGACTTTTTTTTATTTTAAAGTCCATTTTATCTAATATGAGTATAGCTACTCCAGCTTTCTTTTGATTTCCATTTGCATGGAATATCTTTTCCCATCCCCTCACTTTCAGTCTGTATGTGTCCCTAGGTCTGAAGTGGGTCTCTTGTACACAGCATATAGATGGGTCTTGTTTTTGTATCCACTCAGCAAGCCTGTGTCTTTTGGTTGGAGCATTTAATCCATTCATGTTTAAGGTAATTATTTATATTTATGTTCCTATGACCATTTTCTTAATTGTTTTGGTTTTGTTTCTGTAGGTCCTTTTCTTCTCTTGTGTTTCCCACTTAGAGAAGTTCCTTTTGCATTTGTTATAGAGCTGGTTTGGTGGTGCTGAATTCTCTTAGCTTTTGCTTATCTGTAAAGCTTTTGATTTGTCCATCAAATCTGAATGAGACGCTTGCCAGGTAGAGTAACCTTGGATGTAGGTTCTTCCCTTTCATCACTTTAAGTATATCATGCCACTCCCTTCTCGCTTGTAGAGTTTCTGCTGAGAAATCAGCTGTTAACCTTATGGGAGTTCCCTTGTATGTTATTTGCCGTTTTTCCCTTGCTGCTTTCAATAATTTTTGTCTTTGATTTTTGAAAATTTGATTACTATGTGTCTCAGCATGTTTCTCCTTGGGTGTATCCTGTATGGGACTCGCTGCACTTCCTGGACTTGGGTGGCTATTTCCTTTCCCATGTTATGGAAGTTTTCAACTATAATCTCTTCCAATATTTTCTCTAGTCCTTTCTCTCTCTTCTCCTTCTGTGACCCCTATAATGCAAATGTTGTTGCGTTTCCTGTTGTCCCAGAGGTCTCCTAGGCTGTCTTCATTTCTTTTCGTTCTTTTTTCTTTATTCTGTTCCGCAGCAGTGAAGTCCACCATTCTGTCTTCCAGGTCATTTATCCTTTCTTCTGCCTCAGTTATTCTTCTATTGATTCATTCTAGTGTAGTTTTCATTTCAGTTATTGTATTGTTCATCTCTGTTTGTTTGTTCTTTACTTCTTCTAGGTGTTTGTTAAACATTTCTTGCATCTTCTCAATCTTCGCCTCCATTCTTTTTCCGAGGTCCTGGATCATCTTCACTATCATTATTCTGGATTCTTTTTCTGGAAGGTTGCTTGTCTCCATTTCATTTAGTTGTTTTTCTGGGGTTTTACCTTGTTCCTTCATCTGGTACATAGCCCTCTGCCTTTTCTTCTTGTCTATCTTTCTGTGAATGTGGTTTTTGTTCCATAGGTTGCAGGACTGTAGTTCTTCTTGCTTCTGCTGTCTGCCCTATGGTGAATGAGGCTATCTAAGAGGCTTGTGTAAGTTTTCTGATGGGAGGGACTGGTGGTGGGTAGAGCTGACTGTTGCTCTGGTGGGTAGAGCTCAGTAAAACTTTAATCCACTTGACTGTTGATGGGTGGGGCTGGGTTCCCTCCCTGTTGATTGTTTGGCTTGAGGCAACCCAACACTGGAGCCTACCCAGGCTCTTTCGTGGGGCTAATGGCAGACTCTGGGAGAGCTCACGCCAAGGAGTACTTCCCAGAACTTCTGCTGCCAGGTCCTTATCCTCATGGTGAGCCACAGCCACCCCCGCCTCTGCAGGAGACTCTCCAAGACTAGCAGGTAGGTCTGGCTCAGTCTCCCCTGGGGTCACTGCTCCTTCCCCTGGGTCCTGATGCCCACAGCACTTTGTGTGTGCCCTCTAAGAGTGGAGTCTCTGTTTCCCCCAGTCCTGTCAAAGTCCTGCCATGAAATCCCACTAGTCTTCAAAGTCTGATTCTCTAGGAATTCCTCCTCCAGTTGCTGGACCCCCAGCTTCGGAAGCCTGACGTGGGGCTCAGAACCTTCACTTCCGTGGGTGGACTTCTGTGGTATAAGTGTTCTCCAGTCTGTGAGTCACCCACCCAGCAGTTATAGGATTTGATTTTACTGTGATTGCGCCCCTCTACCATCTCATTGTGGCTTCTCCTTTGTCTTTGGATGTTGGGTATCTTTTTTGGTGAGTTCCAGTGTCTTCCTGTTGATGATTGTCCAGCAGCTAGTTGTGATTCTGGTGTTCTCATAAGAGGGAGTGAGAGCACGTCCTTCTACTCCGCCATCTTGGTTTCTCCCACCTCAAATAATCTTTTAATACAAAGTGAGCTATTCTGCTTTTTAAACTATCTCTTATAGATCTCTGGTTAACTCAAGGAAGGGAACAAACCCTTATTCACCCCCAAAGTACATTTTGCCAATTATTATATCACTCACATCACTAAATTATATATCTTAAAAATTAATAAGAGACATGAAAGAAGCTTAAAGACTTTTGAGTAACTTACTATAGTAAATTATATAACAAGTTATAAAGTTCCTATAGGAAAAAAGCAATAATTTAAACTCAAGTTTTTCTGATTCCTAGGTTGAGTCTGACATTTTTTGAAATTTCATAATTGTCCTCAGGGAACTTACCATAAAGCTGATGACATATACATATGAAAAAATTAGATGACATAATATAATGTTACTTAAGGCAAAATGAATTGTTAAATTACCTTATTTTTCCTGAAAGAACTGTTTAAATTCCATTAATAAATGTTTTTATTGGAATTTAAATGTTATGGTAATTTATCCATTACTATCATCTTGAGGATGCTCCTTTTGCAAAAGAATAGTAATTGAATAGGAGAAGATTCAGTTTAAAGTTTGGCAAAATGATAGTGTTTCACAGCAAGTTACCCCTAAGGACAAAGAATAATTATGAGTTAAAAACCACCAGCTAGGATTTGTTTGTATTCTAAAACAAACATATCTAGTCATAAGAGAAAAGGTGATTGTTTCCCACAGAACTATCCGTATGTCCTTCTGGCATTTACAGACTTAGAGAAAAGGATGAAATAACCAGTAAGCTAATGAATAAAAACGTGTACAAAATCAAACCACAAAATGTTGACAAATGAAAATTCCTATGGTCATGGCTAGAGATGGGCACGTGACTGAGCAATCACAATTAAATGCCAGGAACTCAGTATGAAAAGGACTCAAGATGTTTAACTGTAGGCATATTTCTAATACAGCCAAATTTCAACACATGTTGGAGACTACTGTAACAGAGGAACATTCAGCTGAATGTCTGACATCCAAGTTGGCACCTCTGAACATAAAGCTCTGAAAGCTACAGTAGAGAAAGAAAGGGTACAGGATCAGTTTTTCTTCATTTTTATGAAAGATGTTTAATGGTCTTGATGTGAATCCAGCTCTAAAATGTTACTGGCACAAAAAAACACAAATTATCCAGGTTTCTTATGCCAAAGCCACATGGAAACTGAAGCTATTTTCTAGATTTGTTTTTAATTTTGTAAATTGTAAGCTTAATGACCCTAGTGATCAGCATGACTTTGGCAATGAGATGTTGATACAAAACAATCATGTAAAAATAACATGAATATTAAACAGCAGGTTCTTGCTGCCTTGATATGCATCTACATTTGTAAAACCTGTTTTTTTTTTGAGGGGGGAGGTGGAAACAGATATTAAACTCATTAAAAAGAAAAAATTGGTTGATAATTAGTGGCTTGACTCAATTAAAATTGAACTGCTTATTTTCCAGACCCTCTTACAGTATTAAACTTCTTAGGTATTTAAACTTATGGATAGGCACAGGAATCCTTTCAAGACATAATTACCATAATTTTCTTTATTTCATATCAATAAAAATGTAACACCCATAACTTCTGTTGTATTTTTATGCATTCAGATATAATTTCTTCATTTCTAATAAACATGTCAGAGATAGAATATGACAGGTAAAAGATACTCATAATTAGGTCCTGATATGAACATTACAAGGTTCGCTTGCTCATCAACTTATTTTTTATTTTTTGGCACCCTATTGGCACAATCCTTGCCTAACTTATCATGAGAGGCAGGCCGCATTTAAACTCTTGTTTCTTTAAGCCAGTGAAAGAAACCTGTAAGATCACATGCCTTTCAACAAAGAGATGAAACATTTGATTGTATTTCCATAAACTCCCATAAATTCTACAGAAAATCACTCGTTTTAAAAGCATGTTCATGAATATCCATCAGAATATTTTTCATGTTATTTAGGGTATTATGATGAATATATCCGATTTAAACTAAAATCTATAGTTGTTTTGATTTCTACAGTTCAATTTTTATTTCCTCCTTATTCAGAATAGTAATGGTTACAATTAAAAATCTTTATGTATAGCTTATTAAGCATAAATTTAGCCTTCCATTAGATACTGGTATATACAAAAATAGAGGATAAATGGGTCGCTGTGAAATGCCTTTCTTTGAGAGCACGCAGTGTGTGTGAATCACGAGAAAGAATTCAGCACTAGCGATAACAAATGACATGGGTTGATAATATTCTGGAGCTTTTTTTTTTTTTTTTTTTGGCAGTACGCGGGCCTCTCACCGTTGTGGCCTCTCCCATTGCAGAGCACAGGCTCCGGACGCGCAGGCCCAGCGGCCATGGCTCACGGGCCCAGCTGCTCCGCAGCATGTGGGATCTTCCCGGACGGGGGCACGAAGCCATGTCCCCTGCATCGGCAGGCGGACTCTCAACCACTGCGCCACCAGGGAAGCCCTCCGGAGCATTTTAAAACTTATCTTTATATATCAACTGTTAAAAATAGAAAGCATCCATTATGTATAACAAACACACATGTGTTCTTTATTTTCTGATTCAATTCAAAGGTTTGCTTTTTGGGCTTTGCAATTAAAAAAAGAATCCTAAAAGATTAACATTATTACATGTATATCTGATATGGCTTTATTTTAGTGTGTGTGTGTGTGTGTGTGTGTGTGTATGTTTCCTGCAAATTGGTTTTTGACAGAACATTGATGCATGCACCTATATACTTCTAAGTTCTAATGTATGAGAATTTAGAATCTAGAAAACTTTAACAACATAAGCCTCTTTGTCTTAAAATTTAGAGTATGAATAATTCCATATTTGCCTTCCATAACATTTAGAAGCATATTTTGTTTCTAAAACATCATTTTATCTTTTCCTTTGCTAACACTTCTCCTTTCTGACCCTATATTTACCTGCAGTACTGTTTTCTGCTCTCTCCTCTTTCTCTGGAAATCTCTACTTTCTTAGCACTTCAGCTTTTATTTCTGAGAGAATTACACCAGTTGGAATTCTCAGAATACAGTTTTATATAGTATTCATGCTTTTTTTTTAAGTCAGTTTATTTGAACAAGATGACTGGTTTCTCCAGCTGTGCTGTGTATCTTTTTGTTCTTCATTCATTACTATTGAGGAAAGGAGGTACATCAAAATCCAAACCATTTTTGAACTACACTGATGATGTAAAATTAAGACTGCCAGAATGTTTGTTACTGCATAATATGAATATACTAGTTGATCTTTGAAATTAAATTTGAAAGAATTCTTTAGGATCATACTACTTATCCTATATTCAAATTAACATTGGAAAGCCGCAGAAGGTATTTTTTTTTAAAAAGGAAGGCATACTTCAGAGTAGATAAAATCAAGGTAAAATAGAAAATACAAGTGACTTCCAACTTTGAGAGACATGCAAAATAAATGGCTGTTTCCACTACTTTCTGCATTACAAAAGGTAAATGCTGATTTATGATAAACCTGCTTTTCTGATTGGCAACTATATCCATCGTTCTCCAGGTTATGACAATAAATACCTATTTATTTTAAGGTAATTAGAATTCTCAAGAACAATGCTAGTGGGTCCACTAGTTTATAACATATGAGAACATGCCTGGCTGCTCAGGGCACCATCTTGCTTGGACATGCACATGTGAGCAGAGGCGACCTAAATTCTAGCGCCAATTTCTATATGAACTCTTCTGTAGCATTTTTATCTTTAACCACCTAACGTTGCCTGGGGGCAACAGAAATAGTTAAATTTAAAGATATAAGAGATGCATAATCAATTATGACTTCATTCTTTAGCCTACGTTACTAAAGGCTGAATATTTTCATTCACATGTTCTGTAAACACTTTAACTTCAGCATAATTAAAATCCAAACTTAAAATCTTTCAGGAAAACCAGAACTCCCTCCAAATGGCCCCATTTAAAAAAAAAATCAATGTTGGTAAAATTCAACCACATGTCCAGGATTAAAACACATTTAGTACTAATTAAGCCTTGTGACAATTTCTCTCGATGAATATTTATGTCAGCCTTTCCTTTTCATAGGTTACTGACATTTTGCTCAGGATTTCATCAGCAAGAATATGGTGAGAAGCTTCCAAGTGGTCTTTCTTCCTCTAATCTCTACCACTCCCATGCATTTTACCCACAACTTGAAATTTCTGGTATGAAGTTGCCATTCATAAAAGTTTTATAAATGTTGAGTATTCAAATATTATGTCCAAATGGTGTGACTAGGCTTTATGGGAACTTGACCCTTTCTCGTCTACCTACACACTGCATATTCATTTTTTACAAATTCATAAAATGATCCACTTCTAAACTCAGCTGATTTGGCCTTTGCCATTTTTTCCATAAACATCCCTTCATTCGAGCTCCTGATTCTTTATTTCTACCATTTCTTCCACCCTCATCCAGTTTTCATGATCTGTCTGTTCCTTAAGGTACAAGCATGCAAGCATCTTCCTCCCATGAAGACCTGCATGACACATCCAGCCAATCCTCCCCTCCTCTAAATAATGGCAAATGCATGGCCCTTATCATTCGTCACCAGCAATACAAGACAGCTCAAGATATTTTTAATTTTCTGAATAGAATCTGATGTCAAAATATATGCAGTTGCCTTGAAAACAAAGGTCTTATCCTATGTTTCCTAACAGACAAGTACATGGCTTGGATTAGTTATTCTTGGCTACATAACTATTAGTTTGCTAAGGATGCCAAAACAAATTAACAGCAGTTGAGTGGCTTAAACAACAGAAGTTAAATGCCTCAGTTCTGAAAGCTAGAAGCTCAAGATGAAAGTATTGGCAGGTCTAATTCTTTCTGAGGACTCCAAGAGAGACGTTCCATGCCTCTCCCCTGGCTTCTGGTGATGTGCTGTCAACATATGGCACTCCTTGGTTTGTAGAAGCATCACCCCCATCTTTGCCTTAATCTTCATGTGTTGTTGTCCCTATGCACATGTCAGTGTCCACATTTTCCCTTTCTATAAGGACACAAGTCATTTTGGATTACTGGATTGGGGCCTATCCTACTCTAGCATGACCTCATCCAACCTTAACAAATTATATCAGCAATGACTCTGTATCTAAATAAGGTCACATACTGAGTTACCAGGAGTTAGGACTTCAACATATGTATTGGTTTAGGGGGCCACAATTCAACCCATGACAATAACAAACCATGCAAACCTTGGTGGCTTAAAACAGCAACTGTTGATCTGGTTCATGGTTCTGCGAGTCAGCAATATTGGCTGGGATTGGCTGGACAGTTCTTTCATCCTCAGATGAGCTCATTCATGCATCTACCCAGCCGCCCGTCAGCTATGCAGCTCTGCTTTGGGGTCTGGCTGGTTGTCAGCTAGAAAAATGAGAACAATTGGGCCGCAAGTCTTTCATAATCCAATAGACTAGCCCAGAATTTTTTACATGGTGACTGGGCAAGTTTTCAAAAGGGAGAGCAAAATTGTGAAAGGCTTTTGGAGGCCTAGGCTCAGAATTTGCACAATTGGCCAAAGCAAGTCACATGGTGAGCCCAAGTCAAGAGCGTGGGAAATAGTTTTCATCTCCTGTAGGAAGAGCTCCC
The DNA here is from genome assembly GCF_949752795.1 of Hyperoodon ampullatus. NCBI lineage: Eukaryota > Metazoa > Chordata > Mammalia > Artiodactyla > Ziphiidae > Hyperoodon > Hyperoodon ampullatus. The sequence goes on from NC_136933.1 coordinate 33,522,016, forward strand.
GGGACATATTACAAAAGGGCGTACGGGGGGAAATCTCCATTTTTGTAAATCTTTCATCACATAGTCCAACACCTCACCTATCTGTGAAAATATGTCATGGATACTGCTTTTTAACATACTGTAATTAAATTTACCCTACGTTATTTCTCTTTTCATTCCAGAGCTAACATGTAAAACCCTGATAAACATAAACATGGTATCGCTAAAGCCATCTGAATTCCAAATACGGCCTGGTTAATCTAGTATAATTTACACTTCTTAACTAGAAACATGGAACTGAAAAGACAAAGAGACCCTAGAATACAGAACTAGAACACATCAAGCCATGCAGTAGAGGAAATCAGGAAGAAATTAAGAAACATGTGAATGGAATACACATTTTAGGGAGGCATATCTGATAGCTGATGTATATGAAAAAAGCCACACCTACAGCCGATTCATTAAGATTAAAATGACTGCAGAAAAAAAATGTTTATAAAGCAGGATTTCTTTGTGAATCTAGGAATTGGGGTCTGTTGCCTACTGTGTTTACATAGCACTGTATAAGGGAAGTGTGAATACTCTGAAGAACAGAAGGGGGTTTCATACTCAGCAGACAGAATGATTTATTCCACTTCTCATGGCCTCAATTGTTTAGGAAACCTATGTTACTCCTATTACTGTCCCCATACCTACTAAATAGTCTTCTGATTTCTGATTCGGCCATTTAGGCACTCGGCTACCGGGTAGGAGGACCCCTGATAAGTTGGTGTGGGCATCCTTGGTCCATGAAATTTAGACATCTGCTGTAAATTTAAATTTGATGTTATGATACAGACAGAAAGAGATGGAGATGTACAGAGGATGTAGCTAGAGATACAGATATATGTGCAGATTTTTGCTTGTGCCTAAGCACTTTAATAACTCTGAGGTCACAGATGAAACTGAATTTTTGATCTTGGAACCCTGACAGTTGGGCCCATCAAGTGAACTCATCAACAGTGCAGATACCTGGCAGTTCCAACCTGAGGAACCAACACCTCTAAGAAATGACTGGCCTATCCTTTTTTAATTAAAAAATAAAAATAAACATTAAAAGAAAATTTAAAACCATATAATTCTGGCTTGTTATTTACATTATGCTACTTATAAAACAAATCAGTTGAACATAATCAGTCATAATTTTAATGACTATTCCCCAAATTGGTATTGAACATTATTTTGATAAAAATATTACATAATCTGTATGATCTCATGAATTGATTGACAAAATGAACCCTGTGTATTATAACATATGTCTTCTATCTGCCAATGCTATTCATTGGCTCTTTTAATTTACTTTTGCCATATAATCATACATTGCCCTGAGATGTGCAGGTTTGGATTTTATTTTGCTATTCCTCAGTTAATTTCAACAAGATAGTGTTCTGTCAAGAGACCTAAAAGATTCTTCTGAAGGTTGAATTGAGAGATAATGGTTGCAAGGAAATACAACCTAAAGCAATAAAACATGGGCGCCAATTGCTGCAAAGTGACAGCTGCTGGACAAGCTATGCTGACTTGCAGCAGAGATACGTGAGCTTAAGAAAAAGCCATAGTAGACTGAAGCAAAGTGACAGAATTTCACAGGGGGAAAAACCCTAACAGCACTGGGCACAACTGCCTTGGTTATCTGTAAAATGTTTCAGTCCCACAGGGAGAGACGTTTGTCTTCACACTTCCACATATTTACACATCCATAGGGAGGTTGGACTGTGACTCTGGCAATACCTGACAACACCAACACACTGCGTGGTTATCTGCACCCGAAGACGATGTTGCTGGTGGCTGTTATTCATTTAGGAATTGTGGCAGAGACTGCTGACACATAAGCTTGGCCTTCTGTCTCACAGGCAAAACTAAATTTTAATAGACTCATTAGTTCTTCAGAATTGTACATTTTCTCTTCATGCCCTAAGTACTAGTTTGTAATTTTACTGAGGACAGAAAGTAGTGTTTACATAATTAGGTTGGTGATGTTTATATATTAAGGATGACCTTGAGACAGTCGACAAGCCAGCCAAGCAACAGTTCTCTCATTTGTAAAATTAATCATCATCATTATCATCATCTATGAAATAATTATTTGGATAAGCATATAAAATATGTGCAAAAATTATTTTGCAAGATAGTAGAATGCTATTGTAATTTTATTACCCTACATAGCACTTAACATATATAACACCTGGGAAGAGTAAGAAGTAAAGAAAAGCTGGGCAAATTACTGAAAATGTTTTTCCCCCAAGAGAAGAAACCATCTTATGTGTAATCATTGCCTATCCAATAAACTGGCAGTTGATGGTGTTTTCAAATATTTTACACAGAATTTTAGGTCACACAATGCTGTTTTTTTAACATCAACTCTCTCCAAGTCCTATTAACCTCATTTCATGTCTTTACAAAATCACATAATTGACTATGACTTTTTTTAATATTTTACATACATACTGAGCCACCTTAGTTCCACACTGCATTGAGTATACTTTCTATACTGGCAGGAATACTTTATCTACATAAAATGAAAATTTAGCTTATTTTTGCCAAATTTAAAGGATGTGTTTGGGTTGAGTTAATTTAATATATGAGGTTTATTGCATTAAAGAAATTCACTTTAGGGGATCCTCAGGGGCACCTCCTTTTGAGCTGCTGCAGGTGTTTATCTGCAATTTTGTGCAATTATAATACACACAATTCTTTATAGGGTACCAGGATGAATAGCAACACAGAATTACTTTTTAAAATAGTCTCCAAACAACCCAGGAGAACCCACCTGGTTGATAATATGGAATGATATTAGGGAATATAACCATTCTCACCCACCACATTTTACTTGGAACTATCTAGGACAACAGTGTGCCAACCTAGCACTATACGACAACATAACTGTTCAAAAAGGTGCAAATAACCCATTTACAACCAAGCGTCAACTACCTACAATATTTCTCAACGTCATGACATTTTACGAAGTTTCATAATACAAAGAATGCGATTAAACACACAGACTAGTTGATATTTTGCATTGTATTTAAAAGATAACTTTGGATAGAGGATTCTGGGCAGATGGCAGAGTAGGAAGCACCTACCAGCAATTGTGCTGACAGAATCTGTCTGAAGCAACTAGTTTGGAACTCTGGAATCTCCTGAAGGCTTGTAACTTCCAGGACAAGCCTCTGAGAGTAAATTACCATTAAGTCTGGTCAGCTGCAGCTCTTGCACAGATCTGCATCGTCCTCTACCCCTCAGTCAGACAGCTGTGTACTGTTCCTGGCGCAGTTTACACACTGCTTACAGGGCCAGGGTGGGCAAAAAGGACCCTGTCCTCCAAATACTAGGGACCTGTGCTCTGGTCATTGAGTGCTGCTTCTAATCAGAGAAGGCCATTGTTATTGCACTTCCCCCCAATGCTGCAAGTCCCCCCTCCTCTGGTCAAAGTGACCTCCAAGGTACTGAAAAGACCAGAACCATTCCCTCCCTCCTTCGTTATTCTGTTTTTCTCCTTTTGGGAGCCAGACATCAAAGACTAGGACACTAAAAAGCAACTATGTATACCAGGAAAATTAGAAAGTCATTGCAAATGCCAAGAGGAAGGAGCAGGCTCAGAAAAGGTCTAACAAGACTTTAAGTTTACACATCAGTCTGATTCTCATCACAAAGACAACCTACAACCATCAAAAGAACAAAAACAGGAAACAACAAACTCTGCGGAAGGGGAGAATCTGATTTCCCAGAGTCACCACACTATTAGATTCAAAAGTCCAGTTTTCAATTAAAAAAATCACAAGGCATACACAGAGAAACAGGAAAGTAAAGCCCATTCAAAGGAAAAAATGAATAAACTACAACTGTCTCTGAAAAAGACCTGATGGCAGATCTACTAAATGAAGACTTTAAAAAAATGTCTTAAAGGTACTTAAAGAACTAAAGGAAGACATGGAAAGAGTCATTTATTGAATATCAATAAGGAGATAGAAAATTTTTTTTTTTTTTTTTTTTTTTTTTTTTTTTTTTTTTTTTTTTGTGGTACGCGGGCCTCTCACTGCTGCGGCCTCTCCCGCTGCGGAGCACAGGCTCCGGACGCGCAGGCTCAGCAGCCATGGCCCACGGGCCCAGCCGCTCCGCGGCATATGGGATCCTCCCAGACCGGGGCACGAACCCGTATCCCCTGCATCGGCAGGCGGACTCCCAACCACTGCGCCACCAGGGAGGCCCAGGAGATAGAAAATTTTTAAAAAGAGAATTCTGGAGCTGAAAATTACAAAAACTGAAATGAAATTTCACAAGAGGGATTCATAGGCAGATGGAAACAGATAGAAAAAAGAATCCATAAACTTGAAGATGGGACAATGGAAATTATCTAAACTGAGGAACAGGAAAATAATATTGAAGAAAAGTGAACAGAACCTAAAAGATATGGAGAACACTATCAAGCAGACCAACATAGGATTGCGGGAATTCCAGAAGGAGACGAGAAAAAGAAAGGGGCACAGAGAATACGTAGAGAAATAATGACCAGAGACTCCATAAATTTGATGAAAGTAATAAATATAATCATCCAGGAAGCTCAACACACTCCACGTAGGATGAACTCTGAGAGACCCACAGTGATACACATTATAATTAAACTGTCAAAAGACAAAGAGAATTCTGAAAGTAGCAAGAGAGAAGCTACTCTTCACACACAAGGGATCCTCAATAAAATTACTGACAGATTTCTTCAGAAATTTCAGAGGTCAGAAGGCAGTGGGCTGATATATTCAAAGTACTAAAAAGAAAGAATATGCCAACCAAGAATGCTGTATCTGGCCAAACAGTCCTTCAAAAGTGAGGAAGAAATTAAGACATTTTCAGATAAACACAAGCTTAGAGCATTTGCTACAACTAGACCTATGCTGCAATAAATACTAAAGTCAGTCTGGCAGGTTGAAATGAAAAGACCTTAAAGGACAGTGACTCAAAGCCATATGAAAAAATAAAGATCTCAGTAAAAATAAATACATGAGCAATTATAAAACCTAGTATTATTATAACAATGGTATGTAACTCCACTTTTTGTTTGCTACAAGATTTAAGAGAATAATGCACTAAAAATTTTATTAGTTTATGTTTTTGTTTTATTTATTTATTTGTTCATTTGTTTGTTTATTTAGGCTGCACCAGGTCTTAGTTGTAGCACATGGGATCTTTAGTTGCCGCATACAGGATCTTTTTTTAGTTGCAGCATGCGGGCTTCTTTGTTGCGGCATACGTGTGGGATCTAGTTCCCTGACCAGGGATCGAACCCAGGCCCCCTGCATTGGGAGTGTGGAGTCTTACCCGCACCATGGACCACCAGGGAAGTCCCTAGTTTATGTGTTTGGACACACAAAAACACGTGTAATCTTCTCACATCAACAAATGATAGGAATGGGGATGGGGCTTCTAACGGAGCAGAATTTTTGGAAAATGTAACACACATGCAATTGGATATTATTCAGCTTTTAAAAAGCAAGGAAATTCTGACATATGCTAAAACATTTGATGAACCTAGAGGACATTATGCTAAGTGAAACAAGCCAATCACAAAAGAGAAATACAGTATGATTCCACTTATATAAAGTACTTAGATTAGTCAAAATCTTAGAGACAGAAAGTAGAATGGTCCTTGTCAGGGGCTGGGAGCATGAGGGAATGGGGAGTTATTGTTTAATGTGTATAGAGTTTCAGCTTTGAAATATAAAAAGAGTTCTGAAGATTAGTGGTGGTGACAGTTGCACAACGATGTGACTGTACTTAATACCACTGAACTGTCTACCAAAAAGTGGTAAGGATAGAAAATTTTATGTTATCTGTATTTTACCACAATAAAAAAATGGGGAAAAAAGGTAACTTGGATAGGCTTTCATATTAGAATAGTACCAAAAGGTGAAAAAAAAAAAAAGTAAAAGTGAAGCACCAAAAAGACAGATAAACCCAGTAAGATACGAAAAACAGTAAGGGAGAAAACTACTGAAGTATAGAAAATGAAATATGGCAAAGCTTATGACCCTACTTTTTTACAAAGCAAATAAATCTGAAACCATAGTTGCCACGTGTAATAGTCTCAAAAATTATAATTCCCCAAACATGACCCCTATGAGTAATGGGAAGTCTAAACAAACCAGTGACGAAAAAATATAGACCAAAATGTCAAAGAATCTTTGCAAAGTTATCCTAGACCCAGAAATTCCCTTCAAATGGGAATTATTCTACTTTTTAAGGCACAGGTAATTCCAATGTTAACTAAACCTTGCACAGCATAGAGAAAAACATCTTCCAAAAATTATACAATATGAGTATGACATTGATGTCTAAATCTGATAATACTACACATACACAGAAAGTAAGCTATAGAATATTTCCTCTTAGAAACACTAAAATAAAAATTTGAAATAAATATTAGCAAAAATAATTTATTAGCATGTGAAAAAAATAATGTATCACAACCAAATGTTCTTTTTTTCCTGGAATACAAGGATAGTTTGATATGATAATAGGCTTTACCATAACTTACATCGTGAAAATATCTAAGGACAGAAGCCATATGATCATCTTAGTTGCTGAAGGTATGGTACTTAACAAATTCATCACTCATTCCCAATAAAACAATAATAATACTTAAACTGATGGATTCTTCCTTAGCAGATGCTACGCCAACATCTTTTTTTAATGAGGAAAAAACTTTGCATCCTTGCTAGGGTGAAAAAATGAGCAAAAGATGTCCATTCTTTGTCACTGTTTAATATTCTATTGAAGGACTTAATCAGCATAGTTGAACAATAGAACATTTTGAAATGCTTAAAATCAGTAACATCTCTATATGCAGATAATATAATAGTTATCTGGGAAACCCAAGGCTAACTAGGAGAAAATCTTATACTAAACAAACAATAAAGTAACAGGATATAGAATTGACATAAAAAATCAGTAGCTTCCATATATGCATACAATAATTACAGTCAGTCCTTGCTTTGAATAGTTTCAATATGCATGGATTTCAGTTGCCATGGACTAGTTAGGTAAAACTAGTGCCCCCAGCAACACGGTTCAAATTTCAGTTACCATGATATATGAACTATTAGAATTGCATAAAGTGCAAACATCACTGCTAGCTCTTCAGTCCTCAAATCACTACATATACAACAGATATACACCATGACAAATGAAGAGTGACATCACATCTTTCCAAATATGTCTGTAATTAGTCACCCTGCATTTGTTATCCAATTGCACAAACAGCAAAGATTGTAATTGTATTGTCTCCTTGTCTCCCACATATATTTTACAGAAACGGATAATCGAAAGAGGGAATTTGACCCACAAAGCTGAAAGTGCAGCAAAGAAATGACAAGTAATAATGCTGGAAGTAAAATTCTAATTGGACTTAAGTGGAGTTATAAAAGAAATTGCTGACCCTGGAATATTGGCGCCACTGCCATTCAAGGGACACTGGATTTGCAGCCAGAGGAACTCAGCAAGGCAAAGATCAACATAAATGAGAAAAGTGGTATAACAAAAAGGATGAAGATGTCCCAGAGGAAGTGACGCTGGCAAAAGCCTCCACATTAAAGGAATTCTCAGAAATATTTCATGACATTGAAAACAGCAAAGGATAAAATGTTCTGAGCTGACCCATACTTGGAAAGGGGTATGACAATTTGTCAAGTGTAGAAATGATTCACATTCACATTTTAAGCTCTATAACAAGAAGAAAAAGGCAATTATTATTCAAATTACTCTTGATAAGATTTCTACAAAGAAAAACACTTTAGTTCTCAATGCTTCTAATGCGATAAATTAGTGAGCTATATATTTGTTTTACTTTTTTTTCATTTTCCAATGCATTTATAATCTAGAAAAAGGGAGTTTTTAATGCTTTGACAAAAACATTTAAAGGTCAATAACGAATGTAAATGTTCCCATGACTAGGATCACTTTCTGTGGTTTCTATTTTGCACAGTTGTTTTTAGAGTCCTTGCAGCATCCATGTAGAGCGTGAACTGCCTGGATTTGTTAGAGCTGCTGCACTTCTGCCTGCTCATGTGAATGATAAATGCCTGTTTCGTTCATGATAATTAACTACTAAGGGGATTCTTCCCTTGTTGGCTTGATTGGTACCAGACTAGAACCAAGCATTTCTTGACCTCAAACATTGGCCTATGTTAAAACACAGTACATAATACATTTCAGCTACATTGTCACAATAGGCTTTTGTGGAATGTCCTAGGAGCCAAAACAGAATTTAATTCGATGGAAAAAAATATTCTGAATTATTAACTAACTGACAAATGGGCTTTTGCACTATGAAATGTTCAGCACCTCTCTACATCTCATATAGAAAGACTGTAGGTAGCAAATGACTGAGCCCGTTACATAATGACCCCTTCCAGGAATGACAAAAGAAAGTTCTCCTATGCCCTCCTAGCACAGGACTTTAGCTCAGCATTGTTCCAAACAGCAATAGACCATGGATTTAAATATTTTTTTCTTTAAAGTAGTTTGTGTTTTTATATAATTATCTATATTATGTTTTTCTAAAGTTTATAGAATTTGTTACAGGATATGTTACATATTGCTAGTGTTTATAGGAGACACCCATTTTAATTAATAAGTATTTATGGTATAACAAACAATTGCCAGGTACTATTCTAGAAATTTAAAAAATAATGTCAGACCAAGTCCCTGCAGGTGACCTCGTATCTACTGGAGTGAGAGAAGCGTAAGGAGCAATTGCCTTATCATGTTTTCAGGTGTCAGGTTAGATGGCTACCCCAGGCCAGTCAAATATTAGTCAGTCTGGAAGATCATCATTGCATTTTAGGTGCAAAGGTATGTCACTAAAACTACATGCCTACAAATACAATTTCATAGTTATGTGGTGAATCAATTTTTTCTTAATTATAGTACTAATTATTATTATCCTCAAGAATACTGAGTGGATTAAAAACATATTCAAAATAAAAGTTGAAATAAAGAACATAACTTTTATTAAAATTTTAATTTTGACCCACCTGGAACTCACTCAAAACAGGTAATTTAAGCTATAAAAACTCACAGATACGTTAAAAAGAACCTGGCAGTGATCAGCCACGTGTACTGAACTGCAGAAAATGATTAGTATAACATTAAATTTACCAACAAAATACTGACTTTTAAAATGGCACTCAATATTAATTTGGTTCTGTAATATTTAAGGAAATTTCCATTTGCCCTTTAGAAACAACAAAAATGTATTATATGTACCATTATTTCATTCACCTTAATAAGGTTTATTTTATTACCAAGCCAATATATTATGAGACTTTGCTATATTTAATGAATCTACTCCCATATTCTCCATTTCTTCTACAGTGTACTAATACTATAGCAATGCTTCCTTTAAAACACCTGATTTGCAGAGCAATGAAAGGAAATGTCTGTACTGATTACATATCTAGACTTCAAAGCCAGAATGAACTGAATTCAAATCTCAGCTTTGAAAGGTGTTTATTTACTTTGGCAAATTACTCAATCTTCCTGAAACTTAATTTTTCTGCCCATGATATTGGTAAAATAATACCTCTGCCAATGGACTTGAGGTAAATTTAATAATTTACTTTAAAAGTCAGTAATAATAAGTGATATCTACTCAACTTTGTTTACATCATTGCTGAATACAGTAACAATCCTACTGATACTACAAATGTAATGTTCCTGCTACGAGGATTGACTTCTTAGGATTTCTATGTCACATAATGTCAAGTAGTTTCCACTTCCCACTGAACTAGTAAGCAAAAACACAAATAATAGTTTATACCTGAGATTAAGCAATACTTTGTAGCTTGACAATTATTTCCTTATTTTCTCCTGTAACATCTTGCTAACAGTTCAACAACAAATAAATTATGGTGGGATGTATTCACTAGACATTTGCCAATAAATAAAATTGCTTTGCTAAGTTTAAAAAATAAGCATACATAGTATCATATAAATAATAATGTTTTTTTAAACTCGTGATCTTATTAATAGTCTTATGAACATCAAAGCTCTTGTATCAGGTCTGGTATTCTAGGAAAGTCAGCAAGTTTCTCTTATAAAGTATTATTGAATTTGTTCCTTTAAATACACCTAACTTTACTTCCCAACGAGAAGATATAAATGACAGAAGTTGTGTGATCTGCTTACCTTTTATGTAGCAAATGACTAATTTCACTCTGTAAGTAGCACTTCCAGTAACAAGGAAAGCTGGGTATGCTATTTCTTCCTGGTAAAATTCTCTAGATCAACTTTCTTTAAAAAAAATCATTTCTTCATGAATGAAGAAAATTATTCATTTGCTATATATTGCCTTTAAAACAATTATGTTAAATATGAAATTTCTGCAGTGTTAGTATTGTTTCTTGGAGCCCTCTTTTTCTTAGTTCTCTTTCAAACAGACCTTACAGTTCAGAAACATTTAACATTAAAAAACTGGATTGTGAAAATTCAAACTTATGAAGTAATAAATTAGTGGTAGAATATCTGTACTGTAAAATTATTTTGTAAAATCATTGTTTTAAGTAGGAAGTTCATTTCTTTCAAAACTGAATTTAAAATATCAAATTACTTATGTAAATAAAAACATAATTCATACGAAGCGTTCAGTACCGCAACGATTTGTGTAGTTTTGCGTATTTAAAGGCAAATATAAAGAAATAAAAATGAACTCAGATGTATACATAGTTGATTATAGCTGAAAGGAAAAAAAGTAATGACAAATACACAAGGCACTGCAAGCCAAGTGAGCCATATTAGAGTCTTACCCCAAATCTACACTCAAAGAAAAATGTCACTAAAACAAACCAATAACTCCATATATTGAGACAGCAAAACTTTAGCTGGAAATCAACAATCAACCCAGATTTGTGTTATTAATAATATATTATTTTGAATTCAAATAATTCAAAAATAATTTGTTCAATAAATGTATACTCATTTTACATAAATCTTATTTCCATGTTGAAAGGATTAATTAGTGGAATTCTAATAGATTCAAGGCAGTCAGCCAAACAGTACCTACTGAATATCGGATTCCATAACTTTCACAAACACTCTTATAAATCACATTTTGTGATAACTCATATTTAAAAACAAAACAGTACCCTCAGAGAACCCTGATTAGGAATACTTGGTGTCTCTCCCACACTTCCTGAAGAATTAATGTCCCTCCAGAAGAGAACAAACCTACCACTATGTTTTTAAAAATAGAATACGACTCTAAACTCCATAATAATTATAGCATAGTAATAATAATGACAAGCACAACAACTTATATTTAGTGAGTCTTTTCTACTTGCCAGGTACTTTATATGGGATATCTTATGTTAATCCTCACAGTAACTCTGTGATTAGCTACTATTATTCCCCACTGGTCAATGAGAAGTCTAAGGCACAGGAGGGCTAAGTAACATGACCAAGGTCATACTAAGAAGTAGCAGAGTCAAAATTAAAAATGCCTCAAGTTGAGTAGCAATAACGTGTTGACCAAGATAAATGTACACCACCTCATACTTTTCATAAGCCTGGCTTTCATTTCATGTGGGCCGTGAGGGCAAAAAGACCATGTCTTATCTTTGATGGCAAGCACTCTATCAGCATAGGAAGTAAAGTCTTTGGTGAATATCTTTGGAGCTATTCATGATAAAAAGTAGCTAGTTCATGAAACGTCATAGTTTGCCACACTCCTAGGTCTTCCAGACACTTCCTTCTCTCACTCCATCCAGGGAGGGATCAAACTCCTCTGAAGAAGTGAAGAAACTGGCTCAGCCCACTCCAGATCAAATGAAGCTAATTTATTTGTTTGTTTATTTTAAATTTTTATTGGAGTACAGTGGCTTTACACTACTGTGTCAGTTTCTGCTGTCCAGCAAAGTGAATCAGTTATACGTATACATATATCCCCTCTTTTTTGGATTTCCTTCCCATTTAGGTCACCACAGGGCACTGAGTAGAGTTCCCTGTGCTATACAGTAGGTTCTCATTAGTTATCTATTTTATACATAGTAGTGTATATATATCAATCCCAATCACCCAATTCATCCCACCCCAGTCTCCCCTTGGTATCCATAAGTTTGGTCTCTATATCTATGTCTCTATTTCTGCTTTGCAAATAAGTTCATCAGTAACATTTTTCTAGATTTCCACATATAAGCGATATTATACAATACTTGTTTTTCTCTTTCTGACTTACTTCACTCTGTATGACAGTCTCTAGGTCTATCCATGTCTCTGCAAATGGCACTATTTTGTTCCTTTTTATGGCTGAGTAATATTCCATTGTATATATGCACCACATCTTCTTTATCGATCCTTCTGTTGATGGACATTTAGGTTGCTAATTTAAACTGCAATACTTAGTTGATGATTTAAAATGAAAGATAATGTCAGACAGCAGAAAAGCCCACTGAGGTCAATGTATTCATACAATTACTTATGAAATTTAATAATATTTACTTGTTTACATTAAGTGCTATACTTTAAGGTAGCTTAAATTAAAAATAGTGGAGACAACTAAGTTTGGGAAACTGCTGAAATGAACACTGAGATGAAACTAAATATATATTCTGAAATAATATGTATATGTTTCCCAGATAAGCCAAAACACTGGCTTCATTTATTTTAGCAACTCTATATAAAAGAAAACTGAACCTCCTATGCAAATAATCTAATAAATAAAATATATTATTGAATTCCTAAAAAATATACTGAATTCCTAGCAGAAATATACCTATTCTTGATATTATGGCCATTCAAGAATTTCTCACAAGTTTGCCAATAAAGAATTGCATTGTAAAATAAGCAGCTCTAAATTTCAGTTTGGTTATATTTAAAATTGGGATTAAAAACTCCATCTCACAGGTTTCTTTAGAGGATTCAACACAGTGAGGCATGTAAAGTACTAAGCATAAGACTTGGTTCATAGTAAGAGCCCAAGAAAAAGTAGTTACAAGATCATAAATCAAAATAAACACTCCAGCATTCTCAACTGTCTTTATATTATATTGTTATTTAGACTGACAGTAAAATTCAGCAAAAGATTTTCCTCTATGAATCAATATTGATTGAATTTAAGTACCTAGAGACCACTGGGTTAGCACTTTCCAGTCCAAAGGTTGAATGCAATAAAGGAATGTACCTATAAAGGTAGTCCTCCTTAAGACCCTTTCTTGATGAATCAATGTGCTGTAATCAGTGCCAAAAACTTCGTTTAGCATTTCCATTACATATGCTGAAATGTCACATTTCTTTGTTAATTCCATCAATATTTTTACCTAAAAAATCAGTATTTCAAAAAAAAGCACTAGATATTACTTTTCCTCGGAAACAATTGTTTATTTTGCTCCTATTCAATGGCAATATGGCTCCATTTACCACTTAAGGATTGCCCTTTAGAACTAGTGCGATAGTTCTTAAAATTGTGTGTGAAGACTATGTTGCTGTGTGCTGCAGGAAGTGAATTAGAACAGGCTGGGATATGCCTTAAAAGATAGCATCTGTATTTTTCTGTGTGTGTTGTTTACTGCTGATTCTCACTATCAAAGCTACTCTTAGATTTTGTGTTTCCTCTGCAAAAAAAATGAAAAGCCAAATATAAAGAAACAAAAAAAATAAACCTTGCATATTACTATTTATCATGAAAATAATTGCTAATTGTATAAATCTTGAAATTTTAAATTCTCATTGAATACAAATTTTTCACTTGAATGGACAACTCTTTGATAGCAGTTATCAGTGGTGAGCTACTATTATATTCCAGTTTTCTGCAAGGTACACTTTTTTTCTCTTGTCAGGGGTTGTCAAAGCATTTGGATCGCCCCTGTAATCTCAAATGCCAATGATGAATACAAAAGTACCAAAATTCTGTCAACAACTATATTATTAGTAACATAACTGTGCAAAGTGCCCAGGTCATTAGAGTTGTCAAGAAGTAGTTAATGAATAAATGTATGAAAGAGGAGAGAAAGAAAAGAAGGAGAAGAAGAAAGAAGAGAAAGGGAGGGAGGGAAGGAAGGAAGATTTGAGTACATACTGTAATATTTGCAAAACAAAAGAAGTGTAAATGGCATATTTGATGCCCCCAAAGAGATGAGAATACAAGTAGTAACTTTGTAAGTATGTGTGAAAGAATAAATACTAAAACAAGATAAGTCAATCATCAAAAGCTGAAAAGGCTATAAATACTACTGGAGTTCAGAGAAAATAGCCAAGAATGTTGAATATTTCATATATATTTGTTATTTTATTATGGAGTCCCGTGACTCAAAATACTATACATTCTTCACTAATATAATTTTCAAAAAATGTCTGATTGTCCAAGCATCATTTGCTAAAGGATATCAATGTCCTCTTAAAATATATACAAGCTTCTGGAATTTGGTTAGCAAGTCAGATACTGTACTAAAGACTACAGTTATATAAAGGTGAAGACTTCTCTATGATTGAAAATACAGATTTCATTGGAAGGAAGCAGCAGCTGTGTTCCTGAGGCTAGAGCACTTTGTTGCAGAAAGAATATCAATAGAGTGTTTATGAAATAACAATGGAACATCACATTGCAAAGAGCAATGAAAGCGTCTTTAAAAAAAATCTGTATAATAAACATGCCTAGATGGTCATGGTTCTGGCAGATCGCCACAGAGGAAATATTAGAAAAAAGTCTCATACTCATACATTTTTCATGAAATGTTCTATATTACACATCACAGCTGCAAATCTGCCCTCCCTCTGAAGTTTTCAGCTTCTTAATGACACCAGAGATTTAGGGCACAGGGTGGAGTCAGACTGACCTGTGACTGATGAGGTGGAAGTGCGAGTCAGAGGGCCATTGAACACAGAGAATTTTCCCAATGTATCATAATTACAGAAACACCTGTGCTTAAGGGTTTGTGCTGATTCAGAGAAAACACATAGAACTTAATGGTCTGCAAGATCCTTCATCTCAGACTCATGGCAGTTGAGAGTAAAGGATACGGTTGCATTTAAAAATGATGTTAAGACACTAGTTTTTATCCTTCCAGGAGATGATGCCTCCATTACCTGAAAATGTTTGTCTCATTTGACAATGGGAAATTGGATAGTGAAACACCACTGAAGTGTTCTAGGAGCATTTTCTGGAAAATGATGCAGAGATGTAAGGTCATAAACTACTGAGCTTTATGGAGCAGTCAGAGCTGAATTATTCTTTTTCTTCATCTTTATAAAGTCCATAATTGACTGAAAAAAATTAATACAACTGCATACTCTGTGCAAAATAACATGATTTAAGAATAGAGTCTTTTTTTTTTTTTTTTTTTTGCGGTACGCGGGCCTCTCACTGTTGTGGCCTCTCCCGTTGCGGAGCACAGGCTCCGGACGCGCAGGCTCAGGGGCCATGGATCACAGGCCCAGCCGCTCCGCGGCATATGGGATCCTCCCGGACCGGGGCACGAACCCGTATCCCCTGCATCGGCAGGCGGACTCTCAACCACTGCGCCACCAGGGAGGCCCATTTTTTAAGTTGTAATTCTTACTCCAATGTACTCTGTGCTCTTAACCACCTGTTAAAACTTCTGGGGGAGCACTTAGGGGAGGAGTGGGGGGGTGGGAGTTATAATAGTTTATAAGTATTTGCCTTTAAAAAAAAAAAGAGTGTAGGGCTTCCCTGGTGGCGCAGTGGTTGAGAGTCCACCTGCCGATGCAGGGGATGCGGGTTCGTGCCCCAGTCCAGGAAGATCCCACATGCCGCGGAGCGGCTGGGCCCGTGAGCCATGGCCGCTGAGTCTGTGCGTCCGGAGCCTGTGCTCCGCAACGGGAGAGGCCACAACAGTGAGAGGCCCACGTACCACAAAAAAAAAAAGAAAAAAAAAGAGTGTAAAAAGAGTTCAAAAAAGTTTAAAATATGTGTAGACTGTGATTTGAGAAGGTAAGAAGAGAACAGTATATGACATAATATGTTCATTAGGAGGAAAACAAAGTTCAATATTTATAAGAAGTAATTAATATTTCTTTAAATAAGTGAAAGCAAAGTAAATTCAGTAGATAATAGTAAATACAAAACATAAAATAATTCAGTGTATCAGATCAAGGTATTTTTCGGTTACATTATTACATTATTATGTTCCCCTCTATATATTTAATCGGTAATGAAAGACAGTGTTCTTTGGATGAATACTACGTCTGAAATTATTTATAACAAGATTTGCAGCAGTATACCCATACTTTGAGCAATGTCTTTATATGAATTCTTCAACATTCATTCTTTTCCTGGAATATTCTAGTGTAAAAACAATGAAGAAAAATTGCAAATACAACGCATTTTTATATCTTTTTATATCATTATAAAAATAGCATGTTTATTTTTGAAAATCAGTATGATAGAAAGGAAAATGTGAAAAGCAATAAAAGTTGCTCAAAACCTCATAAGGCAGATGTATCTACAATCAATATTGTGGTATAAGTGCTTTCAGAAAATTTATCATACAGTATTATTACAATAGAAAAATTTAAATCACACTCTGCTTTATATATTTAGGATCAATGTTCTATGAATCTTCTTCAAACTTTATGTACTTATTGAATTGTACCACAGAGAGTATGTGAATAAAAGACACAAACTTATTTTTGAATTTAAATATGAATACTATTAATTATATTTACATATGAGCAATTAAACAGGAAGATTGCATTTAAATGAGTTACAGCCCACCAGTAGAGAAATAAAATAATACTATGAACAAAATTCGTAGCCTGAATGCTCTTTGCAGGAGGCTCAGAGAAGAAACTGAGTGTGTGGAACTCTGACATATGCTCTCAGGTGTTCTCCACACAGATCCAGGAGTGGCAGCTCCACGTGCCTGTTAAAGCCTTGGGCTCCTGGGCTTGAGTTTTGGGGTTCAAATCTCTGCTGCTAACCAGATGGAGGTGAGTTTGTGTGGTGAGAGTTTCTTATCCAAATCTCAACAGTTGTTCAGAATACTGGGATTTCAGTGAACTTACTGACCTAACTTCAGTTTTGTCATCTATAAAATGGAGTTATTGTGGATTACATGAGTTATCGTTTGTATTGGATTTAGAACACTGATAGGCACATAGTAAGTACTATGAAGACATTATTTTTAAACTGATAGCTTACTTTACTGCTTATTTTATACATGAGGGACTTGAGACTTAGAGAGGTAGATTTTTCTATTTGCTCATTATAAAGGTCTATGGCATAAAGTCCATTTTTCTGTCAAATATTTTTCATTTTCTCAAGTTTTTATAAAAAAACACATCCTGGGGACTTCCCTGCTGGCGCAGTGGTTAAGAATCCTCCTGCCAGGGCTTCCCTGGTGGCGCAGTGGTTGAGAGTCCGCCTGCCAGTGCAGGGGACATGGGTTCGTGCCCCGGTCCGGGAAGATCCCACATGCCGCAGAGCAGCTGGGTCCATACCGCAAAAAAAAAAAAAAAAAAAAAAAAAAAAGAATCCTCCTGCCAATGCAGGGAACACGGGTTCGAGCCCTGGTCCGGGAAGATCCCACATGCCGTGGAGCAACTAAGCCCATGCACCACAACTACTGAGCCTGTGCTCTACAGCCCGCGAGCCACAACTACTGAGCCCACGCGCCACAACTACTGAAGGCCGCGCGCCTAGAGCCCATGCTCCGCAACAAGAGAAGCCACCGCGATGAGAAGCCCGCGCACCACAACGAGGAGTAGCCCCTGCTCGCTGCAACTAGAGAAAGCCCGCACGCAGCAACGGAGACTCAACACAGCCAAAAATAAATAGATTTATTTTAAAAAACCGTATCCTGCATTTTTCAAAAAACTAAGCTTTTAATTACATTTTTTCTAGCTCTAGAATCACAATAGCAAAGCCATCCAAATAAATAAATTGTGACTTTCCATGAATTAGGTATGCCTTTTTAGGGGTAACTTTCTTTCTTAAATCATTCACCTACCTTTCCTAACCATGACCCTCATCTCTTGAATGACTGTATGACATGGATTAATTTACTCAACATTGTTGAGCCGCAATTTTTTTCATGTGTAAAGAGTAATAGTGATACTTGTCTTTGAAAGTGACATTAATGATGAAATCATGTACCAAAATGCCTAGCACATAATAGGCTTTCAACAAATGTTAGTTCCCTGCTCTTCTGCCGGATGACAACCATCCTCCAGAGACAAGAGCCCAGGAAAACTGCATTTTAAATTATTGTAGAAAGTAGATGAAAGACACATTAAAAGTAAAACCAGTTACAAATAGACAGCTGAATTAAATTCTCTAGTGAAAAAGAACACATCAAATTTTTATTACGGTCAGAAACCACGATTTAAACTAAGCCCAGATTCTGTCATACTTAATGATACAGTGTCATCCTTAAAATTAGTAAATAACTTTTTAACACAATTATTTAATAACATCCATTCCATATCACAAATACTTCATATGTTTTATACATTGCTAAAATGTTTAACTATGACAATCAAATTCACTTGAATTTTTCAATGTTAGGTTAATAACACAGAACATAGAGGTTGGAAAAACTACCATCCGCTATAGCTTGTAGAAGACAAGGAATGTCCCAGATGGATACTAGACGAGGTCAGGAGAAACAGACAAGACTCTAAAGAGAACCTGAGGGAGAAGGAGAGCCTTCGACTTGGGATACAGAGCTATCCCAGATCGGAGGCTTCAACGTCAGATTTAGTTTTGTAGCATCTAGCACATCGTGAACTCTCAAAACTACTAAAGAAACTTGAAATGTTTTTGACATAACCAATGTGTGTAATCAAATAAAACACCTGTTCCCAAATGTGTCAACAGCACCTTTGCTACTAAGAATTATTTATGAGGTCCTTTGTGAATCTTGGTTACAAAATTTAATTTAAAATGGGCACTTCCATCCAAATTTTAGAACAGTGTTAAAATCTCTTAAAATACAGAACATTAGCCATGTCACTTTTATTGTAATATTAGGTTATGCATTAACTTGTTTTTTCTGGATCTGGTTTCATCAAATAATGTATTAAATTATATGATAATTTTCTTCTCAAATGACAATTATTATGTACGAACAAATAAGCCATATTACTAGGAATATTTGGAAAATGGTGGGAAGTTTTCCATTGCTATGATATCTAGCTGTACTGAACTTTTTAATAATATAACTCTAAATTTAATATTTTATTAAATGAAGAAATTACATTTTGTTATCACAAATACAATCTAAAGTGCTAGAATTTTAAATTGGTGAACATAAGGCTTGACGTACAGGGAAAAGCCAAAATTTATTGACTCTATGAATTAGGTACCTCTTATATATAATTTAATTTCCATGTCCTTTAAAACAGTGAACTGTGAGCAACTGTAAATAAAAAATAACATCTGGACCTACCAGCTGCATTGAGGGAACATTTCTCTGGACAGATGTCTTAATATTGCTCCAGCAGTATTTGTTGAAAGCCATTCCTCAACCTTTGTTCTGGGTACAGTTGTGTGCATACATCTATGTGCACAAGTGTTCTCACACACGTGTGTGCCTGTGAGTGTGCATGAAAGAGGGACGAGAGAGAAGGGAGCAGGGAGGGAGAACACACTAAAACTCTTCTGGCATTTTTAAAATTAAGGTTATTGATACATTTGCCAGAAGTAAATTAACATTTTTCTCCTCAATTGGCCCACTTGACAATGTTACATTTATATGTCAGTTATTATCACTTCTAATAATTGATATTTTAAACATCTATAGTAATTTAGCCCTAAAGCATAGTGTTTTAAACTAATTATTTATAGCCAATATTCCTGGTACCACACAGGTGTCAGAGATTGTAAATTTTTTAAAAAATCATGTGATATTCTCTTGGTTCACATATATAGATTTGCTACCATTAAATAAGTTCATAGAGGTAGGAACAGATTTTAATTGATGGGTGCTTTATATCTTAATGGTATAATTTACAGTGTTAACAAATGCATACAAGCACATGCTAATTTATATTAATGTAAGTTCTTCAAAACTAGGAATTCAGTATCTGTTGTGTGAAAGTTAAAATTATGGGACACTGTGGCAAAGATGCTTATACTTAGATATGAACTCAAAACAAGTTTGTTAATATGAATTAAACTAATTGCATAATTTGACATGTAGCAACCTGATGAAATGTAATATTTTTAAACATTAACTCAGGTTCTACAGCTGTACAATATGACTATATTATACATTCCATTACTAATTTGTCCTGGAGGTTAAAAAAAACTGCATGGGCCACAAAACAAGTGAGGTATTTAGACAAATCTTTTTTTTTTTTTTTTTTTGTCTTAAAAGTTCATTAACCAAATGGTACTCGGTCTCTGGTGTCTTAATTAGAGCTAGTGGAGTTACTCTCTGTGCTGAGAAGACCTAAATGTTTATCTTGGTACAGATACAATCAACCCTTTGTTAAAAAATAGTTTTTCGAATGATTTCATAATCTTCGACCTATTCTATTTAAGTCTCTGACGAAAGTCTGTTTTCTTTTTTCTGGAGTCTAACAGGTTTACATTTTCCAAATAAGAAAACGATGTACCTAAGCTCCATACATGACATCTCCCATATCATCCATAGAAGTGATATACATCTTCTTATAGAGATATTCGGCAAACAATTTCCAGAAATCACCTTCATTATGGGGAATAAAACAGATGTACAACTCCCTCTTTCGGATGTCAGATTTATACGAAGGAAACAATGTAATCCCAAGCATAATATTAAAAGAGCTTTAGTTTTGGTGATGTTTCACTCAGTAGATATGACATCTATTATAAACATATTTTTAAGTCCTTTAAAAAACTGACTCGTCAAAATTAGGAAAGTGTCTTAGCACAGATATATAGGAGAAGTTCCCTACTCAGCTTGTATCACATTTAGGAAGTTACAGTTAACATCCCATGAACAACAAAAAAAGGATAAAGAGGGAATTTAATCACTCTTCTTGCACTTACGTTTTGTAAACTCTTCCATTGCCTGAGATTACCCAGGACATAAATATTATAACAATGGAAACAATCAGCCTGATACTTCTTTTTTACTTCAAATGAGCACAGTATATTTCCTTCTGGAGCCATGTGAGGAACAAGGCTTAATTTATGACAAATTCCCCAGCTTCATTCCTTCAGCTTTCTCCTTTCAAGGTCAATGACCCTTAATCTGAGTATTCTATTTATCTATTTAGTTTTACTTCTACACAGTGAAGTGATGTACATATGAATAAATGAAGTATGCTTAGGTACCAAAGAGGGTAATTGTTAAACTAACTCCAAGACATAATTCTCCACATTCCCTGAAGCCTTCTCATAGGTCAAAATGCAGTTCTTTGCTTTCATGTAATTCACTAATTCCTCAGTGGAAGGAAAAAAAAGGCTTCAGTGCATTCTCAGCTGAAGCACAATGATAAGCATAAATACGGGTAACGTGTAGTGGTAGAAGAAAATATATATGTGACTACACGTTTCCAACTGTTCGGCATATAATTCCATTAACTTATCCTCCTACTGCATGTGTCTTGTAACCTATAATGTAAGAATTTGCAACTGGTGAAGCCATGGAGAAAGACAGTTACTAACAGCATGGTATAAAATATCCAAAATAATAGAGAATAGAGTAAAATACAAAGAAAAATTATGATCTTTTTAAATAGAAAGTGACAGTATCCTCTCATTTTGTGCATTTCATGAAAAGATAAAACTAATATATTCAGTTAGGAAGAGAGAAAAATTACTTACTCCTAGTTATGTAACGTGTCTAGACAGGTAGATGTGGATAGGTAAATGATAGAGGTATATACACACTTATATCATATTCACATATATATGCAGTCAAACTTATTGTAAACAGTTTTTTGAGATCATTTCATAATCTACTAATTCTGTTCAAATCTCTGATAAAAGGCAGAGATTGTGGGTTGCTCATTTCCCCAGAGTCAGACAGGTTTCTATTCTCCAAATGAGAGAAAAACACGCCTCAGCTCCGAACGTGACATCTCCCGTACCGCCCACAAAGGTGATGCACATCTTCTTGTGAAGATGCTCAGCAACCAAGTCTCAGAAATTACCTTTGTTACAGAGAACTGTGTATATAATACACATGTACATACACACACCCCACACAGACACACACGGATGGACACGTACATAATCATATTTTAATTTTAAAGTAAGCTCAGATGCTTGTTAAATTTTTAGAGCAACTTAGCGCTTATTTGCTAAGTGTGCTATAAAGTAATGCTGAGAAGGAAAATTAATTGTGGGTTTTACCTTCGTGAAAGGTTCCAGGATGGGCAGATTATCATTACCTACGCCGTTGATCAAATAAAAGAAGGCACTCACCTCCTCTAACAGAATATTAGAACGGTAGATAGTTCTTTACTGAAGAAATTCATATTATAATATATCAAAATAATTCAAAATAGAATTTAATATAGTTTATAAATAGGTTAAGAAAAAAAAAGCTTAGAAATTTGACAGGGCATTTCGGGTCCTCACTTCAGTTATTTTCACAACAAGCGCACCTCTGAACAGGAGATGGAAGTTTACATGTCAGAACAAAAGAGTGCTATGAAGTCCAGTTGGTGGGACCCATGTGCCCTCCCTGCTCTCCCTTCTCCAGCCGGGAGCCCACGGCCCCATCCTCTACAGGCTTTCACACCCACTCACACAGAACCAGGCTGTGCTTACACCAAACACACGCTCATTTTCTCCAGCTGCTGCAGAGCTACCTGGGCAACAGGACACAGGGACCCTGGCTCCGTGTCCCAGGAATAGCAAAGTGGAAGCGGCCGGGAATGCTGCACCTTACTTTCCTCCTCTCTCCTCACGATTTATACCTGCTCTCTCCTTTAAACAAACTATTCTGTTTTTCCACTAACTCAAGCTTCCTTCCAGCACTCTCTCTACCTCAGCACACCCTTTCCTGTACCTGCCAAGATCCTTTCAGCACACTTTCCCCCATTTTCACTGTTCCTTGAAAGTAACTTCATTATTGAACACATCTTACCGTTGTCATCTGTCTTGTGTGTTCCACTACACTCCCAGATGACTTACTGTCATTTTTGTGTCGCCTCTTGTCCAGCACACTCTGACACTTACATAGTAAGGCACCACTAAATGGTTTGAGCTTTCAAAAATCAGTGACGTACAAACAAAGACAGCAGAGCTCCACCAGAGGAGACCTGACAAAACATTGGGTGGCTTTCCTGCAAGGAGCTGAAGATAGTCAGTAGTAGTAAGTCAATGAAGACATCACAATAACCAGCCTCTAAAATGTTCTTTAGTAGTACTCAGGTGTGCATCTAGGTCTTGTGACTCCTGAAGCTTATAAAATTGGGGAGTAGATTCTTTAAGAATTATAGTAAAAAATTATGAATAGAGGAAAGTTCATGGCCATCCCAGGAAGGGCTCTTGCAAGACACTTTGAAACGCTACCATCAGGTCGGGCCTGGAGTGAGCAGGAGTTCAGCTATAGTTTTACTAGCAACAGTTTCCTTCCAGTGGCATGTGTGATACTAACACAAGAGATCTGAAGGCAGACTTGAATAAGCAAGACAGACAGAAAGGAGCAACTCTGCAGAAGCTTCAATTCACAAACATAGTGGAGAATGAAAAGGGAACAGTCTGGAAGGAAGCATGCCATCATTTGGGAGACAATCGTGCTACTATC
This sequence comes from Hyperoodon ampullatus, assembly GCF_949752795.1. Lineage (NCBI taxonomy): Eukaryota > Metazoa > Chordata > Mammalia > Artiodactyla > Ziphiidae > Hyperoodon > Hyperoodon ampullatus. Next base: position 33,545,724 of record NC_136933.1, read on the forward strand.
TGTATAATTGGAGGCAATTTGTTTTACTCCTCTGAACCTTCATTATTATAATCCTAATGTTAAGCAATAAATAGCATTTCCTATGTTCCAGGTACTACTCTAAGAAAACACTAACATAAATTACATATATAAAGATTTTTACCTCCATTCTACAACTGAGGAAACCGAGGCATGTGGAGCTAAGTTACATGTTGAGGTCATACACCTAGTAAGTGGCAGAGTCCAGAATCAAGCACAGTCTCTGCCCACTGATTTGGCTTCACTATACATACAGTCACCCTCACCTATAAAATGAGATTACAGCTACTCTGCGTAACTGCTAGGGACACAGTCCAGTGCCTGCATGCTAGTGACTTCCTTAGGTGGGGCACCTAGGAGCAGAGTCAGGGGCACAGGGCTTACTGATGGGACACTCCAGGACAAGCCTGTGAGCCAGGGAGGAAAGTGGGCTGGATGAGGACACAGAGCTAAGGTGTGGCCCCAGGTAAAACGTAGCTTTAGCCTGAACTACAAGCAGACCAGGAGCAGAAATCATCCCGAGATTTGACATGCTCACCCCTACCCCCATCCCCACACCTAGGGCAAGGAGGTGCAGGTTGGTGGGTTTTCTTTAACCTCCTCCTATCAGTACCTCATAGGCTGCCCCCCCCACCATCAGCTGAGGAGGGGTGGAGACAGCAGGGTCTGTATCCTCCCAGGCTAAATAAGCACATACTCCAGAAGAGGTGGGCAGTGAGCCTCAGCTAGCCAATGCTCACGGTAGCTGGAGAAAGGGGATCTACGCGAACCCCTACTGCATCTAAAACAGTTCTTAACACAGGATAGCCGTTCAATAAATATTTGGTATCAATTATCAGTATGATTGATCCGTTAAGGGGTGGAAGGAGAAACAAAGTCCTACATTTTCAATTTTTGCAGAATGTTCTAATGCAGCATAAACACAAAAAGGAATTAACTGATTAAAGATATTACCGTATATCGAGTGGAGTGTGATATGCACTATATGTCCCCAAACTAGTTAACACGTACATGGTCACTATGGGTGTTCCTGCTGCCTAAGCACAGAGGTATAATGATGATCTTAATGCATAGATTTTGGAACTTATTTATCTAGTTTACTTTCTACCAGAGATTACTCCATTTGAGTAGAGTGACAAAAAAATCACTGCTTTCATATAAAACATCCTAAAAATACTTAAATTACAATAAAAAAGCAGTAGGTGATCTCGTTTCAAAAACTGTGGAAGAAGGAGGAGATAATATTTGGCCTACGTATGTTTTACCAATCAGTCTGAAAGAAAACTTGGAGGGACCTTTGAATCTCCTACAGGATAGATTTTCATAGGGATTTTTTTTTTTAAAGAGTGATGTAAATACTTCTAACTAAAAAGTAAGACTCATGGGGCTTCCCTGGTGGCACAGTGGTTGAGAGTCCGCCTGCTGATGCAGGGGACATGGGTTCGTGCCCCGGTCCGGGAGGATCCCACATGCCACGGAGCGGCTGGGCCCGTGGGCTATGGCCGCTGAGCCTGCGCGTCCAGAGCCTGTGCTCCACAACGGGAGAGGCCATAACAGTGAGAGGCCTGCGTACCACAAAAAAAAAAAAAAAAAAAAAAGTGAGACTCCTTCAAAATCTGTTGTGGCTGATACATTCTCCAGTGCATGCAGAAGAAGTAACTATCCTACGTGAAAGAGTGGGTGCAGGCACGAGGGAATTATTTTTATTTCTCTAAGTAGGACAAAGAGATAAGTAAAATGAAGCGGAAGAGTGGTAAAACCACCAATTAAGTGGGTTAGAAAGAATCCATGGCAAAGTTAGATGCTGTAGCCCCATCTTCACAAGAGTCTGCGCTCGCTGCTTGCCGTTTTAGAAGTAAATGGACAGCTCCCCGCAGCAGCTGAAGAGGGAGGCAGAGCACACACCGCCCACTGCTCTCATCAGAACAGCCCCCCATTCTGATGGGCAAGGTCATAACCCAGCTGGGAAGCACAGGACTTGAAACCACGAGACAACTGCAAGCGATCAGCTCGAATGACCAAAAGAGTGTGTAAGCAAAACACGTTAACCAAATTGTTTCTAGTAAAATCCAGGTCAGGGGTGAACTTATTTTTTAAGCATTGGATTCATAAAATGTACATATTTGTTTATCTCACTTCCTAAAAGCGTACTACTAATTGACAGATCACCGATTACAATTTTTATAGCTTAAACCCGTCATGTATTGAAATGGACATAAGTTTTCAGAGAAATCACTCGCTCCTACCCAGTAACAGCACTGTGGCAAATTTCCAGGGATATTTTGCAACAGAATCAGAATAAAAGCCCAGCACACAGTTCACCCCCATGCCGTACTGCACAGTTAACCTCAGAGGAAAAACCCTCCAAGTCAAATTGCTTTCAATATTTTGCTTAAAACTGACTTGGGTCTGTATAATATGGGATAAGAATGTCAGCCAAACTAACACATTGCATTTCATAGGGACTCTTCCGTTCTGATGTTGCTTTGGTTTTTTGACCTATTGGATTAAAGATATATCCAGGCTTTGGCAGGAGAGCCCACAATAATTCAAAGTATTGTGCTTATTTATATATCAAAAATACATATATCTTCTTTTTTTTTTTTTTTTTTTTTTTTGCGGTACGCGGGCCTCTCACTGTTGTGGCCTCTCCCGTTGTGGAGCACAGGCTCCGGACGCGCAGGCTCAGCGGCCATGGCTCACGGGCCCAGCCGCTCCGCAGCATGTGGGATCCTCCCAGACCGGGGCACGAACCCGTGTCCCCTGCATCGGCAGGCGGACTCTCTACCACAGCGCCACCAGGGAAGCCCCATATATCTTCTTGAATATTACTAATAATGAAAGATTTGAATTCTGAGATCTTAAAAATAACAAATGCCTACGTATACATGATAACTGATCATACAGGAATGTAACTAAGCAGACATACGTGGATTCATCAACCTCCAGTTGTTCTCATTTCCTACCACTGCCACTCACGAGAGCATGTAGCTTTCAAATATTGATCATATTCCTCCAAGTTGGCCAAGAGGATCTTACTTCTGTGCATTCAGAAACTACCCTTTGAGCATTTACTATGTGTTCCACCTCTGGCAAGCATGGGACATAGGAAAATATAAAATCTAGGCCCTTGATACAAGGAATCCATAAACTCATTGGAGAAAAAAAAGACATGGTATTAAATAGCAGCTTAAGTTAATTGCTAAAGTGTGTCACAAAAAGAAATGTCATGGAAATTAAGATGATGTGAGGAAAAAACATTATCCATGGTCCTAATAATTTATTGAAATGAGCAAGATTTAAGGTAGGCCTGGAGGATTAGTAGGAAAAATTTTACTGAAAATTACTCAACAGTAATTGTTGAGTGGTGGTGTTATCATTCAAGGCAGGTGGGATGGAAGACAGGATTATAAATTCCCACTCATTAACTCATTCCAGTATTTAATAATACTTGCCATGCCAAAAAAATTCAAAAACAGGCATAAACGAAACAATGAAAAGAGCAATCATATTCCCAATCAACTATTTTTTTATATATACTTTGAGAATTTAAAGTAATTGGCTTAGTTTACTTTAAAACAAACATTTACAGTATTGAGAAAAAAATGTTAAATCATCTTAATTCATTTTTTAATTAAAAAATGCCTTCTATATCATGCATCCTAAGGATCTGAGATCATGCCTCATCTTCCTCCAGATCTGTGAACAAATTCTAGGGTGTCCTATAGACCTCTCTATTCCACATTGCACAGCAGTCATTGCCCAACATAAAGCTGGTAAATAGTTGACCGAATGAGCAAGATAGTAATGTCATATTTTATTTTACTGACAGAAGTCTACCTTGCATGAAACTGCTCTTCAAGTGAATCCTTCCTTGATATTCTGTGCCTTCAGGTGTACGGAAATCACATGGGAAATATAGTTAACTTATCTTCCTGACTTTCTAATTAGCACAATACATGCTTTTTCAAATGTGAATAAATATAAGTAAGTATGCATTGCAAAGCCCCTCAAAAGGACCAGAAAGAAATATCATCTATGTAAATCAAATAAAGATACAGTGGAATGTCAGTGCTTCAGCAGGGAGACCACTGTATCTTCTGGGAGACAGGATGGCACACAGGAATGAACAGATTCCGATGATAAAGTCTGAATGGGTAAGAGTCACATCAGATCTTCAGAAAGCTCCACTGGCCCCCTAAAATCCATCCTGTTACATATCTGGCTGGAAAAGTTATTCACTTAGTCTAATTTGGATATGGGTTGCTAGTTCTCATCTGAACCAGGAAGAATTTTATGAACTTAATCTTACAAATTTAGAATGTGACTACAGAGGGACAGACAACACAGAACATTCAGACACCAATACACAAATACTCCCTTATCAACTGCCCCACATTAACACAGTCAAGGTTCAAGGGCTCTCCTCAACCTGGAGCTGCTGAGCTAAAACAAAGGTCATTTACTGAGACGTCTCAAGTTGTCTAAGGGTGAACCGACCCTTAGACCAACTGCAAAACTTAACCTGCACTGTCAAAACAAGGTAAAAGATACACGGGGGACTGTTTTAGTGCACTGTTGGAACAACACTTACGGCATAAACATTTTTAAACTGGCTTCTTTAGAGATATAAACTATAAATTAGGGCTATTTAAGAACTGTGACATTGTTTCACGCTGGGAATCAGAGTAAATGAGGTACACCTCTCTCCCAGTAAAATGTTTCTGAAAAAATAAATAATCATAAAATACAACTGTATATGTGAACCACAAAAAATAATACTTGTTTATATCAGCATTAGCTTTTGAGATTAAAAAATAAAATACTTGTATTTCTCATGTAAATTTGTTCACATCAAAAACTCATGTTTCTAGAGAAAATGATTTATTTATTGGGCAAATCAAAAACAAAACAAAACACCAAAACTACAGAAGAAATTTTAAAAGCGTTTAAATCCCAAGCATACAATAATTGCTTTGAACATGGAACTCCCACTAGATCAGCTCTTCTTAGAGTGTAGTCCGCAAACTATCACTGGTCTACTACAAAATATGGATGGAAATGGAGAGTAATCACTTAAAAACTTTTAAAGCAATCTGACCTTGAAGTGACACCCAAGCATGTGGTTTCTTATATTACCAAAATTATAGGCTGTAAAGAATTGGAAAAAAAAACCACAACAACTGGTACTCCATCACAGATATTTTGAGATACACTGCTCAAGGTTATTTCTTCCCAGGAAATATTTTCTCTGTGGATTAAAAAAAATCCTCCTCTTGCTTGAGAAACACGCACATACACTAAATGACCATGCCAATATAGTCATAACTTCTATTATGAAGATATTATGCATCTGACGATATTAACACAAAATCATGGATTCTAAGACCATTTTTTGTCCTGGTACAATCCTTCTGGGTACACGTACCAAATTTAAACAAGAAAGAAAATAATCTCACTTATGAGACATCTGGAAGCAGGGCAGCATGAGCATGTAAATCAGAGGCTCAATCAAAGTTCTTTTATCTGTCTACTATGCCATCCACAAGAAAGCAGTTCTTGAGATGTTTGTTGTTACTCTACCCATCTCTTCCTCACATAGAAAAAGGGGTATCTCCTTCTGTATGCCCTGTCTTAAAGCAGAAAACTTACCATGACATTTTCAATCCAACTTCCCTTCATTTTGCATTGCCCAGAATTGTTATGTGTTCATAACTAAGCCAACTGGTGCCAAGGGGACGGGAATTGTCATGTTTGTTTCATGCTAATAGGGATCCACGCACCTCCTGGCTGGGAAAGAGGCCATGCATTCATGAAAGATGTTAAAATTTAAATTTTTAAAAACGGTTCTTACAGTGAGAGAAAGGAAAATGACAGTGAGGTATGCCACCAACCTAAGTTCTAGAATGACATTTAAATATAGGGGTCAGAGAATATTTCCTCAGGGAGTATGTATGTGATAACAACTGAAAAGGGCCCAAGAACAAGTTCTGAGGAGAACAGATATTTTGGTATTGGGAGAGGAGGAAGACCTAGCAATGGAAACTGAAAAGCTATCTACCTAGTCAAAGCTTTAGTGTTATGGAAATAATGGAAGAAATGTTTTAAAAGATGGGAGTAGCTGACTGTGCTAAAAATTAATAAGAGGTCAAGTAGGATGGCCACTGACACTTTTATTCAATTATAGTTAGTAAAAGAAAGTCGTGAGGGATTTTGGGATGAACAGGTCCGTGGAAAGGGGGGCACAAAACCAAAATGGAGTTTGTAAAAGTATGAATAGGACGTTAGAAAAAAGAAGCCAAAAGGCTTGCAACATATGGGAATCAAACCCAATACACAGGAGAAAACCTGCCAGGAATTTATGGATGGCAGAACAGTGCCCGCCCCCCACAAGATGGCCGTGCCCTAATTCCTGGAACATGTACGTGGCAAAAAGGAGTTTGTGATGTAATTAAATAAGTATCTTGAGAGAGCAAGATAATCCTAGATTATCCAAATGGGGCATTCTATACTCTGATTTTTTAAGCTAGTGCTGTATTATGGGTTTTTTTTTTTTTTACTTTTTGTTCATTTTTTAAAAATAAACAAAAAGACAGTTCACCCATTTCTCCCATCCTTTCATCCCCTGCCTCTTGCAACTACCAAACTGTCCTCTGTGTCTATGAGGTTGGTTTTGTATTATTTAAATTTAAATGAATAAAATATTTCAGTAAGATAGATTCATTCAAGTCACATAAAATAGATTTTTTTAAAAAGCAGTATACATTTATAGGGACAAGTGACATTAGTAATGTAAATAGGTGGGAAAACATGTATGTCAAATATTAGGGCCTACAAAAGTTATTTCAAATATACATTAATTTAGTGATCATTTTTTTTTCCAGGTAATTTAAAATCACCGGTATTTACAAAGTCTCAGTAGAACCTGATCATGTTTGTATAGGTATAATTGAAAGTTAAAGTTCATTTCTTATGGATTAAATTAATTACACAATTTTATTCTGATTTAGGAGATCTATAATAATTTTTACCAAGCATATTATATTATAAGCAATATTGAAATTTTAATTGTTCTTTGAGTCCAGCCTTCTTGTTTTACACATTTAACTCTCATAAATCTACTAATTTTTTGCTGTGCGTACTGGTTAAGATAAATGCCAAATTCTTTATCTTAATAGGATTAAGATTTCCTTCTCTTTCATGTCTAGTCCAAAACGATGTTCCTGCCTGATTTGGTGACTCTGGCCCCTCTACTGTGACACTTCTGTCTCTGAAGCAAGAAAACACATTCAATGTCTTTAGTAAGGAATTAATTGAGACAGAAACTGAAATGTGAATAAAACGAAAGATCACCAGTTAGTTTCAATCTCAAAGAACTTAAAGACACAGAAACTTAATACACATATCTAGTGTCGAGTATGGATGCATTAAATACACACTCCAAGTGCTATCTAGCATTACAGTTTGTTAGGGCGAAAGTAAAAGCAATGAGCTTTCAATAGTGACAAGCTAACATAGCAATTTTGATCATTTTATTGAATTGACAGGTGTTTTACTGCAATGACTAAATCAATCAATCTGTTATTTTGGTATTAGTTGTAAACAGACTGGAAAGACTTACATTCAAAGGAAAATTTTCAGTGTAATTCTGTGAGGTAAAAGTTACTACAATTTTATTAAAGATGACATTATGATAAAAACAGCTTAGGCAATTTATCCAAGGTCAAGGTATAAAACATGAAATATATACACATGATAAGTGACTCTGGAATCCACAGACTGTTATGATTAAAGTAATGCTATTTATTTTCCCAAATATAGTCAGTTGACCTATCTTTTTTACTTCTTTCTTAATTCAGAGATTAAGGAAATATAATCACTTCCCTTGTCTCTTTAATGTCACTTTTTCCATGGATGTGGCTCTACTCTTATTTACATCCCACAAAGTATGCTAACACTACTGTCATTTCAATTATTTTTACAGAATAATCTTTTTTCCCACTATGGTCTTCTTAATATGCTCTCATTTTCAAAATTCCCTCAACAGTGAACATTTTCAGTTAGATTTCAGTGGTAACAAAAATTGTCAATGATGAACTGAAAGTTAACAAAAAAGATTCACAAAATGCTAAAAGAAACACTCGTCATTTTATGTTTTCTAATTCTTTTTAAATTGTAAATGAAGTTGTAAGAGAACCAATGTCTTTGGTGTTGAGTCAACTGTTTATTTCTAAAAACCGTCACAGAGGTACCTCAGCCTATTTAGTATTGAACAGATTACAGTCCTCCCTCTGTATCTGCAGGAGATTGGTTTCAGGACCCCTGTGGATACCAAAATTCCTGGATGCTCAAGTCCCTTACAGAGGGCCCTGTGTATCTGCAAACTTGGAAACTGTGGATATGGAGAGCCAACTGTACTACAGTAGCACTGATTCAGCTTTTATTCGTATCAAGATATTAAGCCTGACCCCAACTTCCTACTTCAACTGGGGTGTCCATAAATAATACTGACTCTATTGTTTTCAACAATGCCTTGTGGTATACATTACTCCACAGTCTGATTAAACCTGGCGCCCTTTGCACACACTACTGGGTACGTGCCCCTAGAGGGAGCATACTATAGCTGCTGACTATGAGCTGGGGTGAGAGGGAGCCCCACCTTCTGGGCCACATGTGTCCAGAGTGGAGTTTCCACCAGTCTGAGCTGGGGGTTGGTGGGCAAGGCAACATGTTGTGTCTCAAGTGCCAGAATTGCACTGTTTTTATTGAGATTCATTAGGTTTTCTTGAAAAAATGCTTCTGCACTTGCTGAATGTCCTCAGGACAATCTCCAGACACTTCAGATGGTTTTTGTTTTTATAATTTCCACCAGTTATGGTTGTTTCACTGAGGAGTGATCTTGCAGAGTTCCTCAGGATGCCATTCCAAGTACATATTTTTTTATATTAGACATAAAACTTATATAATTTATTTTCAGGTAAATTTACAAGTGTTGCTCTATCACGTCCTGAAACACAGCAAAGCCACAATCTTCCCTTAAGGGTAGATGGTTAAGAGCCGAGTTAGTGTCTGGGTTTCATTAAACAACCCAGATGACTCCAGGGTACCAGCCTGAGTAAGAGGCCATCCCCCCAACACAGTGCATACTTACCTTCAGTTGCAAGAAACTGGATGAAACTGTGCTTTGTCAGGACCTGCTCTGGGAGGGCTATCCCACTCCCCAACAAGTTTGATATCTTTTGGCAAATAAGTAGAACTAATATACACTTATGGTGATGGTTTGTGTGTATGGTGTAAGACCATCATCAAGCCATCCCTCATCACAAACGTAGCACCCAACTCCTCAAACATTCACTAAATCTCTAAGTAAGTCCATTTTAAGCCATTTGTTATTATTAGTTTGATTCTACCCACTATTCAGCTTGAATCATTATTCAACAAAATGCCTACAATTCGTGAATAATAATAGTAACAACAATAGCTAAACTCCTCCCCTCAACCCGCAGGCTCCAATTATACAGCAAAAAAAGTCACAGAGAACGATCATGATTGAGAAAGGGCCTTAAATACCCGCTTCTCCCCCCTAATTTTTCCCAAGACAAATTATGACAGCAAAGCTCTATTTCTCCTAAAGTGATCCCAATTATATGGCTCAGTAAGAGGGGGCACATTGTCAATATAAAGATCCTGTGCTTCACAGCAAGCTCCCCAACGCTTAATAGTGCCCCACACATAATAGACTCGTTATATGTTTGCCATTTAGGTTAATAAATGAATGTATGGCTGTTTAGTAAAATCTGCTTCAACACCAGAAAAGTCGAAAAGCATGGCACCTGCATTTTAAAAACTTAGAGGAATTTCTTCTTGCTGTTTAACCCGGAACGAACTGAAATGAATAAAGGGCAGACTTGAATGACGCTTTCCTTTCGTGAAGCAAGATTCTGCCTGGGTGGTAAATAAAAGAAACCTGGGCAGACTCCACTCGTGCTCTAAGCTGACTGGGGGAAGAGGTAGGACAGACGTAGGGTAGACGGGGGTAATAACAAGGTTTCACCAGTGGATCTAAAACCAATGGCAACACAGGTAGAAGTTCAGTTAGGAATGGTACAGTGCATTTCAAGCACTACTCACCATTGCGTTGACTGGCTCTCTATCACGGTGACCACGGCAGGCAAGGTATGTGAGCACGACTTCAGCTACCTGGGGAAAGCTCTGACGTGACATCAGAACTTATTTCTGCAACTGTCTGGAAAAATCCATACTTGACTTTTTCTCATCTTCTCCAGCTGTAGAATATCTACATTGGCAAAATAAAAGCAGAATAAAAATGAGTATTCTTTCTTTTTCTCATACTGGCCTGAGCTATTTAAGTACCTTAAAAAAAACAACTTCTGAAACATATCATTATAGTTTCGTACATCGTGGTGAGTGCATGGAAAATACTCCTAATAGACAAATCAAAAGACTTTCGAGTGGGAATGAAGGCACATACCCCACAAAGTCCGTGCGTTGAAGTCCTAACTCCCAAGACCTTAAAGTGGAACCATATTTGGAGACACAGCCTTTAAAGAGATGATTACGTTAAAATGGGATCCCTGAAGTGGGCCCTATTCCAGTATGATTGGTTCCCTTATAAGAAGAGGAGATTAGGACACACACACACACACACACACACACACACACGGAAGATAACAGAAAGGCACAGTCAGAAGGCAGCCACCTGCAAGCAAAGGAAGGAGGACTCAGAAGAAACCAAGTCTGCCGATACCTTGATCTCAGATTTCTAGCTTCCAGAATGGTAAGAAAATTGAATTCTGTTGTTTAAATTACCCATTATGTGGTATTTTGGTATGGAAGCCCTAGCAAACTAATACACTTCCAATGTTTGCCTCTGAAACAGAGGTACTGGTCCACAATCCTTTCTATTTTCAAAATCCTCGGAATTGGACATTTAAAAGATTTAAAAATAATTTAGAACGTGTGCTATTTATTATGTCAATCACCAGCAGCGGACCAGGGTAATAGCATGTGATCAACCTCATGAAGATTCTGCAGAGAAATGTGTGAATATTCCCACTGAAGTTGAAACATAAAATACAAAGAATGTCCCATCAGTTCCGGTCAGGATTTGATACAAAATGACTGGTGGCAAACTAAAATAACCAAGAATCAACCTGGAACACACTCTATTCCTGAGACAAAACATTAGAATTGGGTAGAACTAATTAATGAGTAAAGGTAGTATTCTCTATTGAATGTCTTATTTTATAATTTTATAAGGTGAATATTTAATGATTTGTTGGTCTGTTTTTCAGTCCAAGTCTATATTTCAAAAAACCAGTCAGTACATCCCTGATTAACAGCTACTTTGCTGATATAAGAGAATCCAAGTGATTCTCCTACCTCCCCCCGCCCCCTGGCCCCCCGCAGACCTATATCTCTGGAAATGCAGATGTACCTGGACAAAGTATACTCATCAGAACTTCAAGTAAATTCAGGTGGTCCTCCAACTTAGAAAACATTTCTCCTCCATTGTTAGACTCAATTCTCAATGCCTGATTACTCTTCAGTTATAGATCGGCTTGTAAGTTTTGTTGTTATTGTTTTTAAAGTTCACTACCCTTACATTCTGAACACAGAGCAAAAGTGATCTAGCTGTCACAGTAAGGAGGCCATCAGGATGGATCCTAAATATCCACTGGATACTTATCACCAGTTAACGAGCTTATATTGCCCAGTGATGATACTTCCCTCCACTGACCACAAATAATATGTTAGAAGAGAAAATTGTATGCATGTCCCAGTGAAGCACCAACACTTCTTATCCAACTCAAGCTCCTTTCAATCACCTTGTTGGCCTAAATCCTTCTGATACAGAAAATCTAGGGTGTAATTCTGCCTATCGTGGTGCTGTCAGGGATTATTCCTCAGCCTTCTTGTGGACCATTGAAAATCACTGCACCTGCTAACTCACGGACATAGGTTGAGTTCAGGAGAATCTGTGATCAGCCCTGCAGAAACCTCCAATCTAAATCCCTAGACTGGTTGGCTTCTCTCCTTATGATGGAAGTTCCAGCCAAGGAAGGAAAAATATATAACCAGTGATCTCTTTCTTTTATGAACCTTTTTCTCTTTAAGACAACATGGTTTTATAATTGGATACAGACCATTGTATTGGGTTGAATATTGTCCCCCCAAAATTCATGTCTACCTGGATTCTTAATATTGTGGAAATGCTGTCTTTGCATATGTAATTAGTTAAGATGATGTTACACTGGATAGGGTGGGCCCTAAATTCAATACCTGGTGTCCTTACAAGAAGGTGTCCTTATAAGAAGGCCAAGTCAAGTCCCAGACACACATGAAGAGGAGAAGTCCAGGTGTAGAAAGGCGGGTATAGGGTGCTTCCCTGGTGGCACAGTGGTTAAGAATCTGCCTGCCAATGCAGGGGACACGGGTTCGAGCCCTGGTCCGGAAGATCCTGCATGCCGCGGGGCAACTAAGCCCGTGCACCACAACTACTGAGCCTGCGCTCTAGACCCCTTGGGCCACAACTACTGAAGCCCGGGGCTTAGAGCCCAGGCTCTGCAACAAGAGAAGCCACCACAGTGAAAAGCCCGCGCACCGCAACGAAAACCCAATGCCGCAAAAAATAAATAAATTAAAATTTTTTTAAAAAAAGAAAGAAAAAAAGAAACGTGGGTACAAGCCAAGGAACTCCAAAGATGACCACCAGAAGCCAGGGGAGACACATGGAAATGGGTGAGAATACGTTTCTATAGTTTTTTTTTTTTTTTTTTTTGCGGTACGCAGGCCTCTCACTGTTGTGGCCTTTCCCATTGCGGAGCACAGGCTCCAGACGCGCAGGGCCAGTGGCCATGGCTCACGGGCCCAGCCGCTCTGCGGCATGTGGAATCCTCCCGGACCGGGGCACGAACCCACGTCGCCTGCACTGGCAGGTGGACTCTCAACCACCGCGCCACCAGGGAAGCCCCGTTTCTATAGTTTTAAGCAATCTCGTTTGTGAAACTTTCTTACAGAAGCCCTAAGGAGCTAACAGAACCGTAAGTAATCTCATCAGAGGAGATATTCCTTGAAGATAGTCCAATCAATGTTGGACTGAAATACAGTGAAACACCTTTGGGTTTTCATAGAATTTCCAACAACTTTAGTACATCAATAATTGTGGGACGATGAGAAAAACCTGGTCAATGAAGTATCAGCCCCCAGTTTTTAGAAAAAGCAGTGCCTGGTTAAGAAGGAGATTCTTACTACACCTTCAACTGTGCAAAGCCTCTACTCAGGTGTGCTATATCACCTAGTCTGTTCTAATCCCTGGTTCTCGACTGGAGCCACTAAATCTTGCCCTGGTTACTTTGGGGAGTATTATTTTGCTTATTCACAGATTTAGGATTAAAATCAATCCCAAAGGTTTAGAATAAGAAAAGAAATCAGGTAGTATGTTCTTTGCATAGAGATGGAAGAGGATGGTATGAAATAGGTATAATTAATACAGTTTTCCATTATATTACTCAATTGAGGAACATGGGAATTTTTACTAAAATAATACTTTTATTCTTCTTAGAACTTAATTTCTTTCAATAAGTCAAAATACAAATGGCACTAAAATACAATGCCTTCTCAGTTTTAAAGGTATTTGCCTCTTATTAGTCAAATATAAAATTCGGACTTGCAGCAACAATTTCTGCTTTCTTCTCAAAATACATTTAGAGTTTATTCTGTGAGAACTCTTTTTACATAACTCCTAAAATGTTCTGAGAATGTGAAAACATTAGCCAACCCAAGAGCCCATTTTCCATCAAGAAATACTCAACACAAATTATGCCAAACTTCAACCCTAAATTTATCCTTCAGTACAAGCAACAGAAACACAGGTTTCAATACAAAAATGTGGTTATTACTAATTCGCAATTCAGTGCCTTTTCAATGGATTTGTTTTCAGTAGCCCTACTGAAATCTTAGAGAACATTTTTCAACTTAAAAATTTTTTAGCAGATTGTCACTTTAATTTTAAAGTGATTATATATCTGTCTATGCCATGTAGCTAATGATTATTCAAAACAATATTTAAAACACATGTCCTTATTTTTTAAAGAATAGTGTAACTATTAGAGTTGCTGCACACACAAGCCAGTTTTTCATTCTTGAAAATGTACCCTTTGACAAAGCACACAGGATATTAAGAAAGAATATGGGCAAGAAGATGGCGCTTTGTTTTGTTTTTTGTTTTTGATTTTTTAAAGAGGAAATGCAGTGGCTCTATCTACCCCAGAAAAAAATACCTCTTATATGATAAGATTGAGCTTTCAAGGAGTCAAATTCCAGATGAGGATGTTATGATCAATAAAACTTTATTAATGGTTCCTGAACCAAAACCTCATTAAAGACAGGAACACCTCTTGTGGGTTCTGTCGATGGCATTGCCCTTTTGAGAGTCATGACGCACAGGCGGCTTCCTCTCTCCGGAGCCTGCCTTGACATTCCATCCCCTGCATGTGTGAAGGAAACACAATAGGCATTTGCTGTAATAGCCTTCTTAGGTAAAGTCCACTGGCATTTCCAGTCAATCAAACCACAAACAAATGGCCTTGGAATATTTGCGACCCTTCTGCTGAATACACATTTTCATTTAAAGTAGAAAAGTACATGCAGTTGTCCCATTCTATGTTTGTTCCCTTGACAGTACCTGTTAGGAGTATAATTTAATTCTATACGAACAGCATTTTGCCATGTTGTGTATTACCAGTAACCCAAAACTGCAGCGTTGATATATAAAAGGAAATATTCTGAAAAAGATCAAGTTCACAACATCTTCGATTTATTCCTGGCTTAAAACTGAAGTTTAGAGCAGTCCCAATTTTCATAACCAGGAACATGTGCAAAATAGGTAAAAATGAAGGGGAGAAAAAGACATAAATTATACCAAGAACTAGGCCAGGAGCCCTTCGTTCATCACTGGGCCGCTGTACTGAGGCAGGGGAGCTAGCCCACAGTTCCGGTAGCTGATCTTGGAGCCCAGATTTAGCCTCTGGCTTCGCCTCTGGAAAAATACTTTAACAGCTAAATCTATATAAAAATTCACACCTTTCAATTATCCCTGCCTGAGAATGGCTTTTTTTTTTAAACATCTTTATTGGAGTATAATTGCTTTACAATGGTGTGTTAGTTTCTGCTTTATAACAAAGTGAATCAGCTATACATATACATATGTTCTCATATCTCTTTCCCTCTTGCGTCTCCCTCCCTCCCACCCTCCCTATCCCACACCTCTAGGTGGTCACAAAGCACCGAGCTGATCTCCCTGTGCTATGCGGCTGCTTCCCACTAGCTATCTACCTTACGTTTGGTAGTGTATATATGTCCATGCCACTCTCTCACTTTATCACAGCTGATCCTTCCCCCTCCTCATATCCTCAAGTCCATTCTCTAGTAGGTCTGTGTCTTTATTCCCGTCTTACCCCTAGGTTCTTCATGACCTTTTTTTTCCCTTAGATTCCATATATATGTGTTAGCATACGGTATTTGTTTTTCTCTTTCTGACTTACTTCACTCTGTATGACAGACTCTAGGTCCATCCACCTCATTACAAATAACTCAATTTCGTTTCCTTTTATGGCTGAGTAATATTCCATTGTATATATGTGCCATATCTTCTTTATCCATTCATCTGTTGATGGACACCTAGGTTGCTTCCATGTCCTGGCTATTGTAAATAGAGCTGCAATGAACATTGTGGTACATGACTTTTCAGCGATGTGCCCAAGATCAGAACAAGGTTAATGCATTTAACATTTTTCTAAAAAATGGTTTTCAAGGATAGCTATAGGGAGGGACCATGAGCCGCCTGCCTTTGCCAGGCAAATCTCCCAGCAAACTTCATATCTCAAATGCCTACAACAAAGGAAGGTGACATAGCTTAGATGAGAAGATGCAAGTACATTGTGACAATTTAATTGTAATATAATAAGAAAATAATAAGAGTATTGGGGATAAATTGGAGTTTCTATTTTGTTGCTTTTTATGTATATGGATTTCCAAAATTGAATTTTGACAATAAAGATGTGTTGTATTATTGTAAGTGACCAAACTTCTTCCTTGAAGCTAGGAGATTAAGAAAGTTATTAGGTAGATAACAGTAATATACCACACATTCACATTTTTACAGAGCTTTAAGTAAACGTTTTCCTTTGGCAATAGTCTTTGGCAACATACTTGAAACATGTATTGCTCACAACATATATCCTTTACATATAATAATACATGTTTGTGCAGCAAAGGCCTACAAAGGGAAAATAGAGTAAAAGACCCCTGAGCACAACTTTAAACTTACTCCTGGTGACAGAAGTCAATGAACCTCGAGTGTAAGACACAAACATCACTGCACAGAACAGAAAGATACACTGCATGGTTGCTGTATGCTGCAAAGTAGAAATACTGAGAGAGAAACAAAATTAAACTTGGAAACTTTGTTTTAATAGTGGACTGATCTCTGACCTTAGACACAAGTGTTTTCTACCCTACCCCTAGAAAAATACCTAAACACTGACTATTTAGGGGTTGGTTTTGGGTCAGTATGAATAGAGTCTCAAATAACAAAAATGGTAACAATAATAATAACAAAAAAACCTTAGGTATCTTCTTTCTGATGTAGACGTCAAAGCTGAGCAAGATTCACCAATTTGTGCTGTTACCTACGTGACTTCTGTAAACCAGAATGTAAATCAGATGGGAGATTTATAGCAGAAAAATGATTTAAATGTCTCGTTCCTGTAGTTAAAGACTTTGTGGGAAGAATAGATCGTTAGCTTGGTGAAATCAGATGTGTTTATTTTCTGTAAATTTTTTTTATCCTTTTTTTTTATCCTTTTTTTTTAAACTCATTTTCTTTAAACCTTCTATCCTTATATTCTTACTCTTCACATAAGCACTAAACAAAGTTTTAATGTTATTAACTATTAATAATCATTTAACCTTAATAATGACTAGATGTAGAGCTATTTAGAGCCTCTTTAATTGTAGCATCTAACACCCATAACTAATAACATCACAGAACTGTAAAATACCTACTCTATAAAAGTATTTTATCAGGAAAAATTCTGCATTTTCACACACTTAACAAAGCAACGGCTTTTTAAAGTAGGCATATTAGGTTAATATAATTTAAAAACTGGTCAATTAAATTTAAAAGACTACATCAACAAGATGTGTGTTCAGTACCATTTAGGTGAATTGATCATCTGATTGAATTTTCCACTATGGAAAGAGTTGTATAAAATTACTTAAAGGATAAAGTTAAGTGAGTGTGTGTAAAGCAGATGTGTGTGTGTGTCTGTTGGACTAAAAATCAGATGATCCATGTTCTGCTTCTAGTTAAATGATTCTGTGTAAGTCAGTTACCTTCCCTCTGGGTCAATATTTTTAATCTGAAAAATGGGGACACCAAGATCTGACTTGCCACACAAAGTCATCATGATAAGATATATGTGAAGGCAAAATGAAAATTACAGTGTTTTGTAATTAATTAGCTGCTTTTAGAAGCAGATATGAACAAGACAGATGAAGAATAGTAATGGAAAGAAAGGGAGAGAGTAAACTGAAATAATCCACCTAATGTAATTTTGTTTTTCACAATATTAAACCGGTGAGAGGTGGAAAATTTGTCAATTGGCTGCTACCCAACAACAAATAAATTATCTAGCTGATTTTTTACCCATAAATTCACTGAAAAGATGAGTTGTTTTGGCAACATGTAAACACAGCCAGAGAAAAATTCAACCTTCTCTAACCTCCATTATCTACCTGAATTTGAAACCAAATGCAGATGGAGAATTCATTATTGAGTGACAACCTCTGTCATAATTAAAAAACATGGGATCTATTTCTAAAGCAGAGGTCAGGCAAAGGGCAAAGAAATGTCTGACCCTCTCCATGCATTATCCCAAGATTTCTCAACGTGAAAATTTTTCAGCTGTTTCCAGCAGATACACTGAACTATGACTGACTAGCTAATACAACTACGACAGAAAATTCTAAGTGCTATTAATTACCCACTAGAGTACAATAGTCAAAAGGTGAAAATTAGAATAAATTCTAGAGTATATGCAGATTCCTCTTACAAAAGTGCATAAACTTAAGCATTCTCTTTCAAATGGACCCACTTATACCAATATAATGTGACTAAATTAAATCCACAGTGCAATTTTTTTCTAATGTTTTTTTAAGGGAATTCCTTTTTTTTTCTTTTTTAAATATTTATTTACTTATTTATTTTTGGCTGTGTTGGGTCTTCGTCTCTGTGCGAGGGCTTTCTCTAGTTGTGGCGAGCGGGGGCCACTCTTCATGGCGGTGCGCGGGCCTCTCACTATCGCGGCCTCTCTTGTTGCGGAGCACAGGCTCCAGACACGCAGGCTCAGTAGTTGTGGCCCAGTTGCTCGGCGGCAGGTGGGATCTTCCCAGACCAGGGCTCGAACCCATGTCCCCTGCATTGGCAGGCAGATTCTCAACCACTGCACCACCAGGGAAGCCCCACAGTGCAATTTTTTATATGTTGTTTCTTTGCTGCCAGTTTGAATGTGTCTTGTTGATCTCGCATTCAAATACTGATGGAGTCTTTACGTGTCATTTTGCTGCCCAGCGTATCAGTCCAAATCAATTCCTTTTCATTCACATTTACTTGAATGCCATTTTAAAATGGGTATCAGAGTTTGTCAGTACAGTGACCTGATAGGCCACATTTCATATCAGTTAACCTGGATACAAAAAACAAGTGAAAAATTAGTTTTTTCATTAGGTTTATTTTGTATTAAAATAATAGGATGGAGTACAGAAATAATTAAAGGAAAGCAGTAAGGTCAATAGGAAAAAAATGCCCCTACCATACTAAATTTCTCTGTCTTGCAGTCTTTGCTCTCTCAGATTCAAAAATCTCCTAAGTAAAAAAAAAGTTTATTAATAACATGAATACCTCTAATGTACTTCCTTCTTTTCCACAGGGCAGAATATCTGTAACCACTTAAAACTTGTAAGCCATAGTCATAGAAATTAATTAAATTTCATCTCCATTAAAATGACATTTGAGATTCACCTTTGCACAGCTTGGACTTTCCTGCAGTGCGGACACTATCTTATTCCTCCTCTTCATATGCTTTTCATTTTCCCTATTGAATGGTAATTCCACAATCCAGATGCCAAACTGCAAAAACTTTCTTCCAGCGGCAGCATATGTTTCCTTGGCAAGCCTATGTAGCATCTGTACAAAAAGCTTACAGTTTCCTCTGGGTATGTAATACTTCTGGATGCTAAGAGGCTATTTGTGCAGTCTTTTCCTCAAAGACACCATTTCTCTTGACAAACCTTTGGTTCTAAGCAAATTTTGCACATTTTCAGTCCATTTGAGAACCAATAAGTTTGCTTTACAGCCAGGCAGCTCTCCAAGTATTCTCACTCTATGACCAGGGGGTGGATCTGGCACTGATACAAATTGGTTTAAATATAATAAGAGTCTATTTAGCTACTTTAATAAGCAACATTTTGCTACTAATAAAATATGAAGATTGTCGACATTGTGGTAGACATCCACAATGATGATCAAGGTCAAGGAAAATAGCATTTGAAAGGAAAGCTGCATAAGCAAGCAACCTGGGAAAGCTTGCCGTGTTCTGCACTCGTGCTGGTGAAATGGCACGTGTGATGTGTAGTTACTCATAGGTAGCTTTTCCTTAACTGGAAGTTCTGTCTCCGCACAGCTGTTCGGGCCAAGCCCCTCAGGTGGCATACAGAACCAGTACCTCCAGCATTATTTATCTGTGGGGAACAGTTTCATCAGTCACCATTTTATCTAAGCACTAAAAGCAATTACTGAGCCAGATTTAGAGATTATTTCATACTGAAGAATTTAAGAGTTAACTTATGCCAGACTGAGAACAAAATCTTTTAAGGCTTCTCATAGTCTTTATATCATATTACCCTAAGTTTTAGGATATCTTCCCAAAAGAAAGTAACTAAAATCTGTAAAAAGGAAATATCTTCCAACAAGACTCATTATTCCCATGGAAAAGGTAAGGCATAACAAAATGCATCAAAAATATCAATAACCATCTTTTAATGGTTGTACTATGTGTACTTGTACATATAGTACTATGTATGTACATACCTGGAGACCAGTATTTTTAATATTCCATGTCTTGGTTGCATGGTGTTTTAATAATATCTCTTAAAATAGGCCCTTAGCAGTACAGAAGTGATGCATACTTTCACTATATGTAATTTCCTCATGGATGGTTACATGATCTGAGATTTCTGAATAAATAATATTTTAATGAAACTGGGAAAAGAGCAGAAGGAAATCCATTCATAGATGAAGCTAGATTAAAGTAAGCCAGTCTCATGTGCATTGAGTACATTTTAAAGATAACAGTATTTCCCACATAATATTTTAAAAGTTACTCAAAATAAATGGAGAAATCCTTGGCCAGAGAAGCAGTAAATGATTAAGCAAAATTAAACAGGTCTCTTTACTGGAAGACATCCTCTAGCCTTCAGTATACTGGTGTACATCATGAATCTCTATAGGAAGATATGTTATATACACACACTTGACTATGAACTCTTCATTCTGTGCTAAGTTCTACTGGAATGCTGCTGTGCAAAATTTTGGGAAAGTCTTATGTATAGAAAAGGGCTGCATCAGCATTTCTTAAATAAATATATAAATATTACTTTGGGAGCTGTCAATAAATACTCCAAAACCATGAAGATCTGCAATGAAGTGCATTTACTTAATGCAAACAATATTGGAGAGCCCTAATCAAGATTTAGCATATTAAAAACATTCAGAAACCTTAGACTAAAAAAATATGTCCAATGATTTGATGTCCCTATAGTGAGTGGACTGGACTAATATGAAAATTTTACAGCTTCCTGATCCACAGACAGATAAATACCAAATAACATGGACTAAAGATGTTGTTCAACACATAAAATAACTAAGAAAAGAGAGAGAAATCCTGACATGCAGATATGAACATCCAGCCCTTGAAGGAAATGCAAAGGAAAAATAGCTCACTGTGTTATGAAAACTGGATACGCATAGGAGTGGATATTTTGGTTAATTGTTTTGTTTTTTTATTATTAGTTTATTCCAGTTTTTAAACTTCTCTTGAGTAAAATTAAATTTCTCTTGAGTAAAATTATAATTTTCTTTTAAATATTGTCCATTTCCATTCAACTTCACAAGTTCACTGGTATGAATGATTCAAATCCTCGATTTTGATTTTTTTTAATCTCTATGGGGATGAATAAATTAAGACGAGAAGAAATTCATTAAATAACTTAGAATGAAGACGGCAAAAACTGTCTTGGTTCCATAGGTTACCTTAGAAAACCAATGGAAAAATGTCTTCAAATTGTAGCAACAATCTGAAACGACATTTCAGAAGGCTAGGTTTGGATAAGAAGTGGTGGTGATGATATCATATCTCATTATACAGCTTAGGGGTCAAGGGCAGAGAAACTGGAACTGTAGTGTAGTTTGGGAATTTGTTAGGACTAAGGAGAGGAAATTACTCCAGAGTTCTAGGCCTTGTGACTGGGCTTCCTGAAGCTGAAGAATAGTACTATGGCTATAATTTAGACTTGCCTGAGTACCCCGTGGTGATCAAAGCATAACAGATATCCAGCCTGACAGGCAGGGAGGTTGGCAGGGGGAACAGGAATTCCTCAGACAAAGATTTGGCCACCAGCTGCAGTATTATGTTAAAGAGCATGTGAACTGGAATTAACATTTTGATTTCAAACCTCAGCCCCCAGTACACACCATCTGGGTGACCTTAACCAAGTGTGACTTACTTTCGAAATTTTAGTTTCCTCCTTAAAACAGAGACATTACTTCTTACCTAGTAAGGTTGTTAAGATTAAATGAGATGATCTTTGTGAAGTCCTTGTTAAGGACATAGGAAATGTTAAGTGAGTATTAATACTATTTTACTAGCAATATCAAAAGCCTGAAATCCACCTAATGCCAGCTTTCAGCAGCTGAGGGCAAGATAGAAAAGGAAAGGGAAATGGATTCTATTATTATACATTCGACATTTCTATACATTTATGGGAAAAAAATGGGTTTCTATAAATGAAATAGACCAGCAATAAACCTGGGAAGATACAGGTATGAGAAAAAGAAAGGACACAAGGCAAATGACTTTTGCCTAGTGCCTGAGCGACCCAAGATCTGCCAGCATTGAGGGTGACGGAAAGCTGTGTCAAAAAAAAAAAAAAAAAAGTTCAAACGTTGGTTCAAAGGCATCAAATAGACATCATGAAAAGCACTGCATCCTCAGCTTAGACTGATTATTTTACCTACAAAAGAAAACTGCGAGGGGCTTCCCTGGTGGCGCAGTGGTTGAGAGTCTGCCTGCCGATGCAGGGGACAGGGGTTCGTGCCCCGATCCTGGAAGATCCCACATGCCGCGGAGCGGCTGGGCCCATGAGCCATGGCCGCTGAGCCTGCACGTCCGGAGCCTGTGCTCCGCAACGGGAGAGGCCACAACAGTGAGAGGCCCGCGTACCACAAAAAAAAAAAAAAAGAAAAGAAAAAAGAAAACTGCGATCAGTCCACGAAAATACGTGGTCTTAGACTTTTTTACTAGTACCTAAGTGGCATGAAGGCCCAATTTCATAAATGAATAATTGATAATGGGTAGCTAATAACAGCTAATAAGTTTGGTTCAGTGGGTCAACAACAGTTTGGAGAATCCAGCTCGACAGGCACATCTCTCTCTCTGATTAATCCCCACGCTTAGGGCAGGCACTGTGCCCTTCAGCTTTTCTTAGTCTGCTCAGATTACGCATGAGAGATAACAGCACAGATTCTTTGGTTACCAACCTAATATTCACTGCCTTTATCCTCTTTCTTGATAACGATAATGATGATAATAATGATAATGATAAACTGCTTTTCAGTTATCCCTTCTCATCCTGTCCACATACTTCAGTGTGGCCGGTCCCACTGTCAGTCCCAGGATATAAAGTCTGAATATTCTATCAGATCCAGTCATTCCACAAAAATTACACTGACTTACTGTTTACTATCTAAATTATAAATTCTAACATAGTTGGTAAGCTTACGATCATTTTACTCCAACCTTCAAGATTTTAAAAATGTTGATCAAACCTACCATCGGAACACTTCTTTAACTTTAGGTTTTTTCCCACCATGCTGAACATTACATCCCCATGACTTGCTTATTTTATAATCTGTTTGTACTTTTGACTCTCTTCACCCATTTTGCCCAACCCTTGCTCTCTGCTTCTGGCAACCACCCGCCTTTCCTCTGTATCTAGGATCTTGGGTTTTGGTTTTGGTTTGTTTTAGGATTCATACGGAAGTGAGATCATATGGTACTTGTCTTTCTTTATCTGACTTTATCATTCTCCTAGCATAATGCCCTCGAGGTCCATCCATGTTGTCACAAATGGCATGATATTCTTCTTTTTTTTTGTGGTTGAGTAATATATACACATTTTATTTATATACCTTTTCTTTATCCATTCATCCATCAGTGGACAAGGTTGTTTCCATATTTGGCTACTATAAACAATTCTTCAATAAACATAGGGGTGCATATATCTTTTCCAGTTAAGTGTTTTCATTTTCTTCAGATAAATATCCATAAGTGGGATTCCTGGATCATAAGGTAGTTCTATTTTTAATTTTTTGAAGAACTTCCGTACTGTTTTCCATAGTGGCTGCAACAACTTATGGTCCCACCAACAGTGCACAAAATTTCCCTTTTCACCACATCCTCAATAACCTTCTTCTCTCTTGTCTTTCTGTTGGTAGCCATTCTAACAGACGTGCGGTGATCTCTCTCGTGGTTTAGACTTGCATTTCCCTGACAATGAGTGATGCTGAACATCTTTTCATGTACCTGTTGTCCACCTGCATTTCTTTTTTGAAAAAAACGTCTCTTCAGATCTTTCTTCACGTTTGTTAATTGTATTGTTTTTTTGTTATTGAGTAATATGAGTTTTTTATGTGTTTCTGATATTAACACCTTATCAGATATATGATTGGAAACTATTTTCTCCTGTTCAGTAGATGGCCTTTCCATTCTGTTGATGGTTTCCTGTGCAGAAGCATCTTAGTTTGATGTAGTCCCACTGTTTATTTTATCTTTTGTTGCCTTATTTTAGGTTATTTTAATTCTACATTCTTTTTGATACTTTCCTTTCCTTTGTCTGATTTTATTTTCTAGATCTGTTATAGTATTTTTGAGAAACACTGACCTACATTGCAGAGTACTGATGTGTATGCACTACAGTTTAAAATTTTTTTTAATTATGGTGAAATACATGTAACGTAAATTTCCCACCTTAACCGTTTGTAACTGTACGGTTCAGACATGTTAAGAACATTCTCACTGCTGCGCAACCCATCTCTAGATCCCTTTCCATCCTGCAAAATGAAACTCTACGTCCATTAACCAACAACTCGCCCTGCTCATTCTTCCCTCCCTCCCTCTAGTTCCTGGAAGTCACCATTCAAGGGCCAGAGGAATAGATCCATTCCTGAGATGCCTGGTACTTACTGGTCTTTAAGAGCTCAAAATCTGTTTGGCTGATATCAGTTGGCAATAGATTTCAGAATCACAGATTATTGTTATGAGTAATAACTTATGGTTTAATATCCATAATGTCAAAAATGTGTTTTCCGGCATTTCTGGCCCCAACTCTACTTGAATGAGAATTATAAGGGGTGTTCGTAAAACACGTAGATTCTGAGCTGCACCCCAAATTAACTATACCAGAATTGTCTACACAGTGTTTTCTCTCCAGTGCGTCCCAAGAATCTACATGTTTAAGTACCTGAGCTCCTAAAGCAAACTAAAATGTAATCATTTTAATTGTGAAATTATTCCACATGTATTCTGTGTATTTCAACAATCCATATTCTATTCGATCTCACTCTTTTAAATACATTCAAACAGAAAAAAAAATTCCTAAACCTGTATTTCTTTTTTTTTCTTTTTCTTTTTTTTTTGCGGTACTCGGGCCTCTCACTGTTGCGGCCTCTCCCGTTGCGGAGCACAGGCTCCAGACGCGCAGGCCCAGGGGCCATGGCTCACGGGCCCAGCCGCTCCGCGGCACGTGGGATCCTCCCGGACCGGGGCACGAACCCGTATCCCCTGCATCAGCAGGCGGACTCCCAACCACTGCACCACCAGGGAAGCCCCTAAACCTGTATTTCTAAAGGAGAACATCAGTGTGGCCTAGAGCAGCCTGGCTGTGGAGTTACATTCTAAAACGGCTGAGCTCACATTTTCTCACTTCACTTTCAAACTATTATTTTAGCCTTAAAAATACTGATTTACTTGCAGGAATTCAGAAAAGTCTCTGTAATCCTGAGGGCTTTCAAATTATACCATTTCGTAGAATACTTAAAATTAGTAATTGTATATAAATACATGTATATATTTTGATTGTGCTGCATACTTGTATGTTTATGAATATGTGTCTATATGTAAGCATGTTATTAAATTACAACTTTCGCCATATAATTACTGTGGGTACCTAGTAATTCTTGGGAATACTAAATAACAAAAAACTATGTAGAGGTAATTTTATTTAATTAAAAATATCGATGTTTAGTATTAAATATTTGAAAGGGTTTTTAAGTGAAGTTACGCCTGTAATTCCTGGTTTGGATAAGGGAGAACAGACATTTTATTAAAACTGAGAAGTCACGCCACATGTTCTATAAAGTTGTATTAACTCTATGGTATTTATTTAAGTTGGCTTACGGCATTATTCTTACATGGTCTAATTCAAATATTATTTTGTCCAGGACCTACAAGCAAGTGGAAAACCCAATGCTTGGCTGATAACAAGAAATAGAGGCAAAGAATGATAATGAGTGTTTTGAAACACCCATATTCTAATTTCCGGTTGAGCCTCTTCAGTTACAGTGATTTCCAAACATTCTATTCTACCTGAATCAGGAAAAAGTACAGTGAAATGTAAATAATGTATACTGTATTTAGAAAAACAACGTAAATACTTTATAGACTATTCAGTAAATAATGTATATACTTAGAAAAACAGTGTAAATATTTCATGGACTGCTGGGCCACTGTTAAGACTCAGATTAAACCTCTGGGTTTAAAGAACTCGGTGTTTATCAAAACCCAATTTCCTCTACCCAACAGAATTCTGTAAGGTTTGGATAAATTGCCATATATAAGCTATGTATTCATGATCCAGTCCTACTGCAGTCACTGTATTAACTGTACATTATTTTTTTAGCTACTGCTCACCAAAATCATATGAACTTCAAAGTTTGAGCTATATTTTATTGTAACAAAATGTACAGAGAGACTTCTTGTCAAGCCCTTGCCAAGCTTGCCAATCACATTATAAATTCATATTATATTCTTGATCCATTAGGATTACAAACCTGAGTCACATATTTCTAATAATAAATGTTTACTGTTCTCAATTTTTGATTCCATTATAGATTTAATTTTATTCCTTTCTCCTCTTAAAATTGCACCACACTTTCTGTATGTATGTTGCCTACTAATGCTTTAAGAAGTCTTTTTTTTTTTCAGTTTCTTTTAAATCAGAGCTAAAAATGTGCTTCACATGTCTGTCCTTTTAGTACTTTAGCACCATAGCATTTCCTCGCAGTCCCACATTTAATATTCAATATCTATTGTTAAATTCCTCATAAAATGCCAGTAAGTGCTCATATGTTCTAATTAATAGGCATAGTGTGAGGGCCATAACCAACTTCACAACGGAGAACAATGAGCTCACAGATCACAGCTGCAATCCACCAGAGGCTGGATGTGAACACTCCCTCCTCCACTGCTGAGTGCTTCAAGCAGGAGCAGCTGGCGATCGAACAGAACCCGTGATGCACTAACAGTTTGCTGGATCCACGAAGAACTGCAGATGTCAAATGCATATCACATAGTATTCTCTACCAACTGGTTAACGTTGTCTGTCCCCAAAGATACCGAATATAAAAATGGAGATTTCCTAGTAAATTAAACTGGTATTTAGAGGGATAAAAGAAAAATTCATCGGGATGCTTTAAGTCCAAAGAGTAGCTTTAAGGTATTTGGGGGTGAGAGTGGAAAGAAGTTTAAAGAAGATAGTATGTGATGTATTTTACGATCATACTAACGACGGTGACACAAATTCTATCATAATATGGGCCAGTTATTTGGGGTATATAAATAGCATGTTCCACATCTGTAGACATGTATGTTCTTGAACCAAGACAGAAACCAGGGAAAAATGTCAGCGGAGCATCACAAAGGCTAACCAGGTATGCCAAGCTTAATCCACCATCATTACCTGCGAAACAACTCAAGGCGTGTGCTCCCACCAGTATAATCTCTACATTTATGGATTTTACCGATTTACTGGCAATAAAGCCTTTTACGATTACACTATGAGACATCGATTTAGAAACATTTGAGTATGTTCTAAGGAATCCCTGGATATAAGGTATGAGGAAAAGAAAGTAAAAGAAGGTGATAGAGTGATCAAAAATAAAGACAATCCTATAAGAAATTTTAAAAAATAAATTTTTAGGAAGGCAAAAGTACAAAGAAAGGTTATAGAAGACATTCATTTTAAATGTATGAAGTTAACTTAAATTTTAAGAACTCTCTTGCTCACTGAACAGAAGTACAATACTTTAAAATTTCCATTTCTTATATTCAAACTGTCATACATTCTGAGAGGTGCTGTAAAATACTAGAGTCTGATCCAGGGCTTCCTTACATACCAGAGCTCAAGCTGTTAATTCAAAATAATCAGTGCCAGATTACAGGCACATCTGTACCTAGAAGTCAGAACCACTGGTAATCTGCATCTTGTTGGCCCAAGCCTAGCACATGCTATTTTGCTCATTTTTTTGAAATAAGATATTTTGTTTTAATATTATTTAAAAAGTAATCATTGCTTTGGAATTTGCAGGATGTTTATACATGTATGATCTCATCTGACTCTCAAAATAACCCTAAGAAAGAGATCGGTATTAGCTCCATTTTACAGTTGAAGTAATTGAGATCCAGATGGAATAAATAACTTGCTTAAGGTTTACAGGTTATCTAGGAAAAGGCAGTAATGATACCCAAGCCTTAAGCTGCCTATTCCTGAAACTGAAAG
The DNA here is from genome assembly GCF_949752795.1 of Hyperoodon ampullatus. Taxonomy (NCBI): domain Eukaryota; kingdom Metazoa; phylum Chordata; class Mammalia; order Artiodactyla; family Ziphiidae; genus Hyperoodon; species Hyperoodon ampullatus. The sequence continues at coordinate 33,573,939 of NC_136933.1, forward strand.
AATCTTAAATTATAAAAGAAGAAAAAGGAGAAGAAGAAAAGGAGGAAGAGGAGGAGGAGGAGGAGGGATGGAAGGGAGGAAGGAAGGAAGGAAGGAGGGAAAGAAGGAGGGAAAGAAGGAAGAAAGGAAGGAAGGAAGGAAGGAAGGAGGGAAAGAAGGAAGTAAAGAAGGGAGAGAGAAAAAAACACACATCCTTGGGGTAGAAAGGAAAATCTGAGTCTGTTGCCTTAGGACTCTGTACCATAAGCACCAGGGCTTAACATTTATTAAACTCTCAGATCTTAAAATAAAATAGGAACTAAAGAAAATACTTCACAACCTTTTAAACATATATTTAAGGTCTAGGAATTAATTTCCAAACTACCTTCCACCTACTACTGAATACAGTAGAAAAAACAAACAGTATTTACATAGGGTTTGTTATTAATGACCTGACTTGTTCCTGAACTTGGAATAACAATAATTTCACATTTTCAGCAGTTTTCCCCTGTATCTCCAAGCACACAGATATTTAATTTCACTCAACTCCTATACATCCACCTAAATTTTTCTTCTTACTGCAAACCAGGCAGAGAATAAACAGGATTTTGCCAAATTTCGTGAACCAATACACATTTAACATAAAATCAGTGCTTGTATCAAAACAAGTTTTCTTTAAATTCTGACAATGAGGGTAAGTGGAAGGAAATATTTTCCACTCATGATTTTTGTATATCAGCAGAAGTTGACAATGACCACAAAAAGGATCAACATCCTTTTGATCCAAAAATGTATCAGCTAGTACTCACTGGCTCATCTAGGTGCTTGCTCTATTTGGCAAGGTTAACCACATTTGAACCAAATATATTGTGCGCAACCCTGAAAAGATGTGTGTATATGAAGATCCAGTATATTGTTCATAACTACCCAATTGTATCGTAATTGTTCACTAGGTTTTCACAGCACAGATTAGGAACTGTCTCCGGCCGAACTATTAGACTTTGTTAATTACTATAATTCCATAAATTTTGAGGGCTGCTAATACTGTTTCTAAGGGTTAAGTAAACTTTTTCAAAGGTTTCTCTGGAAAGAATATTTTGTGGAATAAGGAGATGTAAACAACATACAGCTGATTCACTTCATCGTACAACAGAAGCCGACAGAACACTGTAAAACAACTAGACTCCAATAGGAAAAAGAAAAAAAAAAGATGTAAACAGAATCTTTGCCTGACACTTACTAAGCAAGCCATTTCACATAACTGAACGTTAGTCCTCCACCCATAAAATAGGTTTATTAAGCCTAAATTGATATGCTTACCATGTTGTCATTAATATGAGATAATATGTGCAGAGATATTTTCTAAATCATACAGTATTCAATACTGATTGTTAATCTGTAGTACGCAGTATCTGCACCTGTCTACCTATCGATGTATCAGCTATTTGTCTACCAATTTATTTATTTTACGGAAGCAGGATTTACTCAGGTCCCATGACATGAAGATATTTTAAGTATTTTGCCTCCCAGATCTCTCCTCTATTTTTTCTCATAATAGCTGGTTTTCCTTTTTGCTTTCGGAGTGGCTACTGCTTACTGATTCTACACAGCTTTCAATTTCTGTTAATGCTTATGTTTACCCTGCTCCACTGTTTTTCTTTTCTTTTAAACATCCAGCTGCTTTTTACAGACATTTTGCATTCCATGTGAAAAGGCTCGAAGGACAAAACCGAGTCAGAACAGTATCTATGGGAAAACCTCTGAGGAGCAAAAGCACTGTACACAGATAGGGTCCCTCACAACACACTGTGCTTCGGGACTTCTGACTCCTTGGTGATCCCTGCCAGTGGTCTCTTACTGCTAAGTGCTCTGGAGCTGCTCCGGTAGCTCCAAAGGGGATTTGGGGTGAAGGGAGGAAGAAATCCTTAAATTCTGCACGGCTGAGGATTTACCGCATTGACTTAATGGGAATGTGTGTGTGTCTGTGTGTAAGTGTGACACACACATGTACATACACAAACATGATAATGGCCATCAGCAGATAACTTGCTATAGTACCCCCAAAATTGATTGTTTCTGTCCTCTCAATATTGGTTTATTTAGCTGATGTTTTACCAGTAGCAATGAGTGCCTATTTGTTTAATCTAGCTAACAATTAGATTCATGTCTGTATGATTTGCAGCATGAATTTAGTCTGTTGAGTATCTAATGAAGATTCTTTAAATCGTTACTAAAAGAAAACACAAGTGGAATCCCCTTAGCTGGGTAATTCTGAGTATGAAATATTACTAACCAATTGGTGAATATCCTGTTTCTGGATGTGGGACATCGCAATGCAGTGCCCGTTTTCATACGGGAACTAAAAGAAATTAAGTAATCTGCCTAAAATTGCAGAGTTACTAAAGATGGCGCTCATATCCAGTCCTCCCTCCTGCGGCGCTGCGCTCTACGACAGCGATCCCCGCCAAGAAGGACGGGCAGTGAGGAGGGAGGTCAAGTTCATCTGCTGAGCAGCCCCAAAGGAAGCTCAGGACAGGGCACTGGGGGTTCGAGTCATTAAACGAGTGTCTTCCAGGCTACCCAGAGAATGAGGAAAGGTAGTTCTGTTAAGAACGGAACATAAAGCAAAAGCACTGAAGTGAGAGAGTTCGAAAACAAGTAGTTCTGACCACGCCATTATATGAGACTCTCTCTTACGTAATTATAAAACCGTCGGGGTAAGAATCAGTGAGTATCTCCTGAACACTCACAATTTGTCTAACATCTTATACGACGCTAGATGGTCACCGGCAAAGCCCATTAACAACTGCGGAGAAATAAAAACATGGAATCTGGGAGATAAGGTAACGTCTAACCTTTTGCTTCTGCACTTCGTCTACCGCCACTTGCTCACGGGGCGCCGCGGGCAAAGCCCTTGCACCCGGCCCCTCAGCCCAGGGCTCCTGGCGCGAAGCAGCGACGCATCCACCTCCGCAGGGCGGGCCGTACGCACAAAAGCTGCGCCTGGCACCGAGCTCGACAGCCTGAGCGGCACAGCTGCGTCGGCCCTGCGGGAACACCGCCCCCTCGCGGCCGCCGGGACCCCGAGGAGGAGCCCTGCCCTCAGGAGCTGAGCCTGCACGTCTCCGTTCCATCAAAGAACTAAGCTTTCCTTTGCTTCCGAAGCAAACTCCGTCTCCTTCTATTGGCTCAGAGGACACCGGGCAGAAGGACTCTTACCGGGGACTGACTAGGGAGGGTCAGTAACAATGTGACACGGAAGTTAGATCATGTATTATTCCCACTTACAGATAAAGAAAATGAATACAGCAAAGTTTAATAACATGCCCAGGATTGCATAACGAGCATATTGCTAAACAAAGAGTTTAAATTAAGCAGTATGAATTCAGAGCCTGATTGCTTAAACCACTACGCTAGCTAGATAAGAGATTTCAAGTTTTATCATCACTATTACTATTATAAAACATACAATTAATTTACTTAATATTAAAGATTCCAGCGTAGGTAACAAACCAGCAGTCTTTCCACAATGAACATTTGAAAAATGCTTTCAAATATGGTTATAAAAATATTTTAATGATTGGGAAAATCTTGCTATGAATTATTGTGGGCATATCTTGTTGATAAATCACAAAAAGGAAAGGCAAACAACAAAAACAGAAATGGATGTTTTTTTGCACCACTTACCAAGCTAGGCTTTTTAAAGAACGTCTGTTATGTTGTACGTGCATGTGTGTGTATGTTTTAAGGCCTTTTGCATTCCTGGGGGAAATATGGGATTTGATGTAAGTCCAGAGAAGACTTATTCAGAGCTATCGTACTCAGCGGCATGAGGTAAGCGCACATTTTCATATATGTGATTACAGGTCGCCCCGAAGCAGCACACACTATTGGTTTATCATACAACAGAGCGGTCAGACCGTCAAGGGCATCACTTAACACGCCCCTTTCATGTAATGAAATTTACAGCAAAAAAGGCAAGGATTCAAAATGAAAGACTGGGTGTCGTGGCTAAGGGGGGAAAGGCTCAGTTCAAACTACATGTTAACTCCTGCCCTGCAGGCTACTGAAGGGGTAACAAGGCAGAGGCATTGCCTCTGGCCTCCCCATTTGTAGCTCTCAGCCTAGATGCTCACTACCCATCATGGACATTATTCAGCGAGGCAGGCTGCAGTCCCAGAGCTGGCAGCTTCATCTCTAACTGAACTTTGACAATTACAGGCTGGGAAGACAGGCATACTAGGTGAGAAACACTGAAATGTTTTCTTTGTGCTAAACATTTCTGTATCTTCTTCACCATTGTTTCTCTGTACATTACTACTATTATGCTAATTTTTTTCAATTCTCAAAATATCTCAATGCCATGATTGTCTTTTCAATAAATCTGTGAAAGTCTCATTTCAATAGTGAATGCTGGGCTTCCCTGGTGGCACAGTGGTTGAGAATCTGCCTGCTAATGCAGGGGACACGGGTTCGAGCCCTGGTCCGGGAAGATCCCACATGCCGCAGAGCAACTGGGCCCGTGAGCCACAGTTACTGAGCCTGCATGTCTGGAGCCTGTGCTCTGCAACGGGAGAGGCCGCGACAGTGAGAGGCCCACACACCGCGATGAAGAGTGGCCCCCGCTTGCCACAACTAGAGAAACGAATACCCAACACAGCCAAAAATAAATAAATAAATACAGTTTAAAAAAAGAAAGTGACTCTCATAGGCTGTCTTTTAAAAAAAAAATAGTGAATGCTTTGGGGGCAAAAACAAAACACACAAAAAAAACAAAAACAAATAGAAAGTGAAGGCTTCTTGGTCATGTTCTATGTCCTACAAATCTAAACAAAGTATAGCTGAAATTCTCCTTTAAACATAATTTTGAAAAGAGAGCTTCATTGAGACTCTAATATCTGAACCAATATCATTTGGAAAAGAACAATGGACCAAACAGGAATGCTCAGAACCAGGTTTACGTCTTGGTCAAAATATGTTAGGCAAATTTTAATGTGGCAAAGTCACTAGATTAAAAAATTTCATAGTGAGAGTCTCTAAAAATTAAAATTGCCCAAATTTGATTATTCTGTGAATTGACAGAATAATCAAATTTGAGAAAAAGAAGACTCCTAACATGCTTACTCTAAAAGACTACTCAGAAGCCCAGAAAAAAAAAAAAGGACCAAATATTTTGTCCCCAGTTTCTCACATGGCAGTTTGATGGAAAAATCAAAGTTGGAGTCCAGTTCTCATGATTTTTACAAGTGTTTTGATTCCCATACGCCTCACTTCCTTTCCATCCTTTGCAGTAAGCCAATCTCTGATTGCATGAAAGACATTATAACATTGTAGCCAAGGCATTACTGTGTGAATCTAAGTTCCAGTTTTACTCTGGTTTTATTAGTAATCAGAAATGGCACATCTCTGTTTTGAAGATAATATTTAGGTTTTAGTATTTTTCTTTTACATTGTTTTATTATTTATGGATGTATGAAAATGCTCTGTAAATACATGAAATGTGCTGCATTTCTAAGATAATATGATTATATGAAATATTTACATCCTTTTACAGCCCAGGGTTAGGACAGTGAGAGTTTCCTCTGGTTGTCAACCTCTTTTTTCTCTAGGTTGCTGTGTAACCAAAAAGAGAACTAATGGAATTTAGATGTCATCATTCTATAGCTTCCTCACCTGGCCTTTAAGGCTCAGCCTTAACCTTCTGGTTCATTTCTTATTCAAGAAATCTCTATTGCCTTGTTAAATAGTGGGGAAATAACTGTATGGGAATATTAGTTGCAGAACAACAGAAGCCCTTATAAAATCAAACCTTGATTCACTTGCAAGTAATATCATGGACTCTTCATATACTTTAACAGCATACTGTGTGCATAACAGAATATTAGATTTCATTTAATGTGGGCAGAGATTGGCAAGTTGATGCCACAGCACGATTTCCCTCTGGAGGACATTGCGCCAGGCTCAAGGCTGTGCCAGACAGATAGTTTTACAAAATGTAGAAGACAATGACACCGTGGTCAAATGGTGCACATCAGAATAGATGAGTTAACTTCTCAGGGTTCCCTCCAGTGCTAAAGCCCCAAAATTCTTTCTATAGTCTACAAAATATGCAAAATACAGAAATGAAAGAATTTATGTCCTAAGGCTATCTCAGTGTTTAGAAACACAAATCATAGATAGCAAAAGACTTTAGGGAATGGGTAAAATACAGAGAGAAAAGATGAAAGAATGGGCAAGAAGAAAGAAATAAGAATAAAGAACAAAGAAGCAGAAGTAAAGAAAACCATAGCAAGTTTAATCAAAAGGGAAAATGCTAAATATTTAAATGACAAAAGTGGCAATAGCCTAAAACAAGAAAATAAACAAACACTTTAACATGTTTGTCTCAATAACCAAAAATTATAGAGGAGGTATGGAGAGATGATATATTCTTACAAACTATCACCATCTTTCAAAATTGCCATTTCCTTTGTAAATTATTTAAAAAATAATTATATTTAACCATCATAAAAAAATCTCTATAATCTACTATTTATCTGACAGGTTCAAGTACAAAATATATATTTATCCCAAACCAAATATATAGTCATTTTAGAGCTTGAAGGGCCAGTAGAGGTCATATAACTCAATCCTTTAATTTTTCAAGTAAACAAACAGGGACACACGTAACTTGAAGAGTTTACCCAAAAACTCAAACATTAGCAGTGAAAGAAATATGACAAGAATAAAGGACTTCTAACCCCTGGCTAAACCTGCTATTTCTCTGTGAGTTCAGTTTCAACGCGTTTGTTTTCCTGGTAAGCAACTTCCTCAATGCACGTAATTGTTTTACAGAATATTAAGTACCCGACTTAGAGACTTCGAGTAAGAGAGACTAAAAACCAAAGTATTCTAAAAGTAACACCCCAAAAAAGATTTTTTAAAAAAAGGTCTTTTATGTATTTATCATAGAAGAAAATGGGGAAAAATTGCAAGACTATGTGAAGATTTCTGCTTTCTTAGATTCTGTCAAATTTCATTTTGCTTTCTTTCTTGTCTGGAAAATATGCAGTATAAAACCATCACTTGAAAGTGTTTAAATTGTGGCAGTCATAACCACCAGACACATATCCTTCACATCGTCACTAAACAACCTTCACATCGTCACAAAACAACCTTCACATCGTCACAAAACAACCTCGATGGGGCCAAGGAAGGAGTGTGAGGTGATGTCTGACTTCAGGAACAGTGCTCATTGTCCGTGGTTCTCAATACATACTGTTTCTAGAAAGTCAAGCTAAAGAGGAATTTGGGAGTTTTGAAATAAACATCTGTAGCAATATAAAGGAAACAATACACACTTATTTTATAAAAACAAACACACACCTGTACTCTGCACCCCCCAAAGTTCTACACAATGACTTTTAAATTAACAAAAACGATTAAATTTTAAAGTGAAATATTTAGTAGTAGCAGAATAAGAAAAATGGGTAATTGAAAACTCAAAACTGCAATGGTAAGTTAAATAGATTTGCAGAGACATTAGTGATTCTCACAAACTCTTGAGAGTTTTGCTTTAAACTTATTATATATTTTTTGTAAAGTACTTAGGTTTTGAACTATAAACCCAGCAAAACCCAAAGTTGTATGGAGCTACGAACACCTTCAATATTATATTTTTATCTATGAACTCATTTTCATGTGTTCTCCATCAACTCAGGGATAAATGGAGTCCCCACCTGACTGGCCAACTAAGTATCTAATTCATCCTAAGTGTTCAGTAAATGTGAACTTCTTCTCCCTTTTTTTCTGGGGGCCGGGGGGGAGTCTTTATTTTTATTAATTTATACAATTTTTAAAGGTTACATTCCATTTACCATTATTACAAAATATTGGCTATATTTCCCATGCTGTACAATACACTCTTGTAGCCTATACTACACCCAATAGTTTGGACCTCCCATGCCTTTACCCTTATATTCCCCCGCCCCACTGGGATCCACTAATTTGTTCTCTGTGTTTGTGAGTTGGCTTCTTTTTGGTTATATTCACTAGTTCATTGTATTTTTTAGCTTCCACATATAAGTGATATTATACAGTATTTGCCTTTCTCTGACTTATTTCACTTAGCATAATGCCCTCCAAGTTCATCCATGTTGCTGCAAATGGCAAAATTTCATATTTTTATGTCTGCATAATATTCCACTCTCTCTCTACACCACATCTTCTTTATCCATTCATCTGTTGATGGACACTTAGGTTGCTTCCATATCTTGGCAATTGTCACTAATGTTGCTATGATCATTGGGCTGCATGTAGTTTAAGGTATAATTTTCACAGAGTAAAAGTCATTCTTTTAAAGTGGACAGCTTGATGAGTTTTGTCAAATGTATACACCTCAAAACCATCATCATAATCAAAATTCAGATCAATTCCATCGCCACCACCATCTCCCCGTGACCATTCAAGGCCTATCTCCCCCACCACTCTTCCCCAGCCCCACACAGATGCTACCCTGTTTCTGTCCCTACAGCTTTCCCTCCTAGAGGTCGTCAAATAAACAGAATCACACAGGATGCACTCTTCTGTGTCTGGTTCCCTTTATTTAGTATAATGCTCTTGAGATTCATCCATCATATTGCATTTATCAGTAGCCTGGTCCTTTTTCACTGCTGAGTAGTATTCCATTGTATAGTATGCCACAATTTATTTATCCGTTCACCAGCTGACAAGCATTTGGGGTTTTTCCAAGTTTGAGGGTATTAGGAATAAAGCTGTTAGGAACATTCATGTAAGGTCTCTGTGCAGACATTTTTGATTTTTTAATGTGGAAAAGTGCAGCTTGGAAAATAATGCATAGGGCTTCCCTGGTGGTGCAGTGGTTGAGAGTCCGCCTGCCGATGCAGGGGACACCGGTTCGTGCCCCAGTCTGGGAGGATCCCACATGCCACGGAGCGGCTGGGCCCGTGAGCCATGGCTGCTGAGCCTGCGCGTCCGGAGCCTGTGCTCCGCAACGGGAGAGGCCACAGCGGTGAGAGGCCCGCGTACCGCAAAAAAAAAAAAAAGAAAATAATGCATAGATTACAGAAAAATACTGGAGGGAAACCAAAAGAGGACCCTTATTTCTGTGTGGGGGCGCGAGGTATGTCAGCAATGCAGTCAGAGGACATCATTCCAGAATATTCTTACTGTATCCTTTACTTAATTATGTGGTGGGGATTGTGGAGGAAATGGGGACGGTAAAGAGAAGAGAGTGGTTGAAGCAGTGACTTGGACTTTTTGGCTGACTGCAGTCGTCATTGTAGCTTTATCCTCTAGTAATTATATCATCTTAATAATATTAGCAACAATATATACAGGAATAGGAATAACAGCTAAGATTACCATACTGCTTTCTACATACCAAGAATTATTCTAAGTGTTTGACTCTATTAAATCACTTAATTTTCTTATCAACTCTTAGTAACAAATTAGTATTGTTATTACCAGTTTATAGAACTAAAGCCCATAAAAGATAATTGATTAGGCCAAGTTCATAGAGTTAGTCAGTGATGGAGATGATATGCAGAAACAGGTAGATTGACTTTAGAATCCATGCTCTTAAACCCTATTCAATGCTACTTTAATAAAATAGATATCCTATTAACAAATTAAAGTCTTATTAAGTGAGTACCATTTATGAGAGACACTCATAATTCTCACCATTAGGGAGAATATAAGAAACAGAATATACCCAAGATTTGATAACAGATGCTAAATCCATTTCCTTGCCTATGTGTATCCTTAAGGGAGCTCTATCACATTTCTTAGACATGGCTGCATGCAAAAAGTAAAGCTATAACTTTTCTTTCTTTAGCAATATTGAGAAAAATTCTTCTGAGTGAAATTCAGAATTAAAATTTTTCTAGTTCTCTGAATAAAAATATACCATATTGTTACTACATTCTTTTAGTTATATCCATGCAAAAGTCCATATAACATAAAATCAAAAGATTTGTTACAACTAGAAAAATGATTTTTATATTGAAAGATCATCCCACATTTCTTTTTAATTTGCTTGAAAAATGCAGTTGGGACAATATTTTGGAGCTCAGGCTAACAGACTTAAAGTGCTTAAAACTTATGAAAAATTAAAATCAGTAAGATTATCAAAATTATTTTATTAGACATAAAAGGTTAATAAGTAGTTGAAAACTGAAGAATCTGGTTTTAAATAAAGAAGGCAATTCTAATATAATGACAAATGATTCCAGTCTACGGCTATTTCTTGTGCCCAATCCATATGATCTCACCATTAAATTTTCAATACATAATGGTAGGCGCTCTCAGTTCATGGATGAAACTATCTCCTTCATATGTTTACAAAGACTTTTCCCACAGTTTACCTGTTTATTACCTAAGCTAACAGATGAGTTTGTCTATGCAAAAATTAGAGCTTGTCCCTACCTAAAATCAATACTATTATTAAGTGTGTCCCCCAAAAGGATATGTGGAAGTTCTAACCCTGGAAACTGTGAAAGGGACCTTATTTGGAAATAGAGTTGTTACAGATGCCATCATATTAGGATGAGGTCAATATGACAATGTCGGTGTAAGAAGAGAGCAATTTGGACACAGACACACGAGAAGGAGACAGAAGCACAGAAGGAAGATGATCATGTGAAGACAGAGGCAAAGACTGAAGTCACCCTACAAACCAAGTAACACCTGGGGCCACGAGAAACTGGAAAAGGCAAGAAGAGATCCTCCCGTAGAGGCTTCAGAGGGACCAGGGCCCTGCCAGCACCTTGACTGTGGAAATCCAGCCTCAAGAACTGTAAGACAATACATTTCTGTTGTTCTAAGCCTCTCAGTTTGTGATGCTTTGTTATGACAGCCCTAGGAAACTGACATGCTGACAGATAACAAGACGGATACCAAACATTTTAAAGAAACCTTGTAAAATCTCTGGCTGCTTCATATTAGTGATCATCAACATAGTAATAATCTGGTAATTTCAGCTACATTGTTATAAATAGGCAGCCAAAGAGCAGGGCATCAAATAGGAATCATATATCCCTTTGAAGGGCAGGAAAGTATTTTGATTTCTAGACCTCTCACTGGATTCACATTAAGATCCTTGATTTTATATGCAAGCATTTTCCAATTTTCTATTACATGAATTCTCTTGTTTGTCTGATATATGCTGACATCGTTTGCTCATTCCAAGGTTATACACCACTCAACTGTGTCAAATGAAGGTGGAACTGGAGTTCTGTGCAAAAGGAAATCATGTACCAATGAACAAAGAAGTCAGAGCTTGTAAGAAACTTTCCATCAAAATCCCTACTTTGTGGGCCTTCCCTGGTGGCACAGTGGTTGAGAGTCTGCCTGCCAATGCAGGGGACACGGGTTCGTGCCCCGGTCTGGGAAGATCCCACATGCTGCGGAGCGGCTGGGCCCGTGAGCCATGGCCGCTGAGCCTGCGCGTCCGGATCCTGCGCTCCACAACGGGAAAGGCTGCAACAGTGAGAGGCCCGAGTACAGCAAAAAAAAAAAAAAAAAAAAAAAAAAGATACACCAAGGCCCCTGTGCATGTACTCAAAGTATTTTTGGCAGAATTGCTGAGTATTTCAAATATTCCATTCAGCAATCACAATACATGAAACGAGCAGCCATTGTACCTATGTTAAATATGCTGTGGCTTATTAACGTGGCATAACTTATCCCCACTTTTCCCTCTGCCCAAACTTAGAATCCCAATAGAAATATCATCTTCACATTCTAACAATCAATAGCAGGTTTTCAACATACTATAGTAATACGCTTGGAAAGAACATCTCAGACTGGCTAACTCAGTGAGACTATTTCACTTGCAAATGAGCTAATTTCGATTTGTTACCTGCCAAGTGTGGCAGCTCAATACCGGGCCTGCTATTCAAGGACCAGGGGGAAGCGGTGCTCAGTAAGCCTACCTATCAACATGTTCTCTCACTGCAGCAGCATCAGCCTTCCTGGCTTGAACCCTCTCATCCCAAGTCCACACACACATTCTTCTTCCATCTGCTAGCACGGCACACTGATGTTACAACAAACCAATTCCACTCCATCTATTTTATACTCTGTTTCTTTAGAGATCAATCTCTGTAAAATCTCTCCTTCTGACTTTTTATCTTCACTTTGGGCATGGATTTTTTTTTACTTCTTTTGACAAAAACAGAAAATGAAAAGGAGCAGGAAGAGAAATCAACTGAAAACAGGAATGTGAATACGCTAAACACAGCTAGGTTCTAAGTGAAATTAAAAGAAAAATAAAGTTGATATAGCCAATATGGCGTAATTTGCTTTTGATTCAATTCCTTCATGTAACTTTCCAGACATGGATGGAAGCTACATGGAGAACAGATTCCATGGTAAAGACTAAACCTTAGCTGACGAATAAAAGCTACTAGAATCATTAGGTCTGTCATTTCATTCTCCACACACAGTACTCTGTGAAGATATTACAGTACAGGCACCCACTGACATGAGATTTCCGTAACACCTGGACTGAAAGCTCTAAGAAAGGGGTAGTAATGACAGTTCCATGATTATTCCCTTTCTGGTCAATTTCAATCAGCTCCTTAATGTGACTTTAATGATGTTTTTGAGTGTTCACCTCTTTTTCTTTTTTTAATGCTATACCAATGGCAGTTCCATTCAACCACTGTGATTTTTTCATTAGGATGATTATAATGGAAGATGACTCTCAGTGGAAATATATGAGACGCTCTTGTTATCCAGCACCATTGTTACTATACACTAATTGCTCCAGTCTGTCATGCGAGTGAGTATTTAAGGAGATTTTAATCCCTGAACCACCACATTCATTGTAATTCTGTATGCTAAAGATCCTTATGACAGCATAGTGATAAAACTGGTAGCACTGCACACATGCCCAGATCCTCTACAATTTAAACATAGCTAAAGAACTTGGATGCATTTTAATTTGTAAATAATTTGCTTCTAAGATAAATTGATGTGTGCTAAGTTATAGTTTGGAGTAAACTTTACAGTTAAACTTCCATGAATACATCTTAAGAGAAGACTGAATTGTTCAATTGATTTCTCGTTCTCATATGCAAAGCATGCTTAAGTCCCTAGTAAGGGTAGGGAGTTATGAATAATGTCCAGCCATCACAGCTCCCTGCTCCTATGAGAAAGATGTCAAACGCACAAACCCATCAAGACAGGGACTTAGGTTAATAACTCAACCATTGATTTGAAAGCATTTTGAAAACTGGGTCAGCTTGTCAAAGGTACAAACATGGCATGACAGAGCCCTTGCTAAAACTGAAGTGCACAGGTACAAGTCACATCAAAAGTCATCAATGCAGTTCATTATAAAATCTGTTGTTTAGGGCAACTACAGCAAAGTTCAAAGTAAAAGATATACTTGTTTCTATCTAGGGATGATAACAAGATTAGAATGATAAGATGGCAACATTATCAAAGAGTTGTAAATATGTGACATACTGAGCTGGCATTTTAAAAGTTTCTTTTTTAGTACGGAACTTCTATCACCATAGCAATGGATTTTACAAAGACTGTATTAATTAGATGCAAATGGCTGCAAGGGAAACAGAACCTTTTCGTTTTTGAGAACAAGAGCTTAAATCTGATATAGTGTAGTGTACAATATGAAAACTATATTGTCAGTTGAGCATACTGAATTTGATATACAATCTCTCAAGGAAAGGTCATTTGAGTGTCATGATTGCAATTGTTGAAATAAGTGTGAAACTGCCATTGCTAAATAAAGTTAAGTGATGATAGGATGTCAGGTATTGAAACATACAAATGCAATAAAAGAATAAATATAAAAATGACGGAAAATACACGAATGGAAGCAAACTTCCAAGAGTCCAACTTGAATTAATGATTAATTGTGAAGATAATCAAATGAAATAGTTCTATTGCAATCTTAAGTAAGAGTTTAAGCAACAACAATTTTTAACTTTTAGATCAACTTTAGGTAAGCTTATACCCCTTTGAGTATGTTCAAGTCTATTGTTTTAAGAATAGTTTGGGTGGAAAGAACTCAAACTCACCTTGAGCTCTGTGGAAAACTGAAGAGAGAGAGAGAGATCAGGATAACTCTGAAGGCTCATTTCTGCCCCATTTCAGCAGCTTAGCAGAGGCAGCTGGTCAAAGATAGCTTCCAGAAGCACAGACCCTGAGCCATGGTTGCTTCACTGAACAAGGTCTAACCTCCTGGAACAAGGAGCTTTCATTGCTACCTGGTCATAAAGTCTTTGCTCTATGCACAGAAAACTTTGGAGTAAATCCTCTTTCCACTGGCCACTGGTCTGCAGGGTCAAGCCTGGCCTGAGCACACATCTGTGTGAAATAAAGGGATCTCAAGGAAGTGCATGCACTTTGCTACATCTCTGCTTGTAAAGTTTGTCCCAATCAACTCCACTTTATATCTTGTGTGTAAGTGTTTTGTGAATGTGCTCCCTTTCTAGGACAAGAGTTAACCATTTCAGGCTTCCCTGGTGGCGCAGTGGTTAAGAATCCACCCGCCAATGCAGGGGACACGGGTTCGTGCCCTGTTCTGGGAAGGTCCCACATGCTGCAGAGCAACTAAGCCCGTGGGCCACCACTACTGAGCCTGCGCTCTAGAGCCCGCGAGCCACAACTACTGAGCCCACGAGCCACAACTACTGAAGCCCGCGTACCTAGAGCCCGTGCTCCACAACAAGAGAAGCCACCGCAATGAGAGGCCCGCGCACCACAATGAAGAGTAGCCCTCGCTCGCCGCAACTAGAGGAAGCCCGTGCGCAGCAACGAAGACCCAACGCAGCCATAAATAAACAAAATTTTTTAAATGTTTAAAAAAAAAAGTTAACCATTTCTCCATCCTTTGATTCCTAGGCTACTGACTTGCAAAAAAGTTAATGCTTCAATATAAGTGTTGATAAGTTTCAATGAACTCTGTTTCATTACATATAGACTGTTTTCCTCTCTGCTTAAAGCTAGATCCAAGATGGCAATAGCGGTGGATTCCTACAATAATGCCACTGTCATTTTTGTTTTCGACGTTCTCTGTTCTCCTAGGGCTCCTAAACCTGAAGGATACCATCAGTTCTAAGCTGTCCTCAGTGAAAAGCCCATCTGCAATGGCAGAGAATGAAGAGGAAGAGAGAAGGCTTTGATGATTCCGGGCTTCAGATTTCCCTGAAGTCAGTTTCCTTCTTGTACCTTCCATGTTTGTTATTTAAGCCAAAGAGTTTCTATGAAAATTTGGGATATTCAATAATGCTTGAGATGAATTTTGTAAGATGAACAGAAAATGCCCCAGGGTATGTGCTGTGTATGTGGACACTGGGAGCATCAGGGCCAGAAGAGAGCTGGCAGTGGTCCGGAGGCGGGGGAGGTTTGGCACTGACATGCAAGGAGGAGGGCGTGCACAGGCACCTGCAGAGAAAGAGCACGCCTCCTCTGGGGAACCGAGCATAATCCAGTGGGACCTGAGCTTCGGAAGCCTGGATGTGTGCAGCAGGGAAGCAAAGGGTGGGAAGGCGCTCCCTGCGTACCAAGCACTGCTCTTGGCATTTACACGCATTATCTTAGTTCCCTCTAATCCTCAGAGCAACATTACGAGAAACTTACTATGATTACGTCCCTGTGTTACCTACTATAAAACTAAGGGACAAGGACAGGCAGCTTCACGAGCACAAGAGCTTCAAACTCTGGCAGCTGGGTTGTAGTGTGTGTTCATAATCCCTGTGCTACAGTAGCCTTCCAATGAACCTGAGGAGGTAGAGAAAGTCCAGGTCAAGAAACTTCTGGCCAGCTCTGTAAAAAGCTGTGGGGAGACATCAAAGGATGTCTCCAAACTGAGGATGAAACTGTAAGAAAGTTGTTTCAGATTATTCTGACTCTAAATAGTAGGGACAATAAATTGGAACAATGAAAATGATTCCAAGCAAGGAAGCCACTTAGGAAGACTTTCAACCATCAGGTAAAAGCTGATGGGTAGTTTACTACAGACAGTGTCAGTGGGAATGGAGAGGAAAGAGTGACTTAAGGGATATTTGGGGGCACAATTGCTAGGACAGGAACTAAATATATAGTCAGGTTTTTTTCTTCTTCTTCTTCTTTAATCTAATATCTGGACCAATTCTATTCCTATTAGTTATCTCATTACTTAATGTTAATTCAGAGTTCCAAGAGCCCAGACCTAGATGTCGTCCTTTAAGCCATTCAGGTATCTAGTTTTGTAATATTCCTTCACACTTCGACCAGAAGCCAAGATTGGGTGATAAGAACACAGAGAGTCCCGATTATTGGCATCTTAACATTCTCACACCCTATGTTTTTCTGGCTTGAGCCATAAGTCATCCTTTATCAAACACAGTCCTATTCTTCAGTGCCTCCACTGGGACACTTTCTAGTTCTTCAATTCAGGGACCATAGTGTGAAACTGTAACTTAGAGTCACCTTTTCTGACTTTGGGATGTGAAAAAGCTCACGGCAGGAACTAAAATTTTCTACCTTTCTCCACAAAGCGCTATTACTGGGGAAAGTACTTGCTGGGTTCCCTTTGAAGCTTCCAGTGTTACCTTTGACAGCGTGACGATGAACCCCTGGATGTAACAGCAGCTGCTCTTGGAAGACAATGAAACTAAACCCCCTCCAGTGGGGAAGTGGGGAAGTGAAGGTCCTAGTTGGTCGCAGAGCTGGTCCTATTACAGTTTCATCCAGTAGCCCCTACGCCATGATGAACAGAACCTAAAATGATATTTGTCTTGGAAGTACACCTCAGCTCTAGCTTCCTCAAATAGGACTATTAATAACACCACTTCTCTCAGTTAAATATGTGAAGAATCATGGAAGGCTGTAGTTCACACATCACAGTTTTCCAGGGACAACACATAGAATCTCTCAAGCACAGCTCCAATGAAAAGAAGTAACAAGCTAAAATCAAAATGTATGACAAGTAATTCTATGGGGCACCAATTTAAAATCTTCCAAAGATGCATGCCTTGAGAGTCTGCTCAATTTAGAGGTGGATTTTTAGGTTATCGAGAGAAATATCTGGGCTGACCATCCTTCAAGAATCTTTCCCTAAATAATGTTTCTGTCAGGAAAAACCTCGGAAAGTTAGGGAGCTACAGTGAGCTCAAGAAGGGGCTAAAATGCAAATAAGTTGTTTGCATGTTTGTTTAAGCTACAGCTGTAAACGGAGGGAAGAAAAGAAACATAAGAAGGAGATTAAATTTGTTAGAAAGATGAGTCGTCCAGAGCCCTAAAAAATTAAAAGTTTAACCAAGGAAAGATGTGCATCTGCTTTTTAATAAGCTCTAGTCTTAGGCCATTTAAATTAAGACAGAAGTTTACAGAATTTTATTTTTAAAAAACTAAAGAGGGCTTCCCTGGTAGCGCAGTGAGAGTCCGCCTGCCGATGCAGGGGACACGGGTTCGTGCCCCGGTCCGGGAGGATCCCGCATGCCGCGGAGCGGCTAGGCCCCTGAGCCATGGCCCCTGAGCCTGCGCGTCCGGAGCCTGTGCTCCGCAACAGGAGAGGTCACAACAGTGAGAGGCCCGCGTACCGCAAAAAAAAAAAAAAAAACTAAAGAAAGGTTGTTTTTATTTAAAAATAAATGACAGCAATTATTGTGTGAAAGAGACCTACTTCAGCTTTCCTTGTCAAACCTCTCCTCCATTCCAACCTGCCTATTTCTTGCACATATCATGTGACCAAATCCTTCTGCATTTAGATTATATATCTACTTTTCCATCAGGTTTTGATTAAAGACAAACGTCAATTAGTCAAGATCATTCTAAATAAAAACTGCCTTTATATAATTCTAGATTAAATTTTAAAACATTTTACTCACTCGGGATCAGATAATGTGGCATATCTGTAAGTTTCCCTGCAGTGATTAATATTCACGATAAAGTTCAACCTTAGTTAAAAATCAGTTAAAATTAAGTAATTGCTTAGTGGAAACAACTCATTTAATGAAAGATATTTTTTAAGCCCCTGCAGCATGAATTGTCCTTTGGGGGATAAGTAAAGCTTCCCAGAACTGCTAATGTTCATTCTATAGGTGTTTGTGAAACTTATCAAGTATTCAAAGTGCAAACACACACATCTTTGCTCCATCAATATTTATAGCCTGAAAACACATTATTGTTGCAAATATGTCAGGACAATGAAAAATATCCATTTACAATGGGAATATATAACAAAGGGCAGTTGAACAATATAATCTATTTCTATCATTTATTGAATGACTCATAAGTAATAAGAAATGAAGCTACAAGTAAGTTATGAAGGTCATTTCCTCTCATGCATGAAAAAACATAAATTGTTTATATCATTACCTGCTCCAGGACAGTCTATCCATTGAGGATTCTGAATATTATGAGCCAGATGTCTGGGCTTTGTACTGTGGAGCACCCATACTGGCATTCAGTAGGCCACGGCCATGTGCAGATTGCACAGGGTATCAGAGAGAGTAAAGACAAGGTTTAGACTTGTCTGAAGTGCCTGCACTTTTCTGTATTTAAACTTACGCTAATATGTCATTTGACCCAGCTATAGATGGAGTCAATCTCCATCTGATACAAACCAGATTGGACCCTAGTAGCTATCATTAGGATGAATGATAATAATAATAGCTTGCATTTACATTATTAATCATTTTAAAGTACTTTAAAAAGTATCATTTTAAGAACACTTTAGAATGTTCCTCACATAAGCATTAATATTCCATTTTAACACTTGAGAAAACAGAGGCTCAGAATGGGTATTCAATTTACCAAAAGTCCCACAGCCAGTAAGCTTCTAAAACAGGAGTCCAAGAATCTAAATCCTGGATTCATCCACTTTCAGCTACACCATGGTTCCTCTACAGAAGTAATAATACAAATTACTAACAGTTACTGGGTGTTATAATCACTTTGCATGGATTTCTACATTTAATTCTTTCAACTATCCATAGAAGTAGGTAATTAATAAGCCTGTTTTACGTATGAGGTGACAGGCACAGGGAAGCTAAGAAACTCCTCATAGGTGGCAAAGATGGATTTTAAATTAGGTATCCGTTAATCCAGGAGTGTGATTTTAAATAATGCACTGTAGAAAGAGCAACATTGTTACCTAGGCCCCGGTTTCTGAACTGTTAACACTGCACATCACTTCCATATGTTAACATGCAGATCGTTATTCAGTAGGTCTTGGGTGGCTTCTGAGCTTCTGCATTTTCCACAGACTCCCAGGTGATGCCAATGATGCTCCCGGGTCATTAGCACCTATCACCTGATGGTTTTTATACTCATAACTTACTTAGAGATACTTTCCTCCTAATTTTTTTTTTTTTTTTTTTTTTTTTTTGCATTACGCGGGCCTCTCACTGTTGTGGCCTCTCCCGTTGCGGAGCACAGGCTCCAGACGCACAGGCTCAGCGGCCATGGCTCACGGGCCCAGCTGCTCCGCGGCATGTGGGATCCTCCCGGACCGGGGCACGAACCCGTGTCCCCTGCATCGGTAGGCGGACTCTCAACCACTGCGCCACCAGGGAAGACCGCTCCTCTTAATTTTTTTAATCTACTTTTCAGTCTTCTCTCTCTCTCTTACTCTCTCTCTCTTACTCATCATTCACTTTTTTTTTTAACAGTTCCCCAAAGTTTGATTTATTCAGAATAAAAAACCAAAAGACAACCCACATGTCTGGCCATTGAGGCATATTGAAGAGAAGCTTCCAATAAATGGGCATTCTCTCTCTGGGTCTTCTTCCCAAATGTAAATGAAAATCACGTTTGGAATCCATCTTTTACCCACCCTTCCACCTCACCCAACCTTGACTGTATGTACAAATGATGGACCATTAAATATGTCCATATTCGACTAGATGCTCTTTTCAGAGTTCAAATGGCCTAACACACAGGTCCAGGAAAAATCATCAGTGAATCCCAATTGAGGAGCCTTAACTCATAGTCTGTTTTTTTTTTTTAAACGGGTTAATAACATTATATAAGTGTCATATGTACAATTGCAACTTCTGCATACACTACAGCATGCTCACCACCAAAAGTTTAGTTTCCAACTGTCATCATACAGTTGACCCCCTTTACCTATTTTGCCCTTCTCCATCCCTTCCCCTCTGGTAACCATTACTCTGTTCTCTGCATCTATGTGTTTGTTTTTCTTTGTTTGTTTATTTTACTCCACATGTAAGTGAAATCATACGATATTTGTCCTTGTCTGACTTATATCATTTAGCCTAATGCCCTCAAAGTCCATCCACATTGCTGCAAATGGCAAGATTTCATTTTCAGGTAGGAAAAAAAAAAGCTTACAAAGATCCCTATCTAAGTATAAATAAAACCTTTCCTTAAAATAAGAATTTCCACTGCCAGCTGGACAATATGCTTCCATTTTTGTCCCTCATAGTGTTAGCAAAACAGAAAACAAAATACATTTAAAAGTAGGGGAATGTGGAGATAAACCCACACACATATGGTCACCATATCTTTGATAAAGGAGGCAGGAAGGTACAGTGGAGAAAGGACAGCCTCTTCAATAACTGGTGCTGGGAAAACTGGACAGGGACACGTAAAAGTATGAGATTAGAACACCCCCTAACACCATACACAAAAATAAGCTCAAAATGGATTAAAGACCTAAATGTAAGGCCAGAAACTATCAAACTCTTAGAGGAAAACATAGGCAGAACACTCTATGACATAAACCACAGCAAGATCCTTTTTGACCCACCTCCTAGAGAAATGGAAATAAAAACAAAGATAAACAAATGGGACCTAATGAAACTTAAAAGCTTTTGCACAGCAAAGGAAACCATAAACAAGACAAAAAGACAACCCTCAGAATGGGAGAAAATATTTGCAAATGAAGCAACGGACAAAGGATTAATCTCCAAAATTTACAAGCAGCTCATGCAACTCAATAACAAAAAAACAAACAATCCAATCCAAAAATGGGCAGAAGACCTAAACAGACATTTCTCCAAAGAAGATATACAGATTGCCAACAAACACATGAAAGAATGCTCAACATCATTAATCATTAGAGAAATGCAAATCAAAACTACAATGAGATATCATCTCACACCAGTCAGAATGGCCATCATCAAAAAATCTAGAAACAATAAATGCTGGAGAGGGTGTGGAGAAAAGGGAAGACTCTTGCACTGCTGGTGGGAATGTAAATTGATACAGCCACTATGGAGAACAGTATGGAGGTTCCTTAAAAAACTACAAGTAGAACTAGCATATGACCCAGCAATCCCACTACTGGACATATACCCTGAGAAAACCATAATTCAAAAAGAGTCATGTACCAAAATGTTCATTGCAGCTCTATATTTACAATAGCCAGGACATGGAAGCAACATAAGTGTCCATAATCGGATGAATGGATAAAGAAGATGTGGCATGTATATACAATGGAATATCACTCAGCCATAAAAAGAAACGAAATTGAGTTATTTGTAGTGAGGTGGATGGACCTAGAGTCTGTCATACAGAGTGAAGTCAGAAAGAGAAAGACAAATACCGTATGCTAACACATATATATGGAATCTGAGAAAAAAAAAGATGTCATGAAGAACCTAGGGGCAGGACAAGAATAAAGACGCAGACGTAGAGAATGGACTTGAGGACACGGGGAGGGGGAAGGGTAAGCTGGGACGAAGTGAGAGAGTGGCATGGACATATATACACTACCAAACGTAAAATAGATGTCTAGTGGGAAGCAGCCGCATAGCACGGGGAGATCAGCTCGGTGCTTTGTAACCACCTAGAGGGGTGGGATAGGGAGGGTGGGACGGAGGGAGACGCAAGAGGGAAGAGATATGGGAACATATGTATATGTATAACTGATTCACTTTGTTATAAAGCAGAAACTAACACACCATTGTAAAGCAATTATACTCCAATAAAGATGTAAAAAAAAAAAAAAAAAGTAAAAGAAAAGTAGGGGATGGGCTTCCCTGGTGGCGCAGTGGTTGAGAGTCTGCCTGCCGATGCAGGGGACGCGGGTTCGTGCCCAGGTCCGGGAAGATCCCACATGCCGCGGAGCAGCTGGGCCTGTGAGCCATGGCCACTGAGCCCACGCGTCCGGAGCCTGTGCTCCGCAGTGGGAGAGGCCACAGCAGTGAGAGGCCCGCGTACCGAAAAAAAAAGTACGGGAATGTGAACATAGAAAAAAACATATAAGGGGACTATCCTTCCACTATTGAAAATTGTAAGAAAAGAATCAAAAGACTGTATTGTAAACACAGAATGGAATCGGGAGTATTGACCTGAAACAAACAGACGGCCAGATGTTCTCCAGCAATGTCGGGTTTATTTGGGATCAGTAGAGAGTTGCAGTTTGGGGTTTGCAACCATGGCGAGCCACGTGCAAGTCCCTGCACAGCGAGGGAAGGAGAACACCCTCCTAGGGAGGACAAGTAGGTTGGCAGGGCTATAGTGTCGTCTGTAGCTCTGCACTGACTGAGTCCTTGCCAGGAAAGGAGTCGTCTTTCATTTTCCTGTCGGGCCCTGCTTTAGTCACAGGGTGTGAGAGCTCCCCCTTCTGGTCTCCCAATTTTATTTAATTGAGGTTTTCATTTATTAATTTTTTTTTTTTTGGTTACCGGACTGTATTTCTTAAAGCAGCTCGGTACATGGATCCGTGGGAACCGGAATCTGCTGGCACACAAATCTGGTCATGCAGGATGAGAACATTTATTTGGGTGCTAGTGTACTTTGTTGGAGGGACAGCCAGTCATGTTCCAAGGGGGGACCCTGAGGTAACACCGTCCATTACTGGCACTCTCAGCTCGAGTCCCCTCTCCTGCATCTCAGGACCCACCTGCCTGCGACTCTAGGATTCTGCCCTCTGCCGGGCTGATGTACCCCAGTTCAGAGGGCCAGGAAAATGCTTCCTTTTCTTTTAAAATCAATGGACTCAGAGGAGAGGTATGTCTACCACAAAAGTTCAAGTGCTGTGTTGACTTGATCACGGCGTTACGTTAATAGTGCTTGGGAAGCTGTGCCTTTTTCCGTCTGTTGTGTTTCCTTTCCTTGTGTCCACAGGGAATCTGTCCTCATCCCTCTCTGCACAGCTTGAACAAACAAGGTAAAATGCATACAGTGAGGCTTCTACTTAGTATATTTTGTATATACAGGACGTTCTTAATCTATATAGAGAGATTTGCAATCCCCTATGTGTGGCCCTTAATTAACAAAACACTTTACTTACAGTTAGATTTTTATCAATTTAAAGGGAGAATTTTGTTTCCTTTGTTACCTAATTCTTAAATATAAGGTAAAGAGAAGCCCAACTCTTCCCAGTTACTTACCTAATGGGTCTGAGTTCAAGACACTATTTAACACAGGGCTTCAGGGGATAATCTTGCTCTTTGCAGTCCTGATTCAGACGTAGGCAAGGTCCAGCCTCTCAATGCAGCATGGCTGCTTTTCTTCTTCCTTTTGGTCCATGCAGATGGGTAGATGAGAAGATGCCCATCCCTTCCTATCCCATCCCCACCTCTTTTTCTCTCCTTCCTTCTTTCTTTTACACTCTGATAGATCTTTTAGTTGGCAGCCCTGAATGGGGGTTTTATCAGACTTAGTAAAAAGCTTTTTATAAATTGAAATAAATGGCATTCTTGTTAATTGTAACAAACAACTCTTTGATAGAAGTTTTATTTTCCTGCATGTCTCTACGTATCATATCTTGGAAAGCCCTAGAAAGAGCTTACAGTATGGAATTTTGACATACCTAGGTACTGGGCCCTAGGAATTACGTTAATGACATAATAGCGCCAAAACACCACCTAAATCATAGCATTATGGAACATTTTACAGTAACTACCATTTACAATATTTTAAATATGTTCATATGATTATAATGGATCTCTTCCCAGGTATCTTAACAATGATTTCGTGGTGGGAGGAATCACATAAAAGACACACAGAATAAAAAAAAAATGACAGTAGTATGACTCATTATACTTCTTGAGTTATTTATAAATATATACAAGCTACAGTCTGTTAGTCACCACCTCTTAACATTTCCTGTCCATAAGAATTTTCTTGTCTGATCCCTAACCTTGGGTCCAATTTCTAGGATTAAACTGACCCTTTTGATGGGTTTCAGGCTTGTGTTCAAGTTGACAGCCTTTGTGTGACAACAAACACCAGGTTTCCAAGTTCAAAGTCATTTTTCAAAGTCAACCCACAGTCATGTTCTGCTTTGCCTTAAACTTGCACCAGACCTAATGCCATTTGATTTTAGGCTAAATTCTTGAATACTGAATAGAGTAGAGAGGTTGAGTGTTTTTGATACAGCTATAGGATAAAACAATCCTAGCAGGATGGAAGGACACAAATGCAGAATGTCACCTATGGATATAGCAACAAAACTTGGTCTGAACCTTCCAGCAGAGTTAATGGAAGAGAAATAATGGAAAAACCAGGAAACAGGAACAGAACTTAATTTATCTATGCAGGTAGATTATTATAATTTGCATGTGTGTACCACTTACTCCCTTGTAGGTTGGCAAATAAACACAAACCAAAAACCACCTTAGTGCATTGATAATATACACTAAACAACTTCTATACTCTGTGCTGAGTCTAAAATCAGGTAAGGAAATGTTCTCTAAGGAAAGTGATAACAGGATGGTATCAGCTGTAGCTAATGCTGGTGGTATCAGGGAAGATATGGTAGGTGAGAGAGGGAAAGTAGACCAGCTCCCACCCTAACTTCCTTTTGAGCCTTATCTCAAGGACTTTTTATGACACAGCAACAGTTTCTCTCTGGAAAATTGATGACTAGCCTCATACACTTCCACGATAAATGTTTATTTAAAAAAGAAAATTCAAACATTTGTTAACAATTGCAAGAGTAACTAAAATTGTGGTATCTTATTGCTTTGGGTTTTCAGAACATCCAAAGCTTTTTTGGTCATTCGTTTGCATTAGTTTCAGGCATTACATGTCATTGAAATGAAAAGTGGTGTAGAAATATACCTGAATATAAACCACTTTCCTCCCAACATCTTTATCTCTAGCTATGTTTAGGTGTGAGAAATACTGCATTTCATTAGTGTCTTTCAATCCACCTGACTCCGAATCAAAGACCATGGTTCAGGTCTGCGTGTTTGTGTCCCTCTCTCACTATTTCCTGTGCTGAAATCCTAACCCCCAAGGTGATGATATTAGGAGATGGGACCCTGGGAAATGGGATTAGTACCCACAGAAAAGAGGTTCCAGAGAACTCTCCTGGCCCTTCCACCTTGTGAGATTACAGGAAGGAGGCTGGCCAGCCAGGCCATCCCCAGACACCAAATCTGCTGGTGGCTTGATCTGGAGACTTCCCAGCCTCCACAACTGTGAGAAATAAATGTTGCCGATAAGCTACGCTGTCTGTAGCACTTTGTGACAGCAGCCTGAACAGACTAGACAGCCATATCTGCCTTCCACATCCCACCAGGACTGTAGAAGTCCTGGCACAATTCCAGTTCAGTGGGGGAGGTCCTCCGCTCTTGGGTTATTAGTGAGGCTGCTTCAAGTTGACCTCCATGCCATCTGGGAACATGGGATTCTTGGATGCAGCTGGAGATCCTTTGCCTAGTGCGTTCTGAGTGCTCCTGTCCTCCACTTGCATCTAAAGTCTTGATTTTCCCACCTCTATGAGGAAGTGGGGCTAGATCCTAGAAGACTTTCCTCTCCCAGGCTTCTTAAGATAAAATCCCTTTCTTTCCATCTCCTTGACCTCAACTATTTTCTCCTTCTGCCTTCATTCTTAGACCCAGCTAGCTTCATTTTCTCAATGCGATTTGGCTTTTACAAAATAGAGGTCAAACCTTGACTTTGTACTACACCTGCGTTCTGTCCTTCCAAAAAAATATTCCTGAAGCAGTGAAGCCTAAAAACAACTCTAATTGTAGAATGCCAGAGAGGAAAATACAAAGACAAAAATACAAACTACTGTTTTAATTAATTACTCTGTAAGCATTTTATCTTTATAAAATTTTTGAAGTGGATGTTAGCTGGGTATACATTTAACACAGAAAGGCATAATTAAAAGAGAATTTTCATTTAATGCACACCTCAGTCAGTAGTAAATCCTCCAAAAAATTCAGGAAGTTAATTGGAACATTCTGAACACCTGTTCTCATATGCGCCCATATTTACAGGTGACAATATTCTTAATATCATGTGCTCATTTCATGTAAAACACCATAACACTATAGTAAGCTAAGTCAACCAGAAACTGAATAAAATATATAAAATCATATTTTATACAATGAAGAAAAACAAGGTTATCAAAGAAGTTATGTTTTGTATAAAATAAAAAAAACATATTTCCCTCACCAGAGACTCAGGGGCCCTAATGTATTATGTTGTTGAGATTTGAAAGCCTCATTCCAGCTTTGATTAACACTCTTGCATACAACAATCAATGCCTTAAAATGAAAACCTAGTTTCCTCTTTTCTTCTTTTGTACAACATTGCTTTCTCTCATGTACCACTTAAAATTCAAGTAGGTTTTTTTTTTTATTACTAAGGTCACATTATAAAATAGCACGTAAGATGAAAGTAATAGAGTATAGCCAAAGAGGGGTGTGAAAATAAACACATCAGAAGCCAGGCTGCTTGAGAGCAGGTTCTGAGGTGCTCATTTTCGTGGGCTCTTTAAGGTAGGCTGACAGGAACAATCAGTCGCCTCATCGATCACTGACAGAACCTTAAGAAGAACGGATGACATACAAAATAGCAAATGCCACCGAAATTAAACAAAGTGCTGGAAGAACAATTAACATCTTTGGGGATGAAAATGCCCAGGAGGAACATGGCTAATTTTAGGGCACAAAACCAAACTTGAATGACATCTTTATCTCAACAGCAGTGATGCCCACAAAATAAATATCACGATTCTACCTACAAGTCTGGTTGTGTGTTTTCATATCATTTCACAACATCATCAGTTTCTGATCAGTTGCAGGAAGATATACTTGCATGTCTCAAGAACTCTCATGGCTTTTAGGTGGCACAGATAATTTTAGACCTCACCCCAGTCCCATGACAGGAATATAGTGTATCAATAAATAATTGGATGAATTCTTCTTAAGCGGAGTTGAGTCAGGAAGGATTCCCACCCTCTATGAAAATGACTCTGTAGCTGGAGAGTGAAATCTGAAAGCCTTAGAAAGCTCCCAGGGGGCAGGGTGCTACCATGTTCTTAAAGCAGGAGTTCCGCAAAATCTCCAAACTACAAAAATGCTGACAGATAATACAATGAAAAACCTTATTGATTATCGAGATCATGAAGTTTGTAGCATAATTCAACTTTGTGTTCATATATAATCAATAAAAACAGTAAGGCATAGAAAATAGCATATTTTGAGTATTAAAATTTATATTGATGGATTTCACTCAACCAGTATTTTTTTAATTAATTAATTTATTTTTTTTGCGGTATGTGGGCCTCGCGCTGTTGTGGCCTCTCCCGTTGTGGAGCACAGGCTCCAGATGCGCAGGCTCAACGGCCATGGCTCACGGGCCCAGCCGCTCCGCGGCATGTGGGATCCTCCCGGACCGGGGCACGAACCCGTGTCCCCTGCATCGGCAGGCAGACTCTCAACCACTGCGCCACCAGGGAAGCCCACTCAACCAGTATTTTAAAATATATTTCCAGGTGCTTCAGTATTTTTCCTTTTTGATAATTTATGCTATTATTTTCTAACGTAATTCCATACTTGATGGGGGAACAAAAATAGATATGTGTGGTGGGTCTAAAAACAGAAAAGCAGAGTGAACAGTAAAATGGTCTCATGTTGATCTTAAAGTAAGACCATTTCATATGCTTCTAATTCCAAAATAAAGAAACAAAAACTCATCACTCAACCCTTATATTCTCTGTAATATTCCTTCCATATTTCCTATAATATAAGAATAATGTAATCTTATAAAGTGTTTTAGCTAATACAGCTTTTAATAAGAAAATACCTATTTTATCACTCTCTATA
This sequence comes from Hyperoodon ampullatus, assembly GCF_949752795.1. Taxonomy (NCBI): domain Eukaryota; kingdom Metazoa; phylum Chordata; class Mammalia; order Artiodactyla; family Ziphiidae; genus Hyperoodon; species Hyperoodon ampullatus. The sequence continues at coordinate 33,601,913 of NC_136933.1, forward strand.
CTACCTTTTGGGTGTAATTATTGCAAAGCACAAATTGAATGCCCTCATCTCTACATCTCCAATGAACTACCAGCAAGTAATTAAAAGCATTCAGCTTTTAGACACAGTGTAAAGCTACAGCATACTCTATTATTTTCTTGTTAGTTTAATACATGCAAATCTTCAAACAATATTTAACTATATATTAAATGAAAATAAAGCACCAATTAATCACTGGCTTAAAGTTAGAAATTCAGCTTGTCTAAAAGAAATTCTTTTCCAAAAGAAATAATTTGCTTAATATTTTAATCCTTGCCTAATATTTTAAACATAACAATATTTATTATTTTATAGTTTATATTGAGTAATAAAAGTAAAGTGTGAGCTTGTTCACTCAAATGTCAGGTATTCAGATTTTTTTCACGGCAAGAATAAAGTTACCCAAACTCATTCAGCAAAGCAGCCATATCACAAACTTACATGTGCAGCGTTCTAATGAAAAAGAAATTCTTTAAACCAAAAATTTGATTTATCCAGAAATCTATTCGTACCATCCTGTCACCTTTTCTTATCAACTCTTATACAATTCAAATCTAAGTCAAGTAAAAGCTAATCCAGAGACTGTCCTGTCACTGCAAAATATATACATGGAAATTATGCTTCAGGACCTGAGCTGTCATCTGCTTTACTTACAACATTAAAGATCTTCATTAATATGAGTTTGTTGCTTAGCTATGAAACACCTTTCCTATGTTGCCACGAAGATAAGTAACTTGCAGTTTTCTAATTATAATTTTCCCAATTAATGGCTGGAACCTACTAGATTACAGATAGAATAAGCATAATCATATTTATCCAAATGTGTGATTAGAAAGCCACAAGAGGAAGATGGCCCTAAAACACATCAGGCGTTGTTAAATGTGGGGGTGGGGAAAAGCGGTGGGGAGCAAAATCCTCCCCAGTTAAGAACCACTAGTCTAGGTAGATGGAATCTATACAAGACAGAGAAACCAGGGAAGCTTCTGATGTGCACTGGGGCAGATGGGGGGTCTTAAAAGCAAAGCCCCTTTAGAGTGTGGGAGTTCCAGCAAACAAATGAAAGGTATCTGCCGATTTTGAACCTGCAGCGACATAAATCTACATAAACCTGTTAAGCTTGAAATATCCCAGGATTAGAATTTTCAGAGCCCAGAAGACAAGAGACCTGCCAGGAAGAGCCTCTTCTAGGCCAGAAAGGTACATGAAACTGCTCAATCTTATGATACTTAGAAGAAAAGTCCCTCTGGAGGACAGGCCTGCATTAAATGCACCAGATCTCCGACTCAAGACACTTGCCAGATTTTGAAGTTTCTTGAGGTGGGAGGCTGAAGAGCTAGATTCAAAACTCCCAAAGGACCCAGCTGAATCTCACACAGGGTCCAAAGGCATACCAATCAAAATTTCAGGAGGACTACATCCAAGAAATAGGAACAAGGCAAGCATGAAGTAAGCCTAAACCGTAACTACAGCTGCTTGACTCGGTTCAATGCCAAATTGGATTTAACTTCAATCATTCTTTCTGCCTAACACAGCAGAGGAAAATAACATTTTCAGGCACACAAAAAACATTCTCTGATGCTAGAAATGTTCTTTATCTTCATCTAAGGGGTGGTTACATGTGGGCACAGATAGATATGTATATACTTGTATATTATATATACATATATATAATATTCAACTTTAAGATTTTAGTGTACTTCTCTGCATTGTTATACCTCAATTAAAAAACATAATGATAATAGTAATAACCATAATTCTGAATTAAGTACCCAAAAATGCATCATCCAAAACAAAGCTAGGTTCTTGAAAATAACATATATCTAATCATCCCACCCCCTCACCATTCCAGCGCCGTGACTTACCTACTCCTGCCTGAATTCCATGTTCCTTATTCCCTTGCTTTATTTAGTTTCATTATGTCTATTTGTATTCCTAAATTATATATATATATATATACACACACATATATATACATACATACACACACACACACACAAACCAGGTTTAATGAGCTGCATTTTACATGAGATGTTTAAATTCGTTTGTCTTTCTCACTGTGCGTCAGTACCTTACAAGTAGTAAGCCTCAAGGTCAATGGTTTGTAGCAATTATTCCCGGATGGTATTTATCTCATGGATAGACTTATTTGCTCTAAATAGATTTTTCAGGCCATTTTTTTTGGGGGGGGGATTCTCCCCTTCAGGAAAAGTTGGAGTGTCTTTTCTGTCCTCCATACATACTATGTTACCTCTAATGGCTATAATCAAATTGTCTTTTATTCCTTGATTTTAATATGATCATATCTTATCAGTAATTTCTTCCATCCCATTCGTTTTATTTTAAACACATTATATATTGCCCCTCTTTTCTAAATTGTCCATTAGTACAATAATGGTATTAGGTTGGTTCTCATTTTGCTTTCATAGCTCTGTAATCTTATTTCAACACATTCTTTTGTTTTATCAGTTTGTATTTGAACGAAATGGTTTACTGAATACATATTAAATTCAATTTGTCTATGAAATAAATCACAACTGGGAAATCTGCTTCTGTTCCTTGAATTACACTTTCTCTTCCTGATTAGATTTCTCAGCTGCATTTTGCACATTTCACACACTTTCTCTGTCTCTTTCTCCCTCTTCCATCTTCTTATTATGGGTTTAGACATTTTACTTTCATTGAAAAATAATGATAAATTTTCCTTAACATCATTCCCAACTTTCCCATCTTTTCTGGGACCAGACTCTTCTAAACATTAAGCCTTGGTTTGAGTTTCACTTTTAATCAATTTTCTTTAGCCCAAGAAATAACTGTGCTCAAGAAAAATGATATCAAAGCAAAAAATGCTGACAGGTTAATAACAGGAAGAAGTTCAGGTGATGGTAATATTAATAATAACAACAGTAACACTTACCCTGAAATTTAATGGAGGATTTTCTTTCTCATATTATTCCTTATAACAGGTTGAGGTACCCATTCTAGTAGTCTTTATATTTCTGAGAGAAGGACCTCCATGAACATGAACTTGGCTTGAAGAAATTGTAGACTATGACCTAGTAATTATGGTAATTAACTAAATCTCTGAAACAGCTGGGTTATTTAGTTCATTTTTCACTTCCATCCCCAAAGTATCCAACTACCTCCTTTCTGTCCCAAGGTTTGCCTGAGAAGGGCTGCAGGGGAAGGTGTTACAGGTAGAGAGGAGCTCATGGAAGCTGCAGACCACAAAACAGAGCATCGCTCACTCCCACAACCATCCAAAGCTTGACTGCCCAGTTCCTTTCCCAGAGCTCTCATAATAATGAAATACGTGCTCAGTCTGTGGTCTAAAAGAAAAGGTTCTCATAATCGAATCCATTTGTCAGTGCAAATTTCAAATGAAGTCTGATAGATTCTTTTGTTTGTTTGTTTATTAAGGTCAATTGAGATTTTTTTTTGAATTTTTGAATTTTATTTTATTTTTCTATACAGCAGGTTCTTATTAGTCATCAATTTTACACATCAGTGTATACATGTCAATCCCAATCACCCAATTCAGCACATCACCATCCCCACCCCCCCGTGGCTTTTCCCCCTTGGTGTCCATACGTTTGTTCTCTACATCTGTGTCTCAACCTCTGCCCTGCAAACCACTTCATCTGTACCATTTTTCTAGGTTCCACATATATGCGTTAATATACGATATTTGTTTTTCTCTTTCTGACTTACTTCACTCTGTATGACAATCTCTAGATCCATCCACGTCTCAGCAAATGACCCAATTTCGTTCCTTTTTATGGCTGAGTAATATTCCATTACATATATGTACCACATCTTCTTTATCCATTTGTCTGTTGATGGGCATTTAGGTTGCTTCCATGACCTGGCTATTGTAAATAGTGCTGCAATGAACATTGGGGTGCATGTGTCTTTTTGAATTATGGTTTTCTCTGGGTATAAGCCCAGTAGTGGAATTGCAGGAGCGTATGGTAATTCTATTTTTTGTTTTTTAAGGAACCTCTATTCTGTTCTCCATAGTGGCTGTATCAATTTACATTCCCACCAACAGTGCAAAAGGGTTCCCTTTTCTCCACACCCTCTCCAGCATTTGTTGTTTGTAGATTTTCTGATGATGCCCATTCTAACTGGCATGAGGTGATACATCACTGTAGTTTTGATTTGCATTTCTCTAATGATTAATGATGTTGAGCATTCTTTCATGTGTTTGCTGGCAATCTGTACGTCTTCTTTGGAGAAATGTCTATTTAGGTCTTCTCCCCATTTTTGGATTGGGTTGTCTGTTTTTTTGATATTAAGCTGCATGAGCTGCTTGTAAATTTTGGAGATTAAACCTTTGTCAGTTGCTTCATTTGCAAATATTTTCTCCCATTCTCAGGGTTGTCTTTTTGTCTTGTTTATGCTTTCCTTTGCTGTGCAAAACCTTTTAAGTTTCATTAGGTCCATTTGTTTTTGTTTTTATTTCCATTACTCTAGGAGGTGGATCAAAAAAGATGTCACTGTGATTTATGTCAAAGAGTGTTCTTCCTATGTTTTCCTCTAAGAGTTTTATAGTGTCTGGTCTTACATTAGGGCTCTAATCCATTTTGAGTTTATTTTTGTGTATGGTGTTAGGGAGTGTTCAAATTTCATTCTTTTACATGTAGCTGTCCAGTATTCCCAGGACCACTTACTGAAGAGATGGTCTTTTCTCCATTGTATATCCTTGCCTCCTTTGTAACAGATTAGTTGACCATAGGTGTGTGGGCTTATCGCTGGGCTTTCTATCTTGTTCCATTGATCTATGTTTCTGTTTTTGTGCCAGTACCATATTGTCTGGATTACTGTGGCTTTGTAGTATAGTCTGAAGTCAGGGAGTCTGTTCCCTCCAGCTCTGTGTTTTTCCCTCAAGACTGCTTTGCCTATTCGGGGTCTTTTATGTCTCCATACAAATTTTAAGATTTTTTGTTCTAGTTCCTTAAAAAATGCCATTGGTAATCTGATAGGGATTGCATTGAATCTGTGGATTGCTTTGGGCAGTACAGTCATTTTCACAATATTGATTCTTCCAATCCAAGAACATGGTATATCTCTCCATCTGTTGGTATCATCTTTAATTTCTTTCATCAGAATCTTATAGTTTTCTGCTTACAGGTCTTTTGTCTCCCTAGGTAGGTTTATTCCTAGGTATTACATTCTTTTCCTTGCAATGGTAAATGGGAGTGTTTCCTTAATTTCTCTTTCAGATTTTTCATCATTAGTGTAGAGGAATGCTAGAGATTTCTGTGCATTAATTTTGTATCCTGCAACTTTATCAAATTCATTGATTAGCTCTAGTATCTGCAAACAGTGACGGTTTTACTTCTTCTTTTCCAATTTGTATTCCTTTTATTTCTTTATCTTCTCTGATTGCCATGGCTAGGACGTCCAAAACTATGTTGAGTATCAGTGGTGAGAGTGGACATCCTTGTCTTGCTCCTGATCTTAGAGGAAATGCTTTCAGTTTTTCACCATTAAGAATGATATTTGCTGTGGGTTTGTCATATATGGCCTTTATTATGTTGAGGTAGGCTCCCTCTATGCCCACTTTCTGGAGAGTTTTTATCATAAACGGGTGTTGAATTCTGTGAAAAGCTTTTTCTGCATCTATTGAGATGATCTTATGGTTTTTATTCTTCAATTTGTTAATATGGTGTATCACATTGATTGATTTGTGTATAATGAAGAATCCTTGCATCCCTGGGATAAATCCCACTTAATCATGGTGTATGATCCTTTTAATGTGTTGTTGGATTCTGTTTGGTAGTATTTTGTTGAGGATTTTTGCATCTATATTCATCAGTGATATTGGTCTGTAATTTTCTTATTTTGTAGTATCTTTGTCTGGTTTCGGTATCAGGGTGATGGTGGCCTCATAGAATGAGTTTGGGAGTGTTCCTTCCTCTGCAATTTTTTGGAAGAGTTTGAGAAGGACGGCTGCTAGCTCATCTCTAAATGTTTGGTAGAATTCACCTGTGAAGCCATCTGCTCCTGGACTTTTGTTTGTTGGAAGATTTTTAATCACATTTTCAATTTCATTACTTGTGATTGGTCTGTTCATATTTTCTATTTCTTCCTGGTTCAGTCTTGGAAGGTTATACCTTTCTAAGAATTGGTCCATTTCTTCCAGGCTGTCCATTTTATTGGCATAGAGTTGCTTGTATTAGTCTCTTAGGATGCTTTGTATTTCTGCGGTGTCCGTTATAACTTCTCCTCTTTCATTTCTAATTTTATTGATTTGAATCCTCTCCCTCTTTTTCTTCATGAATCTGGCTAATGATTTATCAATTTTGTTTATCTTCTCAAAGAACCAGCTTTTAGTTTTATTGATATTTGCTATTGTTTTCTTTGTTTCTATTTCATTTATTTCTGCTCTGATCTTTATGATTTCATTCCTTCTGCTAACTTTTGGTTTTGTTTGTTCTTTTTCTCTAGTTCCTTTAGGTGTAAGGTTACATTGTTTATTCAAGATTTTTCTTGTTTCTTGAGGTAGGCTTGTATAGCTATAAACTTCCCTCTTAAAACTGCTTTTGCTGCATCCCATAGGTTTTGGATCGTCGTGCTTTCATTGTCATTTGTCTCTTGGTATTTTTTTATTTCCTCTTTGATTTCTTGAGTGATATCTTGGTTATTTAGTAACGTATTGTTTAGCCTCCATGTGTTTGTGTTTTTTACATTTTTTTCCCTGTAATTCATTTCTAATCTCATACTGTTGTGGTCAGAAAAGATGCTCGATATGATTTTAATTTTCTTAAATTTGCTGAGGCTTGATTTGTAACCCAAGATGTGATCTATCCTGGAGAATGTTCCGTGCACACTTGGGAAGAAAGTGTAATCTGCTGTTTTTGGATGGAATGTCCTATAAATATCAATTAAATCTCTCTGGTCTATTGTGTCATTTAAAGCTTGTGTTTCCTTATTAATTTTCTGTTTGGATGATCTGTCCATTGGTGTAAGTGAGGTGTTAAAGTCCCCCACTATTTTTGTGTTACTGTTGATTTCCTCTTTTATAGCTGTTAGCTGTTGCCTTATGTACTGAGGTGTTCCTATGTTGGGTGCATATATATTTATATTTGTTATATCTTCCTCTTGGATTGATCCCTTGATAATTATGTACTGTCCTTCCTTGTCTCTTGTAACATTCTTTATTTTAAACTCCATTTTATCTGATATGAGTATTGCTACTCCAGCTTTCTTTTGATTTCCATTTGCATGGAATATCTTTTTCCATCCCCTCACTTACACTCTGTATGTGTCCGGTCCATAGGTCTGAAGTGGGTCTCTTGTAGACAGCATATATATGGGTCTTGTTTTTGTATCCATTCAGCAAGCCTGTGTCTTTTGGTTGGAGCATTTAATCCATTCATGTTTAAGGTAATTATCGATATGTATGTTCCTATGACCATTTTCTTAATTGTTTTGGGCTTGTTTTTGTAGGTCCTTTTCTTCTCTTGTGTTTCCCACTTAGAGAAGTTCCTTTAGTATTTGTTGTAGAGCTGGTTTGGTGGTGCTGAATTCTCTTAGCTTTTGCTTGTCTGTAAAGCTTTTGATTTCTCCATCGAATCTGAATGAGATCCTTGCCAGGTACAGTAACCTTGGTTGTAGGTTCTTCTCTTTCATCACTTTAAGTATATCATGCCACTCCCTTCTGGCTTGTAGAGTTTCTGCTGAGAAATCAGCTGTTAACCTTATGGGAGTTCCCTTGTATATTAGTTGTTTTTTTTCCCTTGCTGCTTCCAATAATTTTTCTTTGTCTTTGATTTTTTTTTTTTTTTTTTTTTTTTTTTGCGGTACGCGGGCCTCTCACTGCTGCGGCCTCTCCCGCTGCAGAGCACAGGCTCCGGACGCACAGGCTCAGTGGCCATGGCTCACGGGCCCAGCCGCTCTGCGGCATGTGGGATCCTCCCGGACCGGGGCACAAACCCGCGTCCCCTGCATCGGCAGGCGGACTCTCAACCACTGCGCCACCAGGGAAGCCCTTTGTCTTTGATTTTTGAAAATTTGATTACTATGTGTCTCGTCGTGTTTCTCCTTGGGTTTATCCTTTATGGGACTCGCTGCGCTTCCTTGACTTGGGTGGCTATTTCCTTTCCCATATTAGGGAAGTTTTTGACTATAATCTCTTCACATATTTTCTCTGGTCCTTTCTCTTTCTTCTCCTTCTGGGACCCCTATAATGTGAAAGTTGTTGCGTTTAATGTTGTCCCAGAGGTCTCTTAGGCTGTCTTCATTTCTTTTCGTTCTTTTTTCTTTATTCTGTTCCGCAGCAGTGAAGTCCACCATTCTGTCTTCCAGGTCACTTATCCTTTCTTCTGCCTCAGTTATTCTGCTATTGATTCCTTCTAGTGTAGTTTTAATTTCAGTTATTGTATTGTTTATCTCTGTTTGTTTGTTTTTTAATCCTTCTAGGTCTTTGTTAAACATTTCTTGCATCTTCTCGATCTTTGCCTCCATTCTTTTCCCAAGGTCCTGGATCATCTTCATTATCATTATTCTGAATTCTTTTTCTGGAAGGTTGCCTATCTCCATTTCATTTAGTTGTTTTTCCAGGGTTTTATCTTGTTCCTTCGTCTGGTACATAGCCCTCTGCCTTTTCATCTTGTCTTTCTGTGAATGTGGTTTTTGTTCCACAGGCTGCAGGACTGTAGTTCTTCTTGCTTCTGCTGTCTGCCCTCTGGTGGGTGAGGCTACCTAAGAGGCTTGTGCAAGCTTCCTGATGGGAGGGACTGGTGGTTGATAGAGCTGGGTGTTGCTCTGGTGGGCAGAGCTCAGTAAAACTTTAATCCACTTGTCTGCTGATGGGTGGGGCTGGGTTCCCTCCCTGTTGGTTGTTTGGCCTGAGGCGACCCAACACTGGAGCCTACCCAGGCTCTTTGGTGGGGCTAATGGCAGACTCCGGGAGAGCTCATGCCAAGGAGTACTTCCCAGAACTTCTGCTGCCTGTGTCCTTGTCCCCGTGGTGAGCCACAGCCACTGCCCACCTCTGCAGGAGACTCTCCCAAGACTAGCAGGTAGGTCTGGCTCAGTCTCCCCTGGGGTCACTGCTCCTTCCCCTGGGTCCCGATGCGTACACTACTTTGTGTGTGCCCTTCAAGAGTGGAGTCTCTGTTTCCCCCAGTCCTGTCGAAGTCCTGCAATCAAATCCAACTAGCCTTCAAAGTCTGATTTTCTAGGAATTCCTCCTTCCGTTGCTGGACCTCCAGGTTGGGAAGCCTGACGTGGGGCTCAGAACCTTCACTCCAGTGGGTGGACTTCTGTGGTATAAGTGTTCTCCAGTCTGTGAGTCATCCACCCAGCAATTATGGGATTTGATTTTACTGTGATTGCCCCCTCCTACCATCTCATTGTGGCTTCTCCTTTGTCTTCGGATGTGGGGTATCTTTTTTGGTGAGTTCCAGTGTCTTCCTGTCGATGATTGTCCAGCAGCTAGTTGTGATTCTGGTGTTTTCGCAAGAGGGAGTGAGAGCACGTCCTTCTACTCTGCCATCTTGGTTCAAGGCCCCTGATAGATCCTTTCAGATCATGAAACCATCAAAAATAAACAGTATCACCATGATTTACGTATCACCTTTCCACTGTGTCTCTGTCTTAGGATGTACCTGCCCCCGTCTGTGTGTCTTCTGCTCTGTAATCAAGAGAAACTCTGTGATTTCATGTCATCCTTTGAAATGAAGTGCCAGCGTGCTTCAATGTGGAGGAATGCTCTGAAGAGATGGCCAATCTGCTCTTCTGACAAACAACCCCCTCCACCCACACACACGGTGCCCACACATCGCTCACATCTCATATACTGATAGCTGTACCGACAAGTACTGAGGGAAACCTAATCATTACATCACCTACAGTGATCTTAAAGTACATATAAAGTGTACAGTGCACTTGTACATTTAGAGTTAGATTTTAATAAAAGTCCAATGATATACTTTTTTCATTTCACGAACTCAAAATAAGCTACAAAACAACTCTTAAGGAAGATTACCCTCAATATTTCAGATTAAAAATGAAAAACAAACTGAATTCAAAGTTGTCAAATAATCTGTTAAAGATACTCTAGTTATTAAGTAGTAGAGATTGGAATGAAATATTGTCTTATATAATGGACATTTTAAAATTAAGTATTTACTACACTAATATTATAATTTCATAATATTTCTCACTAGAAATGTTCATTAAAAGCATATTACTATCATAAAAACCAATAAATCCAATTTTTATAAGATAACACTGAATTTACCTTTATTTCTAAATTTGTATTTAAATATTTCTGAGAGGTATTTTTATCACACTAGTGTTTTCTTTAACCAGGCGGTTAGAGAAAGGCAAACTATTTTCCTTCAAGTTAAGTGGACTACAGTCAGTTTTGCTCATGTTTTCTCACCTGAGCATATGTATTGATCCATAATTAAATGTGATTCATAACCTTTTTTTTATCTACCTTCAAACATTATGACATAGAAAAGTTGCACTATAACTCAAGGGCATTTCTTTCTACTCCTATTTCTCCAATTAATGTGATTTGCATGGAAACAAAAATGCTTCAGCAGAAATCTTTGGAACAGCTATTGCAGTATTTACATATGCAAATAGATGACATATTAATTTTTAAATATATGAATTGGAAATTGGGTAATATTATGAAAATTTCATTTTTAGATTCAATAAAATGCATACACAGATGTGTATTTCCAATTATTCTGTGCTGGATAAATTTCTTAGTATTCTCTACATGTGCTCTCAGTATTTGGTATTTTTTTTTCCTAATAAAAAATTAAGTATAGTTGTCTATCATAATAAAAGACTAAAGCAATATATAATATCATATTTTCATTTTATATTTCATACTTTTAAATGAACACATAATTTTTCTTATTCAAGGATTATTTATACTGTCAGCATGATATACATTTATTTAAGTTGACCAATCTGATTGTCCATCCTGATTTTGCCCTTATATCTATATATGTGGATCATTAGAAACATGAGAAGTTCCCTAAAAAGGGGGAGGTTTAAGTTGAAAACACAGATTTTTTTCGTTGGTAATCATCCATTCTTTTTTTGCCTCCATTATGTTCTTTTCATGCTACCTTCAACACTCACCTAAAAGTGTGAGAGATCTCACACCTTTATTAGTTTATAATAAAGCAATATTTTGTTGAACTTTCTAGCAGGTATAAATATATAAAAATCCATTAAACATAAAGACATCAAATCTTTTGTTAGTTGAAATTTTGTAGGGAAAAAATGCTTAATGGCATACATTGTTAGTATTGGTATAGCACCTATGACAGCTTGTATTTGTTTATATTTTTTAATGGAACGTCTCCTTCATTAGACCACTAGTGCTATTTGATAGGGACCTTGCTGATTTTACTTATAAATAGACACCAGCACTTAGAATTCAGACAGACTTACAGCTGAATTTCAGCAAACATACTACGAATAAATGAATTTTATTTTTTACCTATGTAATTGTTTAGGAATTCAATATGCATCATAAATATTAACAGCATCAAGTACTAAACTTTATGCAAGTATAATTAGTTTTTTACTAGACATTTGTTGCTTTATCATTTTTTACTCAAAAGATACACTTCAATTGGTTGAATGTCATGCTGTAGTTGCAATGCACGTCTTGAAGACTATAATTTTTCCTTGTACAAAATATAGAACAATTTCTCTTTTCCTCTGTATTTTTAAACCAAGTAAAGCACTATGGATGTAATGGGTGGAGGCAGATGGGTGAGAGCCACCTGGAGACTGGAGAGAAGGTGGTGCTATGGGCTGAATTGTGTCCTGCCCCCAAATTCATACACTGAAGTCCTGAGCTCCAATACCTCAGAATGTGACTGTATGTGCAGATAGGCCCTTTAAAGAGGTAATTAAGTTAAAATTTGGCTGTTAGCGTAGACCTAATAAAATATGACTAGTGTTCTTATTAGGAGAGGAAATTTGGGGACACAGAGATATCAGGGATGGGAGCTTTAGAACTGTCCCAGCAAAATTTTTCCTTTTATATATTTTATTTCCTCACCTTAACATCAATGTAAAATCCATTAAATATCATCTTCAAAATGTATACTTCTCTGTACCCAGTGATTACCCCCAAATTATAAAGCTGATTCTATATAAGGCAGTTTTCTAAAAATGGAGGCACTTCTCCTTCACAAAGCATGAATAACTCAATTAGAATCAGCTCACTGATTGGAATAAGCAGCAAAACTGTTATAATTAAGAAACAGAAGTATCCAAACTGAAAAAAAAATTACTTTAAAAAATTCTCAATCCAAAAACCGAGGATACAGTTTGATTCCTAAATCTATCCCAATGATTCAACAAATCATGTCAGTGCTAATATCCATATACAACCCAAGCTGAAACAGTTTCAGTCTCACTCCTACTTCACTGCTACCTCCAGAGTCTATGCTCCTGTAATTTTTCACCTAGACGACTAAGAAAGCCTCACTTCTCATCTCTTTTCTCCCACCCACGCCCCACCTCATGTAAAATTCTCCACGCATCAGGGTAATATTACCAAAACAGAAATACAATTATTCCCTTATTTATTCAAAACCATAATAATTTCTGATTTTATACAGAATAAAAAAATCTTAATTGCATGGCCTATGAGACCGTAATGAATTGGTTCCATCTGTGGTCCACTGATGACAGAAATAATCTTAGTGCTTTATCTCCCCCTTTGCAATATGTTTTGAAAATCCTCCCAGAAAGGGATAGTCTATTTCCTCATCCGATAAACCTGGGTTGGCCTTGTGACTTACTTCACACAATAAATTGAAGGCAGCAGGGGTGAGTGGGTGACAGTGTCACACCTACAACGTGACAGGCCTTGCAAGTTCCGCTTTCTCCTGGACCCCTACCTCTGTCATAAACATGAGCCTGAGCTGCTTGCCCACAGCAGGATGAGAAACCACATAAAGAGATGAGTCATCCTAGTGGAGTCTGTCCTGAGCCAACTAGCCCCCAGGTGACAGCAGATGAGTAATCAAGCCCAGCAGAGACTAACCTAGTCCTACAGACTCCTGTGAAATAATACATGGTGGTTTTAGGCAACTAAAATTTTAGAGTTGATGTGTTCTGCAGCAATGCCTAACTGATACACCTCTGTACCTTTCCAAGCTCATTTCCTACCAACGGCCATCTCTCCTTTTTCTCTAGTCTCAGTGGCCTTCCTTGAAGTCATGCCTCCTGGTTGTCTCTGGGATTTGTATCTGCTGTTTCCTCTATCTGTAGTGCTCTTCCAGGAGGATTTTCCATGGATTTTTCTCACTTTCTTCCGTCCTCTACTCATATATCATTCCCTCAGAGAGGGTTTCATAATCACTGTTCTTTTTCCTCATCCTGCTATTTTTTTCTGTAACAATTATCCCTACCTGATATAGACTGTCTGTTTATTTTTTTTGTTTTCTCCATACTATCAATAGGGCGTAAGTTCGATGAGTACAGGGATTTTTTACAGTGAGACCTTAAAACTGCCTGGTACATGCCCTCAATGAATAAATCAAAGAAAACTCTGCATTTAAAGAAATGATATATTTGCATATTTAAGAACTATAATATATATTAAAGACATTATATTATTTAGTAAAAAAGAATAAATCTTACATTCTTTTGAAATATCTCCACATAAGAATATTAGCTCAAACAAGAACTATAGAGAAAATTCCCTTATTACCAAAGACAGCTATGACAGATTGAAAAAAAGTATTGTCATCCTTTCTCAGATTTGAATTGACCATTTAAAGATCATGCAGAGACACATCAGAATACTTGATATCATGGTTCGTATGAGAGGGGCCATGATATTTCAGAAAATAATTTGAATAAATATGCAACTGAATGTTTATGATTATTTTAAAACATACTGTTTTAAAGCAACTCACAACTTAAACACTACTGATGCCACAAAGATGACTTCTCCCTTATTAATAAAAATGATGTACAACATGCCATAGTTATACAACCAACAGTTCCCAGAGATCACCTTGGACGTAGAGTCTGAAATAGACCTGGGATTGCCTTCCTTGGCTATTGAGCTTTATGGACCAGCAACTATTCATTCGCTCCTACTTTGTATGGAAAGGATGGCTCCGCAGACACAGAACAGTAGGTTTTCAGCAAGGCTCCCCAGGAACGGGCAGTGATGCTCTCAGTTCAAACTCGTAGGAGCCTCTAGACTTAACCTCTGACCATATCACTTCATGTCACCAGGTAACTCAATTCTCCCAATGCCAGTTTTATGACCTGGCTTAGGATAAGGATACGGGCCCAGTTGAGGAAAATGTAAAATTGTGTCTCAGCGAAGTTTTTTTCCCCTCTCAATACTGTATCGGTAGATTTGCCTTATATTGAAGGTTAGGGAGACAAGAGTAGAGTTGTTTTCATTTTACTGTGACGAAAAAGAGGAAAATGTTTTTTCAAACCAACATACGAATTTAGTTTACCTTCTGCTCGGAACCCAAGGCTCGCACCAAATACAAAGAGGAGTAATACAAAAATCTGGCTGTTTCCACAGAGAGACCGTGAGTTATCATTAGTGAAATCCATTTCACCCGTAACCTGCCTTCACTGTTCAAGGTTTTCATCATTGCTACAAAAGACTCACCTGCCCTCCAAGCAGCTCGTAACCTAAATTAGATGTCTGCCTCAGTTGTCTTCCAGAAACTTGGAGTCAGCTGCGTCCAGTTTGAGCTGAGCCAGCCTGAGACCGGACAGGACCGCGCGCCCTCCCACTGGGCATGCGCGAGCGTCCGCGGCGTGACCTTTTGACGTCAGGGGCCGCAAACTCCACCCTCAGTTCACGCTGACGCTGCCACGTTTTCTTAAGGAGCCGAGGTCTGTGGCTTAGTTACGCCTGCGCAGAACTGTGATCCTCGCGGGGTGTTCCGGTCCACTCGCCCCCGCCTCCCCACGCCCCCCCAAGCCTCAGACCGCCCTGCTTGCTTATCTTATAGATAGCCTTGTCCCCGGCCTTCAGGGACGCACATGTGCGGCCTCTTCTCTTGTGTCCTGGCTTGGCTCCTTTGCAGGTAAACCCTTTCTTTGCTGCGTGTTAGGCAAACGGACCTGGTTCAGTAGCGGTAATCAAGATTGAATGACCGACTAGATGTAGTTAACCAAGATGAAAGGGCTTAGGTGGAAAAGCAGACCTGAGAGAAAGATGTTGAATTTCAGACTAACAAATAATACGGAACTTTAAATGCCAAAGGAGACATAGGAAGGGAAGTTCAGTGGACAGCTGCTCCTGAATCTAACTGCTACGCATTTTCATAAGTCAAGACTAGCGATTAAAGCACAGGGAATCACCTCTTTTTACAGTTGTAAATATATGACGGATTCATCTGCTCAGAGAGGGGAGAGCCTGACTGCAGGGTGGGAGTTGGCCCCTTATTTGGGGGGCTGAAAAGTGCGTGGGGATGAAGAAATGGAAGCAGCAAACGTAGGCTCCTCTTTTAAGAAGGTTGGTCGTGGAGGAGGGAGAAGAAATGCTTGGTAGATTTTTCTGGAGTAAGATCAGGCGCAGTTTTTGTTTCCTTGCTTTGTACAAAGGAGATTTTTCCGTAAAATCGAAAGAACCTTGTGCTTAGAGCTGTGTCTCTATCTTTGGAAGCCTAGCAGTTATCACACACATTGCTTACAATCTCAGGAAGATTGCACTCAGGCCTAAAATCCATAGTTGCATCTTACCAGTTTCTTCCTTGTTGTAAATATCAGGAGGGACATAATCTAAAGGTAGGGCTGGGAATTGCAGCTTTTAATACAAGGGAAAGTGGTCTAAAAAAAACATCACAAGTATGCTAGTTGGACTAATAGACTCTTGGAAATTTCTACTTCTCTGAGTCTCTCGCCACAGGCAAACTTCACCTGCTGTTATCAATCTTGCATGGTGATTTCAACCTCTGACGCACATTAAAGATCAAATGAGAAGCTTTCTAAAAAATACCAATGCACCAACCTCCTCCTTCTCTATTCCGTGCTTACTGTCTTAATTCCAGCACTTACTTTCTCTCACCTGAACAATAAAAGCAGTCCTAAACATTGCCTCCTGTATCCCAAATCTCAAAACCTCAGCTCCACAGAGCCCCTAGGTAAACTATTCAAAAGGAGAATATGACCTTGTTACATCCCTGCTGAAAACCTTTTAATAGCTTTTTATTTCCTTTGGTGGATAAATTTATTTCATCTTCAGTTATTCATTCTCCTAAGGTCTCCCTTTCTTGATGTGTGTCCGAGTTTCTGACCTATGTCATTTTCCTATTCTCTGAACAGCTTCTTTGAATATTTCTTGCAAGGCAGGTCTACTGGCAACAAATTCCCTCAATTTTTGTTTGGCTGAGATAATCTATTTCTCCTTCAGTTTTGAAGAATAATTTCACAGGGTACAGAATTCTAGGTTGGTGTTTTTGTTTTGTTTTTCTTTGAACACTTTAAATGTTTCATTCCACTGTCTTCTTTGTTTTTTTGAAGATGTTTGGGGTAGGAGTTTATTAATTAATTTATTTTTGCTGTGTTGGGTCTTCGTTTCTGTGCAAGGGCTTTCTCTAGTTGTGGCAAGTGGGGGCCACTCTTCATTGCAGTGCACGGGCCTCTCACTATCACAGCCTCTCTTGTTGCGGAGCACAGGCTCCGGACGCACAGGCTCAGTAGTTGTGGCTCATGGGCCTAGTTGCTCTGCAGTCTGTGGGATCCTCCCAGACCAGGGCTCGAACTCGTTTCCCCTGCATTAGCAGGCAGATTCTCAACCACTGCGCCACCAGGGAAGCCCCTCCTCCACTGTCTTCTTGCTTGCATGGTTTCTGAGGAGAGGTTGGATGTAATTTTCTTGGCTCCTGGGGGTAAGGTTTTTTTTTTTTTCCCTTTTAGCTTCTTTCAAGATTTTTTTGTCTTTGATTTTTTTGACGTTTATGATATGCCTAGGTGTAGATCTTGGGTTTTAGTTTTGGCATTTATCCTCAATGTTCTCTGAACTTTCTGGACCTGTGGGTTGCAGTCTGACATTAATTTGGAGAAATTCTCCATCATTTTGCCTTCAAATATTGCTTCTGTTCCTTCCTTCTTACACATATGTTAAAAACATTTTGTAGTTGTCCCACAGTTCTTGGATAATCTCTTCTGGATTATGCCCAGTTTTTAAAAGCAAATATTACAATGAAATATTTAGCATTAATTTATGGTGGATTAAAGAAAGATGCAGTTTCCTTCACATTTAAAAAAAAATTATTGGAGTATAGTTGATTTACAGTGTTGTGTTAGTTTCAGGTGTACAGCAAAGCCCTTCACATTTTCTTCTAAGTTGTAGGATCCATTGCACCTCTCTTCAAATCTGGAGTTGCCTGAAACAACACACTGTGGAAGTGATATTATTGTCAGTTCTGTTTCCAAAATTTAAAAGAACTGGTAGTTTCTATCTTGTTATCTCATGGTTCTCAGCCACCATGTAAGATGTCTGACCATCCTGCTGAAGAGTTTATGTGAAGAGGCTCAGATAAATCCAGCCTTATCTGCAAAAGGGGTCAACATATGAGACATGCTATCTCAGATCTTGCAGACCATCAGGAAAATGCCAGGTGACCCCTGTCAGCACCACTTGAAGCAGAAGATTCACTCAGCTGAGCCCAATTAAGACTGCTGCTACATAATTTCACAAGCTATACAATGGTTATTTTTATATACTAAATTTGGGGTGGTTTATTAGGAAGTGTTGGGTAATAGGAGCCATATCCCTCTAGTCTAGCCCATTGGGCTGCCTCATTACAGTATGGGGAGGGTGGAAGTCTAGGCTCCGCAGGGCTGCAGGCTCTGGTTAGGGTGGGGACTCAGCTGTCTTTGCAGTGTTTATCTGGAGTAATGCAGTTATTGCATAAGTTTTCTGTCTACCTAGGAAGTCCCTTTCCTAGTCCTTTATCTAGAGAAAAGCTGACTTTTTTTTTTTTTTTTTTTTTTTTGCGGTACGCGGGCCTCTCACTGCTGTGGCCTCTCCCGTTGCGGAGCACAGGCTCCGGACACGCAGGCTCAGCGGCCATGGCTCACGGGCCCAGCCGCTCCGCAGCATGTGGGATCTTCCCAGACCGGGGCACGAACCCGCGTCCCCTGCATCGGCAGGAGGACTCTCAACCACTGCGCCCCCAGGGAAGCCCGAGAAGCTGACTTTTGTTGGGTCTTTATTTTTTCTATGCTCATTGGTATTTCTGGTTTGCTGGCTTTGTCTCCAAATCTGGGATATATGAAAAAAAAAATGAAACCCAGAGAATTGACCGTGCCATTTATTGGGTCCCAAGGATCTGGCTTGCCACCTTTCAGGGTTGTCATCTTTCCTCCACTTTTCAGAGTCCTCTTGCGGTTGTTTTATATATAAACACACAGAGCTTTTACTTATACTTAATGAGAGGAAAAGGGAAAATTATGTCTACTCCGTCTTCCCAGGAGTGGTGATCTGCGGTGACCTTTCAACTCATGTATTAAAAGATTATATATATATATACGTATATATTTAAATGTTTAAATTATCAGATGTAGGAGTACTTTCTTTTTGTTTTCTCTGTTTTTCATTTCTGATTTGCCTTTTATAGCTTTCATACTACTGCAATATTTTAAATTACATTTTAATATATTTTCTCAGTATATTTGTATATTTTTAGTACTCTGTTGTTTAAAATACACACATGTAACTTTCCACAGTGTTTCTATAATTAAGATTTTCTCAATTCAAATAAGATTTTTTGGTAGTTGCATCACACCTATATATATTGAAAATGCCACCAGACACTATTACCATTTTTGCTTTTGAAAATAATCTATTATATCTACACAGATATTTACAATTTCCACTGGACTTCTCTTACTCTAAAGTTCTATATTTCCCTGTGGTATAATTTCCTTTGGCCCAAAGAACTTCTTTTAGCATTTCTTCTAGAGCAGTTCTTCTAGTGATGAATTCTTAGTTTTCTTTCATCTTAGAATGTCTTTATTTTGCCCTCATTCCTAAATGATATTTATGCTTATTTCAGAATTACGAGTAAGCAGCTTTTTTGGCTCAGCATTTTACAAATGCTCTACTTGTCTTCTGACCTCCATGGTTTCTATGGAGAAATTCTCAGTGACTAACATCATTGCTCCCTTATATCTAATATGTCATTTTTCTCTCTTTTCAAGATTGTCTTATTTATGTTTGGTTTTTAGTCATTTGATTACAATGGGTCTGGGCATTTAAAAAAAATTGATGCTGTTTGTAGTGAGGTGGATGGACCTAGAGTCTGTCATACAGAGTGAAGTAAGTCAGAAAGAGAAAAAAAAAATACCATATGCTAATACATATATATGGAATCTAAAAAAAAAAAAATGGTCATGAAGAACCTAGGGGCAAGACGGGAATAAAGATGCAGACCTACTAGAGAATGGACTTGAGGATATGGGGAGGGGGAAGGGTAAGCTGTGACAAAGTGAGAGAGTGGCATGGACACATATACACTACCAAACGTAAGGTAGATAGCTAGTGGGAAGCAGCCACATAGCACAGGGAGATCAGCTCGGTGCTTTGTGACCACCTAGAAGGGTGGGATAGGGAGGGTGGGAGGGAGGGAGATGCAAGAGGGAAGAGATATGGGGACATATGTATATGTATAACTGATTCACTTTGTTATAAAGTAGAAACTAACACACCATTGTAAAGCAATTATACTCCAATAAAGATGTTTAAAAAATTAATTAATTAAAAAATAAAAACAGTGAGGTTAAAACACACACACACACACACACACACACACAAAAGAACTTGCTTAGACAGTAACCATTTCTGTTACTATTCCTTCATTTCTGAAGATGCAAATTTCTCTCCCTTTAGCCTGAAGATATTTCTTTAGCATTCTTTTAGGGCAAGCCTTCTGGTAATAAATTTTCCTAGTTTTCTTTAATTTATAATATCTTTATATTACC
This sequence comes from Hyperoodon ampullatus, assembly GCF_949752795.1. Lineage (NCBI taxonomy): Eukaryota > Metazoa > Chordata > Mammalia > Artiodactyla > Ziphiidae > Hyperoodon > Hyperoodon ampullatus. The sequence goes on from NC_136933.1 coordinate 33,621,896, forward strand.
TTTATTCCTGAAATGTAATTTTGCTGAATATAGAAATCAAGCCTGACGGTTCTCTTCTTTTAGCACTTTAAAGGTTTTTTTCCACTATCAGCTGGCCTCCTTGGTTTTGGTGAGACATTTGCCATCATTTTATAGTTTTCCTCTTGTATGTAAAGTGCTATCTTCCTCTATCTGCCTTCAAGTTTTCTTCTGCTTATCTTTGGTTTTTAGAAGTTTGATTATGATGTGTCTTGGCTGGTTTTCTTCAAGTTCATCCTGTTTGGTGTTGGAAATTTTTGAATCTGTAAATTTATATTTTTTTCCAAATTTCAAATTTTTTGTCCAATATTTTTCTGTTCTATCTCTGTTACCTCTCCTTCTAGTACTTTGATGACGTTATGTCACATCTCCTGTTATTGTCCCACAGATCCCTGAGGTTCTATTTACTTTTTGTTTCAAATCTTTTCTCTGATCTTCAAATATACTAGATCACCCCCTCACATCCCCATTCTGCTACTGAGCCCACCCAATGAGTTTACTCTTCAGTTATTTCTTTTTCTGTTCTAAATTTTTTTCTTATTATATTTTTTATTTTGTGCTGAGAACTGTGTTTCCACTTCAGGTACTTCTGTCTTTTCCTTATGGAGCATAATAACAATAGATAATAGTCCTTGTCTGATAATTTCAACACCCAGGTCACTTTGATCTCAGCATCTGATGATTCTTCACTTCCCTTGAAACTTGGCCAGATTGTCCTGGTTCTTTGTGAGATGAGTAATTTTAGATTATATCAGTGACATTTTGAATATTATGTTTAGATTATGGATCCTTTATCCTGTAGAGAATATTTTTAAATTTTTGCAGATAATCAACCCAGGTGGTTTCAGACCATAAGGCTGGTCTTGGCTTCGTTAAATGCCTTTCTAACCTCAGTTCTTCAGAGCCTTTGCAATGTTGCATTGGGCATACTGCAGCTATGCAGAGGTCATAGGTGAGGCTGAGATCACTGTAGATTCATTTATGTAATCCCCTTTGCTAGCTGTCTCGACACTCTCTTTGACCCACACACTTCTCTTTCCCCAGTTCCACTGGTTTTTACTGTGTTTTGCCTCCGACTTTACTGCTACGTTTTGCACCTGTGTTACTGGATTCTGTCTTTGGGGCAAAGCATAAGAGAAAAGAGAACAGCAACAAGAAAAAAGAGGAAACAACCGTTTGTGACATAATCTACCTGCTCTTACCTATTTTTCAGTCTCCTCAGATACTGCTTTTTTTGCATTTTATTTTGTTTTAGTTGTAATCAGCAGGAAAGATAGTCCATAATGGACATACCCTGTCATGTTGGAAGCAGAAAACCCCAATATAGGAATTTTAATTTCTGATGAATCAGACAGTTCTGAAGATTTTTTTTTTCTGTTCCAGTGAAGATAGTTTTACAAAATAAAATCAGTCATACTTAGTGGAAAATGGCTGCAAGACTAATGAACTAAATCTAATAAATATTAACAGTATCCATTCCAGAGAGAAATGTTTCTAGGTATACTGCAGTGAAAGTTTGCTTTAATCACCAGTGCATTATTATCTGAAAAATTATCTTTAAAATAGAAATTTTAAAAACATGCTATTTTAGAGATATATGTCTCATCCTATTTGATCATGATAATGATGAAAAAATCAGTCATATTGATGAAAATTTATAAAACCCTGAGTCAGGAAGATATTAAATAAAACCACAAATATGTTTCTACATTTATGTTCTTTGCTAGCACACACAAATCGTTACAGTTCTGAGCCTTTTGCTAACAAGGGTTAACACTATCCTTCTTTAGATTCCACATGTACATAAAAATTAAATATATGTTCGCATCATCCTTTACTTATCCAAAGAGAAATAGCTGCAGAATGTAGTAAAGGCTTTATTACGAAAACTGAGCATACCCTCCAAACAGATTAAAAGAACATATCCATTATTAATACTGATGTTACCAAGCATATTAAATGTTGTTTTACCTGCTACAAATAATTGAACTTGTATAACCACTGTACGTGCAAATACTGAGAATTAGACACCCACTGATTCTTTTTTGTTAAATTTTTTTCTAACATCTTTACTGCAGTATAGCTGCTTTACAATGGTGTGTTAGTTTCTGCTTTACAACAAAGTGAATCATCTATACATGTACATATATCCCCATATCCCCTCCCTCTTGTACCTCCCTCCCACACTCCCTATCCCACCCCTCCAGGTGGTCACAAAGCACCGAGCTGATCTCCCTGTGCTATGTGGCTGCTTCCCACTAGCTATGTATTTTACATTTGGTAGTGTATATATATCCATGCCACTCTCTCACTTTATCCCAGCTTACCCTTCCCCCTCCTCGTGTCCTCAAGTCCATTCTGTATGTCTGTGTCTTTATTCCTGTCCTGCCCCTAGGTTCATCAGAACTTTTTTTTCTTTTTTAGATTCCATATATATGTGCTAGCATACGGTGTTTGTTTTTCTCTTTCTGACTTAACTTCATTCTGTATGACAGTCTCTAGGTCCATCCACCTCGCTACAAATAATTCAATTTCATTTCTTATTATGGCTGAGCAATATTCCATTGTATATGTGTGCCACATCTTCTTTATCCATTCATCTGTCGATTGACACTTATGTTGCTTCCATGTCCCGGCTATTGTAAATAGTGCTGCAATGAACATTGTGGTACATGACTCTTTTTGAATTATGGTATTCTCAGGGTATATGTCCAGTAGTGGGATTGCTGGGTCGTATGGTAGTTCTATTTTTAGTTTTTTAAGGAACCTCCATACTGTTCTCTATAGTGGCTGTATCAACTTACATTCCCACCAACAGTGCAAGAGGGTTCCTTTTACTCCACACCCTCTCCAGCATTTATTGTTTGTAGATTTTTTGATGATGGCCATTCTGACCAGTGTGAGGTGATACCTCATTGCAGTTTTGCTCTGCATTTCTCTAATGATTAGTGATGTTGAGCATTATTTCATGTGTTTTTTGGCAATTTGTATATCTTCTTTGGAGAAACGTCTATTTGGGTCTTCTGCCCATTTCGGATTGGGTTGTTTGTTTTTTTGATATTGAGCTGCATGAGCTGCTTGTATATTTTGGAGATTAATCCTTTGTCAGTTGCTTCTTTTGCAAATATTTTCTCCCATTCTGTGGGTTGTCTTTTTTATGGTTTCCTTTGCTGTGCAAAAGCATTTAAGTTTCATTAGGTCCCATTTGTTTATTTTTGTTTTTATTTCCATTTCTCTAGGAGGTGGGTCAAAAAGGATCTTGCTGTGATTTGTCATAGAGTGTTCTGCCTATGTTTTCCTCTAAGAGTTTGTCTGGACTTACATTTAGGTCTTTAAACCATTTTGAGTTTATTTTTGTGTATGGTGTTAGGAAGTGTTTTAATTTCATTCTTTTACAAGTAGCTGTCCAGTTTTCCCAGCATCACTTGTTGAAGAGGCTGTCTTTTCTCCACTGTATATTCTTGCCTCCTTTATCAAAGATATGGTGACCATATGTGTGTGGGTTTATCTCTGGGCTTTCTATCTTGTTCCATTGATCTATATTTCTATTTTTGTGCCAGTACCATACACTTTGCTTACTGTAGCTTTGTAGTATAGTCTGAAGTCAGGGAGCCTAATTCCTCCAGCTCTGTTTTTCTTTCTCAAGATTGCTTTGGCTCTTTGGGGTTTTTGTGTTTCCATACAAATTGTGAACTTTTTGTTCTAGTTCTGTGAAAATGACATTGGTAGTTTGATAGGGATTGCATTTAATCTGTAGATTGCTTTGGGTAGTATCATCACTTTCACAATGTTGATTCTTCCAGTCCAAGAACATGGCATATCTCTTCATATGTTTGTATAATCTTTAATTTCTTTCATCAATGTTTTATAGTTTTCTTCATACAGGTCTTTTGTCTCCTTAGGTGGGTCTATTCCTAGGTATTTTATTCTTTTTGTTGCAATGGTAAATGGGAGTGTTCCTTTAATTTCTCTTTCAGATTTTTCATCATTAGTGTATAGGAGTGCAAGAGTTATCTGTGCATTAATTTTGAATCGTGCTACTTTATCAGATTCATTGATTAGCTCTAGTAGTTTTCTGGTAGCGTCTTTAGGATTCTCTATGTATAGTATCATGTCACCTGCATACAGTGACAGCTTTACTTCTTCTTTTCCAATTTGGATTCCTTTTATTTCCTTTTCTTCTCTGATTGCTGTGGCTAAATCTTCCAAAACTATGTTGAATAATAATGGTGAGAGTGGGCAACCTTGTCTTGTTCCTGATCTTAGTGGAAATGTTTTGTTTTTCACCGTTGAGGACAATGTTGGCTGTGGGTTTGTCATATATGGCCTTTATTATTATGTTGAGGTAGGTTCCTTGATGCCTACTTTCTGGAGAGTTTTTGTCATAAATGAATGTTGAATTTTGTAGAAAGCATTTTCTGCATCTATTGAGATGATCATATGTTTTTTATCCTTCAGTTTGTTAATATGGTGTATCACGTTGATTGATTTACGTATATTGAAGAATCCTTGCATTCCTGAGATAAACCCCACTTGATCATGGTGCATGATCCTTTTAATTTGCTGTTGGATTCTGTTTGCTAGTATTTTGTTGAGGATTTTTGCATCTGTGTTCATCAGTGATATTGGCCTGTAGTTTTCTTTCTTTGTGACATCTTTGTCTGGTTTTGGTATCAGGGTGGTGGCCTCGTAGAAAGCTTTGGGAGTGTTCCTCCCTCTGCTATATTTTGGAAGAGTTTGAGAAGGGTAGGTGTTAGCTCTTCTCTAAATGTTTGAGGGAATTCGCCTGTGAAGCCATCTGGTCCTATGCTTTTGTTTGTTGGAAGATTTTTAATCACTGTTTCAATTTCAGTGCTTGTGATTGGTCTGTTTATATTTTCTATTTCTCCCTGGTTCAGTCATGGAAGGTTGTGCTTTTCTAAGAATTTGCCCATTTCTTCCAGGTTGTCCATTTTATTGGCATATAGTTGCTTGTAGTAATCTCCCATGGTCCTTTGTATTTGTGCAGTGTCAGTTGTTACTTCTCCTTTTTCATTTCTAATTCTGTTAATTTGAGTCTTTTCCCTTTTTTCTTGATGAGTCTGGCTAATGATTTATCAATTTTGTTTATCTTTTCAAAGAACCAGGTTTTAGTTTTATTGATCTCCGCTATTGTTTTCTTTGTTTCTATTTCATTTATTTCTGCTCTGATCTTTATGATTTCTTTCCTTCTGCTAACTTTGGGTTTATTTTTGTTGTTCTTCTTCTTCTTTCTCTAATTGCTTTAAGTGTAAGTTTAGGTTGCTTATTTCAGATTTTTCTTGTTTCTTGAGGTAGGATTGTATTGGTATAAACTTCCCTCTTAGAACTGCTTTTGCTGCATCCCATAGCTTTTGGGTGATCGTATTTTCTTTGTCACTTGTTTCTAGGTATTTTTTGATTTCCTCTTTGATTTCTGCAGGGATCTCTTGGTTATTTAGTAGTGTATTGTTTAACCTCCATGTGTTTATATTTTTTACAGTTTTTTTCCTGTAATTGATATCTAGTCTCATAGTGTTGTGGTCGGAAAAGATATCTGATATGATTTCAATTTTCTTAAATTTACCAAGGCCTGATTTGTGACCCAAGATATGATCTATCCTGGAGAATGTTCCATGAGCACTTGAGAAGAAAGTTATTCTGTTGTTTTTGGATGGAATGTCCTATAAATATCAATTAAGTCCATCTTGTCTAATGTGTCATTTAAAGCTTGTGTTCCCTTATTTATTTTCATTTTGGATGATCTGTCCATTGGTGAAAGTGGGGTGTTCAAGTCCCCTACTATGATTGTGTTACTCTCAATTCCCCCTTTTATGGCTGTGAGCATTTGCCTTATGTATTGAGGTGCTCCTATGCTGGGTGCATAAATATTTACAATTGTTATATCTTCTGCTTGGATTGATCCCTTGATTATTATGTAGTGTCCTTCTTTGTCTCTTGTAATAGTCTTTATTTTAAAGTCTATTTTGTCTGATATGAGAATTGCTACTCCAGCTTTCTTTTGATTTCCATTTGCATGGAATATCTTTTTCCATCCCCTCACTTTCAGTCTGTATATGTCCCTAGGTCTGAAGTGGGTCTCTTGTAGACAGCATGTATACGGGTCTTGTTTTTGTATCCATTCATCCAGTCTATGTCTTTTTGTTGGAGCCTTACACCATTTATATTTAAGGTAGTATCGATATGTATGTTTCTGTTAACCATTTTATTAATTGTTTTGGGTTTGTTACTGTGGGTCATTTCCTTCTCTTGTGTTTCCGGCCTAGAGAAGTTCCTTTAGCATTTATTGTAAAGCTGGTTTGGTGGTGCTGAATTCTCTTAGCTTTTGCTTATCTGTAAAGGTTTTAATTTCTCCACTGAATCTGAATGAGGTCCTTGCTGGGTCGAGTAATCTTGGGTGTAGGTTTTTCCCTTACATCACTTTGAATATGTCCTGCCACTCCCTTCTGGCTTGCAGAGTTTCTGCTGAACGATCAGCTCTTATCCTTATGGGGATTCCCTTGTATGTTATTTGTTGCTTTTCCCTTGCTGCTTTTAATATTTTTTCTTTTTATTTAATTTTTGATCGTTTGATTACTCTGTGTCTTGGCGTGTTTCTCCTTGGATTTATCCTGCATGGGACTCTCTGCACTTCCTGGTCTTGATTGACTATTTCCTTTCCATATTAGGGAAGTTTTCAACTATAATCTCTTCAAATATTTTCTCAGACCCTTTTTTTTTTCTCTTCTTCTTCTGGGACCCCTATAATTCAAATGTTGGTGTGCATCATGTTGTCCCAGAGGTGTCTGAGACTGTCTTAAATTATTTTTAGTCTTTTTTTTTTATTCTGCTCTGCAGTAGTTACTTCCACTATTTTATCTTCCAGGTCACTTATCCTTTCTTCTGCCTCAGTTATTCTGCTATGGATTCCATCTAGAGAATTTTTAATTTTATTTATTGTGTTGTTCATCATTTGTTTGTTTTTAGCTCTTCTAGGTCCTTGTTAAAGGTTTGTTTTATTTTCTCCATTCTATTTCCAAGATTTTGGATCATCTTCACTATCATTACTCTGAATTCTTTTTCAGGTAGACTCCGTATTTCCTCTTCATTTGTTTGGTCTGGTGGGTTTTTACCTTGCTCCTTCATCTGCTGCATATTTCTCTGTCTTCTCATTTTGCTTAACTTACTGTTTTTGGGGTCTCCTTCTTGCAGGCTGCAGGTTCGTAGTTTCCGTTGTTCTTGGTGTCTGCCCCCAGTGGGTAAGTTTGGTTCAGTGGCTTGTGTAGGCTTCCTGGTGGAGGGGACTGGTGCCTGTGTTCTGGTGGGTGGGGCTGGATCTCCTCTTTCTGGTGGGCAGGGCCGCATCCAGTGGTGTATTTTGGGGTGACTGTGACTTAGTATGATTTTAGTCAGCCTCTCTGCTAATGGGTGGGGTTGTGTTCCTGTCTTACTAGTTGTTTGGCATGGGGCCTCCAGCTCTGGAGCTTGCTGGCTGTTGGGTGGAGTTGGGTCTTAGCGTTGAGATAGAGATCTCTGGGAGAACTCTTGCACATTGATATTATGTGGGGCTGGGAAGTCTCTGGTGGTCCAATGTCCTGAACTCAGCTCTCCCACCTCAGAGGCTCAGGCCTGACCCCAGACCCCCTTGGTGCCAGAGCACCAAGACCCTGACAGCCACACAGCTCAGAAGAAAAGGGAGAAAAAAAAGAAATAAAAAAATAAAAATAAAAAAATAATAAACAAATTTTAAAAATTATTAACAAAAAGAATAATAATTTTTAAAAAAGAGCAACCAAACCAATAAACAAATCCACCAGTGATAACAAGCGCTGAAAACTAAACTAAGATAAACATAATTATCAGAAACAAATCAGTCGCAGACAGCAAACCCCAAGTCTACATTTCCTCCTAAAGTCCACCACCTCAATTTTGGGACAATTCATTTTCTATTCAGTTATTCCACAGATGCAGGTACATCAAGTTGATGGTGGAGATTTAATCCGCTGCTCCCGAGGCTGCACGGAGAGATTTCCCTTTCTCTTCTTTGTTCGCACAGCTCCTGGGGTTCAGCTTTGGATTTGGCCCTGCCTATGTGTTTAAGCCACCTTCCGGTGTCTGTTCCCCGCGCAGACAGGAGATGAAAGCAGCAGCTGATTAGGAGGCTCTGGCCCACTCAGGCCAAGGGGAGGGAAGGGTATGGTAGTCATAATTGGAATGCGGGGCGAACCTGCAGCAACAGAGGCTGGCGTGATGTTGCACCAGCCTGAGGTGCGCCGTGCGTTCTCCTGGGGAAGTTGTCCCTGGATCAGGGGACCCTGGCAGTGGCGGGCTGCACAGGCTCCCGGGAGGGGAGGTGTGGATAGTGACCTGTGCTCACACACAGGCTTCTTGGTGGCGGCAGCAGCAGCAGCCTTAGCGTTTCATGCCCGTCTCTGGGGTCCGCACTGATAGCCGCAGCTCTTGCCCATCTCTGAACCTCGTTTAGGCCGTGTTCTGGATCCCCTCTCCTTGAGCACCCTGAAACAATGGTCTCTTGCCTCTTCGGCAGCTCCAGACTTTTTCCTGGACTCCCTCCCGGCCAGCCGTGGCGCACTAACCCCCTTTCAGGCTGTGTTCACGCTGCCAACCCCAGTCCTCTCCCTGGAATCCGACCTCCGAAGCCTGAGCCTCAGCTCCCAGCCCCCTCCCGCCCCGGCGGGCGAGCAGACAAGCCTCTCAGGCTGGTGAGTGCCGGTCGGCACCGATCCTCTGTGCGGGAATCTCTCCACTTTGCCCTCCACACCCCTGTGGCTGCGGTCTCCTCCGCGGCTCCGAAGCTCCCCCCGTCCGCCACCCACAGTCTCCGCCCGCAAAGGGGCTCCTAGTGCGTGGAAACTTTTCCTCCTTCACGGCTCCCTCCCACTGGTGTAGGTCCCATCCCTATCCTTTTGTCTCTGCTTTTCCTTTTTTCTTTTGCCCTACCCAGGTACGTGAGGATTTTCTTGCGTATTGGGAAGTCTGAGGTCTTCTGCCAGCGCTCAGTAGGTGTTCTGTAGGACTTGTGCCACATGTAGATGTATTTCTGATGTATTTGTGGGGAGGACGGTGATCTCCATGTCTAACTCCTCCGTCATCTTGAAGGTCCCCCTCTAGACATCCACTGTTGATTGATGCGGTAGGTGGTATAAGGCCCCAAAATCTAAAAGCGGTATGTACTATTAATCTGCTTATACATTTAAATGTAAAAATACGTTAAACACCCTTTGAAGCCTTGGCTTTCTATTCTCCCTCTATTTAGTTATTTAGAACATAAACTTAGCAGTTGTCCACATCTACAATTCAATTTATGATTATGCTTTTAAAAGCATTGTTTGTCATTTGTATTTAATAATTGGTCAAATTGTATTGGAGTCAAAATATTTTTCATGTGTTCATTTATACAGAAAATGTGAATTTGGCAATTATTATGAGATTTAAAATTGTGAAGTGGAAAAATATGGTTCCTAGACCTCAAGTAATGTAAAATTTAATTAAGCTGAAAAGCCATACTCTAGTGAAATACCACATCACTGAGCCAGACAGGATGTATTAAATGGCCTTGGACAACGAAAGTTTTTCTGCTTATTTTTTCTCATCTGTGAAATGAATTTGACTCTGCATTTTTCAAGCTCCAAAAGCAGTTGCCAAATTAGTGCTCTTGACATACGTACTGTGCACCACTAAATGATGGAAGAGGAATGATTGTTAGCTAAATGTCTGTGAAAAGCTTAGAGTTTTCTACTTAATGTGTTTTTCATTAACTATAAATTATTACTGGTCAACTAGGTAAAGGGATTACCCACCCTAAAAATAATGTATAGACTATATAGAATTAAAGATCTGATGATATCACACTACCCTATTCTGGCCAAGGCACACTTGAATACTGTAACATCTGTGTTTCATTTAAGAAAAGATAAAATCTTTAATAGTGAAGATGCTCAAAATACTTCACATAAGAAATGGGCCAAAGAAAATATTTTTTCATTCATTCACTCAAGAAGCATTTATGTAGTTTTGGGTTGCACGGCTGCCCATACGCATCTGAAAGAGAGGCAGTAAAACATCTTTTTTTGCACAGAACACAGTTTTGGTGAGGAAGAATGAAAGGGAAGATGTTTGATAGACAGTGAGCTGTCTGTACCACAGAACTCCACACTTCTTTTGAGGAACTTTCTTTAGTTCCGTTTGGGGGAAAGGTCAGGCAGTCTGCACCAAACACCACTGGTACGTGAGGAGGAACGAGACCCAATCTAGGCCAGACTCTCTCTCCCATAAACTTGAATCTTAATGCAGCAACTACAACTGATTAATCTGCACTGGGGGTCCTGAAGAGCTGGCCTGGATCCTGCTGTAGTTCCCAACTTCTTGATGTCTGCTTCTTCAATGCCCCCATCGACTCTGGAAGAAACTCCATATCCTTCCAGGGTAGTCCTTCTTTTTCTTTTAAATTGAACTATAGTTGATTGACAATGTTGTGTTAGCTTCGGGTATAGAGCAAAATGATTCAGTTATACATAAATATATATTCTTTTTCAAATTATTTTCCATTATAGGTTATTACAAGATGTCACATATAGTTCCCCGTGCTGTAGTCTTTGTTGTTTACCTGTTTTCTATGTCGTCGTGTACATATGTTAATCCCAAACTCCTAACTTATCCCTCTCCCTCCCCTGTCCCGTTTGGTAACCATAAGTTTGTTTTCCATGTCTGTGTTCTATGTCTATTTCTGTTTTGTAAATACGTTCATTTTCTTAGATTCCACATATGAGTGAAATCATATGATATTTGTCTTTGTCTGACTTACTTCACTTGCTATGATAATCTCTGTGTCCATCCATTTTGCTGCAAATGGCATTACTTCATTCATTTTCATTAATAATATTCAATTATATATATATATATATATATCACATTTTCTTTATTCATCTGTTGAAAGAAAATATTTAAGAATGGGCATAACTTAATTTTTCAATCAGCTGAAGGCCTCCATTGAGAAGTGTGAGTAAACGAAAACTACCTAACCACAAAGAATTTTTTTAAACGATGAATAAGAGAGGATGTATACCTCATTTTTCAGTCTGGTATATCATGGAACTGTCCCATCAGATATTACTTTTAAAAATATCCTTATAATCAAGTAATTTTAGAAAACATGTTATATCAAACACTTGGAAATTTCCAACATATTATTAAAGAATCTAGGCGGTCTTGCCAAAATGAAAATTGTTTAATATGTTTAACCCAGAATTTTCCAAGTTTATGAGGCCATGGAATGTTTTTACACTTAGAGAACAGCTATGAACATCCTTTGGAATTAGTATCTCCCAAAATACTTTGTGAAGCACTTAGAAGCATTAAGCAAGTTTCAGGTAAATCTTTATTTCTCACAGTTGGGCCTAGCCAAATGTGCATCAGGAAATTAAATGAGACTGTTTTTGTCTCCGTATTTGCTTATCTGGAATCAGAATACCAGATGTTAGGTACTCTCACTTCCTAAAGAAATGTGCCAGATTGCTGCACAAGTCAGCACCAGATGGACCAAAGTCCATCACACACACACACCCCATTTTTCAATATATAGAAAAATCAATAAAAGAAGAATAAGAATAAATGATTATTTCTTTAGGAAGTGTTATAAGAGTTCTGGGCATTTCCTCCCTGCAGCCCCTGATGTAGAGGAATGCTCTTTGTCAGACCAGCATTTCATAAAACTGGTGGAACTTGACATCTGTCCCCTTAAGTTCAGAAGACACAGAAAGTGTGCCTGGCTCTCCTGAAAAGGGTGTAAAAGTGAGACTCTGGAGCTTACCTGAGGACAGTAGAAGGAAGTAGGACTCGAGTGGAGGTGGCCCACACTTCTAAGGTTTGGAGGCTGAAATTAGTAGGTATCTTACATCATCAGAGCTGATACTGTACAAAGACATGTGCACAAGCCAAGCAGCCTAAAACTCCCAGAATAAAGTGGCTCTCCAGGGTCCCAGAGTGGACATCACCTGCACCAGGAATGGTGTCATTCGAAGGTGCCCACAGATGAGTTTGCCAAATTTCACAAGTTAAGGCACAGTCCTTCGCAAGACTGCCCTCACCTCAGACACCAGCTACAAACTCAGGGCTCCTGGGCCACTTTCCCTTCTGACCAGCAGGCCACAAATTTTGGGCTTCCATGCCCACCCTCAGTTTCAGTAATTTACCAGAGTGACTCACGGAACTCAGAAAAGCACTATGTGATTACAGTTTTATTAGAGCAAAAGGATGCAAATTGGAATCAGCCAGAGAGAAAGACTCATAAAGGGAGGTCTGGGAGGGTTCTGGGAAGCTTCTGTCGGCTTCAGGAATGTGTGAGCTTCCCAGCCTGAAAGTTTGACAATACTCAAAAGAGAACTGCCCGTCAGGGACGTGCACTCAAGCTTCAGTGTCAAGAACTTTACTGAGGCTTCATTGCATAGGAGTGATTGATTGAGTCATGTGGACCCTGTCATTGAACTCAATCTCCAACCTTTGTCCCCTCCCCAGAGGTCAGGCTGGTATCACTTGACTCATAGCCCCAACCCTCTAATCACATGGGTGGTCTTTCTGGCATGGCCAGAGGGGCTCAGCGTGGATCACCTCATCAGCATAAATTATCAGTTGTGGTCTGAGGGGCCCACTATGAAAAGCAGAGACATTCTAATCACTTGGGCTTAGATTCCAGGGGTTTAGAGTTTACGTCCTAGGGTGCACCTCTGAAGAATCTAGAAAACATCCCATAAAAGAAGGAGCCAGTATTTGGATATCAACCAGTCAGGGAATTTCAACATCAGACGATAAGGGCAACATTCAAAGGATACATTTTGATACCCTTGCCCCAAATTGCGCTGCCCAACCCTGGATAGAGGAAGTAGGATTGATGTGGAACAAGAAAAGAGGAAGAAATTGGAACCTCTTTTTCCACTGCTGATTTCTGAACATTGATTTGTCAGGGAGCTCTGAGGAAGCAGAGACTTTTTAATTGGAACAGTGATGCATATTTCATTTACACCGGGCTAGGTTGTTAATTTCTGAAAATGTGATTGGGAGTGACTGGAAGGCTTTGCCTTCTGCCCCATATTTTCTCCAACACCAGAGACAAGAAATCCAGTATAGTAGGCTTGAAAAAGGATGGTGGGAAGAAAGACAAAATTATTTCACAGTTTTGCCTTTCATGGTCCAGCTAGTTTGAGAAAGTATCCATAAATGTATTTCAGTCCCTTGGGGAATTGTAATTTAATTCTCCCAGTCTATGCTCAAACTTGCAGTTGCATGTCTGCATGAACTTGGTGGGAACAGTTGTCAGGCACCAGGATTGGCTCAATTTGTACTAGATTTTATAGATTCCCTCTAATGCTGAGCTTCTATCCTCATGTCTAGATGTGAGGGTATCACTGTGATCTCCAGTGTGAGGGGATCCACAGAAGTAGTAACAAGCTCCCTTCACGCCTCTAACCCTTGGCATTGGAGTTTATACTGCCTTTCTACTGAATTTTTTAATTATATGGCTATGATTAACAGCAAACATTTATATATCACCTACCATGTTGGTATATTCCAAATCTTTTTTAAAATATTCATTTAATTCTCACAATAAGCCTATAAGTTGGGTCATTTTATTGTCAGCATTTTACTGTAGAAGAAACTGAGACACAGAAAGGTTAAGTAAATTTTGCAAAGTCACGCAGCCAGTAAGTCTTAAAACCAAGCTATTTATTCAAGTATACTCTCTCCAGAGCCTGTACAACTAACCACTGTTATGCTGAATCTCATATAATCAAAATTACGAGTGTAAGACATCTAAAGCCCAGTCTATTTCTAATTCCTCAGTATATATGGTTAAAGCACAAAATCAAATAGCGAGTTAATGAAGATGGTGCAGTGTAGCATCCCCAATCTTAATGACTGATTTTACAGTGCTCTTAACTATGTGACCATTTCACAAACTTTTGTTTGGTTTTGCTTTAGTTCAAGGGAGCTTTTCTTCACCTGTAGTCTTGTGTGGAATCTGCTGTGTAAAACTGATAAAAGTGCCACTAGGCTATTTATCACTAAAGTAGGAAATCAGAGCCTTGCCTGATCCCCACCACAGGTTCTTGTATGGTTGACCTCTCTGTGCCTTTCTGTGCTTCTCTTTTTAGCGTTATCTTTTCAACCTGAGCATTTGTAACACTATGTACCTCCAATTCTCACCCTATCCATGTTATTGTTTAACCTTGTTTTGGGGACGAGTACTACTACTCTTCCTCTGCTCACACTTTAAATATAGAGATACGGTAAGTGTTAGGTGACAGTACTGCATGGATGAGAAATTAAGCAAAGGAGGTGGTATTTGAAAAGAGACTTGTAACATGAGTAGTAATTTAACAACAAAGAGGAAATGGATGATGGATTACCTCAGGGGAAGGAGGGTGCTGAGTAGGGGTTAATTCAGGTTATGCTGTTGCTGAAGTGACAAGATGAAAGAACACTTATCGTTAGACTTAAATAACATATACCTTTCTTATTAATTAAAATAGTGAGTATTTTTACTTTCTTCACTGTCTTTATAGAGCTATAGCATTCCCAGTGGGACTTAAAGTCATTTTTTTAGTGAGATTATCACTGAACCTAATTAGCCTATCATTAAGAAAACTAAAGAGATTCAAGAATGTATATCATTTATACTTGAAGCAGAGAGAGAAGCTAGGGAGATATGCTTTACCATTCATCTGTGGGAGTTGGTACAGTATAACTACTAGAACAAACGGCACAGGACTTACACATAGTCCGGTGTTGCTTGACTCTTCTATGCATGTTTGAAGTGGAAGCAATTCAGAACTTAATCTGAACTTAATCTGTGGAGACAGATGTGGAGGACGATGGTCAGCATTTTCTTTCCCTCTGATCACTTCTTTTTTTTTTAATTTAATTTTTTATACAGAAGGTTCTTATTAGTTATCTATTTTATACATATTAGTGTATATATGTCAATCCCAATCTCCCAGTTCATCCCACCCCCCCGCCACTTTCCCCCCTTGGTGTCCATACGTTTGTTCTCTACATCTGTGTCCCGATCTCTGCCCTGCAAACCAGTTCATCTGTACCATTTTCTAGGTTGCACATATATGCAATAATATACAGTATTTGTTTTTCTCTTTCTGACTTACTTCACTCTGTATGACAGTCTCTAGGTCTATCCACGTCTCTACAAATGACCCAATTTCATTCCTTTTTATGGTTGAGTACTATTCCATTGTATATATGTGCCACATCTTTTTTATTCATTCGTCTTTCGATGGGCATTTAGGTGGCTTCCATGACCTGGCTATTGTAAATAGTGCTGCAGTGAACATTGGAGTACATGTGTCTTTTTGAATTATGCTTTTCTTGGGGTATATGCCCAGTAGTGGGATTGCTGGGTCATCTGATCACTTCTTAAGCTGCTCTTAGGAACAGTCAGTAACTATGTCCCAGACACACAGCTAAGGAAAGAATCTTTTTTAATGACTAGATAATAACTAACCAGTGAATTGCCAATTCACTCAAACTGGGTTAAGCATGTAAGAAACGTGAGGTGGATACCATTCATTTAAGGATGAAATAGAGCTATGCATACTGGAGTATAAGTATGAATTTTCAATTATTAAGCAAATTTAAGATTGTATTGAATATATTTATACTTACCCAGTTTAGTTTATATTTCTTGGGTATAGGCATATTCTTATATAGTCACGAGATATTCTATAACAGTGAGGACAGTTTTCTATATTAACTGAACGTATGTTTACATGTCTTAGGAATTCTTATCAAATATCTGAATATGAACAGTCTCTCAATATAATGACGTCCTACTCCACTAAAAACCATTGGGGCTGTCGATAATTACAAAGTAATTATACATATGTGGGTGTATACACATTCACACATGAAACAACTCAGATATGTGCATGAATGTGTCACTAGGCATTTGATGCTTTATGACAGTTATAAGAGTGCTTCAATTATGTAATAGCTTTCTACAAAATAAATATTATTTAAATTTTATTACTACCAGAAAATCGCCTCTTACATTATATCTTAGACAAAGATGGCTCATGAATTCACTAAAGTACAAAGACATTTTAAAAAAGGCAACACTCTACTTTGAATAATGAATTTCAATAATGGCCGTATAAGAAAGTGTCTGAAAGATGGCAAAATACATATTTTAGCACTGTATCTCTATGTACAAGATAAGGCACTCTGATCTTAACTGTCAGTATGGATTTTTTGTTTCAATTTATAAAGACCAAATTCACATTTTTGAAGTGAGTTACTATTGCATATCTTCATTTAAAGTCAAGCAAAATTTTGGACATGTTAATCAAGGAGAATACTTATTGTCATATCTCACTTCTGACATTTAAGAAAAATTCTTCATGCAAATGAAGGATGTGACTAAACTTTCAAGAGAGTATATCAAATACTTAACACAGAAATACAATGAACTCCTCTGTATTGACTGCAGTCCTTCACGTGCCTCCTCTCAAGTGCAAATGAGACTTAAATTTCTTCTCTTTGAAGTCGAGTTACCCTTGTCCATATGCTGTTTAAAGCATACTGATGTCTATCATGAATCAAAATTAAAGTATTACTTTAAAACATGTGCAGGCACAGGATGTTTATTTCTTATAAAAATATATCCAATCCAGAAGGAATGTTAAATTCATCGAGCTATTTTGTGTAACTTATAATTGCCTTTTTAAAAATTTGAAATATCAGTTCATTTTTCCCTAAGATAATTTCCCTCAAATACTTGACTTTGTTACTGCATCTAATTTTTAATGATTTCCTGCCTATTTTGCTCTACTTTACAGTCTATTTATTATACAAATTGTACTTCATCAAATAGGAACCTTAATTGGATGTAATAAGGATGGAGGTGTTCTTAGTCCTATTTTATGACTCTTCAAGGCAGGAGATACAGCAAATAAGCACTAAAACCTGCAGTGTCATATGCCCTTCTTTCTACAGCAGTGACATTGGCTGGGAGACTGTGGCAGTCAGAATTTTCAGCTGCTCACTCACCAGAGTTTACATTGCTAGAGGGACCACTCTAAACGTTAGAATCTTTTATTTGTCTAAGGACCCCTTGGCAATCATGTGCAGCAGAAAATAGTACCTTGTTTAATCAAAGAGTGATTTCCCAAAACCCAAATAAATAAGTACAACCAGAATGCTAAGCAAGATTAGAATGACAGAGAGAGAATAGGGCCTGCTTTATTCTGGTTTAGTAAATATTTGTTTAGCTTTTACTATGGCCCATCACAATACTATGCTGTTAACTCAAAAGTGAACAGAATGTGGCATTTACTCTCGGAGATCCCCTCAGAGTCTATTCCTTTTATGTCCAAGATTTACCTTTGATCATCTCATTTATTCCCTCTTACCTTCAAATTTAATCATCCTGTAATGAACTAGAGAGCATCATACAATTTCAAAGAATAAAATACTGTTGCTTAGTTCTATGGAGTCATATCATGAACTTGTTATCTAATTCTGATACATTTATCTCCTATTAGGGTCCAATAAACAGAACAATGAAACATCACCTCTTGTTTTACATCTTACCTTAATTTCTACCAAGTGCTTTTTTGGATCACAATTATTTTGGCATCGCAATAACCCTGGCTATTACTGTTTATCCAGTATAAGCCCCTGAAAAGCTTCATATGACACAACCATGCAGGAAACTTCCTTACATTTCTGTGAAATGTCATACACATATTGTTGCAGGTCAGTTCCCCCGGGAAACAGACTCTGAGATGGAGATTTGTGTGCTGGAAGTTTAATAGGGAGTGATCTTAGGATCAACTCCCGGGCGAAGAAAAGAAAGCAGAGTTACTAGGGAGACGCTGGGTTGCTGGACGGTGACAACAAATCCCTCAGTTGATCACTTAGGTACTTCTGGAGCTAGGATGGCTTATAAAGTTGTCCCTGGTTACAGCCTGGTAGCTGGATCTCTACACTTCACAACATCCTGTAACAGGACACACATGACCACAGAAAAGGGGATATCATCTTCAGCCAGAAAATCCCTTCATCAGTGAACGGCCACCAGAAGAGGCAACGCTGTGGTACAGTCGTCAATGGTCCCAGCATCCAGAGAGATGCATGCTTTGATTCTGAAAGGTTGAGCGGAGTGGTACTACAGTAGAACACCATAGCATCCCTATGTATCGGGATTGAACAATACTCTTGTTCTTGAATTTTTGGAATTAAGAAGTCAGGACACAATTGTTCACTGAAAATCCAAATACTTCCCCTTTTGACATCACAGAAAGCCTGGGGCCCTGATAGCACCAAGACATGTAATTCATCCAAATAGTACCTTCTGTTTTTTTCTTTTTTCCCCTGTCCTCAATTCTTTGTCCGTAATATTATTTGTTCACTTTGCTTAAAGCAAAGTGAGAAGCAACTAGAGAAATGTTCAGTTTGTCTTATGTCTCCTGTTAAAGGAAGGGAAGCGTTTCCCCAAGTCAGAGTGGATGTAACCAGGCAGACCATGAGTAGCCATTGAAGTCTAGGCAGCAGTGTGATGCAAAAAGAGAACATGCTGGCACCCTTTCTCCATAGACTAGCAGATACAATTCTTTTTTCTTTCCAGTTTATATCCAACTATTTGGGCAGATATACTGGTAAACATGGATCAATTTTCTTGGATAAATAAGTTATTCATTATGACATAGGCAGATGGAATAAAACAAAGGAGAATAAATGCTGAAATAATAATTTGAAAACTCAACACTTGGCTTTTAAAATTTTTAATTGACCGTATGATAAAATATTGAAAAAGAGTTTGGGAACAAGATAGAAGAAACGTAGTGCAGTAAATAATTGGGTCCTATGGAAATGTTCCTATTCAGTGGAATATGACTGGGTACTCTTCCAGAGAAAGACTTAGGTAGAGCTGTGAGCAAAGTCAGATTAGAGACTAGAGCCCAGGACCCTGAATACTGAGTCAGAAGTATAGAATGTAGCATAGGTTCAACCAAAGCATGAAGGATTTGGAAGATCATGGACCAGCAGTAAATCTCTCAGAAGAATAAATGGTGCTGTTAAGCACAGGGCATTACAGTACTGTGACAACTTGCTTACAATCCAGAAACTATCCTAGAATCTAAAATATTTAAATGCTGAGCTTTGCCAATTTTTTCAGGAAAGACCTGACTTCAAACAATGGAGAATGTAGAGGAAAATGTAAGTTGATGTATAAGGAAAGACAGAAAGAAGAAAATGGTTTTTTATAGTGTACCTCTGTACCGGATATTTGCTAAGCACTCTACATAATTATATCCTTTCATTTTTGTGAAAATGAGATAGACATAATTATGCTCATTTTATATTTGAGGAAACTGGCTTGGTAAATTTAAGTAACTTGCTTAAGTGAACACAGCCAGTGAGTAATAAACCAGATTTCAAATCTTGTATTTCAAATCTAGGAATATAATTCATGGGGTCCATGAATTACCAGGTGTGTTGTTGTTTTTTTTTCTCTCCAGTTTCTTTCCTACTCCTCTGAAAACAAACACATAATATTATAAATGTTTTATTTCACTCCAGACTATAGAGTAACTTTCGACACTGTTTACAATCATGTGAGTGGTAGTCATTCTTATTGCAGTATCTGTTAAGTGTCTACTTGAAAAATTTGAAGAAAAATGTACTGACCAGACATTATAACTATGGCATGTCTTTATGTATATATTGGAAAATATAGAAGAAAAGCACCAGAAATCATACTTATTTTTTCCATATTTACTTGGAACCACAAGCTATGGTACTGTTTGGTGGGGATAGGCATGAAGCTAAAAGCTAACGGAAAAAGTAACTTTTCTGGAAGAAAATGGCCCCATTTGAAGAGGTTGGAATTTTACCCAAAAGCTTTCATGTGAATTATCCTTCAGGGTCACTGGTTGGATGGCAAACCAAAAGAAGTCACTTGATATTGGAGAGAGCATGTTAAATTTATATATCCTGGAAGTGACTTAGCTATTTCATAATTTAAGTAGGGTAGGAAGTGGAAGTAGTATCTCTGCCAAATGATGTCATCACTTCTGAATCACTGGTCTTTCCTCAGTATTTTGAAGTAGGTCATGGTAGATGTCTCAGCTATGCCACTTCTTCTCAGCAGGTACCTGCACAAAAGTATTGGTACTTCTCAGTAACCCAGTTTCTAAGCCTCCATCTAAGGATATGCTGAATATTAAAGGAGAATTTCTATCTTGTGATGCCCTTGTGGAAACAAGAAAGGCAGCCGATAAATTCAAAGTCATGAATCATTTCTTTCTTGAGTAAAACTTTAATTGGAAGAAAAGTCTCCTCACTCTGAACTCAGATGACAAACTTGTGGAATTGTGTATTACATCTAATGTTGCTACGTGAATGAAGGGTACAACTGCAGACGGCTTTATGACTCATTCTTTCTATGTGAATATCCATTGGCATCATTGTCTCTGATAGTGAGACCAAAATGTGTTTTTCCTACAGTTGTGAAATCTCAACTTCACAATCAGGGTCACGAGAAAGCCTTGATTAAAGAAATCTCTAAGAAAACTGAAGGACAACATATAACGAATGCTCTTGTCTAGTATGCAGATGGTCAGTGGATTTTACAAAATAGAACATGTCTTAAAACTTATCTTTGGGGATAAATATTACTTGTTTTGTGAAAAAAAGATTGTTTAATTTCAGAATAATTCAGGAAGAAGGATTTCTTTTAGTGTTTCTCTGTCTTGGATCTTTTTGGCCACATTTATGAGATCCAGCTTTACATTTTTATGACCCCGAGGTCACCATTACAGATGCTGTTGAAAGAACTATCTAGTCTTTTCCGTGGTGCCACTCTGGAAGAGGAGCTACAGAACTCAATTATGCAAACTTCACAAAGCTGGAAAAAGCACTTCTTCAAGATGGAACTGATAACTACAAAGTCTTGTCAATTTCTCTGTGGACAGAAATCTCCAGATACCTGAAAGCAAAGAGCACTTTAAGATAGTTCCTTTAGATGACTTTAGAATTGAAATGTGGATTCGTAATACCTTCCTTGCTAATATAGACAGCATTCATAATGCAGCCCCTAACCAAATTGACTTTAGCAATAAGAATATAGGAAAAAGGAAACATTCTGACATTAATTCAAAACAGTCATGAAGAATTTTGGCATTATTTGACATAATTCTACCTTCATCTGTAGAAAAGGAAGTATGAAAGTTCCAGGTATATTTGAAAGCAACACTCATATGTGAGTCAGGTTTTGCATTTCCAAGGTCATGAAACATGGAAATATATTAGTTTATGTTCATTGTTATAAGAAGGATGAGGTCCTTAGTTTCAGCAAAGTATCCAAGGAAATTGTTACCCAAAGTATTTAACTGTTCAGCATGATGATTTCTCTATTGAAAGTAATAAAGGTTCATGTAATTATAAAAATAATTTGCATTTTAATATCATTTTATGATTCATAATAAAAATATTCTTGTGAATTCTGATTTCAGCATTTAAAACATAAGAAATAAGTAACTGAGGGAGGTTACTTGACTTGTTTAGGGTAACACAACTGGTAAAATGGCAGATCCAGGATTTGAATGGGTGTCTTTTCACTCCAAGGCATGCACTGTGCTGTTCTTTTGAAGGAGTAGAAAAGAAGCCTTCACTTAGCCCTGAGGGAAGGATTAATTCTAACTGGTCCTTTAGAGAACGTTTTAAGGGGAGCCAGTGTTTGAACTGGGACTTGAAACAAGAATAGAATTTAATAGGAAAGGAAAAGGCATCCACTAACTTGTAAGGACAGGCTGAGTCGCCTGATGCAGCTCTTCACATGAGATTTTGAAAAATTATTATTAGGTTCATCTCCCTTTGGGAAATGAGGAAAGGAGGAGCAGATAGACTGGGGCTGAGGAATTTCCTACAGCATGTTATAATTAACTTAGTTTGGATAAAAGGAGAGATTAGAAGGCATATGGTTAGGTTCTAGACATCTTTGGTTTATGACGTCCTGTAAATCAGAGATAATTTGTAAAAATGAGAAATGTTAAAATTTTGAATGTGATTAAGGTTTGTCAGTTTAATTATGTCGGCTTTAAGTTGATAATTATTAAGCCCTCATTTTCTCTGAGTTGTGTCTTTAGAAGTCATGGCTGAGAGGACCCCAATAGCGGTTCAGTCTTCCTTCCATGCTGGCAGGACTTATGCTCTTTCATTTGCTTTCCTCTCTCGCTGAGATTCAG
Source organism: Hyperoodon ampullatus (assembly GCF_949752795.1). Classification (NCBI taxonomy): domain Eukaryota; kingdom Metazoa; phylum Chordata; class Mammalia; order Artiodactyla; family Ziphiidae; genus Hyperoodon; species Hyperoodon ampullatus. Next base: position 33,644,188 of record NC_136933.1, read on the forward strand.
AGGTTTGTCCTCATTTGGATAAGCAAATCATTTAGGTCTCCTACCTCTTTAGGGTTGTGGGGTTTTTTTTGTTTTTTTAGGCATAGGTATTTAGTGCAATTTTAACAAAGCAACAAAACCACACACACACAAGAAGAAAAGTGTTACAACCAAGTTGTCACATATCAACCAATATGCTGCTAATGGAAGAACAGGAGGAGAGCAGGAACCTGGGCTGTTAAGGACATGGTCTCACTAAACTAAAGTACTCCTCAAACCACACTGCTTAGTGGTCCTTATTTGGTGAGCTGAAAAATACTCCTTATTGTTTGAGGTGGTTGAATTGGAGTTTTCTATGCCTTACAATGGAAAGTATCCTACCTGATACATATGACCTTAGTAAAACTAATAATGAGATATAAGCCTTTTCTTCTGAAGAGAATATTAAAGCAGACTGTCATTTATTATCTAGTTAAATCAGAAAGTTTGCAATAAGACCCAAAACATATGACGCATAATATGATATATCAACAAATTAAGGAGAAAAGCAAATATTTATGCTAAGAAGGGGGATTTAGAATGGTAATGAAGGGTTTTCAGTAATGGAATACTCCTCTTGTGTTTTAAGAAGACAATTCTGATGGAATTTCTGTAGAAAAGTAAAAAATTGGAGAAATGTAAGATATATCAGACATGTTAGATTAAAGATGGCCATAGATTCTCTATGGTCACAGGGTAGACTGCTGGCTGAAGATGGCTGCCCATTTTTGACACTTTCCCCATTGTGAGTATGGGGTCTATTCCCCTCCACCAGAAGCTGAGCTGGCCTATAACTACTTTGACCAAAATAATATGGCAGATGCTGTGACAGTGTGGCAGTTCTGAGTCTTGTCTTTAAGAAGGCTGGAGGATTTGCTCCTCGCTCTCTTAGAGGATTTGGAGTTGTCAAGTCAGAAGTCCATTCTGCTAGTGAGACCACATGAGGATTCCCTGACATGGCCTTAAAGAGAGAGCGTGGACAAGATGAGCCCATTCTTTGAACTGTCCCAAATGTCAGGCATATGAGTAAAGCAATCCTGGACTCTCCAGAATAACTCAGTATCTAGTCCAATACCACCAAGTAAGACCAGATGAAGCCATGGGAGCAGAATTTCCCAAATTCCTAATCTATAAAATGGTGAGATAAAATGGTTGTTGTTGGATGACTCTAAATTTTTGGATAATTTTTTTTGTCTTTGTTTTCTTGTTTGTTAACACATCAATAAATAACTGAAATATATATAGTTGCCAACTTTGAGGTTTTTGTGGTAATTCAGACCCAAATCACCAATGTTCTGAATTAAGGCATTAAGAAGTTAAAACAGGCAATTACTCAAGAGAAAGTGAAAATTGACAGAAATTTGTGATACATTAAAAGTGAGAGTCAGGTGTAAGGGATGTCCTAGGTGATCATCTGATGCTATCCTAGAAGGCAGGGTATGTTTTATCAATTGTCTTAACCTATATCTGGAACGGAGTAGAAAGAACACATTTCTAGGAAAGAGGTATACAATAAGTTTCACATTTTCTATCCTGTTTGTGAAAAAAAATTGTAAATTTTAGAGGTTAGAAGATAAAGAAAACTGGAAATAACGTTTGGAAGTCATAGGTAAGGCAAATTGTTCAAACCATAGGAGTAGCTGGTAAGATGAGGGAGTGTAGATTGAAAAGAGGAGAGGTGCATGTAATTTTAGAGGAAGTTCAATTTCAAGGGAATGTACGAACTTATTATAATCTTTTTTCTTTATTAAGATAAAGTTCTGCCTTTTGTTACCACGACCAGCTCATAATTTATTGCAGGTCTACAATTTTCCTTATAGGGGTTATAAAGGCCAACAGTTTTCTAAGGTCTAACAGAGCCTTACAGAAGTCTCTAGACCCTGGAAATTCTGAAATGACTTAAATAACTTTGGTTCCCAGGATGAGCCAAACATGTTAGATTAATTATTGAAGAGTTTGTTCAGGTGATACCTTCGTAAAACCAGTTGAACTGTTTTATAATAAGAATGAATACAAATATAAATAAGAACAAAACTGGCCATTACTCAACATCTGTTTCCTCTATGTACAAGGATATTATCAAGTTACTGACACCGATGTGTGGAGATAACCACGTTAAATTCTGTTTTAATGCATGTGTAAAGGGGTGGTTGGAGAACTTGTTGCTCTAGTTCATTCACATAGAAAGTGTATATTTTATTCTATTTCTATTTTGTTGGATTCTGTTCAAAATTCCCAGAGAAAAACTTTGTCTTTTTAGGTCAACTTTTTATAGATAAAAACAGTTTTCTTATTTATCCTGCTGGAAATAAGCTAAAAACAGTGTGGAATTTTGTTGTTTTCTGTGCTTATTTCTCTACCAAAAAGAAAAAAAAAAAAAACCCGCATCTTTTTTTTTTTTTTTTTTTTTTTTTTTTGCGGTACGCAGGCCTCTCACTGTTGTGGCCTCTCCCATTGCGGAGCACAGGCTCTGGACGCGCAGGCCCAGCGGCCATGGCTCACGGGCCTAGCAGCTGCGCAGCACGTGGGATCCTCCCGGACCGGGGCATGAACCCGTGTCCCCCCGCATCGGCAGGCAGACTCTCAACCACTGCGCCACCAGGGAAGCTGCCGCATCTTTTATATAATAAAAATTCAAGTATGTAACCTGAATTATTTCTAAATTGAACTACACTTGCCTTAGAAACCTATATCTTTAATTTAGGCTCTGATTTAAAATATAAAGAGGTGTCAAATCCATAATTTTATATTTTATTCCATTTTCATAATGTGAGGTATTTTCTACAATATTTAAAATTTCCATAAACTTTATCAAAATATAATATAGATTTAAAAATTGCCTCATCCATAGCTTGTTCAAGAATATTTGAATATTTTTCCAAGAATAATTTCAGACAAAAGTTTGATCCTATGGTGATTTTTTTTTTTTTTTTTTTTTTTTTGCGGTACGCGGGCCTCTCACTGTCGTGGCCTCTCCCGTTGCGGAGCACAGGCTCCGGACGCGCAGGCTCAGCGGCCATGGCTCACGGGCCCAGCCGCTCCGCGGCATGTGGGATCTTCCCAGACCGGGGCACGACCCCGCGTCCCCTGCATCGGCAGGCGGACTCTCAACCACTGCGCCGCCAGGGAAGCCCTGATGAATGTTCTTTTGATGGAAATAAACCATACCAGTGTAGGTAAAGAACTCTCCTATTGAAGTAAGTTATCACTTTGGGGTGTCCTTGAAGCCTCAGCAATTTGATGGCCATGTCTATGGCTGAGTAAATAAGATTTTACAAATATTTTTGAATATGGTCAAGTCAGTGTGAGTGGTGACTCCAACAATTAACACCGTAGGTCTAGAAGGGAAATAATATTGTCATCAGTGGCACCGTCTTATAGCACTAACGAATTGATATTTCTGGGATAAATATCTATATCACATTTTGTAAGAGTAAAATTAGATTTAAAGCTATTATACCAGTTTAAATTTAAGAATTACCTGTTTTTTTCCTGATCACTCATGAATGCCTGTAATTATATTTAAAACTGAGAAGTTTTATCAGAAGTCTTTCTGTATAAGATTTCTGCTATTATTTTTTAATGTTTTTGTCTTCATATACACATGCATACACACATAGTCTAAGGACAAAAGGGTGAGAAGACTCAATATATATTGTCATTAAAAAATAAATAGATAATAAAATTTTTATATGCATAGATAGACATGTATAATATAATTACACACATATCTAGTTTTACACAACTTGGATTTTGCTTATTTGAGTCAGCAAAGGGAAATATTTATACATATATTTTGATCAATTCATGTATATAGTTATACATATATTTTTTCCCTCAATCATGGACATATATTCATTGTAGATAATCCCCTACAAATGAAATTTTCCATCGTAAAATTTTGGACTATTTACATAAAATAATTTATCTTAAAATAATATGAGATATTTACTTATTTTCTTCCTTCTACCACAAAATTACACTAAAAACAGTTATATACCTACAAAACAGAAAAGAATATAAAAAGTTGAATATGTGATTCAATGCACAACTTTATATGGCTATCTAGGCCATCTCAAACGCTGGTCTTATCAGCTCTTATTTGGATTTAGACCAGAAGCTCCCCTCTATGTCTTAAACTTGGGCACCATTTGGATTGACTGCCATTAGAGGGCGCGACTACACCAAGGGTAAAACAGAAGGGTAGTCGTGATCTGTACGTTTCTGTGTCAACTTGACTGGGCTAAGAGATGCCCAGATAGCAGGTAAAATATTGTTTCTGAGTTTGTCTGTGAGGTTGGCTCCAGAAGAGATTAGTATCTGAATTAGTAGATGGAGTAAAGAAAATTACCCCCACCAATGAGGTGGGCATCACCCAATCTGTTGAGGGCCTGACTAGAATAAAAATTATTTGTTCTAACTAGAGCAAAAAAGGAGAGGAAGGGCGAATTTGCACCCTGTGTTTGAGCTAAGACATTCACCTCCCACCCTCTTGGTTCTCACACTTTCAGAATCAGCCTGGGACTTACACCATCAGCTCCCCAATTCTCAGGCCTTCAGACTCAGACTGAATGACACCACTGACTTCCCTGGTTCTACAGCTTAAAGATGGCAGACTGTGGGATTTCTCAGTTTCATAATCATATGAGCCAATCCCTATAGTAAATCTCCTCTTAAGTGCCTTTATATATCCTATTTGTTCTGTTTCTCTGGAGAAATCAGACTAAAACAGTAGTTCCAAAACTATTCCAAGATTTCAGAGGAGTTGAAGGTTTCTCTCCAATGATAAATGTGATAGTTCCAGCACGTGCCCTTCAACTACTTGGGAATATTAATATATTAATAAACTATACATATAAACTATATAATATAAACTATATGATGTAGTTTTCCTGGTTTCCCAGTATCGGAGGGGCTTACTGGACACAGGAGTTTCTGTTCTAAAATGGAGAAAGCACCGAGAAAGCTGGAAGATGTTGATCACCTTACTACAGTATTACACAATTGTTTAAGAAGAAATCACAGCTATGAAAAGGGCATGGTTAAAGACGATGTCTGCAAGCTGACCTTCCAGACTTGACTCCGTTTAAGGTCTGAGATAATCAGGTGCTCTCTAAACTACTAAGCAGTAATCACTGGCCCTCTGGAGTTGAAAATCTTCAGGATTTAGAGTGACAAGAAACGTGTGGAAGGTGGCTATTGAATGTAATTTGGACTAGTACATTAAAGAGAAACAGAGTTCATTATTAATGACCTTGATTAATATTGTTAGTGAGGCGTAGAGATCCTGCAGGGCCAGTGAAAGGTAAGGAATAAAAGCTTACGAGAATGATACAATTCTGGTGGGCATTTTCTGATTGTCAGGCATATGCTCAGTGTTTTACATACATTATCCTATTTGATCCTCAGAGCAACCCTATGAGGTAAATACAGTATAATTATTTACTGTTACAGATAAGGAAATCTGGTCTCAGAGGTTTTAAGTTCCTTGCCTTAAAACAAAAAGCAGAAAGAGCAGAAAGAGAACGTTAACACAAAGAATCTTTCTCAAGAGTCTACATTTACAACAGTGAGGTGAAAATCCTGGTTCCACTGTTTCCTAATCTTGTAATCTTGGATAAGTAATTTAACCTCCAGAGCTTCAATTTCTTCTTCTATAAAGGGAAATGAGCATACTAACAAAAAGGGGTTTCATGAGTATTAAGTGTAAGTAGTTCTGAGGATTATATGCAATAAAGGAGGAGGATTATATGCATAAAATATTTGTGACCCAGAGTCTAGCATATAGTGGACAATTATAAATGTCTTTTATTAATACATTTTTAATATATATATACATATATATGTATACAGATAGATAGATAGGTCGATAATTTTTCTTTTTCTTTTTTTTGCCTAAAGGTTTTTGGCAACTAGACCATCTAATAACGATGAAACTCCAAGGTTTCCTGCAGGGGCTATAAAAGAATCCTAAGTTGCTTACTACTTAGTGACTACTAGGTTCTTTATGATCATACTGACAGAGCATAGATCATGTTTACAGTACCTTTGCAAAGCTTCCTATTTTGTGTGAGGTACTAATTCCTTCTATACGTATAAAATTATAATTGTTGTCTTTTACAAGATGGCTTGAGAGAAACGGGGCACTTTTAAAAATATGGGCTGTGAAATTGCCATTATCCTGGACTTGGCCCTAGAATCATTATTTTTTCAATTAGATAAATTACAGAGGTAACTGCAGTGATGATGTGAAAATATATTTTTTTATCCTGAAAGAATCCTGAGAGTTTGTGGAAGAGGTTATGTAATGAAGAAACTGGCAATTCTAAGATAATCCTAAATTTCATTTTTTCAGATCCTATACTTGATTTGCTTGATTGAAGAATAAGCTTAGGTCATAGAACATAACAGAAATAGAATAAGATTTGTTCTTTAAAAGTTCAGTTTATGTAAGCCATCTCCATTTAGGAAAAGGTTTTATTATATTAAAAATACATACAGAACAGATACAATTTAGTCATACAAACAAAAGCAACATCGGCATTTTTGGGGTATTTTAAGTATTTGAATGCATCTGACTTTATGTTTATAATAATTCAGATAACTTTTTCCAAATAACTTCTAACTCAACTGCTTCATAGGACCTGATACTCTGGGCAAATATCCTTGATCACTTTTTTTAATTTTATTTTATTTATTTATTTATTCATTTAAAGAAGATATTGGGGGTAGGAGTTTATTAATTAATTTAATTATCTTTGCTCTGTTGGGTCTTCGTTTCTGTGCGAGGGCTTTCTCTAGTTGTGGCAAGCGGGGGCCACTCTTCATCGCGGTGCGCCGGCCTCTCACTGTCGCAGCCTCTCTTGTTACGGAGCACAGGCTCCGGACGCGCAGGCTCAGTAGTTGTGGCTCACTGTCCTAGTTGCTCTGCGGCATGTGGGATCCTCCCAGACCAGGGCTCGAACCCATGTCCCCTGCATTAGCAGGCAGATTCTCAACCACTGTGCCACCAGGGAAACCCCTTGATCACTTTTTAAATGAAAAATAGATCTTAGAGAATAATATTTAAATCAAGGCAACTTGCAGAATTAGGAGCTTTAAAGAAGTAAATCAACATCAGCATGATCTCGCCTCATTCATGTTTTGCTTGCTGTTCATTATCCAAGCTCTGCTGCCATGATAATTATTTATGCTATGAATTATTGTCATACTGTTAAATACAGCTTTGAAAATGACAAGACCAATCTTTTTTTATTTGTCATCAACTAATCACCCTGCCTGGAACCAACAAAAGTAAATTATATTTCTGTTAAGCATTTATTGAAAACACTGCATATTATCACTCTGCTTCTTAGAAGAGGGGAACCAAACAAAGTGAATCAAACAGCCAGAATTCCTTTTTCTCAAATACCCTTTAAAATATGTATGAAATGGCCTAAACTTAATATGCCATGCCACTACAATAAGAAACAAGAAATGAAGTTTTGATCTTCATCAGCAGAGCTGCCTCTCCCTCAGATATCCTCCTATCAGTTTCTCTTTTACTCCACAACTGAGTTCTTCCTTCCAGTGTATCTAATCTCTGACCACTACTCCCCATCTCTGCTGCTACCACTCGGGGGAGAATCACTGTTGTTTCTATGCCGATTCTTGCAGTAACCCCATAACTCAGTCCCTCCTTCTGCTTCGGCCAGCCTGACATCCATTCTCAACCTGGCAGGCATAGTGGACACCATTGAAACAAAACCCTTCAGCTCAAAACCCTACAGTGACTTCTGAGCTCTCTCAGAGCTCATCAAAAGTCAACCTAACAGTCTACAAGGTTACGGGATCTCCCCTTCCCACCCCCACTGGGGTGGAATAGCCCCACCCCAGTACCACTCAGGCCTCATCTCAGTAATTCTGCCCCCGGCTTCCTCCGCTCCAGTTTCACTGACCGCCTTTCTGTCCCCAGGAAATGCACTTGCTTTTACTTCAATGTTTGGTCCTTCTCCTTCAGAAAACCAGTGTGACTCCCTCACCTCCTTACGCACATGGTTTCCTCTTTTGAAGCCCTCACTACACTCTTTCAAATGTCCTGCATGCGTACGTGCACACATGCACACCTTCCCACTGCCTCTAGCCGCTTCATGCCTTATTTTCCCTTGTAGCCCCTTATCACCATCTAGCTTATTATCATTATACTTATTTTCCAAGAAGGTCTCTTCTCTCTGTCTCTTACAACTGAAGTGTAGGCCACGCAAAGGCAGGGATTCTTGTCTGTTTTATTCACTACTGAGTGTCCAGCACCTAGACAAGTGCCTGACATGTAAGAACCACCCCTTACGTGTTGAAATGAGTGAATGTGTGGCTGAAAACTTGGGAAGCTCTACCCATGACACTCTACTCAGAGTGACCCATGTCCCTTTCTTCCAGGAAGCATACAAACTTACCTACATCTGGACCCAAACTCCCCTCCTATGTCTGTTATAATTTTTCTCTGTTCAAAAGCAAACCCCTCTACCTTTGCAGTGCCCAGAATGAGTATGTACTTACGTAAATAGGAGCTTTAATCTTTTGACTTCTAAACGTCTTCCCATTTATTAAAGTCGTGTTAGTATTCCTCCTCCGTATCAAGTTTGCATTACAGGAGCCTATTTTAGCTAACCTTTTGCCTGTTTTAGCTAACCTCTCTGCCTCTCTGTCTTTTCATTACATTCCTTTAGGAAAAAAAAAACAAAAACAAACCCTAGATTAACCAGTTTTAGAGTAGACTTCCTCCAGGCTTGAATCTGGGCATTATTGGAGAATTTGGATACTCGGTCTTACTGGCAGTTCTGCAACATGACTCAGGTCAATTGTGATCAATTCTGTACTTGATATTTCTATTTGCATGTCTTAAAACACTCAAACATCTAAATGATAGCACAGCAAACATTTAGGGAAGACAGATATTTCTAGTGAAGGTCAGTAAAGGATTCAGAATTAATTAAAAGCAACAATTGAACAGAGTCCAAATCTACCTTAAGGATACCTAGGAAAATAAACTCTAAGGTGTCCCCTGCGTGGCATCTTTCAAGGTCTTCTGTAAGAACTTAATTAGTGGTGGAACTGAAATTTCACAGTTGATGCCCTTTAAATATCAAAACAAAACTGGCAAATCTCTAACAAATGCACTTATGATGTAGCTTATGATGCGACTTAATAAAATATTAAAACTAAATTTAACTAGTTTATTAGTATCAAATCAGAAATATCAGAGAATGCATGTTCATTAAATTCCTAGGAACTAACTTATATCTAAAATATTTCTACAGCTGAAGCTGAATTTTTTCTTCCTTTGTAAGATCTATTATATTTAATAACTCACCAATCTTCCTCACTGCCAGATCTTAGAGATTTAACCCTCGAACAGAGGCAATCTCATAAAAATTAAAGGCCAAGAGCACATTGCACTCCAATTTTGTGTCACATCCCTCAGTGCCCAGGGGTTTATTTCTGAAATCCCCTGATCATTTTGCTTTTATTGTCAAATCTCATATGATAAGGGAAAATATATCTAATCAAAAAAATCAGTAAAATTTGAGAAATAAAATCCATCACTCCTATATAGCAAATGGAAGGAAAAACAAATAACCTTAAACGCAAATTTAAAGTTGAATGGAATCTTAGTAATTATATAATAAAATCTGATCCATACAATTGAACTATACTAGATATTATTTGATAGAGTAACTAATAGAATAAAAATCTATTGGTCTGCTCCAAACTTAGTCCAATCGATATTTTTCAAGCCATGTTAAAATAACTCAGGCTTTCAGATCTCTGCTACCAAATTAACAATTTGATCCATCCTATAGAGTAAGTTGCCAAAGGGACCAAGCCTTCCATTACCTTTGAATTTTTTTAAATTGTATTTTTGAAACTTCCTAAGGTAGATGATAGAGTACATTTTTACTAATAATTGTGTATTTTAAAAATATAAAGTAGAATTCATCCAAATAAAGAAGAAAAAGTGTCTAATCTTCTTAGTAAAAATATGGAAAATCATCCTTTTCTCAGTCAATTGAAGAAAACCTCCATTTTATTATACATAACAAAAATTTTAAAGACATTTACATTAAGCATATACTTTTATAGATATAACAGGAAACAAATTTATAACTTGACTGTTTTTATTGGTAAGACTATCTAACTTGCACATGTACATGTATTCTTATTATATGTAGCTGTTTCTCCTTACTCTCCTTTCTCTGGCACTAGTCCATTGTCTATAAAATATGAGTTTCTTCTACATCTAGTAAATTCTTATCTCTGATCTGACCCAGATAAGAAATTCACAGGTAGTTCATACCCTAAATATCATAACAAAATTATAATTCTTCCTCAGTCTCCCTTCTCCATCAAGTATGTTCCCTCAAACTACAGCGGATATTATCTAATATTAAGACACAAAACCATATATGTATATGATTAGGTGATTCTAAAAACAAAAGATAAAACCTTAACAGAGGCTTCAATAACTAGACCTTTAGATAAATTTTTAAATCTTTCCACGAAGTCAGAAATAACTCAATATTGTATAAAAAGTATAAAGTTAGTTTAAGTACATACTGGACTTAATGCCCTATATTGTATAAAAGGATAGGCATTGTATTTTATATCAACAACAAAGACTTCTTTGGTCTTATCCTAAAACAACTATTTTAGAAAATTTGCATTTGCATTAAGCTACTTTAAGATTTAATATTATGGCTTTTCTACCTATAAAAATTTTCCATAGGTTTGAGTGTAAATATCCTTCTACAGAATCATGTTACTCATATTAAATATAATTTTTAAGTGACATATCTGTCAGAAGCTCAAAACCAAAACAAAGCCTTAACATATAATAGCTCTTAACTGTCCTCTGTATGCCTGTTCTGTCAGTTTCCTAATGCTTCCTACAGGTAATCATGGGATGTTTAGTATAATGAATCCCTGATCTCGAGAAGTAAGGAATAACCAGTTGCAGAGTGGTCTCGTGCAAAGCATGAAAACTGGCTACAGCAGAGTACTTAAAACCATCAATTCTGGTAGGGTCCAAATGTGGTGAATTAGGTCACCTGTCAGCCAGGTGCTATGTACTGCAACCACAAGGCTTGGACTCCAGCCTCCAGAATCACCCCATGAGAGGGGCTATGCTCCCCAATTACAGGAATGCTGAGGAAGTAGATCAAACATCTAAAACAGAAAGGCTCAGGACACTCCAGGAAGTGGAATGATGCTCATCCTTCCATGAATGATAAGCTGGCAAAATTGGGCTAGAGACAAGTATTTGCTGTTGAATCCCTGGTTGTAGGTCTACTGCTTCCCCAATCTCATAACTTAAGAAGTCCCTCCTCCCTCTCCCAGACCTGGTGTCTGTCCCTGCTGGGTCCCTGTGCACTGAATCAGGATGCAATACGTATTAGGAGACCTGCATACCGGTTATGTCTCCTGCTTCTGTGAGTTTATCTTAGTGAACATGCCAGGAGGCCTAATGTGTGAAATAACTTTCATTTTTAGTTATTAAGTGGCAACAGCATGAGGTTCAGAAGGTTGTGCATCACTGAGAAATCCTGGACTTTGATGTGTATGAAGTAACTGGATAGACTTTTGGTTATAACTCTAAGGAAGGGAGGGAAAGTGTTCTAAGTGTGAGAATAAAAGTGGACACAGATTTTTGAGGGCCAGAAGGATGGGCTATTATTAGCTGGTCCACCAAATTTTATTTTCACCTTTTCTATTAAACAGAATAGTAGCCAGGAAGTAGATGCTCATCTAAGACCTCCACATCGCACACCACTTTGTAGTTAGGTGTGGCTATGGGACTAATCTTTTCAAGGGGTTATGAGCAAAAGTAATGCATGCTTCTCCCAGGCAAAGGGTTTAAGAGGCAAGAGTGGCTGCCCAAGCTATCTTCCCACTTCGCCTCTTGAAAGCATCCAATAATGAGGTGCTCAAAGATGATGGATTCATATAAGTGAAGTCTAGGCCACTGAAAGATCACATAGAGAAGAGCTGCCCCCCTGAACTTTTATGTAAGCAAGTTATGTAAGCAAGAAATAAATTTCTGTGGTGTTGTGCCTTTACATACTGTATTTGTGTTTCAACCTAATTCACCCTGACATATTCAGTACTTTCTTTTTCCCTATACTACATGTTGAATTCATTAATACCCTGTACTCAAAAACCAGAAAGCACTGTGTGGATGTAAGGCTAAGAAAATAAGTGAATCTGAGATCAAGTTAATTGAAAGAAAGTCGGATTGTTTTCTTAAAGGGGCAAATTTTATACTGTTTATTGTACTTGCTGGGAGACCAGATGACCCAGATTCACAGATATGAGAAGAGCAGCCTTAAATTGGGTAAAGCAGGAAAACACTTGGCATACCCCAAGGATACAGATCATAGGGAAAAAAGTTTAAGAGAGAGGTTTAGTATTAATGCAAAGAGGAAAGTAATTCTAGAAAGGTAATTCCTATTAACTGATAATCTGATTTTCTAAAACGTTAGCTGGTAACCATGTCTAATGATGAAATAATCTAGCTAATTTCAGTATGAGGTGTACTTTAATATGTGAGCCATTATAAGTCACCAGCTCATTAGTTCTCACTAATATGTAGGCTTTAAAGTCTTCAAATAGACCGCAGTCTAGGATAGTTAATATATCCTTTTTTTTCTTTCTTACCTTTTTTTTTTTTTTTTTTTTTTTGGTAATACTTTCCCTGATTGGGCATTCAGGTGAGTATGTGTGTCGGGGGCAGAGGGATTCCACAATAAATCTCTAATTCAGGCAGTGCCTCTGGCTCCAGTTCTACATGTCATATTGGCTGATTTAGGTTCTCATAGTCCTTCATCTTGCCTGCAGATCTAGTTTCATTTATTTTGTTTGCTTGCTTCTGTTCCGTTTCTTGTTCATGTACATTTTTATTTTTTGACTGTACATTTTTATTCTATTCATTATTGCTATGTATTTGAAGCAGAGAAAGAACTCAAAGAGTGAACTTGCAATGCCATATAGGTTAGGAGTTTCCTTAGCATAGAAATTTTATACAAAAAGATGACAGTACTAGCTTTGCCTTTGCTCTTTACATAGAAATCATAATAATTACTTAAACAGCTTTTCACAGTGTTTCAGACCCTGCATCTTTATTTCGAAGAGCCTCACCATTTGGAAAGAATGAACATTAAGTTTGTTTCTTACTGCTCATAGCTTTTTCTACCACTAAATATTTTTTTCTTTTTTATGCAAAAAGAATGGGATGGTAAAGCCTAGTTATTAGAGAATGACATTCAGGAAAAAATCCAATAGTTATTAACCTGTTAACCTATTACTTGTTATAGTTCTATTCTAAACATAAAATTCCTGCCAAGGTTTCATAAGTTCTGTATTAGATGTCTTATACTGTTTCATATGTCATTCTCCGTTAACTCAAAAATGCTAAAAGTGACCTTAAAGTGACACCACCTATGTTGCCTGGCTTTGTTTATGTGAATAGCCTCAGGATTTGTGCATGTTGGAGATTCTGACAGCTTTAATTATTCTACACATTTAACTGGTGAGAATTTAATTATTCTAGTGTTCCCAGAGGGCTGATGACATAGGTGAGATATTAAAAAATAATAAATAAGTGAAGGTATGTACAATCTGTGACGCCTTCAGTTTGTGGCTAGGAATATTTTAGAGCCCATAGAATATATCTTTTAAAACCTCCATTTAGCAATTCTTTAATTTTAGTATTTTCCAGATTAGTATCTAAAGGTAACTGAATACAATCTACATATAATATAGATTATTTATTATATATATGTTATATTAATGTAACATATATAGTTTTTAAATATATAAGTTTAAAATATTTTAATTTTGAATTAATTTCGGATTTATAGAAGATTCACAAGAACACTTTTTATGTATCCCTCCCTTCACTTAGATTCCTCAGTTGTTATGCAACATTTTAAATGTACTTTGCTTTTGTGATGTGCTTTTATCTTTAAATACTTCCTAAAAATAGGAACAATTTTGTTACTTAACCCGTACAATGATAAAAATCAGAAAATTAACATTAATAAAAATACTATTATCTAATCTGCATTCCTCATCCAAATTGTGCTAATTATTCCACTAATATCCATTATAACAAGTATGGAAAAATAATTTTTTTTCTGGTCCAGGATTCAACCCACATGTGGCAAATGGCCAATTAATGCCCTTGAATCTGGAACAGCTCCTCAATCTTCTTTGTCTTTCATATCTTTGACTTTTTAAAAAGGGAACAGGCCTGTTGTTTTGTTGAATGTCCTTCATTTGGCTTCCCTGGTGTTTCCTCATGATTGCATTATGCATTTTTGGCAGGAATACACAAAATTAATGTTGCATGCATCCTTCTCAATGCATTATAGCACCAGTCACATAATGCCTAATTTTCCCTTTATTGGTAAGGTTAACTTTATTTGGTTAAGTTGGTTTCTTCACTTTAAAGTTTCTGCTTTCCCTTTGTAATTAATAATATATTATGGGGAGATATTTTGAGACTATGCAAATATCCCATTACACATATTTCATCCACTCTACTAGCATCCAGATAATTTTTGCCTGAAACAATGATTATGGTGATGCTGTCGCTTCAAAAGTAAGATTAAGTAAAAAAAAAAACCCAGAAATTAGATTTTTCATCAGTAAAGTGAGTGCTAATGCCAATTACACCTCATTTTCTAAAACCTCAAAAATGTGTGCATTTCTCTTGAAAGGCCCTAAAGCAGAATTGAAAAACATGGAAAGAATTTTTATTTTTGCTTAGAAGGACTCAGCATCATAAAGATGTCAGCTTTCACAAATTAAGTTATAAATGCAATGTAATTCCAATAAAAAAGTTGATAATGCAGTGTAATGTAATGTAATCCCAATAAAAAGTTGATAATGAAGTTTATAGGGAAAAATATGCAAAACTAGTCAGGAAATCATGGAAAAAGGAAAGCTGTATGAGAATGTATTGGCGCTACATGTTATTTTAATATATAAATCCTTTTCATTGATGGATACTGAGGTTGTTTGCAGTTTTGAACTATTTAAATAATATGAATATTCTACTACAGATTCTTGTGAACGGATTTTTTTATCTCTTTTAAATATATATCTAGAAATGGCATTACTAGGTAATGGAGCAAGTGAATAAATTTATAGGACATTTCTAAAATGTTTCTCAAGTGATGGTATCATTTTAAATTTTCACCAATAATTTACGAGAGTTCTGATTACTCCAAATTCCCCCAACATTGACTGGTCAGTCTATTTTATTTTTAACCCTTCTGGTAGGTGTGGGTATCTCATTGTGGTTGTAATTTACATGTCCATATGATAAATCATCCAAGCAATTTCCATCTGTGTAATGGGCACTTGTGTTAATATATCTTCTATTTTAAAGTATCGGTGTTTTTTTTTCTTTTATTATCTACTTGTAGGAGACAAGTATAATCCTCTATATGAGTCTTTCGTCAGATATATATTTTATGAATATTTTCTTTTAGGCTATAATTGTCTATGTATTTCTTAAAGATTTCTCTTGAGCAGAATTTTAAATTTTTTAATAAAATCTAATCACTTTTCCTTTTACGGTTATAACTTTCTGTGACCAAGAAACCTTTTCTTGCCCTCAAGTCATAGAGTTTCTCTTCTATTTTTCTTTAAGGTTTGTGGTTTTGTCTTTCATATTTAGGAATATAAATATATTTATATATTTGAACTAATCAATTCAGAGCATGTAAGGTATGAATGGAGGTCATTTTTTTTCTGTATGGATATTCAGTTATTCTCTCACCGTTGGAAAATCATTATTATACAAATCACATGGCTTTTTTATTTTTGTATAAATCCAGTGCTCTTATAAGAGTAGATCTATTTCTGATTTGTTGTTCTCTGTTGCTCTATTTTTTGATACTTATGCCAAAAAGTAGAGTACTGTTTTGATTATTCTAGATAGTAAGCCACGAACTCAAAGGGCATACATTCTTATTTTTCTTATTCTTCAAGATTTTTTACAATTTCAGTGTCCTCGGCATATCCATATATATTTTAGAAATCTTGTCAATTTCTCTTTCTAAAGAAAGTCCCTGGGATTATAGTTAAAATTACTGTGAGTATCTGAATCAACTAGGGAAGAACTGAAATCTTGATAAAATTGAATTGTCTAGTCCATGAATACTGTATGTCTCTTCATTTGTTCAGATCTTCTTTCATTTTTCTCAGAAATGTGAGAATGCTTTCCAGAGTCTAGAACACTATTAAAAGTAATTGGTTATTGGTGTATCAAAGAAATGTCTCTAGTGAGGAAAATAGGAAACTCTTAATATTTTATTATTTATTTATTCATTTTATTTATTTTGCTGATAATATTTTTATCAAAGTACATTTGATTTACAATATTAGTTTCAGGTGTACAACTTAGTGATTCAATTAATATCACTTTGAAACATTATGAAATGAAAATACTATTATATTTAACAAATTTGTAAGCTGATGAGACCTGTGCATAGTTAATATTGATACTTGAATTCAGGCTCTGGGTCATCTTGATGCTACACAACTTCACAGCCTTTTGTAAGCCCTTGTATAACTGATCTTGACTGGAGTTTGATTGCCTGATTATTGTTACACCTGTGTGTGACCTTGTTCTGCGTAATCCAGTGCAAATCACTTGCTCTCTCTATGACTATTTCCTCAACTCTAACACGCTGAGATGGTGAGATTGTCAGCATTTAAAGATACAATAAAGGTAAAGCCTTGGAATAATGTTTGAATACAGTTGAGCATCAATAAAGACTGACTGTTGTCATTATTATTTTCTTTCTTTTTCCTTCAGCCTGCCAAGCTCTTTCCTGGTTTAAAGTGTTCCTCTTCCCTTTGTATTTTCTCTGCTCCTCTCAGGGAAAATTTCTTTTCATCTTGTATTTTACAGCTTGAATGTTCTCTCCTTGGAAAAGCCTCCCAATCATTTCATATGACAGCCATCTTTCTGTTCTCTATCTCAGTAACTTGTTACCTCCAAATAAATTAACATGTTTCTTTAAAACGTTTTTCTTTTAATTTGTTTCTTTTTACTTTGCCTATTTGTATATGATGTCTAATGAGGACATTAGGCCCTGTGCCTGCTCTATTCACCAATGTTTCTAAATACTATGGTATGGTGTCTAATGTAGATATTCAGTTAATATTTATCAAATAAATAACTTGTTGATAAGAAATAGGATAGTTCTCATTTTAGAAATGTTGATAATTTGCACAGATGAGAATTCTACTCAAGAACCATTAAGTGGTAAGTGCCATCTGTAAATGAGTTTTTATTTTGAGATATTAACCAGAATTTGAGTGAGAAAAATAGAAATATAACTATTTCTAGGCTTCACAATAACCTGCAACTGAGGTATGACACTAGAGAAGATTTTAAAGGTGCCAGTTATTGTCACCATAAGGGCCCTCTTTTCTCCAGAATTAACCCTTAAAACACAGTTCCTACAAAATCATTGTTTTAAACAGATGTGTTTGGAGTCCTCATTTATTCATTCAACAAATGTGTATTGACTTTGTTCTAGGTGTGCTAAGCATACTTTTGAGAGCTTAGAAAACATAACAGAACAAAACAGAACTCTTTACAGAGAGCTAGAAGGACATAAGTTTGGGTTTGTTTTTTTGTTTGGCTGCATCAGCATTAGTTGCGGCACGTGGGATCTTTGTTTCAGCATGCAGAATATTGAAAAGCACCTGAGCAGAGACTTGAAGGAGGTGACCTATCTTTTGAAATTCATTTCTGCTCTGGCCACATAGGACGACTCAAAGTCCTGATATCTTCTGTATTTTCCGACCTCTATCTTCTTGTTTTCACTTTTTTTCCTCCACGCAGAACAAATTTTCCTTCTTTCCCATCTCTGCCACCATCCTGCTTATAGCTACTATTACTTTTTAACTTTTTACCTGGTCTCCTGCAATATCCTCTCCTCACCCTATGCTCCTTTAGGCATTACATACAGATAAGTCAGAACCATATTTATTACTGTACAAGTCACTCATGTACTTAAAATTCTTCAAAAGTTCATCTTTGTTCTGATGATAAAAAACAAAATATTGGGCTTCCCTGGTGGCGCAGTGGTTGAGAGTCTGCCTGCTAATGCAGGGGACACAGGTTCGAGCCCTGGTCTGGGAGGATCCCACATGCCACGGAGCAACTAAGCCCGTGAGCCACAACTACTGAGCCTGCGCGTCTGGAGCCTGTGCTCCACAACAAGAGAGGCCGCGATAGTGAGAGGCCCGCGCACCGCGATGAGGAGTGGCCCCCACTTGCCACAATTAGAGAAAACCCTTGCACAGAAATGAAGACCCAACACAGCCCTAAATAAATAAATAAATAAATAAATAAACAAAATATTAACATGGCTTACCCACCCTGCTCGTGTGTCACTGACCACCCCCTGCCTGCCCCTCCCTCATTCTCTGTCTTTTACCAACTTGTTACTACTTTACCTTTCAGGTTCTTAACCCACCATGGTCATTCCTGCGTCTGAGCCTTAGCATGTGCTACCCCTCTACCCGAGCTACTCTTCTCTTACCCCATCCAACCCCTGACATAATCACTACTCATACTGCAGTCTGCTCACTGTTCATTTCTTTCCTTAAGAAACTCCTCCCTTACCATCATCCCCTACCTGTCCTTAGGGAGCAGATCTATTCTATTACATGAGCTCAGAGCACTCTGAATTTCTCCTTTGTAGCACTGTATTAAATAATTGCTTCATTAGTAATTCAATGTTTGTCTTGCCTTCTATATTAAAGAGGACAAGGATTGTTTTTGTCTCGTTCACTGCTACAATTCCTTAGTACAATTTTTTTCATAGAGTAGATATTTAATAAATGTTTATTGAAGAATGGACTTATATTTTTATTTATGAAAGTGAATAGGTATTTATAAGGAGAAAAGAAAGGCCAGCAGCTTAAATATTTTTAAAAGCTGACAACACAAAATACAGAAAAATAATATAACATTTTTATCAACTGCCTTATGTACCACTATAATACTTCTCTCCTCTACATTTTGTGTACTCTTTGATTGCCTCTTCACATGACAGTTTTGTACTTTTCTATGGATAGAAAAGAAAGTTAATATAGTCTTTCATCTAGAATAATGAATTAATTTTTTAAAATTTTAATAACTGGGACACAAAACATGCAATTTCCAACATAAAATGTACTCACTTTTATCAGTGTAGGTCTTTACACTTGGGATTCTGATAAATCCTTCACATAATACTCATCAAAGACATATGGTGGATTTATAATTATATATGTTACATTATCAAGTATATTTTTGACATGAGAATATTGTACCTTTGACTCTTTTCAATTTTACAAGCTAGATAATTGGAAGAATTTTCCACAGACTAGATTCTTGTATTGCATATTTCAAACCTAGCTTCTCTTTGATCCTCAAACTTCTCGTTCTGGATGCCGTAGCACGTGACTGTATGTTCATATGTCTCTGGTCCTGCATCTTTGTGTCATAAGGCTGGGGAGTAGGCACAGTGGTGGTAGGAGTATTTCGTAAACCCCTTCCTATCCCTAGTTGCTACAGAACTATACACAGAAGTGATCTTGAATCCCATAAATAAATCCCAATAATCCTGAATTAAATCTGTTCTCAGCTCCATTTCCTCTTAACCAAATCCTTAAATGGTCTTTATTCCACTGCAATGCTCTTTTGGAGGAAAGGAAGACAGAGTAGAAAGAAACAATGCTCCTAATAGATAAAGGTTAAAATATCTCTCTTTACAGAAACATGTAAACACATGGCTATATGAACACATTGTTAGGACCCTGCACTGACTTTGGAAGAGGCTCACTTTGGCATGAATGTTACTGAAACTTAAGCATCTTTAGCTTTATAATAAATCTATGTGAAGTGAATTATTTGGTGTATATTTTCCTGCTGTCTCACTCAAACATTAAGAAACCAGCTCAAGATTTTGTTACCTAGAATTTCTCTTTAGGATAGGTAGATTTTATTACTTCAGTTGGTTTCCCTTTTCTTCTGGGGACCCAAATGCAGGGGAAGGATTAGTCACTGAATTATCTTTTATTTATTTGCTTTTCCATAAGTCTTCCTTCTCAACCTCTCCTCATTTTTCTCTGCTTTTCTCTCTTGCTCTTTCCTTTTACCAAGATGAAGAAGATTGTTTACTATCATGGGTGTAGCTACCCCCCAAGTTACCAGGCCCATCCAGTCTCCTGGATTAGGGATGGGGGTCCCCCACTCTTCCATCGTGAGATGTAAAGAAAGTGATGTTTCTAGGGCAAGAGCCTGCAGAAAGCACCTGATAAATTTAAGAAAAAAAAATTGCAGGAAAGAAAAGTGACTCTTTTTTTAGGCAAATAGGCTTTATAACGGCTTTCAGAGGGGGTAGCTGCTCTGCTGTCATATTCCCAGCCTTGGAAGTTGCTAGGATTCCAATACTGGCAATAACAGGAAAACTGTCTCAACTCATGGCTCTCACCATCAGTTTCATAGTGGATTTCTTTCTTTCCATCTTCTTTTCTTTCTTTAATATATATTTTTTTCATTGTTTAGGATTTTTGCATTTATTCTTGTGAGACATATCAGCCTCCTTCTTTTCTTATACTCTCTTTGCCATGATTTTTGTCAGAGTTTTGCTAGCCTGATTTAGCAAGTAAGGAAGTGTTCCCTGTTTGTCTAGTATGTGGAATATGAAAGCTGTAGATGGAATATTTGTGTCCTCCCCACATTCATGTGTTAAATGTTAATGCACCAAGGTGATGGTACCAGAAAGTGGAGCCTTTGGAAGATGATTAGGCCATGAAGGTGAAGCTCTCCTGAATGAGATTAGTGCCCTTATAACAGGGGCTCCAGAGAGCTCCGTTCCACCCTGCGAGAACACAGCAAAAAGAAGGCTTTCTATGGACAAAGAAGGAGGCTCTCACTAGACACCAAATCTGCCAGCATCTTGATCTTAGACTTCCCACCCTCCATAACTGGGAGAAATAAATTTGTCTTGCTTGGAAGCTACCTATTCTGTGGTATCTTGTTATAGCAGTTCAGACAGACTAAGACAATGAAGGACGAGTTTTTAATAATAAAAAAATTCCTTATATTTTGTGCAAGCATAATGTAGGTGCTCAACAAGTGATTACAGACTTAAATTTTTGCCAAACACCTCAACTTTTCTTACCCATTTCATCCTCTCCAACTTTATACCTTACATTAGTGCAATCATCTTATCTCAAATTTCGCAGCTACTAAAATGGACTTCCAGGAGGCAATTTCATAATTTCTTTGACAATATCATTTAAGTGGAGGATAACTTTTGGCATTTTTTTTCCATAGGTGTTTGAATTTTATCAGGGACAATGCAATATTGTCCTAATGTGTAATTTCAGAAATTATATGTAATCAGTGGGGGAGAATATGAGTGTGTGTGTGCGTGTGTGTTTATATGTAAGGAAGTGGTTTTTAATTATATACCACTCTGATACCCACAGTAGAGGTTAGATGATAAATTACACCATTTATTCCTGAGCCTGGCCCCATATATTCCCACAAACATAAACATGGGAACTAGCCCATGGATAACAGATGTGGAATGAAGCCTGATATAGAAGGGATATAGAAAAGGCTTCCCTTTCTTATAGACTGAACTTTCCTTTAACCTTCGTGAGGCCTCCAGAAGATGCAGCCTGTATTTATAGACAATGTAGGAGGGAAATGTATGACTTGCCTTCTATTTCCAAAAAAACTCCAGTACTAGTACCATGACAGATGAAGTCAAGACAGAGGTAACCAACAGAAAGATAAAAAGGGACATAAGCAGACGCAGCACTGAGATCAAAGAGAGTGATTTTTATCATTTCTAATGTATGTTCAGAATAGGAAAACTTACAAACCAGTATGGCATTTTTTTGTATTAGAAAAAGGTTTTATTAATTAAGCATCTTATATATTGCAATGAAGAACATGTAAATAAGCAGAAGTAGGCAAACTTACTTCATTATGTAGGCACAAATAGATGTTTGGCCAACTAGTGTTTTTGCAAAAGAATTTTGTCATCTTTCCTTGAGAAAATTACTTATGAGCACTTTACATAAATACAGTGAAATGGTGTGTTTATGCTTTTTCTTATATATCATTAATAAAAATTTGATTACTTAAAAACTGATTATATATTTGTGTTTCTTTTATTTTTCATAATGATGTAGCATGTGTCTTATCCAGATTGTAAATTCTGTAAATTCTTATAATTACCTTTTTTTTTTTTTTGCAGTACATAGGCCTCTCACTGTTGTGGCCTCTCCCGTTGTGGAGCACAGGCTCCGGACACGCAGGCTCAGCGGCCATGGCTCACGGGCCCATCCGCTCCATGGCATGTGGGATCTTCCCGGACCGGGGCACGAACCCACGTCCCCTGCATCGACAGGCAGACTCTCAACCACTGCGCCACCAGGGAAGCCCTATAATTACTTTTTATTCATCATGATGCTATCTATACAGTAAGTACAAAGGAAATAATTGAAAACTTGAGTTGAATCAAATCAGGCAGATTTTTCCCATGCAAAAAATGGAGTTTTACTCTTAGTTACATAATATTTTGACCATGAGCTTTTTATCCACTAAAAACTTCCCAACACTTAAAGGAATAGAAGGCAAAATTCAGACTCAATTTAAAATAGAGAACAGGGATTGCAAGTGTTTTCTGGTTAGGGCCAGATAATAAATAACTTAAGCTTACTCAGCTCTGCTCTTGTCCCATGAAATCAACTGTAGACAGTCTCAGCTAGTGGGTGTGGCAGTTTTCCAACCAATTTTATTGACAAAAACAGAAGACAGGCTGAGTCTGGCCACTGTTTGCCAGCTGCTAGGCTGTAAGATTACACACTCTGCTAAATAAATACAAGCTTAAGCCCGTCCAACTGCAAAAATGCCCCCTTCCTTTTTCCTTTCTTTTTTTTCCCCCCAATCAGGGTCAGTTTCCAGTTATGTTTGACTAAACATCACTTGACTGCTTCAGTTATGTGTAATACAGTTATGCATGGAGTTAGACGTGTTATTCCCATTTTTATATATTCTACACAGGGAACCTATAGAAATGTAGCTTTTATATCCTGATTATAATTAATTTATTATACATACAAATTTCTTCTTAAACTTTATCTCAGCTTCACAATCTGTGGGATAAAAATTATTAGCAGTTCTCCTTATAGCGTGATGGTTTGCTGTGTTTAAATTTATCGTAAAAAACATCAATTAATTCAACATCACCTTGTCATTTGTACCTGTTTCTCCCTCTCTCATTCCTGATAGCCACATAATTTATTTTGGAAGGTATCTGCTTTGTTGTTTCTATCTCATTGAACTCTTATTTCCAAGATCCACTGCCGTAGAGTACAACTTGTTAATAAAATTTCATTTCAAAAAAGCCACACATAATGAAAAACATTTTTAAAAAGTAAAAATACGTGTGAATAATTATTGAACTTTGTGTAGGCAATCTTTTTACTGTATTGTGTCAATTTTTAAGTTATTCTGAGTTGTGAAACTTGAAATACTATTAAATACTAAATATAATTTAAAAATATGAACTCTTGGTCATTGCCATTGATAAATCTTGTTACTCAGAATTGTTCAAAATAGAGTTAAATACATGTATATTTGCATATTTCTGGGTTAAATTAAATAGAAAACTGTGATATGGAGGTGTAGATTTATCTCTTCTTGAATGTTTTCTTCCAAAATCTCTTATTGATTGGGTACCTACTTCCATGGAACTCTTACTTGCATTTTGCATCATATTATGTAATTTTTGCCTCAAACTCAGTAAGATTTCATTATTGTATGATTCTGCAAGCTTCTGATAGAACGTAAAAGATTGTAACACCTCGTTCAGCCTTAAGGTAATATAAGGTAAATAAGATATAACACTTAAATGGATTTATTCAGTTATAATAATAGCCTATTTCTGCATAATTCTTTAGACAAGACATATGGATATCCCGGCAAATCATTAAGAACATCTAAAATAGTTCTTTCAAATGAATGATATTAAAATATAAGAAAACTAGTTAGGCTAATAAAATCCAACCTGCCCTCAAATTAATACTGTATAGCTTTAGGATCAGAAATTCTGAGTATTTTTTTTCTGAGCATACATTTTAACATAGATTTTAAATTATGATGTCTATGGTAACTGTTGAAATTTTGGAAAATAAACATTGTATTCTTTCAGAAGTTTGGATCAAAAAAAATAATGAAATCAAAATGTTCTTCAAAGTCATGAGTATTGCTTCAGGTGAAAAAATTTTTGATTAAATATGAGAACCGTAAGGGTCAGTTATGAGCTACAAAAATAAGGCTGTCTTCTCTAATAATATAAACATTTCTTAATTATTTGGGTGTATAAGAATAAATATTTTGATGCTTTTATGTTCATCTTGGAAAATATTCATATTTATATGTTCATATTAATACATTTACTGTAGGAATAACTTTACTTGTTAATTTAGTAGTTGTACCTATAGCAATAATTATAGTTTTCTTTAAAGGGATACTTTCATATTACTTTTCTTCAGTTTCTTTCTAAAGTAAATCACTTCATCATTAAACATTCACATCACATTCCTTGAAATGTTCTTTGTTTTGCAAGACATCAAGGCATCCAGTAAGCAATAACATTAACATTCCTTTTATATATTTTCATTACGTTCCATCCAAAGGCTATCTGTTTTACTAAATATTTAATTTTGCTTAAATATATCTTATGAAACTTTTGGTCCTGTGTTATTATAGCCATTTTTGTTACTATTAATTAGTATAATTATGGTCATTGCTGGTATTAATAGTAAGAGCTGATTATTAAATTCTATCTCCAGTGAACTCTCCTGTGGTAGTTTCCCAGGTCATGTATTTAGTATTGGTTAATTAGCCTGTTTTTCTCCTCCCAGAACACCAGGTTTGTGTGTTGAATTGTGTTCTACTGAAAAGGTATGTGGATGTCTTAACCTTAAGTACCTGTGAATTGGACCTTGTTTGGAAATAGGGTCGTTGCTGATATAATCAATTTAAGATGAGGTCATTCTGGATCAGGGTGGGCCCTAGTCCAGTCTTTCTGGTGTAAAAAGAGGAGGAGAGACACAGTGACAGGTGTACAAGGAGAACATCATGTGACAACAGAGGCATGGAGTTTACAAATGGAGAACACAAAGGAAGACGTTTTTATAAAGAACTAAGATACTGAAAGCGACATCAAACAGTCTAAACCACGTATAACTGAAGTCCTTTAAACAGAGGGAAGACAATGTGGCAGAAAAATAATGTTTACAGGAATAAAGGCAAGGAATTTGAAAATTTGGTGAGACAACGTAAATTGACAGATTCCAGAAGTTCAGAAAATACCTGGCTGGATAAAAAGAAAGAGCCCCATGCCTAGGCAAAGCATAGTCAAGCAACTGAAAATCAAAGACAACATTTTCAAAGCATTGAAAGAAATATGATACTTTAAATAAGGTAAACAACAGTTCAGAAATCCGCTGACAACTCATTGAAATTGTGGAGGCAGTGTAATAGCATCTTTAAATTGCTGCGAGAAAAACAAAAGCCAAAACCTTTGAACCAAGAATTATATATCCAGCAAGAACATCTGTAAAGAATAATAGTAAAATAAAGACATTTTAGAGTGTAAAGGTTAAGGATGAAAACTAACAGATTTCACCACCAGCAGACCTGCAATACAGGAAATGCTAAAGGAAGTTGTTTAGGCTGATGGGAAATGACACAGTTGGAACTGGCCTAAAATGCATATAATACAGCTCAGACAGTGCTGACAGACCAATTTATGGCTTTAAATATTTATATCAAGATAGTATAATAGGTCTAAAATTTCAAAAATGCAAATCTAAAATCTAGCAAAAGATAATAAAAGACAAATATGTGTAGAAAATAATAATAATAAATATGTGTAAAAACAAAATAAAAAGCAACAATAGAAAAAATTACCAAAGATCAATATTGATTCCTTAAAGTAATCAACAAAATTGATAACCCATCAGCTAGACTAAGAAATTAGGAGAGAGCAGAGTAACAGTTATCAATATCAGATATGAGAGGTGTTTATAGTTAAAGAGAACATAGACATGAAAAAGGGAATAATATGGGAATGTAATAAACAACTTTTTTTAAAAGAAACTGCTTTATTTATTTATTTATTTATTATTTTTGGCTGTGTTGGGTCTTTGTTTCCGTGCAAGGGCTCTCTCTAGTTGGGGCAAGCGGGGGCCACTCTTCATCGCGGTGCGCGGGCCTTTCATTGTTGCGGCCTCTCTTGTTGCAGGGCACAGGCTCCAGACGCGCAGGCTCAGTAGTTGTGGCTCACGGGCCTAGTTGCTCCGTGGCATATGGCATCTTCCCAGACCAGGGTTCGAACCCGTGTCCCCTGCATTGGCAGGCAGATTCTCAACCACTGCGCCACCAGGGAAGCCCTGTTATAAACAACTTTATGCCAACACTTTTGTCAACCTAGATGGAAAGGATACATCCCTCAAAAAAAATACCTTTACTAAAAATGCTCCTAAAGGGAACAGAAGATATGAAGGTAATTGGAACAAAATAGAGTACTTAGGAATAAATATAACAAAAACATTGAAGACTTTTTGATGGAGAATGTTATGTAAATTTATTTAAGTTACTATTAAATAACTTGAGGGACCTTTTGTTAATAATAAAAACATGCAAGCACTTCAACATGAAATTTCTTTTTAAACTGATCTTTTGATCTAATAGAGTTTTCAATCATAACCTCGATATGAATGTTTGAAGGTTTAATAAGCTAGGGCTAATTCTGTTATAGAAAAGAAAAGATACTAAATCTGTGATGCGGTTTTATCATATTTACAAGCTAATAAATTAATTTATCTCTCTTTCATGGGTGCTGGTAGAATATAAAATATTTCTCTGGATCAAAGACAAAAGATCAGTACTCATGACACAGCAAGCAGCAACAGTTTCTCTTACCTCCAAGTCTCATGAAAGGGACCAGGAGGGCTTCAGAAGATTTCTGTACATGTAGAGGATTGCATTACCAGTGAAGAACACTGAACTTGGGGAATTCATCTCATTTTATAGCAAGCAGCACTTAAGCCCATAATTTATACTCAAGGGTGAGATCATTTCATCTCTCAAGGATGCTGATCACAAACATAACCATGGGGAATGGCTCTGATAAGGAAGGATCTGAGACATGCATTTTTGCAAATAGGAACCTGAGAGACCCACGGAGGATCATGGTTTCCAGTATAAGGGTGAAGATGGAATATTGGCCTGGAGTTAAACTAATTGATCAACAGAACTGAACAGAGTGTCAAAAAGTAGATCCTCACAAATATGGAAACAAGATATGATGCCAGGTTTGGTATTGCAGATAAAAATTTGGAAAACAGGAATCCAACAAATAGATGGTGCTAGTAAACTGGTTATCTATATAACGAGAAATGAAATTGGACCTTTACTTAACATTATACTGTAAAATCAATTCCAGAGGATGTAGGGTATATTATATGAAATAAAACTATTCTAAATTTACAAGAGATATAGTACAAAACTTTTATGATTAAGAAGGATAGAAAAGGATTTCTAAACAAGACGTTTCAGAAAGCAACTTTTGGTAAGCATGACTCTATTCAAATGAAGATACTGTGTTCACCAAGTGATACAACAAAAATGGAAAGAGTCAAAGGATCTTTTCACAAATTAAGAGAATATATTCATAGCACTTTAAACTGATAAAGAATCAACGTCTGAAAATATAGTTTAATGATTTGTCATGAACGAAGATGTTAAAAAAATAAAGCTGAAAAGAGAGAGAGAACACAGAGTAAAAGCCATGAAGAGACATACAGGCATTTCACACAGAAAAGAGTACACATTCCGAGATTGGTCATTTGAATTAGACCTCAATTTCCTTAGTAATCAAGGGAAAATAGATTAAAACCACAACAGGCACCTTTGTGTAGTTCCCATACCTCAAAAATGAACAAGTCAGAGACTAAGTGGAAACTTTATGGAATTTGGGGGCAGTTTATGCTGTTTTGAACACATTAACTCTATCGTTACCTAGCTAATGGAAGATGCACATAGCATACAAAATCTTGTATATAAGGGGAAATGCATCTAACTGTGCATGAGATTACATAAAAGTGTTTTCAGCAATATTACTTCTATAGTAAAATATTGGTAGCAATTCAAATGTCCACTGACAGTAAAACAAATAAATTGTCCATTCGCAAAATGGAATAATATACCACAGTGGAAACAAGGGAACAATAGTTATATAGCTTAATATGGATTTATCTGGGGAAAAAATGAGTATAAAAAGGTATAGTCACAGAAGAAAATCTACAGTATGATTTTATTTATATCATTTTCAAAAATAGTTGACCCTTGAATAATGTGGGGATTAGGGGTGCCCACCCTGGAGCAGTCAGAGATCCATGTACAAGTTTATAGTTAGTTGGCCCTTGTATCTGAGGTAACCCATCCACAGATTCAACCAAGGGGGTGGGCGGGTCTTGTAGAGCTGTAGTATATATTTACTGGAAAAAAATCCACATATAAGTGGACCCATGTGGTTCAAACCAGTGTTGTTCGAGGGACATCTGTACATCTATTATATATTATGAGACAAAAATTTCAAAGCAAGAAAATAATTAGCACAAAGTTCAAGGCAGTAAAAACCTTCAGTGAAAAGAGGGCACTTCAGTGGTATTTGTAGATTTTTTTATTCAGCTTGGTGTTGGTTACATGAGTGTTTCCAATGCAAGCAATCATAGAAATATCATATCCATGTGTGTTACATATTCTCTCTTTTATGGCTGTAAATAAAAAGGAAGTAAGGAAGGGTTCATTGAATGCTGAGCAGGATGGGTGAATCATTTATAGCCATATTTTTGTGATATTTTTGAATACCAAAGCAGAAAAAAAATGTTTTCAGACAGTAGAACAAAATAGACCTAAAAGTAACTTGCCACTAAAATGTAATTAAAGTCAGTTAGCCATCCTATACAATGGAAGCTAAGATGATAGTAGAGCAAAATTTTCTAGGCACTAGGAAAATTGCCTCAAAGCCTGGAATTCTATGCCAATTAAATATACATTAAGAGGCCGCTTACATCCCATATTCACTTTTTGAGAATTTTTTTGAGAAAATGCTTAAGCAAAATAAAAATGAGTATATTCTTTGCAATAAACATTAGAATTGACCAAGGAATGACACAAGAGATCAATTTCAGTGTAAGACTAAGCTAATGTTTTAGGTATTATTTGACATAAGTTAGAGAAGAACTCATTTGGCCCAAGAAGACTATCTTTAAAAAGTGGAATTATTTTTATTTAAAAGGTGGTATAAGCAAAAGCCTGGCAAATCTTAGTGATTGGTAAAGAAGGCATAACAAAGATAAAAAGAAAAGCTGCATATGAAGTCATGATCCAGAATAGAAAAACAAACCAAAATGTGGCATTATCTGAGCAAAGGAGTCTTGTAAGAAATAAGAGGGCCTTAGCCCTGACAACAGGAACAAATCCATGTCACTGTAACAACATTTTCATCAAGTTATGATGTTGATCTCAGGATATTGCTTGGGGGGTTGCAGAGAGATTCTACAGTGAGTAATAATTTTCTATATTATTTGCTAATATTAAATTATGCCATTTCACTCTTTCCAAGTCTTGAATATACTAATTGGGGATGCACAATAGAATATAAAGCTTTGAATCCTGACAAGAAAAAAATTTACACCAGTGGATTGAAATTTTTCAGGTATAAGAAAGAAAGGAATGAAGCAGGGTAATGCTAGCTAGGGTGAACTGGAGAGTTATGAAGATATAGATGACAGAATTTGGAAGGTGGTTGGAGAAGTGAGGCAAAAAAAAGAAAATATCCTTATCTTACATACTGAGGAGTTTAAAAAAATTAAGGAGTATAAGTGTTATTGACTAAATGTTTGTGTAGCTCCCAGAATTCATATGTTGAAACCCTAACCTCCAATGGGATGGTATTTGGAGATGGGGCCATGAGAAGGTAATTCCAGGTAGATGTGGGCATGAGGGTGGTGATCTCATGATGGGATTAGTGTCTTATAAGTAGAGACACCAGAAAGTTGGCTCTCTCTCTACACCCTGTGAGGACACAAACAAAAGGTGACCACCTGCAAGCCAGGAAGAGGGCTTCACCAGAAACTGAATGGGCCACATTTTTATCTTGGATTTCCCAGCCTCCAGAACTGTAATAAATAAGTTTCTATTGTTTAAGCCACTCAGTTTATGGTATTTTTGTTATGGCAGCCTGAGCAGATTAAGACAAAAATCTTAAGTATTTTATTTAAAATTACAAATGCAATGATTAGAAAAAGTAAAATTGACAATAAACATGGCTAAATAATAGGAGGAGAAGTGAAAATTGAATACATTAAAAAAATCCAGTTATTTCACTGCAGCCTATAAATGGATGATGTTTATAGCTGGTAAACCAAACAGCACTATAACCATGATATTTAGGTAGCCTTTATATATCATCTGATTTTAAAGAGTTGCTGAAGTCTTTATGTATCATCCCTTGTGTGCGTCACTTTGAATCAAAAAAGGAAAATAAAACATACAGAATGCAGCATTATCAATGGCTTTGTGAGAGAGATTTTGCATAAACATGGATTATAAACCCCTGAAAGTAGGAGAGCTGCCTTTTCGAATCCCCTGCATCTCATCATAATACATAACAGAGTGTTTTGCAAGTGGTGGGGTTTTACAAATGCTGCTAACTTCCAAAGTTTATGTTAATAGGGAGATAGATGCTGCGGGATGCCACACAAGAGTTGTGATCCTTGTGGTTTACTTGGTGCAAATGCTTAGGTAAGGACAAAAAATTGATCAGTTTGGAGCCTAGCTCATTAAATTTAATAATGAAAGCCAAGGATACTGGGACCATAGATTCTGTCATTTCCCTTTATAAATGAGAAAAAGAGTAAGAATGCTTATGACTTTAGGGGAAGTAAAAAATATTAAAACCTAGACTTGTCTTGTGAAAGTTAGCTCATCATGGACATAAAACCTAATCAAATTTTTAATTCTATTTCTTCTTTTTTTTTAACATCTTTATTGGAGTATAATTGCTTTACAATGGTGTGTTAGCTTCTGTTTTATAACAAAGTGAATCAGCTATACATATACATATATCCCCATATCCCCTCCCTCTTGCATTTCCCTCCCACCCTCCCTATCCCACCCCTCTAGGTGGTCACAAAGCACCAAGCTGATCTCCCTGTGCTATGCGGCTGCTTCCCACTAACTATCTGTTTTACATTTGGTAGTGTATATATGTCCATGACACTCTCTCACTTCGTCCCAGGTAACCCTACCCCCTTGCCGTGTCCTCAAGTCCATTCTATTTCTTCTTAAGTGACTTTAATTGCCAATTCTTGTCAACAAGGACAAACAGACCTTGCATTTTAAATGAAATGATGCAAGCCTATTAAATGCTGCCTTGAAATTCCAAAATATTTCATATGCATGGAGCAATAGCTATAGGGGTCTTGGCTTCTACAGTGAAGCAAAAGAATTACACAACATTCAATATTTCAGATATTCTCAGAAAAACTATACACTGAAAATGCATATTTCATGAAAGAGTTGCATTTTTTTAATGAAATCTATCATGAGCTTACATTTAAAAATTAAAATTATCTTAGCTTCTTAACATTATTTTTGCCTCTACTTAGAGCTATATTAAAAGAGAAGTCTCCTTTTGTCATACATTTTTGGATAATAATCATCCATTTTCAAGCCAGGTGAAACAAGCTCTCTAAGCTACTACCACAGTAGAAAACCTCTGGGGCTTTGTATACACATGTGGGGCTTAAATTCCTTTGTTTCTCAGAAAATCATCTAACAGAAATATACTCCTGATTTTGCTATCACTGTATCTTTCAAACTCCAACGATAATCTCATTGCATGCTTAGCAACCATACTGATCAAAAAGTTGTCCACAAAGAGTAGTAGGAAACTTTGAATATTTATTCATTGACTCACATAATAACAGTCAATTAAGAATGTGTGAATTACAATCAAGCTGTTATACCAATGCTAACATCAGTTTCTTTCTAGAAAGTTTCTGTTCCTTAGCCAGGAAATCATGAGGGAACAAAAAACCTGGTGAAACTAAGCAATTGTTCTTATTGTCCCATCTCAGGCACACTAATACAGATTAAATTTCATGTGCCCTGTCTAGAAGTTGAGAGTACTTCTGTCAGTTTTTGTCTTTTAAGGATTTATTGAATTTAAGTTAAAGCATCATCATGCTAGTTCAACAATTTGTGGATAGAGCCAAAATAGATTTTGGTGAGTTGATACATGAACAGTATCTTATGCATAGTGATGTAGAGTAGAATGGACATATACTTTGTCAGAAAGCTTCTGGTATGTGTTTACCCTTTGTATCATATCTAATGTTCTATAAATTGATAGGCATACATTTTATCTTTAAACATATATATAATATATAAAGAGAGAGATTAACACTTTCATACTTTATATTTTTAACTAGATCTCTTTATCAAAAGCACTATGCTTCCTTAATGTAGGTGCAGTTTTTTGTTTTTTTAATTTGAAGAAAATCTGCCTTTGATTTTACTACTCTTGGTCATAGACGGAGCTCAATGGGAATTGAAGTATTGATATTCTACAAGTAAAAGACAAACTCTACATCCAAAGAAACATTATTCTTTGTGTAAAGCTTAACTAATATCCCTGGTGTTTTTTACTCCTTAGTTCCTTCCTTTTTTTTTTTTTTTTTTTTTTTTTTGCGGTACGCAGGCCTCTCACTGTTGTGGCCCGGCCATGGCTCACGGGCCCAGCCGTTCCGCAGCATGTGGGATCTTCCCGGACTAGGGCACGAACCTGTGTCCCCTGCATCGGCAGGCGGACTCTCAACCACTGCGCCACCAGGGAAGCCCAGTTCCTTTCATTTTTCATTCCTAATCATAAAATAATTGTTGTAAACTCATAAAATTATGTGCTTTGGTGATGACAAATCATGTTTGTTAATTACATTTTACAGCTATAGTTTTTTATTTTATCCTAAGTGTTTTAGTTGTAACTAGACAATTATCTTCATAAAAAAGTAAGATTAACAGTGCTTGGATTAATATTATTATTAATACATATTAATAGTATGTATTAGTTTATAATTAATGATACATATCTGTAGGCACTTAGTAGAGAAAATAATAGCCATTAAAATGTAAAACTTTTTCAAATGGCTAAATATCCAGCCTATGTTTATGACATATTTGACAATCACATTAACCAGAGCACTTTGAAAAAATCTACTCCTATATAGTATTAAGTAAAAAAAAATGAAGACTACCAAATAGTATGGATGGCAAGATTCTGATGTTAAAATACGGTAATAATAGTATCTGTAAAGTACAAATAATGAACAGAATTTTTACCAAAATGTTAACTATGATTGTCTCTGGATAATGAGCTTTTGATAAATTTTATCTTTTTAAATGGCATCCCTGTTTTTCCTTGACAATATATTATTGTCATAAAAAATGATCAAAGGAAAATATTCCTCTATTGAATTCTACAAGAATTAACATGTTACAGCTACCTTAAAATGTTGTAGCAGGGACAGAATTTTTATTCTTGAAAACTAAGGATGTCATTTAAAATATTCATATATGTATTGTAGAAGAATAACTTTATCTAGGGTAAGGATTTTACCCTTTGAAGGGACAAATATATTACTTACAAGTTATTGTTATTTTACTTCCTATAACACGATTTTTGTGATGAACTGAAAAAAGGGGCTTCAACAAGTCCTCCTGGGGAAAGGAAATAATGTAGGTCCTGCTGCTGATACTAAAGATGAATTTCTTTTCTAAGGTCAGGATGAGTAATAAGCAGTTATGCCATTCAGGGTTGAGTTTAAAAATACTTGGTGTTTATGTGACCTTCCATGAGTAGTTTAGTATATTTATAAATATTTGCCATTTGTTTGCCTTTTGTCATTGACTAAGGATTGACCTGTGTCACTTGTCACTGACACCTAACACCAAAATGAATTGAAATTCTGCCTTTAGAAATAGGTTTCCTTGATAACTGTGACATTTATAAATGGGCCTTTAAAGACTGCACTTTTTCTTTACACTTTGTTTCAATTTCCTGTCACTCTCAAGTGGAGATTTTTATAATACTAAATATATCACATCTCTCCAAGATCATTTCTCTGGCTCTAAGCGTCTGGTATGCACTTCATCTCTGCAGGAATCTCTATTTACTTTCTCCCCCTTCAACTTACAGCAAAGTGTATATAAAAGCACTCTCAGGACAGGATATGACATTCCTTTTTAAAAAACAACTGGAGTTATAATGAACCATTGGTTTTAACATTCAAGTAATTAGAAGGCTTATCATGATGTAGATTTTGAAGATAAGCCATTTTCAGAAAATGTCAGCCTCAGCCTGTTTTCTTTGTTTTGTGATATAGAAGTTTAGATAGAGGCAACTATTTAATTGGTCTTGTCAGTATTTAAGCTACAGCTTACCTACAGTTCTTTTTTCTCTCCATCCTGTCTAGAATGGCTTTTATCCATCTTATTTTCTCTTTTCCTTTTGTGAAGGAATTTATGGCAACTTTAAGCTTTTCTCTGCTATGTGAATTATGTAGCTTACTGCCGTCATTTTTGCACTTTCTCCTTTTTTTTTAAACATCTTTGTGATTTTTTATAGTCTAGTATTTTTCATGAATATAGACAACTGAGGTACTCTTCACACAGTTATACAAGCTTAAGAATTTTTTTCTCATGTCACAAATAAGCTTATTATCACAGTCTCCATAACAAGTCAGATTGAGGAATTAAAATATTAAGGAAAGGAAAATCCCAATTTGGGAAATTGGTCACTATTTCATTTTCAAAAACTTGACGTAAAATAAATTTGCATTTTGTCTCATGTATGTTTCAACGTACTGACACTATTACTGAACAAAAATGCCAGTTTCCAAAATAACTAAACCAATTTAACAGCATACTTCATTCAGGGTTTTAATTATACATTTTAGTCCATTCTTCAGTTTATTAGGTTCCTTTTAATATGTATAGTACAGCACTGCTGCCACAAGAAGATAACGTCTGGAACTTAAATGTCCACTGGGCACAACTATCGGCATTTTTCCTCTGCTGAGGTCGTGAACCCAATTAATGCTCATTGCAGAAAGGATAAAGGAAATACCAGTGATCATACACACTAAATGTTATCCAAATCTAATCTGACAGTCATTGCTGATTGAACTGGGGATATACCCTGAAGCCTAAGAGAGGAATCTTAGCAAGCATACAGATTTCTCTGTATTTTACTAATAGCTACTCCAAGTGCTCTTGAGAATCAGCAAAAAATGGAACTGTAAACATACCCGTGAGATTAATTTTTACTGCATAGACTGTACTGAGGTATACTGAAAGTATTTCATGATTTTATAGGAGAAAACACAAAATCTTTACTAAGAAAAAAACTTGCCTGTGTTTCTCTGACATCCTTTATATGGAATTGATAACCCATGGAATAAAATGTTAGTAAGTTCATCCTAGTAGATGGTTAATATTTTTCCTTTCCATATTTTCAGTAGAGAGGGATCCTAGTGATATGTCTAATTCCAGCCTTTCACATGGTTCTTGGATCATGTTAAACTGTCAATAAATGTTTGCTGAGCTTTATATAATTATATATTTATATATACATAATAGTTTATATATACATAATATGTATATATTTATATATACATAATAGTTGCAATTATAATTTATATATAACTATATACATACTATTTTTGTATATTCTTTATATTATTATGAATTTTTCATAACCATAATCTCTAGTATGACTCTCAAATCTATGTCTTTTTTTTGTGGTTTTCTTAATCTACAGTCTGTATGTTGGAATATATACTAAAACATATTACACCTAGTATTAAACTATATACTTCACACTTAACCTGTCAGAACTAAACTAAAGTGCTTTCTCACTAGAATTAGCTCATCCTATTCTATTTCAGTCTTACTTGTACAGA
Source organism: Hyperoodon ampullatus (assembly GCF_949752795.1). NCBI lineage: Eukaryota > Metazoa > Chordata > Mammalia > Artiodactyla > Ziphiidae > Hyperoodon > Hyperoodon ampullatus. Next base: position 33,680,374 of record NC_136933.1, read on the forward strand.
ATCTGCCACTCATCCAAAGTGGCAATGAAAAAGTCATTTTAGATGCTTCTCTTTTCTTCCCTATTCATATCTAATTATTTACCAGATCTTCTCTGTTCTAATTCCCAAATATTCCTCAAATCTCTCTGCCCCTGCATCACTTACTGAAGGTTAATCATCCCTATCCTGGATTACTGTACCATCCTCTTAGAACCTTTTCCCATTTATAGCCTAGGCATCCGCAGCTGGTCCTCTTCACAGAAGCTCTGAATTGCTTTCTAAAATATTATATTAGCCATTACTTCACCACTCCTTAAAAGACAAAAGTAGCTTCTTTTCTTCTAGAGGATAAAATTAGAACTTTATAGCACAGCCTACAAGGCCCATCATAACCTGGCTCCTGTCCCTTTCTCTAGTTAATCTATAAGCATCTCAAGGTTTTCATACATCCTCAACAAACTCCTTATATACTGCCTTTTCTCTGGTGGGCAGTCTTGGATGATGTTAACATATTGTGCAAAGGTCTTGACACTTGTACCATCTCCACTGGGCCTTCTTGTCCCCAAATTTCTATTCCGATCTCCAAATATCTTGCCTTAGTATTCCTCATCAGTCTTTGATTTTAAGCTGTATTGTGTGTAGAGTGAGATTTCAGAAAATCTATCAGAGAATCAGCACCTAGGAGGCTAAAAGCTGAACAGATATTTCAAAATTTTCTTTGTTGGAGAAATATTAAGACTCTGGTCCAGACAGAATGGAAAGACCTTTAAGAATATTTCAGGTATTCATTTGAGACTACATCATAGGAGTGAGTACTATGCCTTAAGAATAAGTTCTCTTCTCTAGGATTAAGATCAAAGTTGGATATAGACATACCCTAACAAAACCCATATCCAAAGTTTAAGAGGATCAAGGAAATCCACTAATAATTTGACTTCCTGCCAAAACAGAATATGGCATTATTTAGAGAAAGTTAAATGTCAGAGAATCTATTGAGGTGCTCACTTCGGCAGCACATATATAAAAATTGGAACGATATAAAGATTAGAGAATCTATTGAGTATCATTCATAATATATAGTGTAAATTTAAAAAGTGCTAGACAAGGAAAGAAATAGGAAAAATCAATCAGTAATCTAAAGGTAAGTCAGTAAATAACAAGAGATTTAATAGATGATTCAAATATTAAAATGAACAGGCAAAGATTTTCAAACAACTGTAACTAATATGTAAGTAATTTAGAAGATAGGCAATATGGATAAAAAGAAGTATTAACATCAGAATATTAGAATCCATACCACCCAATCCAGCAAACCTTTTAGAAGCGCAAAATCCTACTTGAAATGAGGAACACATTAATTTAACACCAAATGCACCCAGCCAAAGGTAAGATTCAAAAATTTGAATGCAGTTAAATTAAGAAAAAAATCTGAACTAAAGCACAGAGAGAAAAACATGAAAATAAGAGAAAAAAGCTAATATACTAATATACTTAGAGAATCAAATTATCTAACATGATGTAAGTGAAGTCTTAGGAAGAGAGGAGAGCAGTAATGAGACAAAAACAATACTTGAGGGAAAGTCTCAAAACCTGGTGAAAGATTTTCCCCTCTTTGGCTCACTGATTGAAAAAAGTCATCAAACTTCAAGCAGAATAAGTATAAGTAAAACTTCCCCCAGATATGTTGTAGGAAAGTACTAAAAAAAATTAGACCAACAGCAGGAAGGTCAGGTGACTTCTCAATAGAAATTACAGAAACTAGAAGATAATAAAATGGAATCTTTAAAGTTATGAAAGGGGGGGAAAAACAGTCAATAGAATTCTATACCCAGTGAATATATTTTTGAAAACTGAAGCGAAATAAAGATGCTATGAGAAGCAAAACCTTAGACTTCATCACTAACAGACCAAAGTATGATAAATACTAAAAATAAGTCTTTTGAAAGCATGGAAATATAACAAGGAATGAACATCATTAGATACTGTAGTATATGAGTAAATTTATAAGAGCATAGACTATTTAAAGCAATAATAATAATACAATAAGAATAATGTGTTGGTTTATAAGTTATTTAGAAGTAAAATATATGAAAGGGGCCAAAAAAGGCAGGAGGATGCTAAATGCAATTAAAACATTATGTCATTTTGTGCAATGTTTGAGATGTGGAAAAGTATTAGTTTCATACAGACTAAAGTTAAACATGATTTTGTAATTCCTATTGTAAACCACCATTAAGGCAACATTAAAAACTATAGCAAAAAGCTAATATAAGCAATTAAAATAATAAAAATATGATTACTATTCAATGAGATAGAAAAAGAGGCATAAGAGAACTAAGACCACATGGGACCAATAGCAAACCATCAGGAAGATGTCAAGTAGTCCTAGGAAGGGTACTTGTGGGTATTTGTGGAAGCTGGCAATATTATATTTCTTAACATGGGGGATTCACTATAGATTTCTATTTGGTATATATTTTGGTTTACAGTTTTAAAGAAAGGTAAATAACAAACAGACCACTTAGTGTATCTGGATCCACATTCATCCACAGCCACAATCATCTAGTTCCGAATAGCAAAACCCCCAATTAAAGGGGGCATGAACCTCTGAGGTGGTCCATTTCTCAATAGGCCTGCTTCCTATTAATTTATTGCCTATCTTTTTTTTTTTTTTTTTTGCGGTATGCAGGCCTCTCACTGTTGTGGCCTCTCCCGTTGCAGAGCGCAGGCTCCGGATGCGCAGGCTCAGCGGCCATGGCTCACAGGCCCAGCCCCTGCGGCATGTGGGATCTTCCCGGACCCTGGCATGAACCCGTGTCCCCTGCATCAGCAGGCAGACTCTCAACCACTGTGCCACCAGGGAAGCCCTATGGCCTCTCTTTTATGATAGATTTTCTGGTCTTTTTCCTAAACCCTCCAATCCATGAAACTCATAACCCCTTGTTTTCTTCTAAACTTCTTCATGAAACCAATTGCTAATAAAATGACAGCAGCCATTCCTAGATTTGCTTGCTTCCTCACTTCAATCATTGACTTCACTGAACACTGATGACATGGATAGAGAAACTACATCACCTACTGGTACTAATTGAGGAATAAGTGACTAGTGGTCATTTTTCTAAGCAGTTTTTTTTTTTTTTTTTAATTCAGAGATCTTAAATCCTCACCCAAAGCAGTTGGTGGGATGGCAGAATCATATACATAAGTCAATATAATGGTGATGATGATGCTAACAGTTGTTGACTCTTTCACTTGCCCTAGGCCACGTGTGGTTTGGTGGTTGGATAGAAGCAGTGCAATTCCTCAGTCCTCCCTGGAGTCCTCTGAGGTGTATGACATCGCCCCCATTTTATAGATGAGGAAACTAAGACCCAAAGAAGTGAAGACTGCACAGAATGTAAGTGCCTTACTTAATTAAGTAAACCAAATTACATCAGGGTAAAGGCATATAGTCTTTATCAGGGAGCTTTTTACATTGTACATATGCCATCTTAACAATATTTATAAAATAAATGTACTTGTATGAAGCAATGTTATTGAAAAATTTGTTATATTAAAATATAAAATGAAAAGGCATTTTATAAGGTTATATATGTTGAATAACTAATGTGATTTACATATTTGATTTTCCATATCACAAGAGTGATAAAAGGAGGCTAATCATAACCACAAAATGTAGAAGTTTGGTGCCTATGCTTTTATCTGCACATCGGTTTGCCCGGATGTGTTGTTTTTCATTGCAGATACTAGATATTTCTCTATACAAGAATTTTGGACTTGAGATTCTGTGGCTTTTATAAAATAATTCGATGGCTCAAAGGGGTAAAATGGAGTTTAGACAGGGAGAGAGTTGCAATTTAGACTATATGTCTTCCAAGTTGAATATCGAAAACATTTATTTTAATCATGAAATATCTCCTAGTAAAATTTCCAAAAGGTAATCTTATGATTCATCTGGCTAAGATTTAAAACAAACTATTTGAAATATATATCGCTAACTATACATTTAATCATTTTGGGTTATCCATATTTTCTAAGAAGACTAAATAAGATGGTATGGAGAGGGGTTTCCCTGGTGGCACAGTGGTTGAGAGTCCGCCTGCCGATGCAGGGGACACGGGTTCGTGCCCCGGTCTGGGAGGATCCCACATGCTGCGGAGCGGCTGGGCCCGTGAGCCATGGCTGCTGAGCCTGCGCATCCGGAGCCTGTGCTCCGCAATGGGAGAGGCCACAACAGAGAGAGGCCCACATACCGCAAAAAAAAAAAAAAAAGATGGTATGGAGAGACTACAACTAAAGTAACAAATATATAACTGACATTTCTACTTTCAACATAGTTTAATTTAGATAAACTTGACCTTATTAGATTGAGAAAAAGAGATTATGGACTCATACTCAGTCTTGCTAAGATTTCAAATTTTAGGGGAAGAAAAAATGATATGGGGAGGATGAAATTATGAAATTAGCATATTCTTCTCTTTTCTCTGAAATATGACAGAAAAGGGCAAGTTGAGTATGAATGTGTGTGTATGGGAGTGGGGAGAACTCCAGACGCCTCGTCTGCTTAAAATGTGAGAGGTTAAATGTGAAGTTACTTATCAAAGTATCAGAACTTCTGGGCCCGAGAGGGCAAGAGAGGACAAAAGTGAATTCTTGCTGGTAACTGCTGTGATAGAAACCCCTCACCCCGCCTCACCTCCCAGCTCTAGGTGCCCCTCTGTCTGCAAGTGCACAGCCCAGGTATAGCCAAGCTGATCTTTTAGTTAGAAAGTAAAGTCATACCAGGTCTGGGGAAACAGAAGCTGGCCTCTCCTTCAGGAGAAGAAAATAAAAGACAAATGAAGAAGGGAGAACACAGGCTCAGCACCTCCATCACCACAATCTCATTTTAGAACATTTTCATTCCCCAAAGGAAGTTGTAGTCATTAGCCTCCAGCCCCTGGTTGCAGGCAACTTCTAATCTACTTTTTTATCCTTGTAGATTTGCCAATTGTGGGCAATTCATGTCAGTGAAATTTTGATATATATGGCCTTGGAATTGTAAACTTTAAAAGGGAAAACTGTATAGTATTTGAATCATATCTTTATGAAACTTTTTTAAAAATAGAGCGTGTCATAGGGAAATGGCTAATGTCCACTCAAAGACAAGCTTGAGGTGTTCTGGCTTCCTCATCTGGGAGACTGGTTTCCCCTGTGATAGTTGGAAGTCCAGGAATTGGGACGCTCAGGAGTGTTCAGGTAGTAGTAGCTTCCTTACCTGAAGGCAATTATCAGTTGGACATGAAAAATGGTGAACTCAGATATTATCAACTCAAAATAGTTAATAGAAATTAAGTTTCTAGGGACCTTATGAGCCAAAACAATTCAGTCATTAAAAATAAATTATGTACCCATCAGATCCAAACAGAAAATTGAATGCCTCATCATCCTGTTCAGAATTTTATAAAACTATAACTCTCATCTGGGGAGTTTATTAGATTCTATCCACAGATAACTCAAAGAAGTGACCTGTATTTCTTCACTTCAGAGATCCTACTTTCAACACAGAATGATAAATTGGCAGTTGGTAGACTTAGGATGTGAGGTGAATATTTTATTACATATAAAAATTTGGATATTTGATCCAACTCTTTGTATTGGTGACTTACTGTGTTCTAAGTTTGTTTTATGCGAAACTAAAAACCTCTGAAAGACAGACAACAAAAGTAAAAAATATTTATAAATGCATTTGGAACATTGTAAAGGAAATGTAAAAATAGGTTTGCAACTAAAATGTGTAAATCAAAATGTAATAATTTATTTTATAAATTGGTTCTTACAGAACTTAGACACTGTGGTAAAATTATACGACTACCAAAATTATTCCACTTGAGCATTTCAATCAAGTTTAGAAGTCTCTCATGATTCCTGATATTAATTTGATTACATGTACTGATATTTTAAAATCAGATTTTAACAATCAGGATGACTCAATAGAAAGAAACATTTGTATATATTTATATGCATATATATATATATAATTTTTGGGTTTTTTTGAAAATTGGATCCTAACCCTAGCTAATGGTGGTAAAATATAAATAATGATATTAGTGCCTCTAAAACTAAAGAGTTAAATGAGATTTCTAAGCAAACCTCAAAGGTCTAGTTTTGCCTCTTCGGTTTTATTCATTAAAGCTTTTTATGGCATCTGTAAAACGTTATCTAAGCTATTAAGTGTGTTATGTGTTTTTAAGTGTCTAGTTCCTCCCATTGTGTCTTTTAAGATAAGTAATACTGTGGGCACATTCTAATTGTGACATCATTTGAACCAATTTGCTAGTAATTTAATTCCAAACATTTGGATAAAAGCTCAATGTAGGTGATTACTAGTGAGAGTTTAAGTCGAGGACAAGGCCTTATTTTTATCTTCTCCTCTAGTTAAGTCTTTTCACATTAGACATAAGCATTCCTTTCCCAATTCAAACCTTTAGGTACTTAGCAAATTAATAAGATTGGGCCTCAAATCAGAAAGAAGGATTATGGAGAAATTGCTGATTTTTTGGTTAGCATTTTCGTTTTTGAGGGTTTTTACATTTTTGGTTTGTTTTCCATTGAGATAATGGGTGCTGAGTGCTGAGTCACTTCCTGGCCCTCCGTTTATGTGTCACCATATTTCCCTTATACTTCATTCTATGCCTCAGCATAGAATGAGCAAATATAGAAGATAATACAGCTTAAGAGCAATTTTGTTGTGCTAAATTTTAACACATTGCTCAGGCAACACCTTCCATCAGGGATTGTAAAAAAGTCCAAAATCCTAGATTCACTAGTACTTAGGGAAAAAAAAAAAAAACCCTAGAGCAGTGAAGCCCAATGGAAAAATAATGCAAAACACAATCACAAATGTAATTTCAGACATTCAGTAGTCACGTAAAGACGTCAAAAGAAACAGGTGAAGATAATTTTAAAAATCTATTTAACCCAAGACATGCAAAATATTATCACTTTAAAATGTTGGTATAAAAATGATTGATATTTTACAGTTAATTTTTCATACTAATTCTTTCAAATCAAATTTGGACTAGGCACATTTCAAGCTGGACAGGGCATGTGTTGATTTTTCATCACTAAATGTGCATGGACAAATTTTGCCATGAATGTGTTGTCTTCTTGGGAATCGTATTCTTAGAGTGAATATAGGTTTTTCAGAAAGTGGAATTAATGGGGATGGAGATGGTTGGGAAACAGCTAAAGTATCTTTGAGTTACTTAGAATGGTCTTTTCCCTAATTTCTTGCAGTAATAAGGTGCTTTCTCTCTTTCTAGTTGGACTCATGGGTATGAATAAAAATGGGTATATAATGACCATCTTACATTTTTCCTGTGGCTGATCCATTCCCCTTTTAGAGTCATTGGTTAAGAAAGTTCTTTTGTAATTTCACAACCCTCGACCATCATTTAGGATTTGACCATCACAAATCATGTATTATTTGTTAATTTGATTGTTTGAATTACAAAGGGAAGTTAGGGGATGGTGAATCCAGTCTCATTAACTTTTAGCTGCCATGATATAGAAGATCACTGAAATTTCAAAATCAACAAAAAGGCAGAACCATGCATTATGGCATCAAAAGCATGAAACATAGCACTGCATTTTTTGTTAAATTAATATATAAATGGATAAAGGTTTAAAAAGTGAATATGAGAAAAATTGGGTTTGTTTTGCTTAGGGAATGGAAGAGGGGGGATAAATAAATCTGCAGGGACATTTGCTTCCTACAGAAATGTCAGAGTTTTATGAAGGTTAACGACCTCTGCTTTCTTAGTTACAAGAAACATGCAGTTAACTGGAGTTGACTTTTAGAACAGAATCTTCAAACTGGAGTACACCTACCCTTGGAGGTACCCAGACTTTCAGAACGATACCCTGGAATGAATAGTTTTAGGGAATTCTGCCAGTTCTATTACTGAATTGGTCAACTGGACTTGCGGTGGGCTCCTACCCCAGGCTGAGACCCTGTGTCTCGGCCTGGGAGGTTCTTTTTCCAATTGGATTTACACAGCCAATGATGAAATCGATCCTGAGACTGAAAGAGCTCAAGCTTTATTCAATGGCCAAAGAATGGAGAAGTGGGAACCTAGTAAGAAAATCAATTTCTCAACCAAATTTGGGTGGAGACACCAAATATATAGGACAGTCTAGGTAAAAAGGAGTGGGAGGAATCCTCCTGAGTTATCTCAGAGCAGAGGGGTGTTTGGACCCAGAACTGATGGAACACTCCTTTTCAGTTCTTGTATGTGCTTTTCTGCTTGTTGTCATGGCAGTTGTCAACTCTCATGGCGCTGGTGGCTGTGTCACTGAGCATGCTAATGCATGACAGTGAATATATAATGAGGCTCAAGGTCTATGGGAAGTCAAATCTTCCACCATCTTGTGTCTAGATGGTTTTAACTGGTTCCTGGTTTTTTTCTCTTTGCAGCTTCCTCCTGAAACTTAGATAAGATTAACTGGTTACCATTCGAGCGAGGGAGGGGCAGGAGTATAATTCTAGGGCAACAGCCTTGGTAACAATTCCATTTACACCATTTTCTTAAATTGATCTGTTTTAGATCCCACCTGCTCTTTTATGACTCCCCTTTCAAAACTGCCCTACAAGACAAGCATGGATCCCTCAAATATCTTAAGTATAGCGCATTCCCCTATGGGGTATAAAATTTCTTTGTATATAGCAGATAATTCAGAATGTTTCTCTTGGGGTTGAAAAAATGAATGACTTTAATAAGCAGGTGATACATCCTTTTGTGAGACAATTGGTTTCCATTTTTTACATTTAAAAAAATTGAAGGAAGATTTAATTGAGTTTTCCTCTGGTAGATCATTAAAAATAATTTTTAATTATAAATTACCATGTGATCTTTTGTATATAACTTTGGAAGAATGTAAAGTATTTTATAACTTGTTACAAAAATTCCTTCCATTTTCATCAATTTAAGTGAAAAGAGTTTTTCAGCTATTTTTTTATCTTTATATTTTAAAAATTATTTTTTAAAAATGGGAAGAAAACTGATGCTAAATAGTATTTCATTCAAGCAATAAGTTCTACTCATTAGTATATATAAGAACTGATTTGAAAATAAATAAAACAAACAAACAAAAAAGAAAATAAATAAAGCAGCCCTTTCCATCCTTTAATAGATGCATTTCAAATAAAATTTTCTTTTAAAAATTATTGATTAAATTTGAAAATATATTAAATTTTTGATACTAATAAAAATTAGTGGTGGACAGTGGTTTATAAGAAACTTGGACCACAAAATCAGGAGTGTGCAGCTCAAAAGAGAAAAAAAAACAGGATGTCAGCACCCAGAACAGCAAGGGAGAAAGTAATATTTATGCTGAGAAAGTACATTTTAACATTAGAGGAAGTAGAAAAAAGATACCTGAATGAGTAAATGAAACCGTTCAACTCATCGAAGAATAATTGGGTGGAAATGAGGCAAAGGAAAATGAGCTTAAAATTTGAAGTAAGAATTTACATGAATTCCAGTGTTATTACAAATTAACTGTTCAACTTTGGGCCATTCATAAAGCATATCTGAGGCTCAATTTTCCCAAATGAAAATGGGGAGTCTCTCTTCATAGCTTATTACAGACTGAATATGGTAATATGGTATCACTTACCCCCCAACATTTGACTTGATGAATATTTATTGAAAGAATGAAAATTCAAGTAATTCTGAACACAATATACTTTTTGTTGTTTCCTACTGGAGGCATACATATTTTTTTGCCAGCACCCCAATTAAAGAATCTTAATTAGGAATTGTTTGTACTAGCAATCATAAATCTATGTGGACTTCACCAAGCATCTGATCATTGGATTAATGCCCAGAAAAAAGAGGGAGTATTCATCGTTTCGTAGACACGAACACCTTCTCCTTGGGAAGAAAGGAATGCATTGATTATGCCAATAGTGTGTTAAATACATGAAGTTATATTGTTAAATGTGCTACAATCCAAATGCTTAAAATACACATTTTTTTGCATCTATATGTAAATATTTAAGGTGTATTTATCTGACATTTGATTTGCCATAAGGGGATTTCAATTCATTCCCTGCCCATTAGGGATGTTAGTTAACCAATGACAGAGAGAAACAGGAAACCCATATTTTTTCCAGAGTTATAGTTAATGTCGAAGAAGATAGTATGTTGTCCTATGAAACCAAAATACCAAATATGATTAAAATTTTTCTAAGTGTTGCTCAGCAGCTAAGAACATGTCTAATCAGAGTTCTGAGCTACACAAGTATATTATTTGAAAAAAAAAATTTACCCCACCTATTATATATACTCCAGGCAACAGTAATTTGACTTGAGTCCTTAGCAACATTGATACCCAAAATATTGTTATTTCTTCTGCTGAGTTAACAACAAAAACAAAAAGTGTTTATTATCATCCTCTAAGACATGGTAACATGTCACTATATTTATATAACTATTTCAAAATATTAAGCTTTTTTTTTTAACTTTTTGGATTCTGTCGTCCTAAGTAATGCTATTCTATATTGCAATGTAATAGACAAATTTGGAAATATTAACTGAATCCCAAATAGCAGTTGTTTTCTTTCCTTCTTTTATTTATTTATTGTATGGGACTTTGACCTGAAACTTATGCTAATGACAAAACCAAGTAATCTTTCTGTTTGCTCAAAGTCATTATCTGTACTGAACTCCAGAAATATGTCAAAGCAGACCATGCTTTTGTCTGACAACTCAAGACCTTTCATGCATTCTTAAGTGAGAGTTAAAGATACAGAGGCAAAAATGTGTTAAATTAGCTAATCAGATCATCAGAACTAGACTTTTCGCTTTATATTTTTATGAGAAAAAAATTCAGTTCTTTCTACTGTACAAAGTCGGATAGTTCACCAAAAATGACAAAACACTGGTTTACTTTAAATTATTTTTCATAAATGCTGTAAGAAATTCAGCTTAAATCATGAAGAATTAAAGATAAAATATGGTCAAAATGTTTAGTTTATACTGTGAGAAACAAAAATCAGTGTTCTGTTTATATTTACTTTTTCTTCAGGTGGCACAAAATACTTCAAAGTAGACTTTTCACGGTGTGACATAAATTTTATTAGTTTTAAACATGAAATTAGAGTTTCATAATAGCCTAATAGTCACAAAAGTAACACCAGTACCCTCATTAGTTTTTATCCTCTTTATAGCTAGTTCTTACCATCTTTTCCCAACAAAGTACTCAAGTACTTTCAAGTTTTTTTTTCTAAATATTTTCTCTGTTTATGGACTTATATAGTCAGTAATAGTTTTTAAAACCAAATAGCCAAAGCAAGCACTAAAAATTCATCTCAAGTGACATATTAATAATTAATGGTGTAAAAGTTAACATTTGTGGTGTCTTATGTACATATAAATGCTAAAAGTATTTTATTAGCATGTGATAAACACTCAAATATTAAGCAGCTATTGCTAAACTATTATGCAAACTATTAATAATGTATTAGTAGCTAAATAGTATTACTTTAAAAAAATTAATTTCTGAGACATGGCATCATATTATAATGGTAATACATTTCTATGTGAGCATACTCAATTGAATGAGAATTTCCTGATAGATTCAAGCATGCATGAAACTGGATAAGCTAAGAAACTGGGCAAGTAGTGAAGCTCCAAATTACTTTTTCAATTTCTAAAGCCAGTTCTAGGCAAACTGCCACTGGCTGGGTAACTCTCTTGAATGGTGATGCAGGCTAGTTACACGAAGAATGTTTGATGGCAACTATTGTTCATGTTAGTAGGTATCAATCAGCAATATCTTGTAAATTTCATTTTAGAGAGAGAATTGATTTCTTGCAAAACTAGCAAAGTTTTTAACTGGCCTTGGTCTTTCTACTGATTGCTCCCAATTAAGAAACCACGTTGAAGCGATTTTCATGATACACTTTTTCATTCTATGGGGGGAAAAATGAAAACTTTGTATTTCCTTCTGTTTGGGAAAAGGTTGACCAAGGCACTATACTGCTTGGTAAGTCGCTTTATTCAGAGCAATTCACTCTATTCCCCTTTTCTTATCAATAAATAATTTGTGTTGGGCTTCCCTGGTGGCTCAGTGGTTGAGAGTCCGCCTGCCGATGCAGGGGACATGGGTTCATGCCACGGTCCAGGAAGATCCCACATGCCAAGGAGCGGCTGGGCCCATGAGCCATGGCCGCTGAGCCTACACGTCCGGAGCCTATGCTCCGCAATGGGAGAGGCCGCAACAGTGAGAGGCCCGCATACTGCAAAAAAAAAAAAAAAATAATAATAATAATAATAATAATAATAATAATTTGTGTTAAATAACTTTTTAAAAAACTCTCCTTGATTGTTATCAGAGTTTAACATAACAAAAACCTCTCTTTTGTGCCATTTTAAATTTTTTTTAAAATTAAATTTTGATCATACAGAAATTTTGAAATAATTTTACAGTGTACACCCATATGTAATAGCAACAGATTCTACCATTAACATACATAGTACACATTTGGTGATTTAGCACATATTAATCCATCCATCTTATTTTTGATGCAGTAAAAGTACATTGGAGAAATCAAAACACTTCCAGCAAATACATCAGTATTCATAACACCAGCTTGGATTCAGTATTGTTTAGATTTGTTTCTTTGATGAAAATTTTTTGTACAATGAAATGCATAAATCTTAAAGTGTGAGTTTGCCTAATTTTGACAAATGCATACATCTTTGTTATCAAAATATAAGACAGTATAATCATCTAAGATAGTTTTGATTTATCCCAGTACATCACCACTGCAATGTAATCAATTAGGACCAATTCTGGTAAACTGAAAAATTAAAAGTTGGAGAGATGTCATTCACAATAACAGACAAAATGAGTAGAGATTTAGGGCCTCCCTGGTGGCGCAGTGGTTGGGAGTCCGCCTGCCGATGCAGGGGATACGGGTTCGTGCCCCGGTCTGGGAGGATCCCACATGTCGCGGAGCGGCTGGGCCCGTGAGCCATGGCTGCTGAGCCTGCGCGTCCGGAGCCTGTGCTCCGCAACGGGAGAGGCCACAACAGTGAGAGGCCCGCGCACCACAAAAAAAAAAAAAAAAAAAAAAATTGAGTAGAGATTTAATGACGTTTATTAGCCTCTCAATCCTTGGATTGATCAGAAGAACGTTCTCTGTGAAAAACAGCAATATGCCAGAGACACTTTTATTCTGCATTACTAATACTCATTTCACAATTGATTTCTTTTATATTATGCAAGAACCATAACCTTGGGAAATCATTCTTAAATGGTAATATTATGCCATCTACCTAAACATATTTGCTACATTATAGTCCATAGACAAATCTTTACAGTAGGGTTGAGAACAGATTTTATTGCTGTAGTGAATGGTTTCTGGACCAGAAAACATGTGCCTTGCTTTTAAATCTTTTACAATGTTCTCTTTCTTGCTCCTACAGCTAGGGTTTGCTCATATGTTTCTTACAATGCTGTTCCCTTTATTGACTCAAAGATTACTTTCAGATGTCACCTACACTACTTAACCGTATATCATAATGCCCATTAAACTATGTGCCTATGAATGCATAGAAATAATACTGAATAATGCTGGGCACAGAGGCTCAGTGCACCCATGCATCAGGATAAGTAATAAAATGCTTTACTGACTAGAGATGTGGTACTTTAACACAGGGTTACAAAAGGTCCCCAGGACTCTCTTTAAGAGAATATGTCAAATGATAGCATCGGCTGTTATTCCCATGTAAACTAACAAAACGGGAGCTGTATCTAAACTATATCAATCCATCACCTAGAGAGAATCACTTGAGTTTAAGAATTTGCTAAGACCCTCATTGTTCATTCTGTCTTTCTCAAGGAGTGACACAGCTGGGTGCAAGGTGAAGTGCAGAGTAGTACCATCAAAATCAACACAGACCTGGTGAATATGCCGTACATAAAATTTGAGTGTTAAACACTAGCCAAAGTATTGTTTTCTAATTCTATGTAGCATTGTCTTTTTTTTTTTGTAGCATTGCCTTAATAATAACAGTCAGTATTGCAAAACAGGTGAAAATCTGTACAATTAAATCACGTCTAAATTAAGAGATTCTACCTACATTTGAGTATTTATCAGCCCCCATGTTCACAGAGACTCCTTCAAACATACTCTAAATATTTTACCTTAATTTGAGGGACAAAATTGGTAAATATCACCCACAGTTTTACAGTAATTCTTCATAAATAACAGATCATTTCTTAGCTGTGAATATTAGTGGATGGTGGTTAATATAGGCAAAGTTGTAAAAATAAATTTAAAGCCATTAATTATTGAAATTGTTACTTTGGTAGTCATTCAGGTACTCCAGGCACATACTAGAATTTTCCTTTTCCACCACTTTGAAGTTAAATGTGATTATACGATTTACTTTGGTCAATGGACTGAGAGCAGAAGGCCTCCAGACAGAAGTCTGAAGGTCCAGGGAGTGTCTTTCCAATGTCTTCTTACTGCCGTAGTGCCTTGTAGTGGTTGAGACGTGGTCCTTCCATTATTCAGGGCTCTGCAGGGAGGCATGGAGTAGAATGGAGACCCCAACCAACCCAATAAGTGTATAAAGCACCAGCAAGAGATAAGTCATTATTGTTTGTTCTTACAGCTAGACTATCCTGACAGGTACTGCTGACGGGTGCTGCTGTAACAAAGCATTATAAATGTGGCACTGTCTTAATGGTTGATTGGAAAACAGTAAAGAAACAGATTTTGCAGGATGGAATGCTGGCAATCCCCATTATACAGTGGCAAAGAATTTGGTAAACTTTTTTCTTTCTCAACTTGAGAAAAACACCATTTTCCTAAAGAATTGATAGCTCTAGGGAAAGAGATTGCAAAAGTAGAGTGTTCACTCTGTGTTTATTAAAAACCTGCATTTGGAAAATGTGGTGTAAAAAAAGAGAGGCAATCTAAGAAAGAGGCAGGAATAACAGCAGGAATAAAAGAGAATACAGAAGTCTGGAGACTTGCAGGATTAGAAAGGGAAAGTATTCCTCAATCCCAAATGATAAATGATAAAATGAAAAGTTACTTGAGAGTCAAGGCCAATTGGAACTCAGGCTTGTGGCAACTATCCAATCAATGCTGTGGTCATCACAACCATTGTTAAAATATGTAAATAAATTAAGATAATCAAGATGCCTCAAACCAGAGACATTTATGGTTGTGGCACTCAGTAAATCCTTTGAATTTAAGAAGTGGCTTGGAGAAAGACTCACTATAGGACTCCTACATCTCCATCTCATAAAGTTAAGGTAACTATGGTTAAGTTGTGATAAAGGGAATGGGGTCATTAATGTAATATGTGTAGCATATCTAAGAGTTGTCTGGAAATAGCCTTGGGTATAGCTTTTAGCTCTTGGAGATCCACAGAATAAAATAGCCAAGAAGCCAAGTAAGTTTTAATAGAACTGTCCTATTCAATAAATACATAAGGAAATAAACTCATAAGCCATAACCCATAAGCCATAAGAACGTCTAAGACTTTGAACCTCCAAAATTTAATGGTAAGGAAGTAGTCTGAGGAAAGGAATTACAAGGGGAAAAATTTTTCTCTAATCCTCATAACCTGCAGACAAGGAGAATAGTAGAAAATGAAGCATCTCCGAGTAGATGAAGAGTCAGGAACAGGGATAGTATGACCGGAGAGTCCCATTCAGATAAAAGACTTGTGGCTTAATTAAGAAATATTATCCACCACCAAAGTCAGGGACCATCCCAACAATGCCCAAAGGGATGTCAGAATCTCTCTCATCTCCCAGACCACATCTTTCCCAGTGGGAGTGTTTACTGTGGTTGCACCTGCCCCAGTCCCATCATGTTTTTATTGGATATGTAGGACATCTACTTTTTCTTTATAGCTCATAGGTCTCTGAATAGAAGGAGCCTCGTGCTAAGTGAATGATGAAAATATCAGTCATCACTCAAGTCCTTGAACTTTGAGGTGGACCCAGTGACTGGGTGGCATTTGATGTTCCTTCTGAGCACAAACATGAAGATAAGATAAACACTGGGCACTCCACAGAAACCTGAGCAAAAGCGAAAATAACAATTCAGAAAAGGAAATTTAAATGAATATTAAATACCAATTATTTAATCTGAATATTAAAGTGTGGGTTAATGAGTAACCATAGAAATCTAAATGAAAACAATGAGATTCCATGTTTTGCATATCTAAATAGACACAATCTTTAAAATGCTAAAGGTATTATTAGGTAGACTTCCTCACAGACTGGCAAGGGCTCTATAGTAACAAAGCAAATTTGATAATTATATACAATTTGTTTTTAAAAACTCATATCTTGGGTCCTTGTAATTCTATTTTTAGAAATGAATCTTTAAAGAATAATCAAGTATTTTTTGAATTGTGCAAAAGATATTCATTGTTGCTACAAATATAATTTTAAACACCAGAAAACGATGTAAAAGTCCAAAATAGTTAAATGATTGAATAACTTATGTTATATTTTCTAAGTGGTTATGTAGTGCTTAAAATTATGTCTACAAAAATTTCAAGAAATGTGAAAGTGCTTATATAATAATCATTCAGTAAAAGCAGAATAGATAATTAAATATAAAATATGAAAGTATGAACTATGCTTTATCCTTGGAATGGGGATTATAACTAACATAAGTTTTATTTCTACATTATTATGAAAACTTTTTCATAACCATGAATTAATTTCTTAGGAATAGAAAAAATAAATAAAAACCTCATTCATTTCCAAAAAAGACAGGGGGTGGGGTGGAGGGGAGGAGGGAAATTATTTGCTTTAATGGTAAAACAAAGAATATGGTTCTTTGTAATTCTAAATATGAGTCACTGTCAATAATAAACAAATAGTAAAATGTGCATGTGCTAAAAATTAACTAATGGAAATAGGGGAGAAAAACACATCCTGAAAACTGGCTATATTAAAGGATACATTTCTCTCCTGCAATCTCCTGAATCACATATTTTGGCAAATGATATTTTGCTACCCTAGTTATTTCTTTGAGTGAAATTTATTGTTCTTTCTGAAAAAATAAACGTACTTCTTTCAAAGTATCTATAAACCTAATTTAAATGTTCAAAGCACTTTACTTTTATTCTATTTACATGTAATTTGAAGTGGGAAAGAAAAGATAGGCTTATTTTTTAAAATACTAACTTCACTTTGTATCACTTGATTTTAGTACATAATTAGTACATAAATCAATGAACACAAGATAGTTAATACTTTGTGTTGATTATAGTTAAAATATACATTGCATCAAATAGAAATAAGCTTAATTAGGAAAGGAATCAAGTGTGTGTTAAGATCACTATTTTTGTCAGTTGTTTCAAATAAAAATCAATGGGGATTAATTTGAAAGAAACATAATATTTATCTAATTACACTAAATTTGAATGGAGTTAACAAAACGAAGCATTTGCTTTACAGAAAAATAATGTAGTAATTAAACTTGGCATTTACTTTTGAAGTTTTCAAGTTTTTTAAAATACTTTTGCAAAATATGGTATATAATCTTATTACATTGGTCTTAATATTTGCATTAAAAATAATGGAATCACAATTACATGTAAAAATCCATGAGAAAGTATCTTCTCACCAATTATTTTACAGTGTCACCACATTTTTTTAAAATTAGAAATGACCTTAGAGGTCATATGATGAGACCAGGAAACTGAAGTTAAATTATTTGCCAAAAGCTACACTGCAAATTAAAATCCAAGGGACTGACATTTTGCCACATTATAGGATGTTCAATTTACATATCCACTAACATAACATTTTAAAGAAGGAAACGGTACAATTTTCCCAATTTGATTAGGAATCATGGATTTTCCAGAACTGTGCAGTGCTTATAATATTTTAGGTCTTTATTAATGTTTGTTGAAGTGAGTTGAACTGAAATAATTTAAAATAGATTTTAGTGTTTATTGTAATTTCTTTTGGAGTCATTGTGAAGGTAATGCTCTTAATTACAATAGATAAGAATAAAATCTACATTTATACATGGAAATATGGTGTTCAGTTTCTGTAGCATCAATAAAAAATCAAACATCAATTATTTCAGGAAAAGAATATTAATTTATGAGAAAAGAAAGATTAGCCAATATGAAAAATAAATTGGTTTCTCACATTAATCTTTTTTGGTAAACTTTGTTATGTTCCTTTGTAATATTTTATTTGCACAAATATGTATATGTCTACATGCTATTTCATCACTGAAAATGCCATTAAAAAAAACTTGGGGGGGCGGCCCACACCCTACAGCATGTGGGATCTTACTTCCCTAACCAGGGATCAAACCGGCATGCCCTGCAGTGGAAGTGTGGAGTCTTAACCACTGGACCACCAGGGAAATCCCTAAAATGCCATTTTAACATTTAAAAATAACAGATTAACTTTTAATCTAAGATGTTAATGGTATTTCTTTATTTTCTTAATAAAAAACAAGATCTAATTCACCCTTGTGAATATTTGGCTGATTGGATTAAGCCATCATTTTTCCATGAATAATTGAAGCCCATACACATAAAAACACATGCTGTGTCTACATATATATTGACTAAAGTGAGTAATAAAAATGAAATATAAAATATATTCAGAAGCATACAAATACTCCATTCTTGGCTATTAATATAACATTTATTGTCTGGATAAAACCAAAATCAAGTCTCTGTGTCACTGAGGACATGTAGATAATGTAGTTCACATGGTAGTTAAGTGTATAGACATTGAAAAAAGACTACATTACTAGATTTGAATCCTAGTTTTGCTATTACTGACTCTGTGACATTTCTAAGTCAATTATTTTCTCAAAGTTTCCATTTTCTCATCTATAAAATGGGAGTTATGATAGTATTTAAGCTGTGAAGTTGTAAAAACTTAGTGTGGTAATACACTTAGGTACTTAGTAACATTCCCGGCATAAAATAAATTCTCAATAAATTTTATCCGTTATATTTCGAAAGTGACATTCATAAAAAATTTTATATACCAGCATAATGACAACAGTATGAAAATCTTATTGGCTAAGAAGGATAAGAGTATATAAAATGGAAAGAACAATGAAAAAACGCAAATAAAGCTGATTTCATGCTTCACAAGTGACAGTATAGAAACTATTCTGAATAGTTCACTGTCTTAAGCTATTTATTCACATTTTCTAGGTCCTCTCTCCTTCCCACAAACACATTAATCTAAAATTTATCTATATTTTAAATTAATTTTTCTACAATTTTCCACCATCTCGCCCCAAATTTACTTCCTATATCACCTCCTATTCTCAGGCACCATCATATTCCCCCATCAAATTTGATTGCTTTTATTTATAACTGTTAATCTCCCTGATCCCAGGCTAAAATGTAAGCTTCCGAACAAGAGCCATTATGCAGAAGAAGTGGAAATGAATGTGTATAACTGACATTTTAAACTCTCTAACTCAAGTGAATATGTAAAATTTTGTCACTTTATCAGTTTTAAAAGTTTCTCCCACCTTTTGGGAATGAGAATGTGTTTAAGATCCTGGGTTTTAAGAAGTGCCAGAATTTCCAAAAAAATCTGAATTCAGGGATGTGAAATGCACGACATGAAGAGTGCTAGGAATTCCAGTGAATCTATGTTCAAAGATGTGAAATCCACTGCCAGCCTGCAGCAGGATTTGCCAAGTAAGTCCTTCCCTGGCCTGATGAATTTTCACCCAGACTTCAGCAGATTTAACTCAGGAAGCAGGATCAACTGAATAGAATTTGCCATTGCTGTGTTAGCCAGAATATGCTATATCTCTTCATTTTTCATATTTTCATAGTTCTCACTTAAAAAACAGTAATAATTTGTACTGAATGACAATAAAATTGTTTGCAGATGGGACAATTAATTGTAATTTTGATAGATTTTATTGATGGCCAATTTGAAACACATGTGGAAATAATTTATTATGGGTATACAGGACAGTCATTAAAATATGTTTATAGTTAACAAGATTTGTAGGGTAGAGAAAGGTAAAGCATTGTTTATGTGAGAATTTTTCTATGGAATAGAGTTATGATTGTCTCCCTTCAAAAATAAGTGATAAAACAATCCACTAATGAGTATTTTGGTTTAAGATGTACAATTAACCGGAGATAAATATGCCCTGGTCTGCAACACGGGCCAGAAAAAATTATTTGGTTTATATTATTGTCTGACTCTAATTACTAAGGGAGATAGTTCATTTAGATCAATCTCCCCAAATGGATTTGAGGAAGAAAAGAACCTTTGAGAAGTTGTCACTATTCTTGGGGTTCTAGCCTTGGAGGAAATAAACCGCATGGAGCCTGAGTGGTGGCTGGGACATGATGGTGTGGAGGTGGTAACAGTTCACCAGCAGAGCAGCTGCAATAATAATTGAGGTCTAGGGCTACCCTGGTGGCGCAGTGGTTGAGAGTCCGCCTGCCGATGCAGGGGATACGTGTTCGTGCCCTGGTCCGGGAAGATCCCACATGCCGCGGAGCGGCTGGGCCCGTGAGCCATGGCCGCTGGGCTTGCGCGTCCGGAGCCTGTGCTCCACAACGGGAGAGGCCACAACAGTGAGAGGCCCACGTACCGCCAAAAAAAAAAAAAAAAAAAATTGAGGTCTAGATCATGCTGTGAAATCATCAAGGATCTGATGATATTCCGAGGTGAAATAACTTGCCTAAGGTGGCAGAGCTAAGAAGTATCAGAGAAGAGACATGAGCTTGCAGGGGTGTAATTAGAGGCAGTCTGGAATTGGAGATCACCATGAAATACCACTTCTTGACAGTGAGAATATCCTGCCTCACTTACAGATCCAACAAGTAATTAATGATACTTCTTTCTTTAAAATGTTTGTCTTCCCCTCGCTTACACTGGCCAATGAATAGCCTAAATTTACTATTTAAAGAACAGTAAATGATAAAAAATAATAGTAAAAAGAAATTGGGGCAAAGTGGGCTCAAATTGGTCAGTGCCAACAGGTGGCTTAGGGAAAACTGAAATAGGCTGGCTCAGAAAGTATTCCACAAGAAAGGAAAAAATGCTATTCATTTCTTTCGCCAATATTACTGCCACTGTTCCATTTAAAAAATATATACTCTAAACGTTTTTTCCTTTTAATCTACTATACAGGGCCACATGCAAACTACAAAAGAAAATACCTTCCATATAGCAATAAGCAGGCACTTAGAAACTCAGTGAAAGATCATACAGTTTCCTAGTGGACAGAGTGCTTAACTCCATTAGTGCCATAGGCTGATCAAATCACCCACATTACATTTCAACCATGTTTCAGCCAATTAAGCCAGTTCAATTCATCTCTGCTTTCTGGGGTCATAAAGACATTAGAAACAAATGTACGATCCAGCTTGTTAGTGAAATGGCTTGTAGAGTTGTTTTAAAATCAGGGTGGCTAAATTAATAATTAAAAAAAAGTTTAAAATGATCTGAAACAAGTCATTTTTTAAAAATATTTAAAGCCACCATGATATGGCCTTAATTACATTCAGAAAATGCTTTTTCCTTTCTTTCTCTGAGCAGACATAGAAAGCAGTGAACTGAGCAAACCAACCAACTGGAACAGAGGAAGAAATAAGCTGAATTCATTTTCAGTCAGGTGACCACATTGTGGAACTATCTTCTTAAAGTGTTCAGTTCCCCTGAATGGTAATTCCACCAGGCAGCACACAGGAGAGGGTAGATTTGAGCCCTGAAGCAAAATGAATCTAGTAAATGCAGTTTAGCCAATTAGGGTGCAATTTCTAGAACTATATATATATATTGCTTCTGATATCCATGCCTGATTCATCAGGCTCACCACAAAGCACCATCTATCATCAGACCTTTGACCGAAGTGCAAACAAAGAACTGACCAGCATGGGTTAAAGAAATTTACGTAAATTGACAGCAGCAAATGCTACATGAGTAAATTTCTATTTCATTATGCTGAAAAGAACCATGAGTTTTTATTGTCCATGATACAGATTATAAAGGGTTTAAAGATACCTTATATTGAAGGAGCTAGAATTTGACTAATTTTTAATCAGAAAAACGATCATGCAAAATATATATTTCTACAGTGAACTCACTATCAGAAATTTGAATATAGTTAAGTCTGAGGTCAATCATTAGAGCATCTTTCACTTATCATAAATAACCTTTGGATTCAAGACTCCTCTTTGAGGGTCTTAAAATCAATTTCTCTAGTAATTGGTTACAGTATGACTCTGTTTAAAAGAGACACTCATGTTAATAGTGGCTTACATAAAATAAGATTTGCTGTTGTTTAATTTCTTCACTTTTTTCATCTAATGCTCCACAGATAGTAGATACAGGGCTAGCATGATGGCTCCGTTTGAAAAATTCATCCAAAGACCAGTCATTGTCTATCTTACTGCTCTGTCTTTTCTATGTTGTTTAACTTGAAGCCATTGTTCAATATGGTAAACCCACCAATTCTGCATTTTGGCCAGCAGAAAGGTGAAAAGGGAAAAGGAGAAGAAACCCTCTACATTTAAGAACACAGTTCAGAAGATGTATATTTCATTTGCATTTATATGTCATTTTCATAATTTAGCCATATGGAAATACATGGCTGCTAACGTGGATGGATGATGTCGCACTGTTCTGGCCAGATCTATGGTTAGCTAACACTCCTATTATCATGGAAAAAAGGGAGGATATATACTGGGAGACCACTAGCAGACTCCATTACGGATGTGGAATATATAATCACCTTAAATAGATAAGAAACAAGAAAAGATGTTCCAGGAAGTCAGAGAAGGAAGATTGCACATAGTACAGTGTGTGGGGTCTTTATTCCTATCTAGTCTCTAGTAATGAGGTGTTGAAAAGTGCATCTTCTGATAAAGCCGCAATCTGTAGTGCTCCATAGACTAACCAACAACAAATGCAAACTGACACCTCTGAAATGGATTAGTGTGCATATCAACAATCTCCTAATGGCTTTCATCCTTTCTATCACATTTGACCTTGCCTTTTGGAGGCATTTGATAAATGATTAATTATTCATTCTAGAACTTGATCCTTGAACAACTAAGCTACTTCCCGGAAGCAAATATGGCTGTGTATTAGAGCATCAGAATCAATCAATTATTCATTGATTGTATGCCTTGTGTTTGCCTAGTGTGTGCCAATCTTCCAGTTACGCAGTCTGTGAGATATAAAAATAATGGAATCTGTGGTCTCTGACCTCAAATGACTTACAGTTAGAATGAAACAAATACTAAACAGGATGTGCAGGCTGGGGTTGTTATGATTGACTATTTTAGTGTCTATCTTCAGGGTCTTCCATTCAGTGCTGTGAGTCTGGGCCAAATTACAACCTATCCCCAGAGTAGTTGGGAAGAAAAGAGGATTCAAAACAAACAAACAAAATATGTAAATGAACAACAACAAAATTTTGGTAGTAATGAGGGAAAAAGAAAAACACCACATATCCAAATTTTAGATTAAAATTTTAATATACTGTTGCCACCATACAGAAAGAAGAGAAGAAGCAAATACACCACTCAGATATTAGTACCTCAGTGGGTTACTGACAGAAAGGAGGAAGAAAAAGAATGAGTGATCACATGGCAGAAGTGGAAGAGCAAAGAAAATGGAATAAGGGAAATGAATGCTGTGTGCAAAGAGTTATATCTCAGAGAGGAGAACAGTGCTGAGACCCAGGACAGTTGGTCAAAGAGTCAGTTGTAAATCAGGGCTACAAAGGGGAGAAAAGCCCACATTTGGACTGTCTGAATTTAGTAAGTTTTGACCCAAGGAAAGGTTCATTCTCGATGCCTGAGATTGGTAGGACTTCCATAGGTCCTATCAGGATCCTCCTTGTTTCCATGTCTTTTGAAGTTACAGGTGTTCTTTTACACATTTTTACATGGAACACTTATGCTCACATATCTTGGTTTCTTGAGGAAATGCCAGGAGTCTATTTTTGAAAACTAGTTTTCTCTGTTGTCAAGTATCAACAGCCGATCCCACCGTGATATAATAATACCATGCCACGGAGGAAGAAAGGGCAATTCTGGGAGGGGTAGGTTTAGTGGGGGCTTTATCACTTCTCCTTGGCAACTTCTTCTGAATTTCTCCCTTTATGGGTTGCTTCATATGTGATGTATTTGGGAGGATTCCTGGTAGAGCTATCACACCAGTGAGTTTAAGATGAAGGTGGGAGGCAGATTTAACAGTTATCACAGAGACAGGGTTGGTCATTTGAAAGAGAAGAGCATATGGTGGAGATAATGAGGAAGACAGACATTAAACAAGACAAAGGTGCTTAAGAAGTTCACTGCAAAATTAGCTTAACAGTTTCTCAGTCTGTACCAAATCCCAAGGTTTTTTGACCTATTTTCTACAAAGTCCTATAGGAGAGTTGTTTTGGTCCTCCTTCAGTATGTTAATTATGCTGCTCAATGGCAAAGTGACAGAGAGACACAAAAACTTAAGAATTCTTGCTTAGGGTTAAGTTCACCCAATAAATTATTTTGTTATTGATAAGTCCTTCAAATTTTAACAATTTCCTTGAAGACTTTTGAAAAATATTTGGTCTCATTTTAAATGTTTAGTTAATTAAATGCATTATATATTTCTAAACTGTACTAACACTTTAACATTTTATTTAAAGTACTGAACTACACTAAATCAGAATACAAAACCTTCTGGGACACTAAATATTTTTAAGTGATAACATGTAAAAGATGTGTTTCGCTTATTAAAGAGGGAAACAGCAAGATGATGAAATTGGTTCAATAATTGTAGGACTCATACAAAAAGAAACGTACAGTCTAAATAGGCCTTTATCTATTAAAGAAATTGAATTGATAATTAATAACCTTGCAAAAGAGAAAGCACCAGGCCTGTATGGGTTCACTAGTGAATTCTACCAAACAGTCAGTGAAGAAATTATACCAATTTTCTACAATCTCTTTCAGAAGATAAAAGCAGAGGGAATACTTCCAGATTCATTCTATGAGGTCAGCATTACCATAATATCAAACCAGATAAAGATATTTCAAGAAAATAAAACCACAGACCAATATTTCTCATGAACATAGATGTAAAAATTGTCAACAAAATTTTAGCAAATCAAATCCAACAAAATATAAGAAGAATTATACTCCATAACCAAGTGGGATTTATCACAGACCTGCAAAGTTGGTTCAACATTCAAAACTATGTTAATGTAATCCATCACATCAACAGAATAAGAAGAACAATCACATGATCTATCAATCAATACAGAGAAGCATTTGAAAAAATCCAACACTCATTCATGCTAGAAACTTGCAGTAAACTAAAAGTAAAAATGAATTCTTCAACTTGATAAAGAATATATTCAAGAAAGCTACAGCTTACTTGATACTTAATGGTAAAAAACTCAAAGCTTCCCCACTAAAATAAGGAACAGGATAAGGATGTCCCCGCTACCACTGCCCTTCAACATTGTACTGAATACACCAGGTAATGCAAAAAGTCAAGAAAAGGAAATTTTAAAATTACAGAGTAGGAAAGAAGAAATAAAACTATCTTTTTTTTCACAGATGCTATGTTCATTTCTGCAGAAAATCTGAAAGAATCAATAGAAAAATCTGTAGATACAAGATTAATATACAAAAATCAATCACTTTCCCTATATACTATTAATGAATAAGTCAAATTTGAAATTAAAAACACAATACCATTTACATTAGCACTCAAAAAATTAAATATTTAGGTATAAATCTAACAGAATATGTATAAGACTTTGAGAAAAACCATAATACTATAATAAAAATATCAAAAAGGAGATAAATGGAGACATATTATGTGTTCATGGATAAGAAGACCCAATATTGTCAAATGTCAGTTCTTCCTAACTTGATCTATAGATTCAATGCAATCCCAATCAAAATCCCTGCAAGTTATTTTTTTGATAATAGATAAGCTGTTTCTAAACTTTATATGGAGAGGCAAAAGACCCAGAACAACCAACACAGTATTAAGAAAGAAGAACAAAAGAGCTGATACTACCTGACTTCAGCTAAATATAAAGCTATAGTAATTGACACAATGAGGTATTGGTAAAAGACTAGACAAAAAACAATTAAACAGAATAGAGAGGCCAGAAATAGACCCACATAAATACAGACAACTGATCTTTGACAAAGGAGCAAAGGGAATACAATGGAGCAAAGATGGTCTTTCAAACAAATGGTGCTGGAATAACTATATCCACGTGCAAAAAATTCAGTCTAAACATAGATCTTACACCCATCACAAAACTTAATTCAAAATATATCACAGATCTAAATGTAAAATGCAAAAGTATAACTCGTACAATACGACCTAGTAGAAAATCTAGATCACCTTTGATTTGGTGATGACTTTTTGTATGCAACCCCAAAGGAACAGTTCATGAAAGAAAGAATTGAGAAGCTGGACTGTATTAAAATTGAAATAAAATATTTCTGCTCTGCAAAAGACACTATTAAGAGAATGAAAAAATAAGCCACGTAGTGGGAGAAAATATTTGCAAAAGACATATCTGATAAAGCACTATAATCCAAAATATACAAAGAAATCTTAAAACTCAACAATAAGAAAATAACTAAAAAGTGGTCAAAGACCTTAACAGACATATCACTAAAAAGATATACAGATGGTAAATAAGCACATGAAAAGATACCCCCTATCTTTTCATGTGTCATCAGGGAATGGCAGATGAAAACAACAATGATATATCACTTCACACCTATTAGAAGAGCCAAAATCAGAACACCAAGTGCTGACATAGATGTAGAGCACAGAAACTCCCATTCATGGCTGATGAGAATGCAAAATGGTACAACCACTTTGGAAGACAGTTTGGTGATTTCTTTAAAACTAAACAAACTCTTACCATACAGTTCAGCAATGATGCTCCTTGGTATTTACTCACATGAATTGAAAACTTATGACCACATGAAAACCTGCACAGAGATGTTTATAGCAGCTTTATTCATAATTGCCAAAACTTGGAAGCAACCAGGATACCCTCTAGTAGGTGAATGGATAAATAAGCTGTGGTACATTCAGACAACATAATACTATTTAGTGCTAAAAAGAAATGAGCTACCAAGCCAAGAAAAGACATGGAGGAAACTTAACTTTGTATTACAAAATTTAAAAAGCCAATCTGTAAAGGCTTCATACTCTGATTCCAACTATATGACATTTTGGAAAAGGCAAAACTATGGAAACAGTAAAAGATGAGTGGTTGCCTGGGATGGGGGAGGAGGGAATGAATAGACAGAGAGCACAGAGTATTTTTAGAGCAGTGAAACTACTCTGTATGGTACTATAATGGTGGATACATGTTACTGTACATTTGTCCAGACCCACAGATTGTACAAAATCAACAGTGAGCCCTAATGTAAACTATAGAGTTTGGTTGGATGTCTCAATGTAGGTTTATCAGTTGTAATAAATATACCATTCTGGTGGGGGATGATGACATCAGGGGAGACTCTGCATATGTGGGGAGAAGGGGAATATGGGAAACCTCTGTGCCTTCCACTCAATTGTGCTGTGAACCTAAAACTGCTCTAAAAAATAAAGTCTATTTAAAAAGAAGCAAAGGAGATACAGAAGTATATAGAATCACTGCAAGGAAGAAAACTGGAGACTGTGAAACTACGTACAAAACTGATTAATACGCTATAGGGCAATGCAAATATAACTCTGTGTTTGATCTTTTCTCTTGCACAGAAATCATTTGCATATCTGTAGAGCAAAATCACATTGCTCTCTGACAAAAATCTATTGCACTGATATATATTGTCAACAAGTTAACCTCTAGCTTTACAGAGTTGTAAAACGTATTAATCAACAGTCAATAATAGTAAAACAAACATACATACCTACAGAGAATGAGATAATATTTAGATTGGCTTGTTCGGCATCAGCACAAAACGACAGAGTCATCTTTTGCTTATTTCCAAGTTTCCAATTTTTTTTTTTTAATAGTGTACCACTTCCAATGATTTTAAATAATCTCCAGGGCTTCCCTGGTGGCGCAGTGGTTGAGAGTCCGCCTGCCGATGCCGGGGACAGGGGTTCGTACCCCGGTCCGGGAAGATCCCACATGCCGTGGAGTGGCTGGGCCCGTGAGCCGTGGCCGCTGAGCCTGCACGTCCTGAGCCTGTGCTCCGCAATGGGAGAGGCCACAACAGTGAGAGGCCCGTGTACCACAAAAAAATAAATAAATAAATAAAATAAAATAATCTCCAAATTTTTTTATTACAAAGATGCTGCAAAAATTGTGTTTTCACCCTATTTATTTATATATGATCTGCATCTTATATATACATATATATAAGATGCTAGTTGATATACCCTGTAGTGTGGTCAGCAAATCAAAAGTCATACAGTGCTGAATAACTACTAAGAACATAAAGGTAACTTCCATTAAAAGATTTTAAAAGAACCTAGGATTGTATTTTTAATATGCTTTATCACTCCTTGAGTTAATATTATTATCATTGTTATTATTTGCTCTTAATATTATGAAGTGAAAGAAGCCAATCTGTAAATGCTTCATACTGTACATGATTCCCATGATAGGCTACCGATCATTTCAATTTGCTTAGGATACTAAATCTCAGATATTCGTTTCTGTTTCATCTGAAGCATCAATAAATATGGTTACACTGCCTCTCCAAAATCTGCTAAATAACTTATGGATGGGAAGTGACTTATTACCTGTAAAGGGACACTGCTAGTTACAGAACTGTAATCAAATGACTTTCCTAGGAGGGCTTCCTAGGCATTGTTTTCAGATAAAATATGCAACCCCCGTTGTTTTTTTTGTTTTTTGTTTTTTGTTTTTTAGAGGTATGTGGGCCTCTCACTGTTGTGGCCTCTCCCGTTGCGGAGCACAGGCTCCGGACGCGCAGGCTCAGCGGCCGTGACTCATGGGCCCAGCCGCTCCGCGGCACGTGGGATCTTCCCGGACCGGGGCACGAACCCGCGTCCCCTGCACCGTCAAGCGGACTCCCAACCACTGTGCCACCAGGGAAGCCCAACCCCCGTTGTTTTTTAACGGTGCACCAACTGTACCTCTTTAGATAAAATTTATTTTCAAATATGACACTCCAGAAAATGTAAACACTGTTTCTGTTTGAGTAGTTGATTTGTTAAACTGTATCCTGGTTTTTTAAAATGACTGATTTTTGTTGTCCTATTTAAATAAGTACTTTTACTGCCATTAAAAGTAAAAAAATATTTAGTAGAAGTGTTTGTTCCTGAACTCTGAATGACTAAATTAAAGGTGACATACAGGTAAAAAGGGAAAAAATCTTCTTTAAATATATATCAGTGGAAAAAAAGAGAACATTCAAAATAATATCAACAATATTCCAAACAAATAACCATAATTAACTTTTCTTCATCAGTTCATTCTTTCTTACTTAATTGATATTTGTTCCAATAGATATTGTCTCCTGTCAGCTTTCATAAAATCTTGTACGTCTCCCTAAAAATGTCCCAAAATTGCTGACTCAGTACCCTAGCAGATTCAGACATTTGTCTATGTGATATCAGCTTAGAAGTCTGTACTATTAGTCTTTCCTCGAAGTATCAATACTAAAGACTAGCTGGCATAGCTCTGTTTATGAAGCTCAGACTGGCCCTCCTTGTGGTAGAATACATTTCTAGTTTGTCAATTTTAGCAGAGCTGGAGACCATGAGAGATCAGAAAGCCACCTACAGATGACAAGACTGGATGGTTGTCTAATTTACTACACTAACCAAAAATATTAAGAGTGGAGGGGAATAAAAATACTCTCTCATAGGTACAATAAATAGCTGGCTCAAAAAAGACTCATTAGTATTTCCCCTGAAGGTACATAAGACACATTCCATGAGCAGCAAGGGAACTCCTCTAAAAGTACACAATCTCTGTAACTTATTTGTATTAATAACAATTTACCTGAGAAAAATGTACCTCAGGAAGGATGAATTTCCCTTTTAATAAGATTACTCTTTTCAGGAAGCCAATAATACATTTTTGAGCTAAGGAAATATGGAGCATACCAAAAAAATTATTTCCAGCATTCTACTTTTTTATATAAAATACTGACCACCCGGAAATCTTAAAG
This sequence comes from Hyperoodon ampullatus, assembly GCF_949752795.1. Taxonomy (NCBI): domain Eukaryota; kingdom Metazoa; phylum Chordata; class Mammalia; order Artiodactyla; family Ziphiidae; genus Hyperoodon; species Hyperoodon ampullatus. The sequence continues at coordinate 33,710,538 of NC_136933.1, forward strand.
TTAGTTTAGATGGAAAAGACATCTTAACTTTTTTTTTTTAATGGAGAGATTAATCTCAGGAAGACAAAATCACACGAGTTGTCAAAAATAGTATTTAATGTGATTAACAGAGTAAGTTCTTGAAAACAATGAAAGTTGTAGCTTGCTGCCTATAATTCAGAGTGACAGAGTTTATTTAAAAATATAAATATAAGAGAGTAGCACAATCATAAGGAATCTCAGTTCTTTCAAAAGTGAGGAAATTTTAATTGATTGATTATTTTAAATAATCAAGGGTATTAAAAAAGTCAGTACAAAGTGTAGAAAATTACTCTGGTGAGATACAAAATCTCTGTCAACTGGAAAGCTTACAGACAGGGGGAAGAATAAATTTTACTACCTCTTGTTATAAGCAGGCTAGATATTGTAAGATAATTTATCATTTTAATGGAGAAAATGAAATTTTAATTTTACATTATTACGATTTGTTACATTAAGTATCCATATACTTTTTTAAGTGAACAAAGTTGTTGAGCAAATTTGCTAAAATTTTAGCCCAATCTATTAGGTCTTTTCAGACTCTATTTGTCATTATTATAAACCAAGGCAAAAATGTTCCCCATCTGCCAAACTTCTATGACCTTTTGTAGCCATTCAAATTTTAATTTCACTATCTTCCTTCGCATTTGTAACAAGAAATTTCTCTTCAAAGAAAATTACTTTCTTTTTTCCATGAAAAATACATTCTTTACTCTTTTTCATAACATAATATGTACAAGAGAAAAATTATTTAATATAAAAAATCACGTGTGTGTGTGTGTGTGCGTGTGCACGTGTATGTGTGTGTGTTGGGTTGGGATGGGTGGGTGAGTGTTAGTCTGTGTAATGCTTATAACCAATGTTGTAGTATTCTCTCTTACTTAAAACTTACATAGGTATCTAAAATTTATTCATCATTTAATGCTACCAATATCAATGCACATTTACACATTTATCTAAAGATCTTAGAAATTATATCTCAGTTGACTTATTATGTAACCTAATTATTCTTGATAGTAAAAAAATTTTCAGATTTATAATTCAAATTTCACTGATAGCAAATTTACATTTTTCTTGATTGTAAACATCATATGGAAACAATATAACTTATTTAGTCAGTAAATAAGTATAAGGGGTTTAAGAAACAGATTATTTAGTCTTGCCATAAGAAAATAAGAGCAAATTTCATTTTAAAAACTATAAAATATATTCCTGCATTGTACAACATGGATAAAATCAGGATTTCGTCAGGGATTCATTTTGTTCATGTAAACCTGGATTGTGACATAAAACCACTTTTGAGCTGACAGTTTTCTGTGAGAGTATTTTTTTCTCCCCTTCAATATCTAGCATATTTTAATATGCTATATCTAGCATGTTAGTTTTAATATGCAATATCTAGCATGTTAGTTTTTAATATTTTTTCTAGGAATGTTTGTGTACATATATATATGTTATTAGCTTCTGTAGAAACAGTACTTTTTTATTAAAGAGACTTTATATTTTAATGCTACAACCAACCAAGATGCTGCCCAATTGTAGCAGTAAGGACCATAGACCTTAAAGTTTAGATTAAGTCTGTCATTGACTGAAGTCTGCTTATAGGAAAAAGAAACTGGGAGCACATTTTTGGCTGAAAGGTGGGTGGCTGGACTCCTCCCTCTACTTAGTAGTTTGGATTACAATTGATCTTTTATATCCTTATAAGGAACATGTGTTTAAGGAGCTATAACTCATGGTTAATTGATCAGTCGTCCATGACTTCCTTCTAAGAACTCTCTCTTTAGTCAGTGGTTTCTTATGATATAGTAACACTGTGCCCAGAGGTTTCCTGTAACACAGGAGAACCCTGGGCATATCTGTCAGGAAAGATAAAAAGGAAACAGGTAAAGAAAGCCAGCAAGCCCCATATGCATATATGGGTTCCTCAGTCCGTTTTTGAAACTGGCTGATAGGACTACCACCTGGGTCCTGATCATATTTCCTCCCAAGATCACTTTTCATTTTCTTTGCTTCTACAACATAGAGGGATTCTCAAAGCATGATTCCAAGATTATTTTGCTAAAAATTCGAAACCACTGAAGGATAGCAGAATATTTCACCCTAAAATATGACTGTAGAATGTTTAGGATGTGCCACCCCAAAATAGTCCACTTTGGTATATTGATTACTTGGAGCTGTAGACACTTGGAAAACAGCAAATGCAGGGAGAGGCTTTCTCTGAACTCCTTAATCTGCCTGAAGGCACATCATCTAAAAGGAGCCAATTGTCATGATTCCCCTCCCCGGGAGTTTCATCAACCAGAGAAGGTTGACTCGTCACCAGAGAGGAGACTAGAAATGACACCACACCCAGACACGTGTTGTCACAAACTATCACACCCATCCACTCTTCTAAGGGCCCATTCATTGTCCTAAAAATCATTTCCTCTCCCAAAAGAGGCCTACATCTCTCTTCCGCTTTCCCTATGAAGATGATATTTAAGCCCGAATTCTAGGTCACCTGGGGAGTCACTTGTTTTTCTCTGGGCATCTCCCATGCCCACATGTGGTATACATGTTAATAACGTTCTGGTTTTCCTTTTTTTTTTTCCCTCTTGTTTATCTGCTTTCATTACAGGGGTCTCAGCTAAGAACTCAGAAAGGTAGATGAGAATTTTTTTTTTCCTCTACACTATAAATAATTCTCTTGATGTAACATGACAGCACAAGATCACAGCACAGTGACTGGGATCCTTTACACCATGTTTATTTGTTAGGATCTGTCTTATTCATAGGAACTGATATTTTTTTGAGCAACAACTATGTGTGAGATACTGTTCTAATTACTTGACAATGTGTGAATTCACTTAACACTCATAATACCCTAAAGAAGTAAGTACTATAATTATACACTTTTCATAAAGGAGGAAAGAAGTGAAACAGTTTCCCCAAGTTTACACATATAGTGAGTGGTAAGGCAACAATCCTAACCCAGGAAATCAAACTCCAAAATCCATGCTGTTAAACACGGTACAATAATGTCTCTTTACAGTCCCTACAGGGTCACACAGAGTATTGTGAGAATAATAAGAACTCAAGAAATAGTTCTTGGATAATAATTCCTGAGGCCAAATAGGCTGTTAATTATATATTACTTTTAAAATGTTATAATTATTATGCATACTACTGGGTACTGTTTTTCAGACTGTTGAAGATGTCTTTGTTTATTTACAAAAATAAAAATGATCTCATAATTTTATTAGGAAAGAAATAATTTAATTTTAATATTATATCCATCTAATAAGGTAGGAATAGATGAGTAGGACCACGCACAAAATTTTCTAAAATGCCACATTTAATTTTAAAACAACTTTAGCAATTTACCAGGGATTCTAGAACTCCTCTTAGAATTCTGTTATTGAGCCGTTCTTACATTTTGGTAAAGTCACTTAACCTTATTTTGGTTCCCACTTCTGAAAAATGAAGATAAATAATTCTTACATAAGTTCAGGAGGCAACTCACAGAGAAATAAATAAAAGATTCCATACATTCTTAGAATTCTGGAGCTATGCTTGACCTTAAGAGCCCATTCATCCTCGTGGGAATCAAGTTTCTTGTAGCTACATGTTTTTTCAGCGTTTTTCTGTGCAGCTTCCAACAGTACCTTAAAAATTGCTATAAAAATTAGACAAAAGGAAAATCTGGACCCTAAACCGTTTACATATCCTGTTTTAAACACCAGTTCTGATTCAACATTTATCCAAGACTTACAATGACTTATTCTTACATTCTATAATCCAACATTTAATCTTTCGTTTTGGACTTAATATCTCAGTACCTTTTTATTAGCCTCTCTTTTGGAGCAACTTTTCTCCCCATCATGAGACGTTCCCTGTCAGCTCTTTATCAAGATGTAGAATATTCAAGTCTCCCTTCTACATGCTCAAAAAAAATAAAGCCAATGTGTCCGTATGTAGATAGAATTAAAGATATTTCAGGGAGCAATTCTTGTCAATCAATCTATTTTCATTAAATAGAATTTTAACTCCTTGCTTAATTATAAGCAGAGAAGTGATGTTACTACCATCAATGAGTGATTTTATTAAACTTGGTACTTTTTACAAGAGTACCTTGGAAACTGGGTGTTTTTAATAAGTCATGATACATTTTAATAAGTTTTGCCCAGTTCCTGGCTTGTCAGGAATCCACGTGGTCCAGAGTGCTTGACTATCTAACAGAGGCTGATTCCAAGGACTATATCCTCAGAACTGACAGAGCCAAGTCATTCCCAGATAAGTACAGTGATATCTTCACCTGCCAAGGGCACACCGGTGGTAGGAATCTATCTATCTTCCAACTTGAGTCACAGGATGGCTACGTTTCCTTAATATTTATTAGAGTCAGGTCAAGAAATCCTGGGTATCTAACTACCTAGTCTATATTTTTCAAACCTGAAACTGACCATTATCAATTCATTGTCTCAACTCCAATGTAACCCTTTTTGTCTGCCTTGTGAAAATGGATATGGGTCCTTAAATATGTTTCCCTTTTCAACTGGTACTGAAGTTTTCTCAGTACAGAATGCTAGATATACCCTGCATCAAGAAAGGGTTTGCTTGCTTGATAGACTCCTACAATTCATGTGGCTTCCCCAGGGTGCAGCTCGGGCCATGTGAGTGGCTCACCCAGCATTAGGCTCTTGAAGTGTGAGTTGCTTCCCCAGCATCAGGTGCCTGCAGTAGATTATGGTTAGCCTCACCCATGTGCCAGCAACCTTCCCCACCCTCCCCTGGACAGTTTTGCATCAGAGCATTTCCAACTTTCCCAGGCCCTAAATGGTGAATTTCCAGCAAGTTCCACCAGCATCCACCATGGCAAATTTTCTACCAAAATGTGAGTCATGGTGGTGTCCTTTCCAACAAGGTCTGAATCTCAGTCCAGGATGGGGTTGTGCGTTGGTGTTCAGGTCAGTGCTAGGGCCAGTCACTGCTCCTTTTTTCTAATATTCCTACCCTCTTTAGAGTTCTCTTGATTTATTAACCTGTCCTTCATTATTCCATCCTCTTGTTATAGATAATAAGTTTTATATTAAATTTTCCCTGTTTAAATTACTGCATGGTTTCTCTCTCCTGATTGGACCAGTACTGATACATTGACCAAAGGACATCCTAGAATCAAATTTATGAAATTGTGTGATAGCACAATAGAAATTGGAAATTGTGCTAGTTATCGTAATTAAATAGCACAGCCTTTCCTACTCTGTAAACTACATGCATTGCAGATCTAAATGTGAAAGTTAAAATAACAATTTGTGGAAGAAAATATCAGGGGACATATTTTTGGCCTCAGAAAAGACAAAGATCTCTTACACAGAGCCATTACAAAAACCATTAATCATAAAATTTTGAAATGAAAAATTGTATTAAGTTCAAACAAGAATTTCCATTCATCAAGAGACACCATTAAATGATCAAAAACCCAAGCTGACATAAAAACAACTCCTACAGATCACTACAAAAGGCTGATAACACCAGAGAAAAATGAGCAAAAGACTTGACATTTTACCAAACAAGATAGATATCCAAATGGCCAATAATCATAGGAAAATGTGTTCAACTTCATTAGTCATTAAGAGAGTATCAATTACATCCAGAACGTGATGGGTTACCACTACCATGTCTAGAGTAGCTAAAAAAGTTTTTTTAATAAATAAAAAATACAGATAACACTAAGTACCAGCAAGGAGGTAGAGTACCTGGAATGCTCACAAACTGTTAGTGAGAGTACAAACTGGTACCACAACTTTTCCAAACTGTCAATATTTATTAAAATAAATATATGCATAGTATATCAACCAGCATGTATGTCTACCAAAAATATGTAAAACTATGTTCATAATACCGCTATACGTACTATCCCAAGACTTTAAATAACCCTGCTGTTCATCAATAATCCAATGGAAAAATTAACTGTAGTATTTAAGCAATCAAATACTATACTGAATGAGAAATACCAAACTATTCTACACTCAAGAAGCCAGAAAAAAAGCAAATACTTAGAAATTAGACTTAGTGGATGAAAGTCAGCCTTTATGGAAGAAAGTATCTGGAAGTGAACAAGGGGGTTTTGGGAGATGCTGGTCATCTTCTGGTTCTTCCTCTGGGTGCTGGAATGACACGTATGCTGACCTTTTGAAATTCACCAAAGTACAAACATGATTTTTTTCAATTTTCTGGATGTTTGTTACAATACCAGAAAATGTTAAAAAATAATCATAAAAATAAGATGCTTCTTCTACAAAATGAAAAAGGTCCTTGCACATGTATTATATGATATGCCTGTCCAGTTCTCTATAGCACTGAAACTCCCTGTGGTCATATTACTCACTGAATTATTATTAATCCCCAATTATCTTTATTGATGTTACTTTCTAAAGAGTCTTTTAATTGACACTAGTCACTTCTTCTTTACTCTCTTCTTTGGGCTTATAAACTAGCCATTTAGTTACCTGCTTATAGTCTGAAGCTTTCCATTTCTCACAGATTTATACAATAAATAACAAAGTTATATTACTTGGAAAAAAATTTATAACTCCCATCAAATCACCCAGAAAGAGGTCATATGTAACATTTTGCTATGTAATAACAATAGCTCTTGCCTTAAACATTCACTACTCAAGTCAAGGTTTAAAGACAAAGAAGTAAGGATATGAATTAAGGCACAAGTAACAATAAGAGCTGACATATTTGGCTTGTAAGAATCCTTTCATTTTGCACTACTCAATTTGTTTAATTAGAATCTTGAGGCCAACAGAGAGTTTAAGATCTAGGGTCTTGCTTCCACGATGAAGTGCATCTTATGATGGAGATGGTGTGGTATTCAGTTGGTGGTTTAATGTGTTGTGATGGTTGCTATGCTTGCAGCCTAAAGAATGACTCACTGCTACTGTATTTATTATTTATGGATTACATAGTGGGCCAGCAGAGAGAGGGAAGAAAAGAACTTGCAAACTAAAATCAATACAAATAATAGCCTCTCCACAAGAGAAATCCCAGGAGCTTAAGTAACTCTCTCTTCCCTTTCCTCTGGCCATCATTTTCTCTCTCACTTTTTTTCCTTTCTCTTTTTGCTCTAAAAACTAGTATCTATGGAGGAGCATTTCACTATGTTGTTCTATTAAAATTTTTTGTAAATCATCATTAACTTTTTTTCTTTTTTGCCCTGTATTTTTCCAAATGATCCTTTCAAGTTAAAATGGAAACAGGCAGAATACCCTTTGATTAATTCTATACTCCACTATAATTTGTAGAAAATAAATATTGGATGGTATACACCTTTTAAGACCAGAAAGGCAGTCAACTTAATAAATCATCAAATATGCTAAGATGTATGTGTTACTCTTTCTAATAACCTTATGAGATATTTTTCTCTCTTCCTACTAATTTTGTCAGAAGTGTACATAAAGGGATAAATCTAGAGACGATATCCATATCATATATATGTGTATATATAGAGATATACTATTTTGTTCAGCGTCTCTACATAAAATTATAAGGGGTTTTATTTTCCTGAAGAGAACTATATTGACTATGGTTTCGCATCGATGTAAATAGTACCTCAGTAGTAAATATAGTCCTCCCTCAGTATCTGCAGGGTGTTGGTTCCAGGACCCCTCCCTCCCACCACACGGATACCAAAATTCGAAGATGCTCATGTCCCTCATATAACATGACAATATTTCCGTGTAACCTATATACATCCTCCTCTACACTTTAAATCATCTCTATTGCATATGATATGTAATACAATGTGATTTCTACGTAAATAGTGGCCTGTTCATGGTAAATTCAAGTTTTGCATTTTGGAACTTTCTGGATTTAAATATATATATATATATATATATATATATTTTGTTTTTTCAGTCTGCAGTTGAATTTGTGGATGTGGAACGTGAGGATACAGAGAGCCAACTGTTTATTATTGATAGAGTATTACAAAAGAAAATGAAATAAAATGAGCAAAACCAAAATATGTTATCTTGAGTCAGTGCAAATAAAGTGTTTAAAAAAGCAGGTTTTTTAACATTTTTATTTCTGTTCACTAAGGTTGAGTAATAATTTAAGTAGGGGGCTTCCCTGGTGGCGCAGTGGTTGAGAGTCTGCCTGCCGATGCAGGGGACACGGGTTTGTGCCCCGGTCCGGGAAGATCCCACATGCCGCGAAGAGGCTGGGCCCGTCAGCCATGGCCGCTGGGCCTGTGCGTCGGGAACCTGTGCTCCGCAACGGGAGAGGCCACAACAGTGAGAGGCCCACGTACCACAAAAATAAATAAATAAATAAATAATAATAATAATAATTTAAGTAGGTAAATAGAAACAGAGTTTATGATTCTATTTAGTTACTTCTTAAGGGAAACAACTGCTGCTAAAAATAAAACCCTCTGAGTTATAAACCTAGTTTGTTGGTAGAATTCTCCATAATAACCTACACAAATAATTATTAAGATAATTTCCTTTGATACATAAAACAGTATTGTGCAGGATTATATTTTCTTATATCCATTCGTAGCAAGTACTTTGGCTTGTATGTTAATACAGGTAAATTGTTTACTTAATCATGTTCATAACTGGATTATCTTCATTGTCTTTTTTTTAGTTCAAAAATGGAAATCTGATTTCATATAACCACAAAGGCTGATGATTGATGGAGGCAAGGTATAAAAGTCTTGTGGACCATAGAACATTGATTTTGATTCTGAGCAAGCTATGAAGCCATTAGATAAATCTCACTGATGAAAAAATGATAAGATTTCAGTTTTTAAAATTTTACTTTAGCTGTTCATTTGGCAATGGACCGAAGAGGCTAAGAGAGGAGCTGGGAAAACAGTGAGAAATGATGGTACAAACTGGTAGCAATAGAGATAGTAAAAGGAGCTGTGTTCTTATATATTTTTGAAGGATTTACTGCCTCCAACAGAATTTCCTGGTGGCTTGAACATTTAGTGTGGGAAAAGAGTTGATTTAAGGAAGATTGAGATGGTTGACCTGAACATTAGCAAGATGGAGTTGCTCTCCATTCTGATAGGAAAGCAAGTTTTGGGGAAAACCATATTAGGTTTAAGATGCCCATTAGATGCCTATTGGACAACCAAATAGCAATGTCGGTCTAACAGTTAAATGTAAGAATCCAGAGTACAGGGAAGATAGCTGGGCTAGAGGTATAGATTTCCCAAAGACACATTAAGCATTATACTGTGTTATTGAATGTTTGGTTAAAAAGATGAAAAAAAAAAAAAAAAAAAAAGATGATACACTTTTGAAAATTTTACTTAGCATCGTGGTTTCTTCCAAAAAGCTAAGTATATGCATATTCGAAAAGAATGAAATAAGATTTACCATCAGTATCATCCGAATATTCCCATAGTTTACACATCTTTTAAAAAGATAACAGTCCTTTAAAATATGTGATGTCTATGGACTTGCTTCACATTTTGAAGAGGCGTGAAAACTATCAAGTTTGGAAATCTGTTAATCATATTTTTTATTTTAATAGCACCTTAAGTTTGCATGAGAAATAAACGCCTTTTACCCCAAATAACTTAGCTTTTTTCCCACGGACTTATGATCAAAAGTATTTATACTTTTTCTTATTAACTTATAGTTAATTATATATAGATAGCATCAACATATAGGACATTGGTAATGCAGTCAATTCTTATTATTCATGGTAGTTGTGTTCTATACCTAAAGGACGTACTGGGTGGGTTCCTGTGAAACTCTGGTCACATTTCATCAGCTGATCAATACATAAATGTGTTTTATATGTGTTTCTGTTCAGAAACACTTTATTTAATACATAGTGTTGATTCATTAACATTGAACTGTTGGCCAACAGCCTTAACTGAAGGAAACTTATCTAAGACATGTACTCATGTATTTTCTCTGTAAGGCACATCGCAGCCTTCTTGAACTCAGGAACCCTAGCGTTTCAGCACCACATTTGAAGGGCATTTTAAAAAGCAAAATTACTAACAAAAAGCTCAAAAAATTACTAACAAAAAGCAAAATTACTAACAAAAAGCTCAAAAAGCTTTCATAGATAAACTATGAAAAGGACATGTTTGTAGTATGAGAGCTGAAACAAGAAGGCAGAGCGTGGTGTTGTTTGACCTCAGCTGAGAGCATGTATGTAGAATGATTCAAATGTTTAGCCACATTGTGCATGTCCTTGAGTGACTACAAATGAGGTGCAAGTATTGATTTTGAGGTTACAGATACATTTTAATGAGTAGAAAAATTCACAAATACAGAATCTGTGAATAATGAGGATCGATGGTTCATATAGGCATATAGCCTTATATTCACATCTAAATATCTATCTGTTCATCCATCTATCTATCTATTCTTGCCTATAGACAATAAACTGTCAAATACTCAGTAGGAGAATGGGAAAGCAACTAAACAAGTAAAAATACAAAACAAAATACAAGACCAGTGTTATAATATCATTGCTGTATTTTCTCGAGGAAAGTTAGAATGAGGGATGTTGGATAGTAGGAGAGGAAAATAATGTTGGTGTATAATTACTTAGACCTGATGTGGCTTTTCAAACCGATATTCCTGGTGGTTTTATATTATTTTTCTTTGTAAATATCATGTCTGTTGCATCTGTTAATTGCATTATTTTTATTTCACTCTAAAAATGTGTTCCAACTATCATATATGCTATGTTAGAACATGCTATATTAGTTTATTTTATATTGATCCCAGTTACCAATATTATCAAAATCTTCTTCACTCTCATATTGAACTTTAGCATTCCTATACTATCTTAAACTATTAATTATTGTTTATCTGTATGACAGCAAGAATAAGATCAACGTGGAATTTTTAGAATTTTATGTAATAAATGTGGGCATCTGAACAAGAAGGCATAATTCTTGACAATTTGTCTTATGTTTATAATGAAACCTGAGTGAGCAATATGATAATCTGTAAACATTTCAAATTAAGCAATATTTGATTAATATAATACATAATCAATGTGCAATGGTGATTTTTAAATAGCTTCATAATTTTAAAAAAATTTCCAAGTAAGCCTTTCATGCCAATTACTTTACTTACCTTTTTTCAAAATACAGCGATTAATTATGTCTAAATTGTAATCATACCAGTATGTTTGTAATAGACCAATTTATAAATAGACTTTAAGGATTGTTACATTCATAGAAACAGCACTGTGTCCTTTTTCATATTTTTCCATCGGATATTTTCTGAAGCTATCTTTGCCACCTAAATTTTTCTTTCCTTCTTTTGTCTACATTTATATGCCTAGACAAGAGTTTGACAAGAGTCATATAAGCCTTACATTTGCATGCCACTCTACCTAAAACCTAACAATTCAGACCAATCGAGATGGGGAGAGAGGGAGATTGACAATTTACTTAATTAAACACTCTGATTCACAGAGTTTGTAGAATCATTTCATTTCTTTTAATGACTTTTGGAAATTCAAAGTATCTACTAGATATCACACTTAAATGAGTAGTTAATTATCATATGAAAACATCCAACTAACAATGCTCTTCTACTTAGGTTAGAGTTATGCTGCTTGTATATCACTTGGGTATAGTGCTTGAAACCTTTTAATTAAGTATCTCTATGCAAATTTCTTAATGTTAATAATTAATCATTTCAAATCAATACACATTTCATACCAAACAATATTTGGTTCTTACACTTTTGGTTCAAGATTTCTTCAGCCAATACTTATATCATTACCAAAAATTCAAAGGGAGAATCAATTATTAAGGATTTTCTAAAGTTTATTTTTTACTCATATTATTTTTCTAATTTTATACATGTATATATATATATATATATATATATATATATATATATATAAACAAATTCTATACTCCCTGTTTTCAAAATGGCATCACTTTCTTACTTGTCCTTCGATGATCATTTGACTTCTGAATTCTTTCTTCATGGCTAATTGTTTTGTCTTGATACCTGTTGGCCCATTGGGCAGCTTGTGCCACATAAAAAAAAAAAGATGTCCTATGAAATGAGTTTCAGAAAAAGTATAGACTGAAGAAATATTACAGCAAAATAATTTGTGTAAGCCTCGCTGCAAGAGCAAATGTTGTGGGTTAACTCAGAAGGAAGTGGAAATTACTGGGGAGTGTGGAGATAAAATTACTTTGTATTGTTTTCTTCCAGTTATTAACCACTAAATTTTCTGGGAAGAAAATGTGGATTTTGTTAATATATAATTTGATCCATACTTCTGATGTTTATCATCATTGATAAATAGCACAACTAATACGTTAATCAATGACTTCACCTTTCTTTAAATTTTAGACATACACCATTTGAAAAAAAAACTAATTATAGAAACTCTGTTCTTGATTATATAAACCACAAGTGTTTTATTAAAACAATATCTGGATTAAGACATATAAATCATAACTCTTAATGTTTTTATCAATGGAAATCATGTATATTTTTACTGAGTCCAAATCAATAGTACAAATAAATTAATGATGATGTAGCAAAGACCATATGGTAAATTCAATTAAATTAATTAAGAATTTAATTAGAAACAAACATGTGCCTTGCCGTCCATTAAATATTGAAGGGCATACAAAAGAAGCACAGAGCACAAAACATGTTCTCCAGATACATAAAACATCATTTTAAAAATACATGAGATACACACCCGAAATTTAAAGACTAAGATAACTTAGAACTTTGGAGTTGGAGAGGCCTGGGTATAAAACTTAGAACAACAACTTCTAATTCTGTGATTTTGGGCACTTTGCTTGAAATCTCTAATCCTCAGAGCCTCAACTGTACAATGGGAATAAAAACATACATACCAAGGGGTAACTTCAAGGATAAAATGAGATATTAATGTAAAATACTTTGCACAATATCTGGCATGTTGTAGATATTTTTAAATGGTTAAAAATTAAAATATGACAGTTCATATCAATCTACATGGTAATTAGGTACAACTGCATAATATCCTACCATATAGAGAGGCAATGGTATGGTTGTTCATAAGGAAGATTACAACTATATACAGGATGATGCTATACGGGTGATATAAAAATTGGCCATAATTTTTCAGACTAGGTAAGATTATAAATGATTTTTACTTTGTTTTATTTTGCCTTTATACTCCTCTGTATTTTCTTTTCTTTTTTTTTTTTTTTTTTGCAGTATGCGGGCCTCTCACTGTTGTGGCCTCTCCCGTTGTGGAGCACAGGCTCAGGACGTGCAGGCTCAGCGGCCATGGCTCACGGGCCCAGCCACTCCACGGCATGTGGGATCTTCCCAGACCGGGGCATGAACTCGTGTCCCCTGCATTGGCAGGCGGACTCTCAACCACTGCGCCACCAGGGAAACCCCTCCTCTGTATTTTCTGAGTAGTTTTTTATAACAATCATGTATTACCAATCAAGAAATTGAACAATGAATGAAATATATTTTATTCATAAGGGTTTTCTAGAGAAACAGAACTAATAAGAATATATATATACATACATATATAAATATAAAGAGCAATCAAGTATGGAAAATTTATAATAAAAAATGCTATCTCCTCCACTATTCTGTACTTATAAGAAATATAGTGTATGTAGGGTATAACTTGAATTAATAGGATACAATAAATATATACTAAGAGTTTAATAAACACTTGTTTAATTAAATAAAATTCACTCAGTTATGAGCTTTGGGCATATGAACTCTGAAACTATGGATATAACAAAGAATTTGCAAAATCCTTCTACACAGACTAGAAGTATTTCAACACACATCCACAGCTCATTAGTAAATATTTTTTAAGTAAATGAATAAATGAACCATAACCAACTTGGAGGGTTGTGGTGAGGACTAATAGCATCTGGCCCAGTACTTGACAGATAGTAAACGCTGACTGAATGTTGTACCCTTCCTTCTCACTAGTCCCAGCTCCACCTTTCCCTCTCAATTGAAAGTCAAGAAATGAAATAATTTTTGGAAGACTGTGTGGGAAAAGTTTAATTCAGCAGGCTTGGGCATTCTCAAGACAGGCCTGTCTTCAGAACATGAATTGCTATGGTGGAAAAGAACTGTGAGTCCTTGGAATATTCTGCCTGATTGTTACCTAGTCCAAGCTCATACTGCTTGCCTCACGACAGGCCAGTAAATCAAGAGATGAGGTGTTGGGGCAAGGAGTAGCAACTTTATTCAGAAAGCCAGCAGGCCGAGAAGTGGCAGACTAATGTCTTAAAGAACCATCTTAGTTCAGAACAGAATTTAGGTTTCTTTTATGCCAGGAGGAGAAGGGAAGTGGCAGTCAATCATCTTCTTATAGCATTTTCTCAGGAGACAAGAGGTCTGAGAGGTACTTGCAGGTGTTCTGGGGTTCCGAGTCACAAGTCCCCAAGTCACCCTTATCTGCAGGTGCCATCTCGTCCTGGAAAACAGCTAATATGTTATCATGGGCCACATTCCTAGGACTTATGGTTTGGTCAATGACTATCATGCTGTGGGGACAATGTGAAGTACTTTAGTGCATTCTGTGAAGTAAAGCTTAATCGGATCAGTTAATAAAATACAGAAAGCCATTTGTAGCAAGGCAAGAGAGCAAATAGTCCCTGTCACATGATGACTATTTTGTATGCCTGAGGCTGCTGGTCAAGCCTCAGTATTAATTCTGTTTTACTTTTCAGCATCATTACTACTCCCTCTTTGAAACATTTTGTACATATCTTCTAGGGCTGCTATAACAAAATATCGCAGACTGGATAGCTTAAATAACAGCAATTGATTTTATCATGGTTCTAGAGGTTAGAAATTGAAGACCAAGGCACCACAGAGTTGCTTTTTTTTTTCAAATTTCACGTGTTCACTGATAATATATAGGAAAGCAATTGACTTTTATTTATTATTGCTTGACTTAATGTATATTATATTGACTTTTGTGTATTTACCTGTATCCTGATATAATCACTTATTAGCTCTAGAGTTTTTTGTTGATTCTTTGAGATTTTCTCCATAATCATGTCATCTGTAAACAAAGATAGTTTTATTTCTTTCTCCCCAATATATATTCCTTTTATTTCCTTTTCTTATTAGCGAGGACTTTCAGTATGATGTTGGAAAGCAGTGATGAAAGGGGATGTCCTTGCTTTGTTCCTGATCTTAGAGAGAAAGCTTTGGGTTTCTCACCATTAAGTATGACGCTAGCTGTAGGAGTTTTGTAGAGATTCTTTTTGAAGTTGAGGAAATTCCCATCTATTCACAGTTTACTGAGATTTTTTTTTAAAATTATGAATGGGTGTTGGATTTTGTTAAATGCTTTTTCTGTATCTATAAATAAGATTGTGTGATTTTTCTTCTTTAGTCGTTTGATGGGAGAGATTACAATAATTAATTTTAAAATGTTGATCCAGCCGTGCAGGGTTGAGATAAATCCCTCTTGGTCATGATGTGTAATTCTTTTTATACATTACTGGCTTTAATTTGCTAATATTTTGTTGATAATTTTTACATATATGTTTATGAGTGATAATGGTTTGTGTTTTTCTTTTCTTGTATTTCTTTGTCTGGTTTTAATATTAGGGTAACAGTAGCCTCGTAGAATAAGTTAGAAAGTATAATTTTTGATCGAGAAGCCCACATTTTTATTTAACCTGGGCCCTGCAAATCGTGTATACCAGATTATTTCTCTCTCTCCCTCTCTCTCTCTCTCTCTCCATCTCTCATGCTCACTCTCCTATATCTCCCTAGATAACCTCATCCATGATGACTGTTTAACTGTCTATCCCCTGATGACTCTTCCCAGATACATTATACCCAACTTCCTACTTTATGTCTGCACTCTCATATCAAATAAAAATCTGAGATATTGTGACAGAAACAAATACATTGATTATTTTCCTTGAAAAATTTCCATCATCATCATCATAAGATCACCATCCACCAGTCACACATATCAAAAAAAAGAAAATTGAGAATTATTTTTTAAAATCCTTTTCTTCCCTTCAGGCTCCACATCCAATTCAACAGAATGTCCTGAGCTCTACCTTCAGAACCAATCCCAAACCGAACCTCGTCTCACCATTTCTACTACTATTATTCCAGTAGAAATTGGTACCAGCTCTCAGACCACATATAATATAAATTAATTTATGTGAAATGTCCCCCAAAAAGCAAATTTATTGAGACAGAAAACAGAATAATAATGGTTGCCTAGGGCTGGGGATGGGAATAGAGTTTAATTGAAAGTGGCGTGCGGGATCTTTGGTGGAAGGAGGGCCGAACAGTGTGTTCTAAAACGGATTCATGATGATAGTTAAGCCACTGGATAGAGTTACTAAAAATCAATTGTATACTTGAGATGGGTGAATTTTATTATATGTAAAGTGTACCTCCATAAGCTATTGAAAGAAACACAAAAACCACTAACCTGTTCCTCTTTTTCTAAACTTCTACTACTGAATGTATTCTCTACTCAGCAGACAGAGTAGAAATCAGATCAAACAGTCCCTCTCAGTTTTCCAATGACTTCTTATCACCTTGCCTGGATTACTGATTTCATATTCTACTATATTCTCAGCATACACCAGCTGCCTTTGATTCATTTTTATTTCTCAAACTTGCCAAGCTTATTCCTGAATTGGGCTCTCATATTTGCTATTTTTTTGGCCCCTTTGTTGGTGCCTTCTCATTATTCAGGTCCAATATTAAAGCTCAGAAGAGCTTCTCAGATTACCTAGCCAATATAGAACCGTACCCAGACACCAAATACCCTCTTTCACTTGATCTTAGCTAATTTTCACCATACCATCCATTAGACTCTGAAATTCTTATTTTTGTGTTTATCTATTTAGATTTGCTTTATCCATAAGAACATAAGTGCCTTGAAGGCAGGAATTCATCTTATTTTAGTAACCACTAAATTACTAACACTCACAATAGCATCTGGTATATGTTAGGGGCTTAGAAATAGTTTTGATTGACATCAGAAATGATACAAAGAGTGAATTAAAAATACACTTTTGCTTATATAAGAAAAAATGTTGAAAAGAAACCTAAGAAACACAGCTGCATATCTATTCCTAAATATTATGGAATACTCTATACAGTCCATAATATAAATGATTCTTTGAAACATTATCCATGCCAGATTTTTTTTTTTTTTTTTTTTTTTTTTTTTTTGCGCTATGCAGGCCTCTCACTGTTGTGGCCTCTCCCGCCGCGGGGCACAGGCTCCGGACGCGCAGGCTCAGCGGCCATGGCTCACGGGCCCAGCCGCTCCGCGGCATGCGGGATCCCCCCAGACCGGGGCACGAACCCGCGTCCCCCGCATCGGCAGGCGGACTCCCAACCACTGCGCCACCAGGGAAGGCCCCATGCCAGATTTTTATCCAGATTCTTCATCATTATAATCTTAGTAAAATGACTTAACAAGCATAGCATGTTCCACCTTCAAACTGCTTTATAAATGATAACTGACATTAATTAATTAGTCATTATCAACTGATTTTTTGAATTAATCTCATGTCTAAAATTTCATTTTTATTGAAGATAATTAAGAAAGTGTCCAAACAGGATCTGAAACCATATCTAATCATATCTCCTGTGCATATATTGTGTCTCAGTAAGAAATGGGAAATTTTTTTCCAGTACATTTCTAAATTAGTACATTTAAAATGACCTTCATCTACCACCTAATTTATTCACAGCCTCTCACTTTTCTTTCCATATCTCAAAAATCTTATAAATGTTCTATGATAATGCATTTTCTTATAATCCAAAAAAAGCTCACAGGTAATCAAAATTAATTCACTATTTCTCTTCCTTCCTGTCTTTCAATATATCTTGAGTTTTTATTTTTTTAATAATGTTTACATAGCATTTCTGTGTTTTATCACAGTATACTTTATTCTGAGTTTTGGGATATTTAAAATTAATTTAAAATCCATCTCAATTTTACCCTATTTTAAGTTTTATGTATTATGCTACATGGAGAAATTCTAGCCTCAGCAACAAAATATCAACAAAGTGATGAAAGAATAGTACTCATATTTTCAGTGTTATTTACATGAGATTTAATGTTTCCACATTCTTCATTAAGAGAGATAAAAGAAGAAGGCCTTTTAAACACTGTAAAACCCAGTCTAAATATATGTTTTATATCATTAAGAAATATGAATTATAGAAAAATAATGGCACTCACTGAAGTGCAATTTTAAAATTCTCTGTATTTGTGTTTACTATCTTATCTCTGTCAGTAACAGCAAAACTGAACCAAATTTGAACTATTCTATGGAAATCTCTAGTCAATATACCAAAAATAACAAAATATCAAAAATGGCTCAGCTTATCCAATAAAGAAGGTATAAAACAGTATTTTCTTAGTTTTATTCCTTTAAAAGTTTAGTTTTAACTTTGTAGACAACTATATTGACAGTGTACCCTTAATCTAATTTAATGTAGGCATTTTCCCCTTATATTCTGCTTTTATGATCTTATTCACCCAAATTCCAGAAAAACAAAAATTAAAAACAAAAGAGTTACAAGGTTTCATATGAGTCTGTTAAACATTATTTCTTGTTGAATGTAGTTTCACTAAATACAATTATGTGATACCTGCTCAAAACAACTGAAACCAACTTAGATAAATGATTGAATATACATTTATATTTACTTTGTTATAACAGGAAAAAACTCCTATAAAAATGTTACTGCTTTTTCTCTGAATATAGCACAAAATGTTTATGAATAATATGTATTTGTGTCCTTTTCCTATTTGGCCTCCATTCAAATTAGGGATGCTATGTTTATAAGGTTAACTTCAAAATATGGGTTTGACTATATGGTAGTTTGTTTTAGTTGCAAAGTAAATTTATACATTAAGAGAGTAACTTATGTGGTAACTCATTAATTTTACTATAACAGCAATAACAATTATGTATATATACACCCATATATATATACACACCCATATATATACACACACACACACACATACATACACGTTTATTTCCTAGGGCTGCCAGAACAAAGTACCACAAACTGGAGCATTTGAAATAACAAAGAATTGTTTTTTTACAATTCCAAAATCAAGGTAGAGAGGCAGGGTTGGTTCCACCAGGAGGTTCTGAGGGAGGATCTATCCATCCCTCTCTCCTAGCTTCTGTGGTTGCCAGCAATTCTTGATATTCCTTGGCTTATAGATGCATCAATCCAAACTCTGACTCCATCATTATGTCTCATTCTCCCTGTGTGTTTCCATGTCCCGATTTTCCTGCTTCTTGTAAAGACATCTGTCATATTTGTTTAGAGCCCAACCTAACCCAGTTTGACTTGATTACCTCTGCAAAACCCTGTTTCCAAATAAGGTTACATACTGAGGTTCTGACTGGACATGAATCTGGGGACGGGCACTATTCAACCAGCATAGTCCACCCTCTGCCCCTGCAGATTTCACATCCTTCCCATGTGCAAAATACATTTGCCCAATCTCAACATCCCCAAAAGTCTTAACGCATTCTGGCGTTGACTCTAAATCCAAAATCTCACCTAAATATCATCAACTCTAAAATATTTCAAATCTTCATCTAAATCAATTACAGGTAAGATTATGCATAGTGCCCATCCTAAGACAAAATTTCTCTTTGTCCACTGATCTATAAAAATAGAAACCAAGTTACCTGCTTCCAAAACACAATGACTTGGCAGGCATGGAATATATTCCCCCATTCCAAAAGGGAGAAAATGAAAAAAAATATATAGTGCTTACTAGTCTAAAGCAAGTTTGTAATCCAGCAGAGCAAATTCCGTTAGCTCTCTAGGCCCAAGAGTAATCTAATGTGGCTTCATGCTCTATCATTTGGGCTGTCTGGGACAGCCCCCACTCTTGACCCTCCAGGGCAACAGATCTGTCCTTTCTGACTTCAGCATCCTTGTCTCTGTTCTCAGAATCATTCTTCTTTCATTCTGTTCCATCCTTCTCCCTTTCTGTCCAAGCTCGTAGTGCTTCTGCTTGTATAAAATTCTCAAAAGCCTTATTGGTCCTCCATGGCTGCAAAGGGGACCCACTCCATTAGATATGAGGTGTCCTCAGAGATCTCTCCTGGATAATTCCATGTTTATGCCTGACCTGCTGAAATGGTTATTGGATCTGTAAGTCACGTGACTAATCTCTTTAACAAAGTTTATCTACCTATACCCTTTGCCCTTTTTCTAAGGCACACTATCTCAGTAGGCTGAGAATTTTCCAAAGTGTCAAGTACTGATTCCTTTGTGCTTAGCAGTTTTTTCTTCAATTTCTCTCTTTCCTCTTGCATTTTCTATAAGCAACAACAACAACAACAAAAATATCAGGCTTCATGTCTGTACCTAGTTTGGAAAACTCCTCAGGTAAATATCCAAGCTTATTACTCATAAATTCTACTTTCCAACAAACAGAAGTAAATTCAGCCACATTCTTTGCCACATTATAGCGAGCATCATCTTCCTCCCGTATCCAAGAATGTGTTCCTCATTTCTGTCTGAGACCTTACCAGAAGTACTTTAACATTCATAATCTGGCAGCGTTCTGTTCATGATGATACATGTTCTCCTAAGACAATAGACATTTTCTCCATGGCTCCTCTAGCTTCTTTCTGAGACCTCACTAGAATTGTCATTAACATCCATTAACACCAACAATCTCTCCAAGGCAATCTCTGTTTTTCTAGTATGAGCATCAGAATTTTTCCAGCCTCTACCTATTACCCAATTCCAAAGCCACTTGCACATTTTTCTGTGTTTGTTACAATAGCACCCTACTGCCCAGCACTAAAATCTGTATTAGTTTCCAAGGGCTGCCATAACAAAGTACCACAAAGCAGGGAGGTTAAAACAACAGAAACTTATTCTTTCACAGTTCGGAGGCAAAATCAAGGGTTGATTCCATCAGAAGACTCTAAGAGAGAATCTATTTCATGCCTTTCCTAGCTTCTGGAAGTTTCTAGCAATCCTGGTATTTCTAAGCTTCTAGATGCATCACTCCAATCTCTGCTTCTGTCCTCACGTGGTGTTTGCTGTGTGTGTCTCTATTTGCAGATTTCCTCTTTCTTATAAGGGAAGTCACTTCTCACAATTTGGGGAGGGCACTATTCAACCCAGTACATTCTGTTTTAAGGAAATAGGTAAACCCAATAATATGACATATTAACTGAATAATTTGAGGTTTAATTATTATGCCAACCCAATATTTGGAATCGTGTAAATGTAATTCCTTGAATTTGAAGATAACTGGGAAAGATGATATGCAATAATTTGGTGCCTCCACTTTTTATAAAACAAAGAAGATCATTATCATAACGTGAATACCTGACTCTTTTACTATCAGAAATTACTACTGGTTACTAGATATCAAACAGTAAAAATTAATTAAACATTAAAATTCAATTGAAGAAATTAACTTGAACAGTAACTTACATTTGAATATTACAAGTGTTATTCTGTTTACTTCTGATTACCCTCCTTAACTCACATAAGCTATAATTTAGTCCATTTTAACCAATAAAGAAATGGACACTAAGATAGATCCAGCTGGATTCCCATGGGAACAAGGAGACAGGTCTAAGACTTAATGACATGTCCCAGCATGCTAAGCATGTTTGTTTGCTACACTGACCTTCAATATTTCTTTGCTCTTTGCTGTTTCGTTTCATTGTTGAATCTTTCTTCTAACCTTAGACATATTTTATCATCATAAATGTCTGTGTTCTTTTCTAGCTTGAAGACTGTCTTGCATAAGGTATACTGGAGAAAGACAACATGACGTTATTGATAACATTGGCAAAATATTAATGAAGGTAATATACTATCTATATGCTGATATAGACATTTAGATCTCTGGAGGCTTACAATTATGATTTTATCAGGAAATTATTTAAAAGTCAGTTGGTCTCATATTCACTGTATATTAATAAAGGAAGCAGGCTTTGAGCAAAGAAGAATGCTCGTCAAAATTGAAAGTAAGATTCATGTCATTATTCGTGTTTTCCTTGGGGCCATGGTGCTACTTACTGCAGTGTCTTCTATCAGTTCTTCATTGTGTTCTTGGAAAATGGGACTAAATGGGGGGGCGGGCCCATGGCGCAGACTCTGAGGAGGATAAAAATAGAATTTGTGGATCTATCTAATAGTCAGAAATTTTCTGTAGTAGCTTCAAATGACTTATGACCATGATTATTACATAAATTTTCATGACACCCATAGGCAATAGTTTGAAATATCATTTTTGTTATTTTTAGAGAGAGAAACCTAAGATTAACAGATTAAATAACTTGTGCACATGGCAAACAAGTCCTGATCTGGGAGCAATGTTCGGAGAACAGGATTTAAGTCTACTGTGCCCTAATGGTACAGGAAATCTTTCACCAAAGGCAGAATCCCAGCTCCAGAAGGGCCTCTCCAAGTCCCGGAGTCTTCCGTTGCAAGGCAGTTAGGTGGTAACACGTTGAACTTAGCCTGAACATCTGAATTAAAATCCAGTCTCTACCTAGGTGACTTCTGATCCAGTGTAGGACTTGATGCAAGCTGCTTAACTTCTCTGAGTCTCAATTTCTACCTAACAATTCCGCTTCGCTGTGTTCTGGCGTTTGAATAAGAGTGTACATACACGGAAATGCTAAGCCTAATAGTTTGGCACAGGACAGGCACTCCTGGAAGCATCCAGTTCAATTCCTTGTATCCACACATGCCTCCAAGAAACAAGATTGCAAGTCGCAGTTAGAAGTCTATTCTTAACTTTAATGACCCTCAGGTTAAGTGTCCGAAAACCATTTATTTAACAAGCCTGTTGTGTTCAGCCTGGCATGCTTGAAGTACATTAAAAAGCACCTGTTTGGCTTCTGCTGAAAGGACTGGGCGCTTAAGGTGATGCAGGTCTATGGATGTGCCCTGGGGAGGTGTCCCTTGAGGGTGGAGAGAACCAGACCCACCGAACTGAGACTCTTCATAACAAGGCGGAACAAGGTTACTTTGACTGTTTCTGAATGTGCTGGTTCTGCAGGAATCCAGAAAACAAAATAGCCAATGAACGGGAATTTTATCACCCTCATGCATCCACATGTGTCCTGTATTTACCCATTACTTCGAAGTATACACCAATTCAAGGACAAAGTCGTTTTTGTTTGACTAATCGGCTTATACTTGGTTCGTTTCAGAACCACAGGCATGCCTAAGTGTGGAAAAGGTTTCCTTTGCTACAGGGCTATGGAATTTACCCTGCAGAGGCAGGGTTCTTTTGGGGAACATATTTGCTGTCCTCTTGCACTCCAGCTGCTTCTGCCCTTTCATGGGCTGAGTCTGTGAATTAGGTTTTCATTTGGAAGTTCAAATAGTACTTCAGAAAATGCTTTTGGGTAAAACTAATCCACTGTCCATAACTTCCAATCATTAATTCATCTTAAAGAAAAGGTTTTGAATTTAGCTTCTGATGGCCTTCTGTTCAAAGTAAAGTATAAATGTTGGATATTTATTCTAAAATGTCTTCTGTGGGAGCTGTCATTCCTGTTGGTGGATTGCCACTCTCTGAGGCCAGCATGCAGGTGATTAGTGGAGCCTCCAGCTGACCGTCCCTCTCCGCCACCGAGGAGTCTGGGAGTTAGTCATTCCCTTCCTTCCTCATTTCAGTGACACTTTGAACCTACCTCTGATGACGTAAAAGCTTTTCATATCGTTTCATGATAACTATTTGCTTCTTAGACAACATCGCTAAAGAGGGAACTACTTTAGGCAAACAGCAGTTTTCATCTTTAACTTCCCTATAAGAAGCATGAAACTTGACATAGCTTTCTGGATTTCAGTGTTTTTGTTTTTCCTTCAAGTGGGAACAAGTAGGACTGTCATTTTTTTTTTTTAATTTAATTAATTTATTTATTTTTGACTGCGTTGGGTCTTCGTTGCTGCATGTGGGCTTTCTCTAGTTGCGGCGAGCGGGGGCTACTCTTCATTGCGGTGTGCAGGCTTCTCATTGCGGTGGCTTCTCCTGTTGCAGAGCACAGGCTCCAGGCGCACGGCCCTCAGTAGTTGCGTCACTCGGGCTCAGTAGCTGTGGCACGCGGGCTCTAGAGCGCAGGCCCAGTAATTGTGGCGCACAGGCTTAGTTGCTCCGCGGCATGTGGGATCTTCCTAGACCAGGTATTGAACCCGTGTCCCCTGCATTGGCAGGCGGATTCTTAACCACTGCGCCACCAGGGAAACCCAAGTAGGGCCGTCATTTTTTTAAATCAGTTTTGTTGTGTATTCAATATAAAAATAGATCAGTGTTCAGAACTTCAGAAGTGAATTTGTTAAACATGTTGAGACTTCAAATCTGTTTAAATTTTAAATAGAAATCGATATCTAGTTTTCTTAAATATTAATGAGTTTTTTAAACTCTTTACAAATCCTTACGGCATCTTAAATTCTGAAATTTGCAAAACTTCTTGTTAAACACGAAATATTTAAAGACATTAAACTTTTTACCTTTCGCAATTTAGTAAACTATTTAATCTTTCAATTTCCCCTTCTACTAACTCTTTTGTTAGGTATTAGGACAGAAAAATCTTGTTTTCTTAGTCTAGCATTTTCTAAATTAGCATCAAATTTATCTTCCACAGAGTCAAACAAGTGACTTTTATTTCGAAATAAAAGTCTTTGCTAAATTACAGTTGCAAATTGCTAGCTTAAACCAAGATAGACTATTATTATTACAATAGGAGAAGTGTCTCAGAAAGTCTAAAAAGCAAAGTTTAATCTGTAGGTTCTGCAATTTCAACAAGACATATTATAGTTTATCAAAAATCTCTGACATTCCCCAAAACATTTTTATCCACAGACCTTCCTATCCCTCCTTACCTAAACCAGAATCTGAAATAAAACTTCTCATACTTGCTAAAGACCAGCTGTTTAGAGGGGGTTGTTTTAGTCAAAACAGTTTAAATCTGCATGAAGAAAATGGAAAAATGAATTAAAAGAACGAAATTACTTCTCTTTCTCACCCGAAAAATGATAGTTCATTTTCAGTAGGGTTGGTTTCTTTGCTTCTTTGTTTTCTGTTGGGAGTATTTTTCTTTCTTTCTTTTCTTTTTTTTTTCTTTTTTTTTTTTTTTGGTAATTAAACTATTAACTAAGCATGCTAGGAATTCTGGCTGAGAAGTCTTAATTGCACTATTGTTTAGGGCCATAAACATTTTTCTGGGCTTCCATTAGAAGATGGCCTGACCCTGTAAGAACACGGTCCGAAAGAAAATGTGTCAGATCACAAGAGTTGAAAAGGGCAATTAAAACACGGCATGCTTGAAGAGCTAATGTGGGCAATGCTCCTGATTAAGCATTTGAAGTGCACTTCGTGTTTATCTTTTTGTGCTAACTTCATATGTAGCAACTGTAATAAAGCCGTTTAGTGCCATCATGACATTTCTGCTTACCCAGATGTCATATAAATTCAATTAATTTCAACAGTAGCTAGGTCTTCATAGACCATATGCTATCTCTAGAGAATGTTTGTGTGGTCTCCTTGCCAGATGTGAAACCAGAGCTATGATTCACCAATGTTCTGACTCAAAATTACAGTGTATATTGTCTGATATCACTGTCCACATGAAGGAAGAACGCAGACCTGCTTCAGGCAATGTATGATGTTAGGATGTCAGCAGTACAGTAATTTGAATGACCTTACGTTATGCTCACTTAATTATGCCCTACCATTCTTCATGTGCTCTGCGCCAGCGTACTTTGTGTGAGAAATTAGAAACTTGTTTGGCAAGGAAGTGCATTCCTCCTTTACAATGGTTTATTGTGTTTCCATAACTGTTAATAACTTCTCCCTACAGTGCATATTCCGTATGAGGGAATCCAAATATCTTTCCTATTGCAAAATATCTAATTCCTATCTGTGATGGTTTATTTCATGTGCCAACTTGACTGGGCTAAGGGATGCCCAAAGAGCTGGTAAAACTTTATTTCTGGCTGTGTCTGTGAGGGTGTTTCTGCAAAGATTAGCATTTGATTCAGTAGACTGAGTAAAGAGATGCCCCTCACATGTGTCTGTATCAGCGGGGATACCCTCCAAACCATGGATGGCCTGAATAGAACAAAAAGAGGGAAGAAGGGCAAATTCCCTCTCTTCTTGAGCTGGAACATCCCTCTTCTTTTGCCCTTGGGCATCGAAGCTCCTGGTTCTTAGGCTTTTGGTCTTGAACTGAGTTATGCCACCAGCTTTTCTGGTTCTTCAGTTTGCAGATGGCAGATTGTGGGACTTCGTGGTCTCCATAACCAAGTGAGCCAATTCCTATAATAAATATTCTCATATATACATCCTATTGGTTCTGTTTCCCTGGAGAATGCTGACTAATTCAAGATCTAAACCAAGTTGAAGATGTCATAGAACACTCACACTAGATGGATTTATTGTGAAGGAGAAAAAGGCTGGAGAGAATTGTGGGGGTGCACATGAGTTAAACCAGGTGGCACATCACAAAATGAATGTAATATAAAAGAAAACAAAGGTGAATTACTCTGACCCAGAAATTATCCAGTGTATCCTGTTTAGCACTTCCATTTTCTTGTGAATTTTATTTTTCCTTTCTTTTCCCTATTGACTATGTGATATCTAATGAAAAATCAAATTTTTACCCTCCATCATTTTAGAAAAACTACAATAGATTCACTTTACTCCAGTCTTGGACTGACTGAGTGATTAAACAAGAATTAGAAAATAAACCCCAAATCTAAATCTAAAAATTGTTAAAGGTTCCTAAAACCATCAGATAAATTTCATAAAGACTTTTATGCAAAAAGAATTTGGGGATTTCAAATAAAGGCAGCATCTACCTGATTTACCCATAGGTGGCAGTGGCAGTGGGCATTTCCCATCTGTTTAATGGTTTAGCGATGTTAGTGTTTATTGTAAGTTGTGTTTTTACTACTTGTGGCTTGTTATGTTTTTGTTTTGATATATTTTTAATCCTAATAAATTTGGTTAGACTGATACAGGAGTACCTTTCTCATCGATCTCAGATTGCTGTTCTTTAAAAAATAATTAGATAAGAGGAAAAGGTCATGTAAGACAAATTCTTTATGAAAAGTAGAGATTTCAACTGCAGAAGTGTAGTGAGCATGCTAAGTCCTTGTCAAGGAATATATCATTTCTACTTCGCTCTTCATAGATTAAGTGGCTATGGTGAGTCTTCAATGAACCCTAGGTCATTCTGGAGTAAGTAGAAATGACTGAAAAGAAACATGTGAAGGGCAACTTGAAAAAGTGAACTGAACCTTTGCACATTACAAGGTTCTTCTTCTCTGGCTAATATTCTGCTTTATATTCAAATTAAATCTAAAGTGATTAGTAGCACTTAAATGAGAGACTCTTCCTGTGATGACACTGTGAGCTTGAGAGAAAATTAGGTTAGGAAAAAGAAGCTTGGTTTGATGAAGTACAGTTGCAAAATTATATGTCAGCGTCTGTATCAGTTTATTATTTGGAAAATGACTGGGAGGAAGCAGTATCATAATAGTATTTTCATTCAAGGTTTTCATACTGGAAATGTTAATTCATTTATAAAAAGTAGAGCCATAAAATCCTTACACATCTTGATTTCAGTTCAGATTCCCCTAAAATAAAACTTAAAAAAATCTTTCAGTGTGCCTATTTCTGATCCAAATGTGGAAAACCACAGTGCCATTTCTCAAAGGTAACAACCCCACCATTACTCTGCCTGAGGACTTTATTAGATTTAATACTGAAAGCTCACAGTCAGCCACTGCCAGTGAATCCCTTGAAAGCTGGAAACTTGGATTATCTTTTGTCTACATTTCTATTACACAGACTGTTGTTAACCTTCCATTCCCAACTTGAACCTACTTAATGGCTTGCCAAACAGCAGCTGCACTTCTGAGAGCCTCCAGCAAGAGAAAAGCTGTATTTCGTATTTTAGGTGTAGTGTCGATTTCCAAGAAGAAAAGCAAACTGATCTTTTAACATTCTGTTTGTACTTCCAAAGTATAACACATCTGCATGATGATATTCCTTTTGGGAGATCAGCATGTGGATTATTCTGCAACTTTGAGAAGTGACTGAAATATTTCAAATTAGCTTCCTGAAATAAAGAATGGTGCCAGGAGCACCATCACGTCACAGAGTGGAAAATGAGGTTTAGTAGTTACTAAATCAATAGAAATAATAGGACTTGCATGGATAACATAGGCAATCTTTAAGGAAACTTTTGTTTTCTTTTTTCTTTTATTGGTTTGCTGGTTATTTAAAAGGTGGCAAGTATGGCAAAAGCCTAACTCTTCATATTACAACTTAAATTTTCCTAGTTCTTTATATACTGCAAACATAAACAGCAAATGTTCCAGGTTACATAAGGATCATCATAATTGTTTACCTATATCACATATTAAAATTAAAATAGATGTTTATGAATTTTCTCTTTCAGACATATGTGAATTATGAAAAGAATAGTTCTTCTCAATGTAACAGAAAATAATGTATTTTGTCTGTGGATAAAATGGCACAAATCATTTAACAGAAGTGTTATTATATATCCTAAGGCCACATACTCTTATTAAATATACAAATCAATACTTAATTATTAATGATATTCTGATTAGTTACCACAAAGAATTATTGTATTTAAGAAAGAGTTTTGTTACATATAATTCAATATTCTTATTCCACATTTAGAGATTATGTTTGAGGAAGTATTCTACTCAGGATATATACTTAACATGAAGGAAACATGAACAGGAAAGCAACAAGCAACAATATTATTCAATTCTCCTGTAAGTTCTGATAATTTTTTACAGTGGCATTCCATGTTACAAATATCTTCCCAATGAACGGGACCATTCTCTCCTTTCATGTCATGATATCCTAAATCAAAATGCATATTAACTCCACCCATGACTCAAAATGATTCATGGCCTTGACAAGATGTTCAGAAACAAAGCCTATATGGACTCCAAGACTTGCCAACCAACCAAAATACTTACAGAATTCATGGCATGGTGACTGATGCTTTACATAATACAGAAACACTAACCCTTCTTGATAATCATGCTCATAGTGTAAATGACTAAAATCAACATTTACCCTAAATGGAAAATATGATTGGTTTGTAACTAATGTTACTCATAGGCACGTTCTCAGTGGTCATAGGACTACTCAAGAAATACTTTTCCCATCCATGGCATACATAATAAATCTTAAAACCATCGAGCAAACAAATCAGAAATTTAAAGTTAGAAAGAACCAAAATCAGTTTATGGACTCCCACGTTTTCTGCATAAAGAGGATGAAGATGGGGGAGGTCAGTCATTTGCA
The DNA here is from genome assembly GCF_949752795.1 of Hyperoodon ampullatus. Taxonomy (NCBI): domain Eukaryota; kingdom Metazoa; phylum Chordata; class Mammalia; order Artiodactyla; family Ziphiidae; genus Hyperoodon; species Hyperoodon ampullatus. The sequence continues at coordinate 33,739,908 of NC_136933.1, forward strand.
AAGTTACTAAAAAGCCATACCTGGGGAATTCCCTGGTGGTCCAGTGGTTAAGACTATGTGCTTTTATTGCCTAGGGCACATGGTGGTTCAATCCCTGGTCAGGGAACTAATATCCCGCAAGCTGCACAGCACGACCAAAAAAAAAAAAAAAAAAAAAAAAGGCTGTACCTAAGCCCAGGACTTCTAGCTCACAGTCAAACTTTGTTCTGCTGTATAAGAGTACTATATTAAATTTTACCTTAGAATATCTGAAGCTTACTAGAAGTGTTGAGCTTTGCTATTATTCAGGTAAGGCCATACTGGAAAAGTCTGTTCCATCATTAGAAACTCATTTGATGAATGAATACTATTGCATTTATTTAAATACTTAGGCATTTTCATTGCTTCTATAAAATGTGCTCTGTGATAGTGGGTATTGAGTAAGGTATGGGCCAGTTCTACGACTGCTCTATTTGCAGAGGGGTTGATTTGGGAGAACACTGTTGATAACTCAATATTTCTATTTCACTGCATTAGAAAGAAGCATCACTTTTCTCTAGGTTAGAAATATTTAAAACAATCTTATCTAAAAATTGTAACACTAGATACTCATTTCATGTTGAAATGAAAGAATTTAGAAATATTTTCAAAATTGCATGGCCAAATCTACTTTTGAAAATTTACACATGCCATCTTGTGATTTTTTGAAAAAATCTGAGCTACAGTTTGGTGCATTATCATTCAACTTAGAATATGTTGTACCTCAAATTCTAAGCTTGTATTAAGAATATTTCTAATCTGTTTCATTAACTAGCAGTGTAAAATTTTTGCATTATCTATAAACATTTTCTATTAGAAGTACATTTGCCTAATTTTAAAAATTTGTTAAAAAAGAGTGGTTCCCAAACTTCAGAGTACATGGGAATCACCAAGAGGGCTTGTTAAAACACGAAGTGCTATCAGCAGATCTGAGGTGGAGCCAGAGAAATATCATTTCTAACAAGTTCCCAGATGATGTTGATGCTGGTGGTCTCAGAGCACACTTTCAGAACCACTGGAAAGTTAATCCTCTATAAGTATATATATGGCAATAAATATTTATGCTCATAGCACTATTTTTTAAAATTATCATTCAAAATGGGATATTCTGATTTTTGGTTTCTCAGATTAAATAAGTCACATTAATTATTCAATTGAATACTGACATCGTATTTAAAATGCAGCATTTTAGATCACCTCATACTCCTCACTACCTTTCAGACTAAAGAATCAGTGAATTTTTAAAATTTGGGAAATATTACATCTAAAATTAATTCTGTATTTAGTATGGAATACATGTTTAATAAACCATGACCTCCAAAACATGAAATATGACTCTAGTCTCACCAGGATTCATTAGTGATCATAGAATAGCTAGAATTGTCCCCAGATATCTTGGTCCACTCTTCTCTCTACCATCCTGTATGCTACAGGACAGAAAAAGAAAATGCTAAGTCATTAACCATACAGAGAAATGTCCCAAATCAAACAATATTTCTAGATATATGATCAGGAAGAACAGATTACAGTGGAAAGGTCCAGAAGAACTGGATTCTCTTCCTCAGTGTTTCATTATTATGCATAGAGACAGATTATGTAAACTGTCTACGCCTAAATCTCCTATTTGTGAAATGAAAAGATTTTCTGGAAGAGCTTTAAAGTCTCCTGTATTTCCCAAATACATTGATTCTTTGTTTTTGCTTCTATAAATACATTCAACTCACTTGCTCAGGACACTCTGGTATTCGGACACTGGTCATGCTCAGTTTTACTTATTTACTAAAATAAATTAATTAGGTGCTCTCTAACTGTGGTAGCCATAGCAAAAATCAATTGGAAGTTATTAAGATATCATAATTACATTTGAACAAACTCTACTATAATTCAAAATTCATGTTGCTTAAGAAAATGGGAACTTCTAATAAACTCTCTTCCATTAATGTTAGAAAGATTTAGCAATTATAATGATCATAGTTGTATCCACATATTTGCCATGAGAATGCAGGAAAATAGCAAACACAGTGATTAAGTAGATAACAGCAGAAGAAAGAAGTATAAATCTCTGAATATTTTATGTACATGTATACATATCCAATTTTTTAGATTGCAAAACATAACACTCAGATGAAACTATTGCAGAGAGAAAATTGCCCTCTCAAATGTCAGTTAATGTTTGATCAAGTGTAAAGTTGATCTATATGTGAGGAAGAGGCATTAGAGACCCAGAAGGAAACGAAATCATAAGCATATTCAGGTGACTGACCATGTAAGATGTTTTAGATTAGGGTCAGAACCTCAAGTCTAAATTAAATACTTTGCTTAAAGAAATACTCATCAATCTGCAGTTAGCGTATGACCCAGAATCTAGGAAAAAACAGGTGTTGATGTGAGTGTGGATCATAAGTCTAAAAATGACATTTACTAAAAGAGCAAAATGACAGCACAGATACAAGGAATTACAAAAGAGCAAAGAGATGGGAATTTTAAAAACTCAAGTCATTCTATTTAGAGCAATAATTTCAAGAGCCACAACAAAAAACATTTTATCAAGCAGGAAGACTTGAGAGAAGCATTCTGATTTTCTGGCATATTGCATTGTTAAGGATGAAGCAATTAGCTGGAAGAATATATTATTTTGATCAAGACTTCCAGCCATTTGCCTTTGAGATATTCTGATAAAAATATTAATTCTTTAACTTTAGGTTTCGGTACTATATTACTAATTTCTTGTAATTGGCATTTCAGTTTACCTGGTTCTGTTGAGATTAGTAATTTTTAAAAAATAAAAATAAAACTCAAAGGAAAGAACAGATTTAAAACTTGGTTACAATTATAAACCTGAAAATTTGGTTAAAAGTGTATCTGATTGCATACTGTGGAATATCTCCACTGTGTTTGTCATATGGAAATAAATAACAGGCAGTTTCAAATATTAAAACGTGTAAGAACAGAAAGGGAAATCTGACTATCATAACCTATTTTAAGAGAGAAATCTGATTAGTATCCATGTTCACTAAATATAAATGTATACACTAAATGCATACAAGCAATGTGGTGTTTTACTGACTAAAAGAAGTAATTAAGCAATGAAAATGATACAATTTTAAAACAATAACAATACAGAGCATTTCATACACCAGACACAGTCTTGTTGATGGAGAACTTTTAGAATCGACGTAGATAATGAAAACAAATGGCACAGGAATTGAAATCGATATAGTTTGTGAAGCAAATATGAAGACAGAGATACTGGAGATAAATGACTGAAAAAAGAACAAGAGTGAGTTCATAAACGTTTCCCCATTCCTGAAAAGGAAAAACTCAGGTACCTGCATGGTTTTATATGACTTTGTTATATGACTTAAAAAATACCCAAGTAAAGAGTAAATAAAGGAGGGTCCTAGGGACCCAAAGAAATTAGACAAATCCAGATTATAAAAAGTAGCTGGAAAAATGGACTCAGAAATACATAAAATTATGGGATAAAGAAATAATTATTCACACTAGTCCTGAGGGGGATTCACAGTAATGATATATTTTAGATAGAGAATAAGATAATTAATGTGAGCACTATTTATTTTTTAAATGAAATTTAGCAATAAGGTCATAGACATTTATTGCCTGTGAGAATACTGAGTTGAATTTGGAGAAAAGCAAGAATGTAAGTCAACTCATCAGATGAAGGAAGGATTTTAGATTTTCTAGTGGACAAAGCTGTACAAATGTTGCTCTAAAATACCAGTGAATAAATTATAGTCATTTTCTTTGGTTTAATTAGAATAATTATTAAATGAACCTTGAATCCTAGGCAGTTGTTGAGGTTCTATAAATGAACTAATTTTTTTTTTTAAACAATAACATTCCCATACATGGCAATGGGCAGGTGATGTGACAGTTGCCATGCAAAATGACCCCACTGTTTAGGAAAGGTCCATGTCTATGAGAGACTTACCAACAGAATTTATCATGTCTGACCCTGTTACTCTGGTAAAGGCTGAAGTTTTGTATGGAGTATGTGTATATAGTGAGACTGATGCAAGCCAAACCAATCAGAATTGTAGAATTTTGGAATTTTTCAAACTGGAGCAGGATAAATTGTTGTTTCCTTTTCATGAGCAGGGACAGGACAATGTAAATACCTGGTCAATTAATAGGCTTATTTGCTAATGGATTTCTCGTGTTCACAGAAAGGAACATAAGAAAGACAGAAAGGAAAATTAGAGAGGGATTAAGAGAATAAGAGATGTCACTCCAAAAGTTTGGTCACTTTACAAATATTGTATTAATTTCATTTATAAAAAAGGTTTAGCTTAAGCTAGCATAGGCTTGCAACAGCAAAGTGTTTTGAACTATACACCATGGAGTATTGCATTATTTTTCACCATATGATTATAACATGGGAAAGTGCTACTGAAAATACCCCAGAAATTTTGCTTCTGACAATGAGTTGGAACCCCCAAATGTTTGGAAATTAAATGACCTGCTCTAAATAATATACTGTCAATGTAGGCATCACAAAATTTTTTTTAATATTTTAAACTGAATGATAATGAATAGCCAACATAAAAACTCTCAGAATTCATGCAGTGCCTAGAGGAAAGTTTATAAATTTAAACTTTATATGTAAAAGGAAATAAAAAGACTCAAACAGAAATCTATATTTTGGGGCTTCCCGGGGGCACAGTGGTTGAGAGTCCGCCTGCCGATGCAGGGGACACGGGTTCGTGCCCCGGTCCGGGAGGATCCCACATGCCGCGGAGCGGCTGGGCCCGTGAGCCATGGCCGCTGAGCCTGTGCATCCGGAGCCTGTGCTCCGCAACGGGAGAGGCCACAACAGTGAGAGGCCCGCGTACCGCAAAAAAAAAAAAAAAAAAAAAAATCTATATTTTTGCTCTAAGAAACCAGACAAATAAGAACAAATTAAAGTCAAAATAAGTAGAAGGAAGGAAATAATAAACATAAGAGCAGAAAACAATGAAATAAATAATAGACAAATACTAGAGAAAATCCATAAAACTAAAGTCTGCATAGGGAATTCCCTGGTGGTCCAGTGGTTAAGACTTCATGCTTCCACTGCAGGGGGCATGGGTTCCATCTCTGGTAAGGGAACCAAGATTCTGCAAGCTGCACAGCACGGCCAAAAAATAAAATAAAATAAAAATAAAAAGCTTCTAAATTTTTTTTAAAGCTGCATCTATTTGGAAAAGATGAATAAAACTGATAAATATCTAGCAAGAATGGCCAAAAACATACATAATTGCCCATTTCAGAACTGAAAGTAGGGATATCACTACACATCCTACAGACATTAAAATGATAATTAAAATGTTATAAAAAACTATATTTGAATAAATTTGACAATAGAGACTTTAAAAAAAAATGTAATTAAAAATGTTTCCACAAATAGTCCTTCAGGTCCAGGCATCTTCACAGGTAAATTTTACCAAACTTTTAAAGAAGGAAAATTATCAATTCTACTCAAACTCTTTGAGAAAATAATGGAGATGAAAAAGTTTTCTAATTCATCTTATGAGACCAGCATTACAATGACAGCAAAGGTAGAAATAGATATTATAGGAAAACTACTACACACTAATATACCTCATAAACATAGAAACAAAGATTCTTAACAGAATAATGATAAATAAAATTCAGAAATATACAAAGGTCAAGCATCCACAACCAAGGTGGGTTTATTGCAGGAATGCAAGGTTGTTTTAACACAAAAATCAAATCTTTTATTTGACTGCTAATAATTCACCATATTAACAGCCTAAAAAAAAGAAAAGACATATGATCATTTCATCCCATGCAGAAATAGCATTTGATAAATTCAGCACCTATTCATGATAAAATTTATTAGCAAACTAGGTATAAAAGAGAATTTCTTCAGTCTGATAAAGGGCATCCACAAAACACCTACAGCTAACATTTTACTTTATGGTGAAAAATAGATAACGTATTTTGTGCCTAAGAGAGGATTATAGCAATGATACTTACTCTCACTGGTGTACCTTTCTACAATGTACTAGAGGTCCTAACCAGTGCTATATGAAAAATTTTAGAAAGGTGTAGAGATTGGAAAACATGGTATAAAACTAAGCTGATTTGTAGGTGACATCACTGTACATCTAGACTATTCTAAAGAGTCAAAATCTAAGCTAGTATAATTCTAAATACATTTAACAGGGCCAAATGACATAAGCTATATCTGTACACTAACAATGTACACTTAGGGAATCAAAAATTTTAAATCCCCATTTATAAAAATATCAACAAATAAAATCCTTAAGAATGGATTTAATAGAATATAGTATGTGCAAGATGTTCACTGAGAAGTATAGAACATCACTGAGAGAAATTAATGAAGACAAATAAATTGAGATTTATACCATGTTCATAGATTATACAACTATTTATTGACAAAATGACAAAATCTCCGCCAAATTGACCTATAGTTTCAATATAATCCCAATCAAAATCATATCAAGTGTTTTTTTTAACTCCAGGCTAGTTTTAAAGCATATAAAAAGGCAAAGTACTTAAAGTTAAAACATTCTTTCAAAAGAAGTATGTTGGAGACTTACACTATCTGATTTCAATTTGCTACAGAAATCAAAACAGTGTGGATATTAGTGGCAAGATGAACATAGCCTTCAATGAAACAGAAGAGAAAGCCAAAAAATAGTCTATTGAATTTTCATAAAGATGACAAAGTCATTCTGGAGAAATTCTTTATGACATTGGGTTAGACACATATTTATTAGAGCACAAGAATTACAGACAAAAATTATGGACAGAATGGTACTCATGAAATTGCAAATTATGTCCTTTGAAAGACAGAGATTTTAAAAAAGGGAAAGGCAAGATATAGACTTGGAGAAAATACTGGCAATCTCTTTATCTGGAAAGAGGCTTGTATCCAGAATATATAACAAACTTTTGCAACTCAGTAACAGAAAGATAAACAACCCAATAAAAACATGGGTGAAACATTTGAATAGACATTTCATTACAGAATATATGAAGATGACCAGTAAGCATATGCAAATGTGCTCAACATCACTAGACATCAGGAAAATACAAATTAAAACAAATATAACACTACTGTAAATCCACAGGAATGACCAAAATTAAGACTGACAGTGTCAAATGTTAATGCGGGTGAGCAGTAACTGGAATTATACATTGCTAGTGGTTATTCAGAGTGGAAAACTACTCTGGAAAACTGTCATTATAGTCTTACAAGTTAAGTGTGCATTAACCCCATGACTCGGCAATTTCACTCTTACATATTTATCCAAGAAAATAAAATCATAATTCCACATAAAAACTTGTTCATGAATATTCATGTAGTAACACTTCACCTAAGAGCTAACACTTAGAAACAACATTCCTTTAGCTTTTGATAAGTTGTGGTTTATCCATATGATACAATAATATGCAGCAATAAAATGAAATATACTGCTAATACACAACGATAAATATGAAATTTTAGAAAAAGTAAAACTATAGTGATAGAGCAGCAGTTTCCTGGGGTTGCAGGCGGGAAATGTAAGGGATGATAGAAATATTTTACATCTTAATTTTGGTTGTATTTTCACAACTGTATACAAACATCAAAACTCATCAAACTGTTCACTTTATATAGGGGAATTTTTATTTATGCAATTGAAACCTCAATTAAGCTAGAGATAAAGCTGCTTTAGACTCATTACTCCTTGTGAGCAGAAATAGGGAATTGCATGCTTGAGACCTCAGCTGTGTACACTCACACACATACATAGGTGCTAGTGAATGCCTCAGGGTTGAATTTAGAACAGATCATCAGCTACATGAGAAACAGCCATCTGAGTTCAAACTCAGTTTTTGTTCTGTTTTCTATTTTAAGGATAGAAGTTTGAAATTTATTAAAAACAAATTAAAGTTTATTAATATTCACTTGTTTTTCAAAAAATAAAATCTGTCAAGCCTCTTCCTCCAGATGTAGTTTCCAGATGGTCTATGAATTGTCCAAAGAGAGTCAGAGGGATATTTTTAATCATAAGAGAAAGTATCATATTTCATTTTAAAAACACTGGTGTTGAATCACGTAGATGTATACTTGATGGGGGGGATTATTCTATCAACACATTGACTTTTAGCCATGGAACAACTGACCCGATCCCTCTGTAACTTAGAAAACTTTATACCAATGCTAGACAAAGGAATGCAGTAAGACAAAGACACAGAACAAACTCTCAATTAATTCATGACATTGTGGAAAAAGGTAAAAGATCCTTTAAAACAAAAATCCTGGAAAATGCAAACATGAAATGTTCACTTCTCTTATTAAAACTTCAACAAGAGATTCATTAGGTTTCAAATTTTCTGATTTGTCCTCTACATTCTTTTCCTTTCCTGAATTTGTATAAAGGAATTGTAAATAGGCAGGGAAATAATCATTCCATTAATTATCTCAAAGGCAAGAGTAGTTTCATAGGGATTTCAGGACACATAAGAGGAAGACTAGTTTTTGATATCCAAACTTCTTGATTTAATATGATTTATACTAAAAGAACAGGAAGTGGACTTTGTAAATATATTTAAATATTGTAAATACTTTTAAGTTTTTGTTCATATGTGTATATAGGAAAAGATTCTAATCCACTAAAGATTAATTATGACAAACCTGCTTCAAGTTTTTTATTAAAATACTTGGATATTTTAAAAATCACATGATCCTACTAACACCTATATTATTTCAGCACAATTAAGCAACTTGGAAATTCACTTTCAGAGCTACTCACATTAGCATTCACAGAGAAAAATAATAGGAAAACCAAATTATAAAAAATAAAGTCAGTAAAATTTGTTATTCTTCACCTGAAATGTACACTATTTCAATTTTTAAAAAACTGTGGTTAGTTAAAATTAATAAACTTAGGAAAATTTCTCAAAAAGATAGTATTTTTGGCAAGGGACAAGTCTGGCAAGGGACAAGTCAGAATCAATTTGAATAACAGAGTATCTGATTTCAAGCAAAGGAATTCCACTGGTTTTAAAACTAGTCATTTCCATTCAACTTATTTGCTCTATGTGCCAATTGCATGTAGGAAATGTATTAATCACTACAAGGGATACAAATAAAGATGAAACAGAGCCTCTGCACTACTCTGATTTTCTCTTAGTGAAAACAATGAAATACTTACAAACATCAATCACAGAGTTCCACTGATTGGAAAAAATTGCCAACAAAAATGATGATAGCAGTAATATCACATTTCATAACTATTGTTAAACATAGATTTCATATGAGGACCATGGAATAGGAGATGGTAAAAATAAAGTCATAGGGACATAAAATAAATGTTCATGAATTTATATAAGGTAAAATACAAGGTAAATTTTTGTTTTTATAAGCTGTTGAGATTATTTAAGGCAGGTGTAATGTATTCTATAACTCATTAGAAGAACCCAGTGGCAGAATGCTTAATTATAAAGGGGAAAGAATAATACATTATGTATATTGTTTTCATATAGATTCTTTGCAATGTGATTTTTTTCCTAGGGAAACTTTAAAGTGATTAAATAATGATTTGCTGAACCCCTGATTACTTCCCCCATCACTTTTATAAGCTATAATGATTCAACTATTGGATGGCTGTAATGGGTAAAATAATCCCATTACTAAAATTAGTAATACTGAAATTCAAATAATATTACATATTATTTAAATATATCAATATTCTCTATTAATATATTATTAAATAATCTCCTTGAATATAATTTTATTAAAAGAATACTTTTTCTCCAAATTAACAATTAAAGCATAGATATGACATATGTATCATATAAGTATATAAATATATAGGTACCCAGGCAAAATTATATCTGTAGACACAATGGACAAATCAAGAGAAGTTTTATTTATTTTTTTTGATGAAGGACTTACTAAAGGCCCTTCATATAATGACACAGCACTCAATTCATTTGACAAATGTTTATTAAATATCTACTGTGTATTAAGCATTGTTTTCTACATTGTTGAAAAGAAACAGGTCCCTCTGTCAAGAAGCTATGTTCTCGTTTTATAGTTTATGATTACTTTGTAACACATAAAATCATACACCTCTCACCAAGTTGCTCTAAGATGCCTTTATGAAGAATGTAACAGAGAACATGGCTCAGAGTGGAAATCACAAATATGTTCAAAAATACTAATTCCTTACCTCGGTTACCAGCCTTCTAACACCTGATTCAGAGAAACTAAAAGTATGAAGTTTTTTTTTTCCGTAGGACATTTAACATGGTCAACAATTTTTTCATTTTCATGTATAAGTATTAATACAAGCACTATCTCTCTATCTTATCACAGTGCCTGCACATTGAAAGCACTTATCTACATTTAGTGAGTAAATTTTTTGCTATTGTTTGAAAGGTCTGTGCTAGCCATACTTTTGAACAATTATACCTGAAGAAAATTTCTGGTTCTGAAAGCAAAATCAGTGTGACAATATAGCTGGTTCAAGCGCTTTGGGAGCATTCTGGAGGGACACCTAAACCAGTTTAGGTAGAAAGAGGAAGGTGTCAAGAGGAAAGTGAGCAGGAAGTACAAGCAGAAGTTAGCACCAAATAGAGAAAGGAGAAGTGAGAAGTGTTCCAAGGCTGGATACAGGGAATAGACAAGGGGAGAGAAGGGTGCCTACAGATAATGTAACATATACTGTAAGGAGAAGAGAGCAGGAACAGGAAATGACAATAGGTTTGCCCAAAAGTAGCAAAAGCATGCCATGGAACTAGAGCACATATCTTAGCAAAGAGATATGGAACAGATGAATGACTATACATTGGGCATTTCAATTATAATCAAAGGCATAACCACTCTCACCATCACCATGCTTGAAAATGAAAGACATATTGTCAATTGAAGTTCACTCAAATAGGCAGGGGATGCTATTTTTCTTAGATATAGAGGATTTTGCATCAATTCCTTCTCAAAGCCAAAGTAAAAGATACTATAGATGAAAACTATGGTATTACTTTTAAATATCAGCATTTATTTTATACCCGATTTTTAAAAATGATCCTCAAAGGCATTGTTTTACTGTACACACACCAAATAAGTTAATTTATCAAGGATAACATTCTGGAGATACTGCCATGAAATATTCCATGTGAAAAATAGAAAATTTTACAGTCTTTCATGCCGCATTAAAAGATTTACTCTGAGCTAACTGGTATATGGAAATAATTTTAACTGCACAGAAAAAGAAAGGAAGTCATTGTCCTAATATACAGTTGTTAATCATTTTTAGCTTTTTGGATTATTGAAACTTCCAATACATTAATGTTCAGAAAAATAACATTGTAGTTGCATTATAGAAATATCATTGTGGGATTTTTATATATTTATGAGAGTTTGATGAAAATTCTCTGCTTGGAGACATATAATAAGTACTATAAAGACTTGATGGATGGTCTTTGTGACACTTTATTTATGTGTCTGTTTGGCTAGGCTTATGGTACCCACTTGTTTTGGCAAGCACTAGTACAGGTGTTTCTGTGAAGGTATTTTTTAGATGTGAATAACATTTAAATCAATCAACATTGAGTAAAAGGCAGATTATCCATCATGATGTGGATGGGCCTCATCTAATCAGTTGAAGGCCCTAAATTTAAAAGACTGAGGACGAAGGAATTCTTTCTCCAGACTGCCTTCAGACGAAAGACCACAACATAGGGACTTCCCTGGTGGTGCAGTGGTTAAGAATCCGCCTGCCAATGCAGGGGACACGGGTTCGAGCCCTGGTCCAGGAAGATCCCACATGCTGTGGAGCAACTAAGCCCGTGCGCCACAACTACTGAGCCTGCACTCTAGAGCCCGAGAGCCACAACTACTGAGCCCACGCGCCACAACTACTGAAGCCCACGTGCCTAGAGCCCATGCTCCACAGCAGAAGAAACCACTGTAATGAGAAGCCAGTGCACCACAACGAAGAGTAGCCCCAGCTCTCCACAACTGGAGAAAGCCCGTGCACAGCAACGAAGACCCAACGCAGCCAAAATAAATAAATAAATAAATGATTCTTTTTAAAAAAAGACCACAATATCAACACTTCCCTTGGTCTCTAGCCTGTCAGCTTGCACTGCAGATTTTGGACTTCCTGCCCTCAACTGTGTGCCAATTCCTTAAATCTCTGACTCACTCTCTCTTTCTGTCTGTACGTGTACGTGAGTGTGCACGCACACGTATGTGTGTGTGTGTGTGTTGATTCCATTTCCTTTGGAGAACTTTGACTAATACAATCTCTCCTATAGAATCCTAGTTTATTACTTGGTTTATTTCACAGATGTTTATTAAGCATCTATTGCATACTTTGTTCTATACTTAATCTTGGAAGTACAATAATAAGAAAAAGCTAACACTGACTCCACCCTTATGGAGTTTAAAATACAGTGGTGAGTCAGCATCTCACAAACTGGTCATTACAAAAAAATATATAATTATAACATGGGCTCCCAACTCTCCTGACTTCAAGCAGACCCGTCTTTATTTTCCACAGATAACATTGCTAATCCCCAGGTTTCTTTCTATCTGCTTAAGAACCGGTTCTTAATATTCACACATTATCTTCTTCTGGGAAAGCAAGAATACATACTCTCTGGTGGTGGGTGCTATTGAAATCCTGCCCAGATCACCCTCACCCGGCTGGCACACCCATCTCCAAGAGAATCACACTTAGCCTAAAAGAAATCACCTCCCATCTAGTATACACTCTTTGAAAGTCAACAGCCAAAGAATCACTGACATGAGGACACAAAAGGACAGCCCCCTTTACTTGGCGGAAACAGTGTTTTGGATGCACGTCATGCTGCAGAGCTGTCAATGAGAGCAGGCTGGAGTTAAGATGTGTTCAGACATCTTTGACATTCTTCCTCCCTAGCTTGTGCCTCTCACTTCCCTTCCCCCAAAAGTACTACCTCAGTCACTTTTTAAAAAATCTGCATTTCAGGTTCTGCTGATAGGGGTCATAACCTAAGGCACTCCTCCTTGAGGAGGATCTTTAATACTATTAGACAAGTGCCAGGATCTTCCACCGATAGATATTCTAAAGCCCTGGGTGTCCATTAGAGTTGGTTCCCGTCTGTTCCACATGTTCTTACGCTCACTCCAAGCATGAGGGACAAGAGTCTCCCTTAGGGAGATTTTCCATTACGGGCTTGTGAGGGAGAACTGCCTAGGTCTCAATGGCTACCGTTTTGATTATAGCGTATACAGTTTATCCACATACTGCAGTTTCCCTAAAACATTCACATGTGACCAGGGTACCAGGGACATCATCAACACTCCTCTGCAATGATCTAAACTTTGGAATTGAGGCTTGTACCCATCCAAATGTCCCCTGTGTGTGCTATCCTGCCTTGTCACCTCTGTGGTCTGCTCTCCACCAGTTTCACTCTTTTCCATCTTACATATTTTGATCACTTTGAATCTCAAAGAGAAGGGATCGTGTTGCTGATATGCAATTACCCATGGATCTAGGCCATAATTTGTAAAACGTGGCCATAATTCACACATGAGGGAGGCACACCTCCATAGTCCACTCAGTATAGCAAAGACCCAAGTATCCACGATATGTTGAAATATCGATGATACGCCATTGGCTTGCGAAAACAAGTTATGTTTTTGTCAAAAATGTTTAAATTAGGTCTAATTTCAGAGTTCTTATTCAACACTACCCACCTCAGCTGATGATAAAAGTGAAGTATCAGGGACTATTGTAAACATATTAGGGAGCAAATTGAAACTACAATGTATACATGAAAATGTATGAATTAAAACAGGCATAAACTATTCAAAAGGTAAAAATACCAAAATAAAAAATGGTAAATTGAGTAGCCAGGTGGAGCATTTATTTGCAGGGAACATTAGGCATTTTTAGTATCAAAGTGATAATACTGTGTACATTTATATTTGGGTGCACTGATGTGAGTAATAAAAGATTGTGTTGCAAGTTATAAGGTCATAGAGTTTATTATACAAATCAATCAACCAATCAAAAAGTATTGAGTCCTAAGAAGAGAGAAAGCATATAAAAGATGACCTTTTAGTAAATTTCTGAATTATTCTACTTACAAATTGATAAAATGACTTGTTTTTTATGGGCATGAAGCTTATTGCCTCAAGTATTCAAGTATCATAAATTTTAGTCTGAGTTTTTCTGAGAGGCTTGAGAAATGACTCACAGTCAAATCAATTTATTAACTCAATCTGAAAGGGGATATTATGTGCAACAAAAAGGATGTATGAGAGAACAAACCTCTTTAGGAAAAGTGAAATACTTTGATATGACTGCAATAGGGGACATAGGGAAATTCATGAGGAGTCATGAGAGGAGACACACATGTGACACATTATAAAAGGGGTCCATGCCTTCTGAGCAGATTTCTTGACTTATGAATGTTTCTTATAAGTGGTATCAGAATCATATTGATATATTATTTAAGAATGAAGATTGTCCCAACAAGGAATTTTATGATCACTAAAGGTCAAGAATCACTCTGTAAGTAATGAAAAACCCTAGAGGGGTTTCAAACAGAAGTGTGACAGAGGAGTGAGGGAAGAAATAAGAGATGAGCAAGAAAGAAGGGAAGAGAGATATTACCAAACCCAAAGAAATATAGAATATATGGAATACAATCAAGTTCTAAATTAGAGGCTATGGATCGTTATTGGAATTGTAGGTCTATTTCAGCTCTCTTTTTCAATCTGTGTTGGATAGGATAACCCTATAAAAAAAAAGCCAGAAAAGCATGTTTGGACAAATTCAAGAATTACCATAACAGACACTTCCGAATAAAGCACCTAATGAAATGGAGAATCTGGAGAATCACATCACTACCTTTTCTCCTTCCAAATAGCCCTCTCAGGAGGCATATTAGTGTCTAACCAATTTTGATTTTATAAAATTTCATCTTGATTGAAATTAATTTGTGCTTCCCTTTTGCTGACCAGAGGATGTAGTTATATCTCCAATTTGTTTTGGGGGTGGGGTCAGGAAGGGAGGAATAAGTTTTGATTATTCAGTAGCTAATACTCTAAGCATACAAAACAGAATTAAATTTTGGAGGATTTTATCTTTTTACAATTGATTTTTTAAAATCCCGGAAAGAGCAAATGTAAATCTCAGTGGGTTTCTAGCTGAACAAATAGCTACTAAAAATACACTTTTAATTGTCAGAAAACATACATGCCAAAGCCTTTGGCTCAGATGGAGGCCAAGTTAAAATTTCTAAAACTAAACAAAGAATTTCTGTAAGAAAAACTCTTTTCAGCAAATAATATCAGTTCCTTAGATTTAAGAAATTTGGGGATACCTGGGTAGTTCTATTCCCTAGATTTAAATACTTGTATCTAGTTCATATGGTATAAATTGCATTTCAGTTTGTCCTATTAAGTTTCTACTAGTTTCAGATGATCTACAGAAGTGTCAAGAGCGCTTAAAAGAATTATGTTTTAACATGAGTCATGAAAATCAAACATGTAATAATATATTTTCAAGGGAATTAAACTTAGCACTTCCTTGCTTAAGAATGTTTAAGAATGGCTTAGGCAACTATTTTTCCTGATTCAAGGAGTTGGTAAAATTTACTTCTTGAAATTCCTTGCTATAAACTAAGTTATGAATTTTTGTCCAGTATGGTAGGCAGACTCTAAGATGACTCTCTGCAATCCGTACCTCTTTGTATTCACAACTTTGTGTAATTCCCACCCCTTGAGCATGGACTGGACTTATTGATTTAGTTAGTATACTGTAGAAGAAAGCATCCAAAGGTTTAGGAAGTATATTGCTTTTCTTTGCTACCATACAAGCTAGCACAAACTTAACAACTAAAACAATGCAAGTGTATTGTCTCGGTTTCCATGGGCAGGAGTCCTTGAGTCTCACCAGGCTGCAACCACAGTGATATTTAGGACTAGAGTTCTCAACTGGTGCTCATTCAGATGGTTGGCAAAATTCAATCTCTTGCAGGTTATGGCGGAAGTCTCTGTTTTCTCGATAGTAGTGGTCTAGGACTTGCTGTCAGCTCCTAAAGGCTATCCCACTCCATATGCAATTATAAGACAGTTTTTGCTGTTTTACACTTCCCAGTCTAGAAGAAGAGCATTCTCTTTTTTTAAAGAACCCATCTGAATATGTCAGGCCCATCATGGGTAATGCTAATTTTGGTTAACTCAAAGGCAACTGATTGGGAAACAATTATATCTTTTGCCATATAAGGTGACATAATATCTTGTCATATTCATAGGTTCTGTTTACATTCAATTAGAGGGCCATGGTGGGGGGGGCTCATTTTAGGAGTCTGCCTCTTACAGAGAGTGTGAAATTCTACACAACATCCTAAAAGACTTGAACAAACACTAGCTTAGCTTCTAATCAGTCAAGGCTGCATCGTCAGGTTGATGACTCCAGTACCCTTAAGTTCTTGCTTAACAAAGCTCAAGGCTGCCAGGAGATTTTACTGTTTGTTCCAGCCAAAACCCAGTGATAGGTAAATAGGCTTCTAACCCCCTCTTAGAGCAGTTACTTTAGAAGGCTTGCATTATACATTCTTTCTTCACCCCTTTGCGATGTAAATCTTCTACCTCCCAGAACTGTCTTCGCAAGGACCTGAGTGCCCTCTCTTTAAAATACAAACACTCAAGGAGATAACTGTCACTCTAGTTCCCTGTGGAAGAATGAGGGCCTTCTTCAGCAGGCACCATGGTCCACCTTGCACCACTGCCTCCTGTCATAAAGAGAGGAGGAGTTTGGATATGAGCCGATTAAGAAACCCGCATGGCTGGTCACATGGACCAAAACCCCTTAACACCACTCAGTGCCTTTTCCTTAGCACAGCCCGGCCTTGGAAAAGTCTCCTGCACTTTGTTTTGATGAAGCTGAGTTCAGTTCACACTGAACCCTCTTTCGTCTCGCTAGAGTTATTGCTGAATAAAATCTGTCCTTACCCCTTTAACCAGTGTCTGGCTTTGTTTATCTCTTGACAGTTAATTCCTTTTAGGATCTTTATATTGAGCCACCATTCAGACCAGTATGGGTCTGGGAAATACTATGGCCCAAAGGTAGATTTGGGGATGTGCTTCAATTGTAAATTTGTCACATTTTAGGGGTAAATTGGAAAGCTTGGTTGGTGTCAAGGTCTTCTAGAAATTTTCATAAACTAGGGAAAATTGAACCTAATTATTATTCCAAAGTTATAGGTAAGTATTTAAAATGGATCTGGGAACCAACAAGAATAAAGCCAGGAGTAGCTGGCTAAACTATATTTATTTCAGGGGCACTGTATCCCCTATATCTTACCAGAGGATCATAGGAATCCCAAAGTTATTCTTTCATTATCAAAACTCGAGAACTCTTTCCAAAATATGAAGAATAGTGTGATCCTACAATTTCAGCCTTCTAAATAGATATTCTCTTATTTAGACATAATTAAAAATGTACATATATTTCCCAAAGGAAACTAGAGAAGGACTTTGGTTTTGCTGTATAGAAAAGTCTTTACTTTTCAAAAATATAAATTTAAGTTACATTATTTTACTATAAATTTAGGGTAAGTACTTTTCTTTATTTCCCATAAATACAAAGGAATTTTACTTAGAGGAAAGTAATTCTTGCTACACACAGTAATATGCATACTTCTGTAGATTTGTGGTTTATTACAGTGAAATTACAGATTTATATATAAATTGGGGGTAAGGGGTGAGTGATTACAAGTGATTACAATATATCTCCTGGTCAAATTCTTACCCTAAAAATGAAACCATTCTGACCTAACCACGAGTGTCCTTGTAGTCAATTACCTAGGTAACTAGAATGTTAAAATATCAGCTAGGCAAATCTGACTAAGAAAGCAGACATGCTGACTCCTTGCCTAATGAATTCTTAAAAGTCCCCCTTGGATTTGACGCAATCAACATTAGTGGTCTTGTCACTTTCCTTTCCTATTGATTTTCCAAATATCATTTTCTTTAACTTAAAAGGTCAATGGATTTTGCATAATGCTGAATGAATTAGTGGGTGTGTGCATGTGTGTATGTGTGTCTGTGTTGGTTATACAACATTTAATTATTTGAACAAAATGCTGAATAATGTTTTCTTAATTTTAATCCATAATTTGGCCAAAATAAAACACTTCTCCTGGCCTTTGAATTGGTATTACTTGATCATAGGAGTTTGAATTTAAATGAAGTATCATGCAAAGCAATAATAAGGCCCATGAACATCTTTACAAATTAGTGGGGGGAAACAGACTTGGATTGATTTAATCCATAATTAGCTTATGTCTCTATTTAGATGTTTCTGTACATAAAGAAAATTAATCTTTGTAGCCAAGGCAGTTTCAGTATTGATCACATGTGAGAACACCTTGGCTTTTAGAGGGAATATCATCTCTAGTGTAGAGTTCAGTATTTCTAATCCCAATCTTGCTTGTTAAAAAACTGAATTTAAAAATTTATGATACAACTTACTTTTATTTTGAACACCTGTTCTTTCAACTTACTTTCACAATTTGAGCATTATGCAAACAAGCACAATGTTAGTTATTTCAGGATAAATGAAAATTTTCAGTGAATCAGTTCAGGTGGAAAATTTCCTTCTCTCCTGATACCCACTATGACAGCTAAGTTCTGGGTGTCATTAATACAGT
This sequence comes from Hyperoodon ampullatus, assembly GCF_949752795.1. Lineage (NCBI taxonomy): Eukaryota > Metazoa > Chordata > Mammalia > Artiodactyla > Ziphiidae > Hyperoodon > Hyperoodon ampullatus. The sequence continues at coordinate 33,758,619 of NC_136933.1, forward strand.
AGTCCCCTCAATAAAACCTTAGTGTTACAGAATGGTTACCAGGAGGAACTGAGTAATTTTTTTAAATTTATTATTTATTTATTTATTTTTGGCTGTGTTGGGTCTTCGTTGCTGAACACAGGCTTTCTCTAGTTGCAGCGAACAAAGGCTACTCTTTGTTGTGGTGTGTGGGCTTCTCATTGCGGTGGCTTCTCTTGTTGCAGAGCATGGGCTCTAGGCACGTGGGCTTCAGTAGCTGCAGCATGCAGGCTCAGTAGTTGTGGCGCACGGGCTCTTGGGCACACGGGCTTCAGGAGTTGTGGTGCACAGGCTCAGTAGTTGTGGCGCACGGGCTTAGTTGCTCCGTGGCATGTGGAATCTTCCCAGACCAGGGATTGAACCTGTGTCCCCTGCATTGGCAGGCAGATTCTTAACCACTGTGCCACCAGGGAAGTCCCTATATTGTTTTGAGCTGATACTGGTTGTCATATGACATGAATGTCAGCCGGACGTTCCTATATGCCCCCAAAGGGAAAGTACCATTTAGCTGAGATATTTGGCTGGTGACTGTGCCAAATAGGGACAAACACACTTTGTGACCTAACGTTGGAAGTAGTCTGCCAAAGCTAGGATCAGGCATGGGTTCTTTGGGGAGTTTGCCACACCAGCAAGGGCAGAGGTAGGTTGAGCTAGCAGAGAAGTTTGCCAAACCCTGAACAAAGTGTAAGACAGAATTGTGCATAATTTACCTGTTCTCCACGACCCTTATTCTCATTTCCCATGCAAGGCTGAGGGATGTACATTACTGATAAGGTTGGAAAGAGAATGTTTGTGCAGGCCCAGTCTAAACATCTTGGCTGCTTTTCTGCAGTGGGCTTGCTCCTAGTTTGTATTGTTTTTCTCTTCACTCGATTTCCTTTATGAGCTGTGCCAGAGAAGAAGTTTCCGCATGATAGGAGAAATCTGTTTGCCAGCTGTTCTGTCCATGATTCAAGGGGATTTCAAGTAAAGAGGTTAAGAAGTAAAAAGTCTGGCTCTTGGACAAAGTCTCATTTGATATCCATTTTTCCACAGTTTGTTTGATCTTTATTCCACTCCTTGTCTATATTTTTCTCTTGGTTCAGAATCTAGGAATCTAGAGAAGAGCAAGAAGCGATTATCAGCCTTAAACACCAAACTTAGTAATGGACTAGTTATTGGTTTATTCATTGATTCACTAAACAAATTTTTATTAAGCACTTATTTAATACATCCTGGAGATAAAATAATAAATGAAAACTTATATGATTTCTTATCTCATCATGTCTATGGCTTAGTAGAGAAGATTGTTATTAGTAAAACTGCCACAATAACACACATGTTTCAAACTGAGATAGTATATTGCAAGCACATTATAAAGGAAATTGACCTTGATTGATTTTTAAGAGAAAGGAGTGGAGTTTCTGGGAAGACTTCCTTATAAAAATGATCCTTGGGCTTCCCTGGTGGCGCAGTGGTTGAGAGTCCGCCTGCCGATGCAGGGGACACGGGTTCGTGCCCCGGACCGGGAAGATCCCACATGCCGCAGAGCGGCTGGGCCCGTGAGCCATGGCAGCTGAGCCTGCGCGTCCGGAGCCTGTGCTCCGCAATGGGAGAGGCCACAACAGTGAGAGGCCCACGTACCGCAAAAGAAAAAAAAAAAAAAAAAAAAAATGATCCTTGAGGGAATTCCCTGGAAGTCCAGTGGTTAGGACTCCACGCTTCCACTGCAGGGAGCATGGGTTCGATCCCTGGTCAGGAACTAAGATCCCACAAGCCACGGGGCGCAGCCAAAAAAAAAAAAGAAAAAAAAGTGATCCTTGAGGAAAATTTCAAGATGGGTAAGAAACAAGGTAAAAGACTGGAGAGAGAGGATTCCAGTCAAAAGGACCAGCTATAGTTGGGTCCTGCAATCAGGTTCATTTAAATTGGAATATCTTGTGATGATATTGGAATATCAATTGACATGACTAGGGGCTGGTGGTCTTGAAGGAGCCCCTGTGCACAGATTTTAGGCCGTTTATGTTTACTAGAGGCCTTAAAAAAATATTTGTTTTCAGTAGGGCCCAATCTATGTTCTATGGCCCTGACTATGGTATGAAAAAAATACAAAACAGAATTCTCAAGGAACACGGAGATGGCTGGTGTGGTTGAAGACCAGAGACTTAGCAAGAAAGTGGGAAAGATACTAAATAGAGTTTAGAAAGGGCACAGATGAGAAATGCTTTGGTGAGAACTGTGTTTGTTTTTTTAATTACATGAACAGTTGGAGGCAATTGGAGAATTTTATGATCAGGTATGTGTTTTGAAAATGTCATTCTCATTGCAACGTGGACAACAAATTGGGAGGTGAAGAATCATGGTTGATTAGATACTAGGAGATTAGGGTATTTGTATAGTCCATGTGAGAGATGATAATAAACTAAGATTATAGCACACATTTTAGAGAGATATTTAGAACTTAAAAAACTCTAAATCTGGGAGACAGCTATACCATGCAGAATAGCTATGTGTCTAACTTGGGCAATTTAACTCATGGTTGCACTATTCTTGATTAGGAATCTTAGCTGTAGATGTGATTTAGGACCACAGAAAAATAATATGTCATCAGAGAACAAACTTTATAACCTTTTCACATTCAACTTTTAGAAGTTGCATATTTATTATTCTAAAGCTATTTACTAGAGTTAACACATTTTTCATTTGTAATAAGATTCATTTAAACATAAAACCCTATGTGATATAGTCTTTGCTAAAGTGTTTCTTCAAAAAGGCAGACAAACTAAATGTTTAAACAGATACCTAATTGAACTGTGAAATTTTACTATTGCTGTTGTGCTCAATTTACTTTGTTGAATTTTAATGTAAGAAGACTATCAAAGCATAGCCACAAGATTATGCCCTGCATTACAAAAGTATATACGGAATTCCACGAATGTTAATTATTTTATTCACACCAAATTCTCCATTCAGTGAAATTCTTGAGTTTTTTGTCTTCATAACTGTTTTCTATAAAAACGCATTAAAGAACTACATATATTTACTCTGATCCCAAATTGTAATACAGTTATTTTGCTATCTTACTGAAGGATTAAAATGACACTGTTGCTCAATTTATTAACCAAAAAATCCCCATAACAATAAAGTCTATATATTTTTTTAATTTCAAGGGCACTTCAACTTAGCTGTCAATAGAAAATCTAGTCTATATTCACAGAAGCTGCTGTCTATTATATATCACGAGTTATGATGAAAGAGTTTTGCTTTTAGCAAGTGAAAAGGGGAAAATTAGAATGCCATAAAATGTGTGGAACTTGAAGAATATGCATTCTAGCTTCATTTGACAAGGGAAATTTGTCAGACCCTCAATTGTTATTAACCACATGGCTTCATACTATGAGGTTTTATCTCTTCTTTGAAGTTACATTATAGACTTGGCTTTCTATTTAACAAAATACCCTGACACAATACAATTATACACTTTTCACTTACTAGTTAAGATTCACTTTCAGCATTTAACTTTATTTTGTATTATTTTTATTGTGCTTATAAATTACTGAAAACAAGCATAGTTCCTAAGGTTAGAGTTAGGTGCCATCTAAATACTCATTTCTGGACAGTGCATCATAACTGGGAAGTCTGGAAATGCCAATCGAAATGAGTGGTGTTTTCAAATGGAAAATAGCCACTACCAAATTCATTTATATTAGGTAATTACACTTCTCATTACCTTTTCCTGTTGATGTCACATTGGTTGTTACTCTACAGGGAATACATAAGTAAAAACTGCATTTTCACAATTACCTAACACTTATTTGGTGGCAAAATTGATTCCAGAATATGAAAATTTGCAGAATGTGATCAGAAGTGTGCATGAAAATTTAAATATTCTCACTCAACATATTATCACTCTTTTTTTTGCCCTAAGCAATAAGAATTCTCTTAAGTAGTAAGAAACAGCAAATTATAAAGAACCAAGCATGCTTCTAATACAAATTATTTACTGTTTTCTTAAAATTAAACTTTGAATAGCACCCGTGAATATTATGTTTTTGATAGGGATAGATCAATAGGTTGATTGATTGATCCATCAATAGATGTTCAACTTCAGCTAGCCAGTTGTTCTGGGCCTTTCTCTTAATTGACAGTGATGTGTTATTTTCTTTTGCAAGAACAAAGTGATGAAGATCTATTATACTGAGGGTGGATAGACGTGTCTCAGGAAACTGTATAAGACCCAACTGGGCTTTACCTTAGACACGTGCAGATCCATTATCCGTTACGGTATTGTTCGCCATTTAAAAGCTATTGAGTTAAGATTATTGTTATTCTTAAATTTCATTCTCATATCTTCATTGTATGTTGAATTTTTATTAGAAAACCTAATTAGCAATTACAGGAATCATGATTTTTCTCCCTTAATTTTATTTTTGTAACCATGAATTTCCTCATATTGCTCGCATTTCTACTTCAGATAGGCATGCATTTCTTACACAGAATTAATGCTGTCAGTATTTAAGGAAGTCCTTTTTACTTGATATCTAGTAGTCTTGACTACCTCATGTCCAAAGGCAGCAGTTTCCATCAGTAAAGCATCATTTTTGCCAGCAGTATTGCTCTTTGTTCCAAAAATGTGCATTCATTCTCTCTTCAAACTTCATTAGAACTATTTTGTTTACCTTCACAGAAATTTGAGGAAAAAAAAAGATTTTCCATTATATGACTTTTTTTCTCTTCCAAACAAAACTGTTTTTCAAGTGTTCTGTCCCATAGGCACTTTCCTTCATTTCTCTTCCTTTTCTTGCTTAAGTCGCCTGTCAGTACATTTAATATTTTCTATTATCTCTTCAACAGAAGGGGCCTCAGGCTGTAGCTTGACAAGGGCACCCAAAGGTATTAAAGTCACAAGTAAATTCCAGCTCTCACCACCTCCCCATCCTCTTGTTCTAAACAGGAAATGATTGAAATGTTTGGTTTAATGATGTTTTAACATTTATTTAGGGCTCATTTTGTGTCAGGTCTTTGACATGTAAAAGATACAGGTCCTCCCTCCAAGGAGCTTACATTCCAAGGTGTTCAAAGAAGACAGATATGAAAAGGAACTCTTTGTGAAATGTATTTTTGCCAAGTGCAAGAGAACACAAATGAAAAATAAAAAATGGGGAGACATTAGAGGAGAATTTTTGACAGAAGCAGAAAAGACCACTGTCTCTCTACTGACATTTTAATTTTAAAGACAGACAGCCTTAAACAGTAGAAATTAATTTATGTTAGAGAATCAAACTGGTTAAAATAAAACTTTCAATAAATATATTTGAAATAAAATATTTCAAGTTTTTATTCTTGTTTTTCTATAATTCTCAGTGTAAATATTGCTTTGGAGATAACATAAGATGGTTTATTTCAGGACAAGTCTACACTGGAAACAGTTTATTCTTTGAGCAGTGGGAAGGTTTTGATGTTGTTTCACTTGGGAATGAATCTTAAAAATGTAACTACTGGAATCTCTAGTGGCTTTGAAGTTTGGATAGAAGAAGGATGGGCTTTAACTCTTCCTTAAATTGTTTTTAGACTATAGAACAAAAGGTGGAATGAAGAGCTTTGGCTCGGAAGATAACATTGAAGAGCAGCCTTTGTGTTTTGGATTCATGATTTCTCATAACAGATTAATAGGGAATATAGAAGAATTTCCCCCTACATCAGGGCAGAATAGGTTGTCAGAAAACTTTACTATTTGAAAAGAGAGTTAGAAAAGAAGATTTGAAGTACAGGAAAAAACAACAGGTTATAATACAAAAAAAACAGGGAAAATGAAAATAGTTCCTATAACCTACTATATATATGTATATATATATATATATATATGTATATATATATATATGTCAATATGCAGTTGTTGATAAAAAATGCTCTAAAGATAGAATTTTAATCTAGGGAAGAAAATATGATGAGATACTCTAGAACAGGGATCAGGAAATTTTTCCCCTTTGTGGCCAGATTGTGTATTTTTAGGCTTTGCCAACCATACAGGTCTCTCCAGCAAATACTCAGTTCTGCCTGTATAGCATGAAACAGTTTTAAACAAAACATAAATGGAAGTGACTGTACCAAGCTCAATCAATTCCTTGACTCATTTTATCCCCCATTGTGAGAAGAGATTATTAGGATATGCAGGCCAATAAGTCTGCTTGCCTTGGTCTGGTATTCCTTCCAATGTCACGGACGAATGCTTAAACAAAAAAGCATGCACATTTATCAGTTACAGACAAGGTACTTGAAGCACTTCACAGGCTAAAATCATGTTTAAGAGAGAAAAATAAATCTTAAATATTTCAGAGACATAGATCTATTAATAAACCTGATTTGAGTTACTAAATTCTGGTTAATAGTACTCTTACACTTCCATATAAGAAAAGTGAAGCTACTGGTTTTATATCTGTGCAACTAATGGACCGTAATTTGTGATTTTGTACATTGTACATTGTGATTGTGTACACTGAATCTCTCTTTACCTCTAGAGACATAAACTGTGGCAACTTTTAAACATATGTGGTCTAGCTCCATAAAGATTAAGACTCAGTATTCACCAGGCACCCAGTTCCAATATAATTAGAATAAACAAGTATTGACAGCAGATTGCCTAATGTAATCTCCGAGGACAAGCTGAAGGCTTTCAAGGGAAGCTAAAATCAAAGCATCTGGAAGAAATCACTGTAGTAATTCTTTTAAAAGATGAAAATGCCTTACAGAAAACCAAATGGAACTAATAAATAGTTTAAACACCTTTTCAAACAAAATATCATAGGTTTACCCTTGCTGTTTTCTCTGCTTGAAATTCCCTCCATCCCATGAAATCTGCATGGTTCACTCTCTCACCTCCTCTGGGCCTTCACTCAAATGACTCGCCCATGATACCCTCTCTAGACGCTCCACCGCTTTCCTCCACACTCCTTCCCTCTATCTTATTTTATTTTTCTCATTAGCATTTATAATGATCAAGCTTTACTTAATTTGTTTATTATATGGTTTTTCCCACAACCCTAGGTTAGTTTGAGTGCTGCAGGAAAGTGAGGACTTGTCATATACACAGTAGGTGTTCAGTAATTGTTTCATAAATAAATAAATGATTAAGCAAATGAATGAGTAAATAAGTAACTCTTTTTCACACAAGAACCTAAACCATTCCATTTCTCTTCACCAAAATTTAATAGAAATTTAGGATTTGTGGAGACATATGCACTTAAGAAATATACATTTCTTCTACTTCAAGTCCATCGACTGTTTTCTTCTCTTGGCTAATTTAGACTTTTCTGAAGATTTCCTTAGCATTTAATGCTTGATAATGATGCTACAGACCACCACTAAAATATAGTGGCGTTATATTGGTGGTCCACATAAGTTATATAAAAATCAGTTTTGTCTAATGCATAGAGAGAAAGAAGAAGACTACTTTATTACTATAAGTCATTCTACCAACATCACCTTATCCTATCTCAGTCTTTGCAATGTGTATAATGTAAGTATCTCATCTTAAAGCACAGAGTGTGTTTGCGGGATATATCTGTCTATCTATTTATCTATCATCTATCTAACTATGTATTATATATTATATGTAACTTAATACCTTAATATAACTTAGAAATGTGAAAAAGTATTTCAATAAAATAGTTTAAAAATATAGAATACTTCAGAATAAATTTAATAAGAAAGCCCAGGAACTATATTACAAAAATATATTGAAGATCACAAAATATCTGAACAAATGGGGAAGTATTATGTGTTTTTGGATGGAAAGACTTAAAATAATAAAAATGTCAGTTCTCTCAAAATTAATATAGGAATGTGATCCAAGTTTAATTAGCATCCCAATAGTTTTTAATTGGATAAAATAATCTGAAAAGTTATATGAAAAATTAATGCCTAAGATTGTCAGAGAAATGTATGAATAAAGAACAGTGAGAAAGAACTTCCTCTGACTGATATAGTTGCTAAGGAAAAGATTCCTTCATATGTAACATCTGAAATATGCAGTGCTGTAGCCTTGGAAAGAGAATAGGCAATATCCATTAAAATTAAAAACACATACATTCTTTGATTCAACTATGCTATCCTGGAACCCAACTCATAGAAATGAAGGTCTTGGTATATAAGATATATGAACAACAATGATTATTATAGTATCCTTCAAAAGAAAATTAACTGATAATCTTTTTAACATCCAAGGATAAGGCAATGGCTGGGAAAATTATGGTAAATTCAAAGTATGGAATACCATGAAGAGACTGAGAATAATGAGTTTATTCTAAATCAATTGACTTGGAGAGATTTATATTAGGAATCATTTAGTGGAGGAAGTGATATGTTTGTATATAATTATATAAAATATGTATGTATACATACTTTTACATGGATCTATGGAATCTTACATAGATCTATGGATCTTACATGGAACAGGTAATAAATATGGAAAGATATAATAGGTAAAGTTGAGCTACCTGACACTGGGCAGGATGAGCAGACATGGGTGTTGGGGCAAAAACAGGGAAATAGTGGAGCCATGTGAAGGAAATAAAAAGGAAAAGAAAGATGGTATTAAAAGTGAGACATCTATAGTAGGAACACAGTTATTCCTTCATATAAAATTATACACACACTCATTAGCCATGAGGGAAATGCAAATCAAAACAATAATGAAATAGTATTTTATACCCTCTAGGATGGCCACATTCAAAAAGACTGACAACAAAATGTGTTGTCAAGGACATGGAGATATTGGAACCCTCACATACTGCTGAGAGCAATATAAAATAATGCAGCTGCTTTGGAAAACATTCCTGCAGTTCCTCAAATAGTTAAACATAGAGTTACGATATGGTCCAATTGTAATCCTGGGTACATACCCGTAAGAAATGAAAACATGTCCGCCCCAAAAAACTACACAAATATTCACAGTACATTATTCACAATAGCCAAAAGTGAAAACAAAATAAATGTCCATCAACTGATGAATGGATAAATAAAAGTGGTATATCCATATAGTGGAATATTATTCAGACATAAAAAAGGAATGGAGAACTGACACATGCTATAGCATATATAAACTTTGAAAAAATGCTGAGTGAAAGAGGAACATCTTATATAATTTCATTTATATTTAATGTCCAGAATAGGAAAATATATAGAGATAGTACATAGATTAGTGGTTGCCAAGGACTAGGGGAGATGGGGAGATGGGGAATGATCACAAAGTGGAACAGGGTTTCCTTTAGGTATAATGAAAATGTCATAAAATTGATTGTGGTGATGGGTGCACAACTCTGAATATACTAAAAGCCACTGAATTTTGCACTTTAGATGGCTGAATTGTATGGTATATGAATTCTAACTCAATAAAAGCTGTTCAATTACACACGTAACATGTATAAATCAGTCTTTATTAGGCCAACCATAGCCTCAGATCATGTTAAACTACTATCAACTAACTGTAGAATTTTTTTGTTTTACATGCAAGAAAATAAAAAGGCACTTTGGTCAATATTTCTCTTGCTATTCCATTTTCAAAAAAGTTTTAGCTTTATATAAAGAACTCCCAATCAAAAACTTTAAGATCTTAACCCATGAGCAAACACAATATTAGTATCATTGAATATATATTTAACATCTTGGTTTGTTCATTGGAACAATTGTTTATTGGACACGTAATATAACTGTACAAATTTTTGCTGAACCACAGCTGCAGGCAATGGTGAGGTAATGCTGGCAACTTCTGGCTCCTAAGCCAACTATGCGTCTCTTTTCCCACCTCTGTCTGGTGACATCACCTTGGTAGCTTGAAATAGACCATCGTGGTATATGTACATCACAGAAATCCACAAATACTACAAGTCCCCCACCACCCGCCCATACTGGTTTATCAGCACAGCACTGGGTATAAGTAAAGAGGCCCAGAGTTGAGAAATAAAAGTCATTGAGGGCCATGAAGAAAGCTTCCAGCTGCCACCAGTAGTTGCACCTGCAGTCGCCCAGATGGGTTTGCTGAACTGATCTCTCGCTCACTTCTCCAGCTCTCATTCCACCACCTCCTTCCCAGAAGAAGGGAGCCATTGTAGCCTTTTCTTTTTGGACAAGGCAGAGAGCCTCACTCTCCCCTGAAACCAGTTGAATAGTTCCAAGAGAATCGGTTGAACGATCGATGTACCTCTGCTAGAACAGTTGACGGAAAACTTATTCTACAGCTGGGTGCTGGCACAACCACTGGGTACTCATGGACACCTTGGTGCCACCCCTGGGGCAGAGTGTGCTCAGAGGCATCTCGGGAAGGTGTTCTGGGTGGCTCGGAGTCTGGTGCAGCTTCCTTTGCAGACCTTCCTAGAATATGAGAGAGATGTGGGGTGATGTCCCATGGGCCCCCTAAGCTTTGGGTGAATACTTCAACATAATGATGGAAGCCTATTTTTGTAGAGGTTTCTGAATGCAGAAAGCCTTGTGGTATAATAGGTGCCAGCAGGGCTTTAAGGCTCCAGGACTAAGTGCCTGGATAGAAGTAGTGAAATCTCTGTGAGTGTCTGTTATACGTAAACCTCTAAGGGTGCAGAAGAAGACCTCAGAATGCTTCTCATTCGCTGGGCTAAAACAGTGAGCAGCAGGTAGCTGTGGAGCCGAGTGATGGGATGCCCAACCCAAGGGGGTGTTGAGGGCATACCTTTGGCAGGTGAGGGGAGTCATGGCTGGTCCTCTACAGGGATTCTCAATAGTTAGGAGGATGAGGAAACCTGAATACCACTCCAAGACCATGTGGACACACCTAAATGGGGGCCACCACATAAGCACAGTCCACCAGCATCAACTAGAAGGATGCTTCCCTACTAGCATGCTGTACTCCTGTAAGGGGACATTTGTCTCCTCTATGCCCCCTGAATTCCTGCCTCTAACAACAGCAGAACTACAAGAAGGAGAGGAAGAAGGCAGCAACAGCCTGCCCACAGATGAAGATTGGCTGGGAATTAAGCAGAGGCCAGAATTTGTCAAGTTTGTGATTGAAGTTTTGGAAATGAATAGGACTAAGGTTTAATAGTAATTGAAAGTGGCAGGAAATTTATGGAACCTGAGAAAGCTGTCATTAAGTAACCTACAACCCAGGAGGACACCTAGATTCCTCCTAGTCTAGTAAAAAGCAGTGCCTGGGAAAAATAAAACTAGTTCCTGTTTATATCGCAGTGAGGTCTTCAAAGAAATAACAATAAAACAGAAATAAAAGAAAGTTATAACAGCACAAACTGAAATAAACACCTTCAAACAAGCATACAGAGATAAACAAGCAAACACAAATAAAATCAGACATGCAAAAAACCAAGACCAGAAATGTACCAAAAAGAAAAAGCAGCAGGAAAAAAATAAAGCAATGAAAGTTGATCAACGTCAGGAAAGAAATATAAAACCAAAACCATCTCAGATGAAGGACAAATTAAAATTGACCAGGAATGATCAAATATGAGATATATCCTAGCAAAATTATCAAATTTAATGACAAAGAGCATATCACCAGGGACCATAGGCAAAAGTTCAAACTACTTGTAAAGGTAAAATAAACAGGCTTCATCGCTGCTTCTCTATTTTCTGCTTCTCCTGGTGCTGCTAGGGTCCTAATCCAGTGGAAACTGGTCCTTCTTTGGGGATCTGCAGCTGAAAAGACTGTGATGCTTGCCATAGCCGATGGAAACCAGGGGAGGGTTCAAGGCACAGAAAGCAATCATATTAATTTGCAGGTGTCAGGGCAGAATGGTTCCACGATGCCGTTTAAGACTAAGAGCTGCACACCACTTAGTAAACTAATGGGAGTCTATTGTGAATGACAGTTTGCCAATGAGACAGATCAGATTGAGATTTGATGGGCAGCAAATCAATGACACAGCTAGAAATGGAGGATGAAGAAAAAATTGACATGTTATAGTAGCAGACACTATTGAATACTGAAAAAACGGGGACCTGATATTTTATACTTTTGTTCCTGCAAACGACATAGCCTCCATTAATAAACATTTTTACACCACTACATCCTTACTACTTTAGTAAGTCCCCTCCCAATTATTTACTTCATACAAAGTAACTGATGTATAGGCAAAAGCATAATGACTTTTGTTTGTTTTTTTACTCTATGGCCAGTGATATATCTTGATGAATATCACATATAAATTGGATGAGAAGAAAAAACAACCTGGTTCTATAAAAATGTCTCTGTTTCTCCTTTAGTGCCTTCAGGACCTAAGGAGTCCATCAGACATTGTTCTTCCTTCTTTGTAGGAGACACAGGAGGCAGCAATTTGACTTCCTTTGGAGGGTGGGTCCTGGCATACTCCCCAAACACACTGGCATACTGGAACCAAAACAACTTAACTGAAGTGCCATGTCCTGAATCTTTCTGATCGCTCCCATCCTCTGAACTCACGTGTCTTAGCAAGGCTGCAGCAAACAAGCCACCTGTTGTTCATCCTGCACGATCAGCATGATGTCATCAATGTCATGAATCAATATGAAATTCTTTGTGGTGTCCAGATGGCCTGGACTCTTCAGGTTGTATTATGATCATTCCAATGACCTTTCCTGTGCTCACTCTAGTCCGTCAGAAAAGTAGAGTTGCTTCTTATGAAATTCTGAGATAAAGATTGTTCCTAAACATACTTTTAACTAGGAAGTTTACTTCAGGTTTTCACCTCTCAATTTGGTATAATTGTGTCATAAGAAGTAACAGTCAACAAGCTGGACAGTGTCTCCAGCTGTGAGACATCTGTAGAGGAAAGCGTTCTCACACTCCCCATCTAGATATAGAGCTTCATACCTATCTTGTCAGTTTCCTGGGTCCCCCAACATAATAGGAGATGTTCAGTTAGTGCTCAGCATATGAATTGTTATCCCCGTGCTCTAACAGTATCTTAGGCATCATGCAGATACACTGTAATTTTCAGTGAAAATATTCCTACTATACAAGAAATATTGCTATCATGCTCTAGAAGCCCAAAGGTATTCATTATACAATTATAACCTGTAAGGCGTGGGCCACTGTAGCTTAAGTAATAGGTCTCACAAGTTATCCACAGAATGTTCTGTGAAAGGGAAGGTTGGGGATGGACTTAGATTCTCTCTTTCTCTCATCTTCTCAACCTTCTCCACCCCTTTTCCTTTTTTCCCTCCTCCATTTCTTCCTCCTCCTCTTTCTTTATATCCTCCCGCTCACTTATCCTGTCTCATTCTTTCCTTCCTCTCCTCTCTCTCCATCCTCTTTCCTCAATCCCTGCTATTCCTTCTAATTATATATATATATATATATATATATATATATATATATATATATATATGGAGAGAGAGAGTGAGAGAGGGAGAGGGAATATTTTCTATGATAGGAGCTAATAGAAAGATCTCATATCCATAGGCTGATAGCACCAAGTTCATGAATCCCATGAGCTATAGCCTCTTATTTTATGGGCAGTTGTGTTCATACAGCCTTTCTCTCCTCTCTTCTCTTTTAGTCAGAACTCCCCAGACAAGCTTTATAAAACAAAAGTTTCCATTTCCCTCTTATACCTGTTAACATACCTGATATACCTAATACACCTGATAATACCCTTGATTATTTAAATACTAGACATAGCATATACTAAAGATAACATTTATTATGTAGTTTCTGTTTTTTAAAACAGCAATATGGGACCTCTGAACATAAACGTCTCAAGCATATTGTAAAGATAATTTTTTTACATATGCTGTACCCATAAGCAGTGTGTACATTTATACTACTATAGTTACCAATTATATAAACATAACTAAAATATATCCAATAAACTATGTTCTAAAAATACACTAACAGGCTTCAAACCATATCATAGTAGGCCTATATATGTATACAAAGAACACATATTTTAAGGTAATCTTATAATTGGTTATAGTCTTAGCCTTTCCTTCATGTTTCCACACCCACCTCAAATGTGAGATTGAAGATAGAACTACAAAAGTAATACATTAAAGAATTTATTATATACAATAAGCAATAAGAAAATGGTAAATTATGTTGACATACAGCATTTCAATCACTAGCTTTTATTGTTATTCCAAATATGCAAATAAAAGAAGAATAATCTCAAGGGATTCTTCTGGAAAAACAAACAAATTCCTAAATGAGGAATGAGTGTTTGTCCATCTTTGCATTTTGCAACCATAATGAAAAATTGTTGATTTCATACCATGGGCACTTTTTTTTTAACACCTTTATTGGAGTATAATTGCTTTACAATGGTGTGTTAGTTTCTGCTTTATAACAAAGTGAATCAGCTATATGTATCCATATATCCCCATATCTCCTCTCTCTTGCGTCTCCCTCCCACCCTCCCTATCCCACCCCTCTAGGTGGTCACAAAGCACGGAGCTGATCTCCTTGTGCTATGCAGCTGCTTCCCACTAGCTATCTATTTTACATTTGGTAGTGTATATATGTCCATGACACTCTCTCACTTTGTCCCAGCTTACCCTTCCCCCTCCCTATGTCCTCAAGTCCATTCTCTACATCTGCGTCTTTATTCCTGTCCTGCCCCTAGGTTCTTCAGAACTTTTTTTAGATTCCATATATATGTGTTAGCATACGGCATTTGTATTTCTCTTTCTGAATGACTTACATCACTCTGTATGACAGACTCTAGGTCCATCCACCTCACTACAAATAACTCAATTTTGTTTCCTTTTATGGCTGAGTAATATTCTATTGCATATATATGCCACATCTTCGTTATCTGTTCATTTGCCGATGGACACTTAGGTTGCTTCCATGTCCTGGCTATTGTAAATAAAGCTGCAATGAATATTGTGGTACATGTATCTTTTTGAATTATGGTTTTCTTAGGGTATATGCCCAGCAGTGTGATTGCTGGGTCATATGGTAGTTCTATTTTTAGTATTTTAAGGAAACTCCATACTGTTCTCCATAGTGGCTGTATCAATTTACATTCCCACCAACAGTGCAAGAGTGTTCGCTTTTCTCCACACCCTCTCCAACATTTATTGTTTGTAGATTTTTTGATAATGGCCATTCTGACTGGTGTGAGGTGATACCTCATTGTAGTTTTGATTTGCATTTCTCTAATGATTAGTCATGTTGATCATCCTTTCATGTCTTTGTTGGCAATCTGTATATCTTCTTTGTAGAAATGTCTATTTAGGTCTTCTGCCCGTTTTTGGATTGGCTTGTTTGTTTTTTAGATATTGAGCTGCATGAGCTGCTTGTAAATTTTGGAGATTAATCCTTTGTCAGTTTCTTCCTTTGCAAATATTTTCTCCCATTCTGAGGGTTGTCTTTCATCTTGTTTATAGTTTCCTTTGCTGTGCAAAAGTTTTAAGTTTCATTAGGTCCCATTTGTTTATTTTTGTTTTTATTTCCATTTCTCTAGGATGTGGTTCAAAAAGGATCTTGCTGTGATTTATGTCATAGAGTGTTCTGCCTATGTTTTCCTCTAAGGTTTTATAGTGTCTGGCCTTACATTTAGATCCTTAATCCATTTTGAGCTTATTTTTGTGTACAGTGTTAGGGAGTGTTCTAATTTCATCCCTTCACATGTAGCTGTCCAATTTTCCAAGCACCACTTATTGAAGAGGCTGTCTTTTCTCCATTGTATATTCTTGCCTCCTTTTTCAAAAATAAGGTGACTATATGGGCATGGGTTTATCTCTGAGCTTTCTATCCTGTTCCACTGATCTGTATTTCTGTTTTTTGTACCAGTACCAGACTGTACTGATTACTGTAGCTTTGTAGTATAGTCTGAAGTCCAAGAGCCTGATTCCTCCAGCTCCGTTTTTCTTTCTCAAGATCGCTTTGGCTATTCGGGCTCTTTTGTGTTTCCATAAAAACTGTGAAATTTTTGTTTCTAGTTCTGTGAACAATGAGATTGGTAGTTTGATAGGGATTGCATTGAATCTGTAGATTGCTTTAGGTAGTATAGTCATTTTCACAATGTTGATTCTTCCAATCCAAGAGCATGGTATATGTCTCCATCTGTTTGCATCATCTTTAATTTCTTTCATCAGTGTCTTATACTTTTCTGCATACAGGTCTTTTGCAGCCTTAGGTAGGTTTATTACTAGATATTTTATTCTTTTTGTCGCAATGGTAAATGGGAGTGTTTCCTTATTTTCTCTTTCAAATTTTTCATCATTAGTGTATAAGAATGCAAGAGGTTTCTGTGCATTGATTTTGTACCTTGCTACTTTGCCAAATTCATTGATTAGGCTTAGTAGTTTTCTGGTAGCATCTTTAGGATTCTCTATGTATAGTATCATGTCATCTGCGAACAGTGACATCTTTACTTCTACTTTTCTGATTTGGGTTCCTTTTATTTCTTTTTCTTCTCTCATTGCTGTGGCTAAAACTTCCAAAACTATGTGAGAGTAGAAAACCTTGCCTTGTTCCTTATCTTAGTGGAAATGGTTTCAGTTTTTCACCATTGAGAACGATGTTGGCTGTGGTTTTGTCATATATGGCCTTTATTATGTTGAGGTAAGCTCCCTCTATGCCTACTTTCTTGAGGGTTGTTATCATAAATGGGTGTTGAATTTTGTCAAAAGCTTTCTCTGCATCTATTGAGCTGATCATATGGTTTTTCTCCTTCAGTTTGTTAATATGGTGTATTACATGGATTGATTTGCACATATTGAAGAATCCTTGCATTCCTGGGATAAAACCCCACTTGATCATGGTGTATGATCCTTTTAATAAGCTGTTGGACTCTGTTTGCTATTATTTTGTTAAGGATTTTTGCATCTATGTTCATCAGTGATACTGGCCTGTAGTTTTCTTTCTTTGTGACATCTTTGTCTGGTTTTGGTATCAGGGTGATGGTGGCCTCGTAGAATGAGTTTGGGAGTTTTCCTCCCTCTGTTATATTTTGGAACAGTTTGAGAAGGGTAAGTATTAGCTCTTCTCTAAATGTTTGAGGGAATTCACCTGTGAAGCCATCTGGTCCTGGGCTTTTGTTTGTTGGAAGATTTTTAATCACAGTTTCAATTTCATTACTTGTAATTGATCTGTTCATATTTTCTATTTCTTCCTGGTTCAGTCTTGGAAGGTTATACCTTTATAAGAATTTGTCCATTTCTTCCAGGTTGTCCATTTTATTGGTGTATAGTTGCTTGTAATAATCACTCATGATCCTTTGTATTTCTGCAGTGTCCGTTGTTACTTCTCCTTTTTCATTTCTAATTCTATTGAATTGAGCCTTCTCCCTTTTTTTCTTGCTGAGTCTGGCTAATGGTTTGTCAATTTTCTTTATCTTCTCAGAGAACCAACTTTTAGTTTTATTGATCTTTGCTATTGTTTTCTTCATTTCTTTTTCATTTATCTCTGTTCTGACATTTATGATTTCTTTCCTTCTGCTAACTTTGGGGTTTTTTTGTTCCTCTTTGTCTAATTGCTTTAGGTGTAAGGTTAGGTCGTTTATTTGAGATGTTTCTTGTTTCTTGAGGTAGGATTGTACTGCTATAAACTTCCATCTTAGAACTGCTTTTGCTGCATCCCATAGGTTTTAGGTCATCGTGTTTTCATTGTCATTTGTTTCTAGGTATTTTTTCATTTCCTCTTTGATTTCTTCAGTGATCTCTTGGTTATTAAGTAGTGTATTGCTTAGCCTCCATGTGTTTGTATTTTTTACGGATTTTTTTTCTGTAATTGATATCTAGTCTCATAGCGTTGTGGTCGGAAAAGCTACTTTATACAATTTCAATTTTCTTAAATTTACCAAGCCTTGATTTGTGACCCAAGATATGATCTATTCTGGAGGATGTTTCATGAGCACTTGACAAGAAAGTGTATTCTGTTGTTTCTGGATGCAATGTTCTATAAATATCAATCAAGTCCATCTTGTTTAATGTAACATTTAAAGCTTCTGTTTCCTTATTTATTTTCGTTTTGGATGATCTGTCCATTGGTGAAAGTGGGGTGTTAAAGTCCCCTACTATGATTGTGTTACTGTCAATTTCCCCTTTTATGGCTGTTAGCATTTGCCTTATGTATTGTGATGCTCCTATGTTGGGTGCATAAATATTTACAATTGTTATATCTTCTGCTTGGATTGATCCCTTGATCATTATGTAGTGTCCTTCTTTGTCTCTTGTAATAGTCTTTATTTAAAAGTTTTTTTTGTCTGGTATGAGAATTGCTACTCCAGCTTTCTTCTGATTTCCATTTGCATGGATATCTTTTTCCATCCCTTCACTTTCAGTCTGTATGTGTCCCTACGTCTAAAGTGGGTCTCTTGTAGCCAGCATATATACTGGTTTTGTTTTTGTATCCATTCAGCCAGTCTGTGTCTTTTGGTTGGAGCATTTAATCCATTTACATTTAAGGTAATTACCAATATGTATGTTCTTATTACCATTTTATTAATTGTTTTGAGTTTGTTATTGTAAGACTTTTCCTTCTCCTGTGTTTCCTGCCTCGGGAAGTTCCTTTAGTATTTGTTGTAAAGCCGGTTTTGTGGTGTTGAATTCTCTTAGCTTTTACTTGTCTGTAAAGTTAGTAATTTTGAATGAGATCCTTGCTGGGTAGAGTAATCTTGGTTGTAAGTTATTCCTTTCATCACTTTAAATATGTCCTGCCACTCCCTTCTAGCTTGCAGAGTTTCTGCTGAAAGATCAGCTGTTAACCTTTGGGGATTCCCTTTTATGTTATTTGTTGCTTTTCCCTTGCTGCTTTTAATATTTTTTTTGTATTTAATTTTTGATAGTTTAATATGTGTCTTGGCATGTTTCTCCTTGGATATTCCTTTATGGGACTCTCTGCACTTCCTAGACTTGATTAACTATTTCCTTTCCCATATTAGGGAAATTTTCAACTATAATCTCTTCAAATATCTTCTCAGTCCCTTTCTTTTTCTGTTCTTCTTCTGGGACCCCTATAATTCGTATGTTGGTGCATTTAATGTTGTCCCAGATGTCTCTGAGACTGTCCTCAATTCTTTCCATTCTTTTTTCTTCTGTCTGCTCTGCAGTAGTTACTTCCAATATTTTGTCTTCCAGTTCACTTATTGCTTCTTCTGCCTCAGTTATTCTGCTATTGATTCCTTCTAGAGAATTTTTAATTTCATTTATTGTGTTGTTCATCATTGTTTGTTTGCTGTTTAGTTCTTCTAGGTCCTTGTTAAATGTTCCTTGAATTTTCTTCATTCTATTTCCAAGGTTTTGGATCATCTTTACTATCATTACTCTGAATTCTTTTTCAGGTAGACTGCCTATTTCCTCTTCATTTGTTTGGTCTGGGGGGGTTTTACCTTGCTCCTTCATCTGCTGTGTATTTCTCTGTCTTCTCATTTTGATTAACTTACTGGGTTTGGTGTGTCTGTTTCTCAGGCTGCAGGTTTGTAGTTACCATTGTTTTCGGTGTCTGCCTCTAGTGGGTAAGGTTGGTTTAGTGGGTTGTGTAGGGTTCCTGGTGGAGGGGACTAGTTCCTTTGTTCTGCTGGATGAGGCTGGATCTTGTCTTTCTGGTGGGTAGGACCGCCTCCGGTGGTGTGTTTTGGGGTGTCTGTGACCTTATTATGATTTTAGGCAGCCTCTTTGCTAATAGGTGGAGTTGTGTTCCTGTCTTGGTAGTTGTTTGGCATGAGGTGTCCAGCACTGTAGCTTGCTGGCCGTTGAGTGGAGCTAGGTCTTAGCACTGAGATGGAAATCTCCAGGAGAACTTTTGCCTTTTGATATTACATGGAGCCCAGAGGTCTCTGGTGGACCAATGTCCAGAACCCAGCTCTCCTAACTCAGAGGCACTGGCCTGACACCTGGCTGGCGCACCAAATCCCTGTCAGCCACACGACTTAGAAGAAAAGGGAGAAAGAAAGAAAGAAAGAAAGAAAGAAAGAAGAAAGAAAGAAAGAAAGAAAGAAAGAAGGAAGGAAGGAAGGAAGGAAGGGAAAGTTATTAAAATAGAAAGTAAAAATAATTATTAAAAATTAAAACAATTAAAAAGTAATAAAAAAAGAAATAAAAAGGAAAGAAAGAAAGAAGGGAGCAACCAAACTAAAAAACAAATCCACCAATGATAACAAGTGCAAAAAACTATACTAAAAAAAAAAACAAAACAGATAGACAGAACCCTAGGACAAATGGTAAAAGCCAAGCTATACATACAAAATCACACAAAGAGGGCTTCCCTGGTGGCGCAGTGGTTGAGAGTCCGCCTGCCGATGCAGGGGACGTGGGTTCGTGCCCCGGTCCGGGAAGATCCCACATGCCGCAGAGCGGCTGGGCCCCTGAGCCATGGCCGCTGAGCCTGCGCATCCAGAGCCTGTGCTCCGCAACGGGAGAGGCCACAACAGTGAGAGGCCCGCGTACAGCAAAAAAAAAAAAAAAAAAAAAAAAATCACACAAAGAAGCATACACATATACATTCACAAAAAGAGAAAAAGCAAAAAAAAAATGTATATATGTAAAAAAAAGGAGGAAGAGAGCAACCAAATCAATAAATCTACCAGTGATAATAAACTCTAAATACTAAAGTAAGATAAACATAAAACCAGAAACAAATTACATGCAGAAAGCAAACCCCAAGTCTACAGTTGCTCCCAAAGTCCACCTCCTCAATTTGGGCTGATTCGTTGTCTATTCAGGTATTCCACAGATGCAGGTACATCAAGTTGACTGTGGAGATTTAATCCGCTGCTCCTTAGGCTGCTGGGAGAGATTTCCCTTTCTCTTCTTTGTTCCCACAGCCCCCGGTGTTCAGCTTTGGACCTGGCCCCACCTCTGTGTGAAGGTCTCTTGAGGGCATCTATTCTTCGCTGAGACAGGACAGGGTTAAAATAGTGGCTGATAGGGTGTTCTGGCTCACTCAGGCCGGGGGGAGGGAGGGGCACGGAGGTGGGGCGAGCCTGCGGCGGCAGAGACCTGCGTGAAGTTGCACCAGCCCGAGGCGTGCCGTGTGCTCTCCCGGGGAAGCCGTCCCTGGATCCCGGGACCCTGGCAGTGATGGGCTGCACAGGCTCCCAGGAGGGGAGGTGTGGAGAGTGACCTGTGCTTGCATACAGGCTTCTTGGTGGCTGCAGTAGCAGCCTTAGCATTTCATGCGTGTCTGGTTCCGTAATGATAGCTGCGCTCGTGCCTGTCTCTGGAGCTCGTTTAGGCAGTTCTCTGAATCCCTCTCCTCGCACACCTGAAACAATGGTCTCTTGCCTCTTAGGCAAGTCCAGATTTTTCCCGGACTCCCTCCCAGCTAGCTGTGGTGCACTAGCCCACCATGGGCACTTTAAACTCCTAATCCTGCCAGCCCATATTTCATACCTAACAGATTATACTAATTATCTACTGGGGCCAAATTCATGCTCTTGTTATTAACTCTTATTTACCTGAGTAGGTAATATCATGTATATACCAATATAAAAGCAAACAATGTCCAAACCTAAAAATAATTGGAGTGGAAGATGCCATTAACTGACAAATACATTCTGATATCAGCTTCATTTCTAATTTTATAAGTAAATTAAAACAACATTGGGTGACTCTGAATGAGCTTTACTGCCACTCTTATCAAATAATCCCAAACCCACATGAAATTGTCTGGATTTAAAATTTTTGACTTCTCTAGCAATTTTCTTTCATTTGTTTTGACCATTTATTATTTCTTTACCTCAACTTGATTTCTCTACTCTCTGGGTGAGATTAGAAAATGATTCAGAGTAAGCAACGGCTCATGGATCAATTAACGAATCTTTCTTTCAACAACGATTTACTGAGCACCTACTATGTGTCTGATCATCTAGACCTTATTCTTTATGCAATTTTATTACGTTATTAATGAAATCATCATGTCCTGAAGTGCCATGCTCTCAGTTGTACGAATTCCATTGTTTTGTTACTACCCCTATCCAAATACTTAATACAAGTTCCATGTGTGGTTATATTAAAAAACTACAGGGACATCCCAGGTGGTGCAGTGGTTAAGAACCTGCCTGCCAATGCAGGGGACACGGGTTTGATCCCTGGTCCAGGAAGATCCCACATGCTGTGGAGCAACTAAGCCCACGCACCACAACTACTGAGCCTGCGCTCTAGAGCCCGAGAGTCACAACTACTGAGGCGCATGCACCTAGGGCCTGTGCTCCGGAACAAAAGAAGCCACTGCAGTCAGAAGCCTGTGCACCACAATGAAGAGTAGCCCCCACTCGCCACAACTAGAGAAAGCCCGCGTGCAGCAGTGACGAACAAACACAGCCAAAAATAAATAAATAAATAAATAAAATAAAAAGAAACTACAGAAGGTACCCAACTTACAATGGTTTGACTTCCCATATTTTGACTTTATGATGGTGTGAAATTGATACTCATTCAGTAGAAACCTACTTCGAATTTTGAATCTTGATCTTTCCTGGCTAATGATATGCAGTAGATCCTTTCTTGTGATGTTGATACAAACTGCAGCTGCCAGTCAGTCCCACGATCCCAGGTGTAAACAACTGATACTTCATAGTATCTTGTGGTTGGAGCATGATGAAAAAGACAGAGAAGAGAAAAGATAAGATGAAGGAGATAGGCTTGGGCCGGATCGAGCCAAGTTTCTCAGGCCATGAAAAAGAGTGAATCTTCTTCCAAGTGAAATGCAAACTTTTGATGCGTTTTAAGTGGAGGCTGTCACATGATACAACTTACACTAAATTATCCTTTTTCTTGTGAAGGAAGAAATGTTTGAAAAGGAACAAGAGTGAACAGACGAAGACCAGTCAAAAGGCTATGCAGTACTCTAAGAGGATGGTAGCTTAGATTAGGATGGCGGCCATGAACATGGCAAAAAGATGGTAAATCTGAGATATGTAATAAACAAAGAACTGGGAGTAAGTTAGGATAAAAGTCATGAGCTATTGTCTTAGGCTGGGTTCCCTAGAAGGTGACTCTGATATAAAGATGTGTATTCAGGCAATTTTTTTGAAGTTCACTTGGGAAAAACAACTCTGAGGAAGTAAAGGAATTAGGATTGGGCAGAGAAAGAAGTTGAACTTTAATGCAGTTGCCACAGAGACCTCAGCAAATTTCATGGGTGCTCTGGAGCTGGATAATCCTTTGGAGTTGTCCAAATGGAGACAATGGAACTGGCACGTGTACCTCTGTTTGACCAGTCATTTGATACAGGCTGCTTTGTGGACAGGGCTTAGCCTTGGGTGATGCAGCTGCCTTGGGTAGAGGTCATTTCACAGAAAGAGATGCATCTGTGTCTGTCAGCAGCAAATACTGCAAATAGAAGTTGGGGGAACCAGTGACTCAATAGGGTTCAGAAGAAGGGATCAGGATAGTACATTGCATCGTCCACCATACAACTGTTAACGAAAGAAAATATCTGTGGCTAATACAACCAAGGCCTATTTTTTCAGAAAAAAAGTCCTAAGTGAATGTTCTAGGCAATGCTTCTACATGGGTGTCCCCTGAGAGACTTCCTTTAATTAGTGGATGCAGGAGGAATCCCTGAATATGTCCTGCATCTCCATATTTGGGGCAAACTTCTTTGATCACTTTCTCAGTAGCCTTTTTCTCTACCTTTTGAAAATTTCTTTCATTTCTACTAAATATCTTTTGTGGCCACACCTAAAATGGGTGTTGGAGGATATGCCCTCTTAGCAGCTTTATAGCTTTCAGAACCCAGTTCCTGCTTGGGCAAGGCAGAAGGGTAAGTAGCGAAGATTGTTTTTAGCCTTGAATAGTCAAAAGTTTTTGGAGTTCAGGACCACGGCTCCTTTGAAAATATAATTTCTTCAGAAACAGAGTAGGCAACTGATTTATTCCATTTCAGTTTGTTCTGTGTGCTAATAGTCGTCACAAGGTTCATTCCCAGACATTTTTCTCAAGCCTGCTTTATTTTACTTCTCATAGTTCTCTCTCAAGTTAATGGTGACTATTCTGAGATTATATGGAGGAATAGGGAGAAAGACCTTATTCTGAACCTGACCTTTTGCTTGAGTTGCTTCATTTTAGTGAAATGTTTTCCTGGACCCTAGTCACTAAATCACCCTTTAAATTACAACTCCTATTTTTTAGAAGTTATCACCTGTCACCTTTTGTAACCCTGCAAGGCTCTGAATTTCTGGATCCACTTACAATTCATTTACATTTCTGCCTGCAAACCAGCCAGTTCTTCTCTGAGCCCATCTCTTTCTGTTAAAATAGAGCCAATAAGACCAATCAATAAACATACTTTTAAGGTCTTCCTACCTCTACTCTAAAGATGATAACCAGTAGGCATATGTCCAGAGGTGACAGTTTTATAAAACATTTTGCTGTTGACCATTATCCTCTTTTCAGGCTTTGGTGTTAGTGTCCTCCTTGTCAGCCACCATACAGCAAAGCCAATGTCATGTAAGGCAGTTTTGTTACATTTACTGTACTAAAGTAAGTACAGTAAAGTACATTTTCAAGGGACTAACTTCTATATTAAACACTAGCTGCTGTAATAAACAGCACTACAGCTGCTGTAGTGTCTCAGTACAGTAAAGGTTTATTTCTTGTTCATCAACGAGTATGCCTGTTTGGTTAGAGATCCTGGGGGGCTTGTATAAATTATAACTAAAAATTCTAGGAAGTTTCCATTTGAGGACTCTAATAACTCAAAGTGTTTCTATTCTGCCATATATTGAGGCTAAAGTTTGAGGCACTGTAGAAGTCACATCTGGAAAAGGTGTCATCACTTTCACCTGTGTTTTATTGGGCAGAATTCAGGCTTATGATCACATATGAATATAATGGGGTGAGTGTCTAGGAAACATAGGCTTCCTGTGTATTCAGAGAAGAATGGAAAAGTTTGGAGAAAACAGCATCATTTCTGCCACTGGAGGTATTCTGGAGCTAGAATTGATGAGTTTTTGTTTGGTTTGGTTTGGTTTTGATGTATCACATATGTTTGTATACATGTCAGTGTGTTTTGCAAAGAGTAGAAGATCTTGAGGTAAAAGAAGCATTAAGTGAAATCAAAAGCATCTTATGAATTATTATACTATTGGTGGATCAGTGGTTTCAGGATCTCCCTGAGTTGGCATTGGGAATACTTTAATGGGTCACTTGAAAGAATAGGAACCAGAGATAACAGAGCTATGTTTTGAAATCAAAATTTCAGAGTTACTGCAAGTTACAGAAATAGGGAGAAGCCTAATAATGGTGCATTAAGAAATAAATACTTGTTAGCATATAGTGATATAGTGACTATAGATGAAGTATTCAAGAAGTTTAAGGGAGAAAGGAGGAGAATATTAGCATGGTAGACAACTGAGGGTAAAAACCAAGGCCCATGTTTTCTCAATTAGTTTCTCTTTTGTACCCATATTTTTTTCCATAACAGCCTTCTTCAAGTGAGTCTTTATATATGTAACATTCATATAGATAAGCAAAGGTTGTTACAGCAATGTCTATCACACAACACTGAAATAAGGTATCATATCATAAAGCATACAGTGGGGTACAACCAGGTACATCTCAGAAGAGGGATACTGACATATGGAGCAAAATTTAAATAAATTTCATGTCACTAATATATAAGAAAGCATGATTCAAGTACAAAGCTAATTGAATAAGGCATAGTAGTACCTGCAATGCTTCCCTTGACACTGTGAGTTATTGGAATGTTAAGGAAGTGTTCTATTATAATTGGTGTTGTCCTGGTAACTGTTTAACAGCTGCTCTCTCTTTGGAGAAGAGCAGTGTTGAGGTGGAACCAATGAATTTTGTAGTTTCTGTTTTGTCAACGCAGTAAATACTTCCACCAATGCCTATTTCAAGCCATCAACATGACATCACTGAAGGCAAAGTTGGGAAGAGATGGACACAACTGGCTTTTGCAAGACGCAACTCCAGTACATCACTGCTTGTAATTTTGGTTAATTAGTTTAGTGCTGCTTTGAATCTCTTAATATCTTAAAAGTGTTAGCCAGGCATTCTGGCATTCATGATGTCACAAATGCAAATTGTTTCAAAGCCAGAGGTCCTCTACAAACTTTTCTCTCTGTCTCTTTGGTTTTTTTTGAGATCAAAATATTTAGATAAAGAAGGATGTTAAAAAGAAAGACGAGGAAATAAAAATGAGCTAAGGGAAATGATTAAGCCCAGTCCCAGACAATGACTTAGTCTTGAACAGAGAGAGAGAGAGGTGCTTTGTCCTTTGAGACCAGAAGTAAATAATAATGATATGTTTGAATTTATATGTTGTAGAAAGTTGAGGGGTTTCACGCCTGACAGCTTTTTTTGTGTCGACTTTAAAAAAGGCACAGTGTGAGAGTTGCGAGTTCAGTTTTATTTGGGGCAAAATGAGGACCATAGCCCAGGAGACAGCATTTCAGAGAGCTTCGAGAAACTGCTCCAAAGAGGCGGGGGTGGGGGGAGGTCAGTATATATGTGATTTTGGTGCACGGGGAGTACATGCAATCGAGCACATATTTTTTTTGGCAGAAGGTCTCTGCTAGTCACGCGGAGCAGTCGTCACCATGGATTTTAGGACTTTGCTAGATATGAGAAGATACAAGAATTGGGCTCATAAAATCACCTCCTGAAAGTGTCTAACTCTCTGAAGGCCTGTTCTGCCAGTTTTCCCCAGAGCACAGAGGGCCTCATTTCTGCTCTCTACCCTGAACTCCTTTCAGGGGGCGTTGAAAATCAGCAGCTGCAGCGGCTCATGATTTAATCCTTGTAGAGGTAGTTGGCAAGTGCCAGTGGCAAGTGCCAATTTGTTGTTGACATTCGCATCCATGAAAGAAGAACCAAGGTCATATGCTGTCAGGTTTGGAGCTGACTGTGGCTGACTTCTCCAATTCTATCAACCAACCTTCTCCATTTTGTTCGTTTTCATCACACACTAGCTTTGCATTTACCGAAAACAGTTGGAACTTCTTGACTTGGAAACCTTTCACACATTCTGTTCCTTAGTCAAGGATTATTGTTCCATCCTTCTCTGGTGGGCTAACTTCTACTCTATATTGTGGTTCCAGCTTAACTATCGTGTCCACAGAGAAGCATTCTCTGCTTTCCTACCAAATTAGACTTTCCCATTATATAATCTCATAAGACATTGCAATTTTATGGTGCTTACTTATTTTCTAGTTTTAAAATTTTTCCTCTCTTCATTTTATTTTATTTTTTTCACATGAGGTGAATCATGAGATCAAACACTATGTATTATCTTGCATATCACTCTCTTCCCAGTGCCTGGACTTAACTAATATTTATTTAATAAATGAATAAGTGAATAAATGAATGAGTGAATAAACAGCCAAATGAGTGATAAAAACTATATAGCATAATTTAGAACAATAAATGGGGGCAATGGAACAGGAAGCTTATCAAAAGCAAGAAAAAAAATCTCATTGGTAAACCTTACAAAGAAAGGTCACTATAAATTTGATAGATGTGTTGGTATATTTGACAATTCAGTATATACTCATCCCCATGCATCTTCAGACTTGTGGAATTTGTTATTATCAAAAGGGAGGAGGTATTGATCTCATCAAAGCTATTCTCCAAATATATCTGTTAAGGATAGACACTGGAGAATCCACCTAGGGAACTGTGATAGATGGGATCCTCTTAAAATCCAGACATAACAGATACCTTTCAGACATAAGTAAAAAGCAAAGGGAGTTCAGAGGGAAAAGATAAATAGAATGAACACACATAAACGGGAATCTTGTAGTTTATCTGAAATACTTTTCCTACTTTTTTAACCTCGTTAGACTATGACAAATAGGACAGAGATGCATGAAAGAGAGGATGGGGTGGGAGGAAAAACGGGCAGATACAGTTTGGATACCATAACTATGAAATTAGATGAACACTCTATTGCACCATTTTCATTTTGTGGGAGTATTTTCAAAAATGAAAGAAAATCATAACAATGTTAATGAAAATGACAGTGATGATGATGATAAAAGTTAACCCTACATAGTTCTTACTGTGTGCTAGGCACTGTTTTAAGTGCTTTAATTTTAGTAATCCATTGAAGTTTCACAATACCATAAGTTATGTACTGCTGTTACTCTCATTTTACATGAGGGAAAACTGGATTACAAATTGTATATAAACATTAGAATTATTTTATCTAAAGTAAAATAAATAATTTTGACAAAGCCAATATATGGATCTTGAGCAAACATTTTTAATAGCAAAAATAATAGCATATTTAAATAAAAATAGGTCAAATATAGTGAAATTGAAGTGTGCTCCAATTTCCTTTTACACAGAATGTCATGGGATCATTACAGTCACTTGAATATCTTATTTTGTAAAGACCATAAGTGTTAAAATACTGCACCTCTAAGCTCTAAGAGAAACAGTCATTTAACCTTCTAAATAAATGCCAATTTCTTTGTAGTACTGGACATTGA
The DNA here is from genome assembly GCF_949752795.1 of Hyperoodon ampullatus. Classification (NCBI taxonomy): domain Eukaryota; kingdom Metazoa; phylum Chordata; class Mammalia; order Artiodactyla; family Ziphiidae; genus Hyperoodon; species Hyperoodon ampullatus. The sequence goes on from NC_136933.1 coordinate 33,786,986, forward strand.
CACATCTTTCCTGAGAATTTATAAAATCAAACAATCTTAGACGTGAGATAATTCAGCTTTATAAGGTTTTAAAGGTTAAAGACATAGAATGTTTTAAGTAGTATTTAGAAGAGTGAAGGAGTGATTTCTAAAGCAAAGAAATCACTCTGAGTTATTCAAAGGCTTCCTTTTCCTCAGGGCAGCTTAAATAATTGGATCCATGGGTATCTGAATCACTGGCAGTGTGTAGAGAGGACCCAATGTCACTTTTTATATTCATCTGAAAATATTTGCTCCATTTTATTATGTTATCTAAAAATACATTCCTTGGGGGCTTCCCTGGTGGTGCAGTGGTTGAGAGTCCGCCTGCCGATGCAGGGGACGCGGGTTCGTGCCCCGGTCCGGGAGGATCCCGCGTGCCGCGGAGCGGCTGGGCCCGTGGGCTGTGGCCGCTGGGCCTGCGCGTCTGGAGCCTGTGCTCCGCAACGGGAGAGGCCGCGGCAGTGAGAGGCCTGCCTACCGAAAAAAAAAAGAAAAAAAAAATACATTCCTTGACATAATTAAATACTAAATATGTAAACATGGATCTCAGGTAAACTATAGTTACAACAATGTGAAGGAAACTGTGTAAGCTTCCTTATAAAGTAAACTGTATAAATTTAAGCCAGTTTATCACTTAACCTTTGATTATGTATGAGTCTATTTATAATAATTAGAAACATTTAATTCATGCCTTTATATGATTGATATTGCTATTTAACCAGACAAATACCATATCTAACAAAATTCTGAAATCTTTATTTTGGTGGATTTTCCCCTATGTTAGCTGCTAGCTAGTGAATGACATTCTAGTTATCATGAGCTATAATAAGGGTCCGGTAAACAATTATAAGATTAAGCTGAAACATTTTATAGACTCAGTTTGATTACACTAGTGTTTTATATATCAATATCAGAATAACAGGGGGATATATCCAGATTTCTTAGTTGATTAATATAACATACTTTTTTGTACAAGGTTAAGTTAGGATAATATATTAGGGACTGTTGATTTAAAAGAAATATGTGAAATATTGACTTTTATATCAGGGATAAAATCTACTGTAAACAGGTAGTTTATCTCAGTGGAAACAGTTTTTCATTGATTAGTTTAGTAAAACAATAGTTGGCACTAATTGTTAAATGAAGAAAGATAGCTTAAATTGATTTTAAAAAATAACATAAAAAAATCAACAAAACCCCCCTTAAATTACTGCCAATACTGCCTATTTTTAACAGAAAAAGTCCAGGTCTTTGTAAGAGTTTTGTGAAACAGCATTAATGCATATGCCCAGATCCCTGAAAGGACTTTCCTAACAATATGTAGAATGTTTGGGGTGCTAGAATTTGAATTAGAGAACAGTGTGTTTATCCAGTTGGTGAACTGATACCAGGACTGTATGAAAACAACTGATCCTGTCGTTGAGAAAATCTAGGCTATGCAATGAACTTATGTCCTGCTTGCTAGGAGATGAATCAAAAAAAAAGAGTAAATTTGTACCCTGCTCAATTGGTTGTACTGGGCTAAGGGGTGATTAAAATGTAAATAAAACACTGGTGAGATATCTCTATCTCCTTGTTACTCTGAAAACTCCAGTAAAAATTCCCATGCCACACAATAAATTATGTGATTTGGAGTAAAGTCTAACTTTTCTCAGCCACTTTATGATTTATTGAATAGATTTCACTGGATTTCGAGGGTTAATTCACTGATATATGTGAAACCTCTTTGCATATTTACATCAATATATGTGGTTATAGTATTACCAATTAGATTAATTTTTTTAACCTTAGAGTGTTAAATACTTGTTATAAATGTTAAAAAAGAAAAGGAAGAGATTAAGGACTAGGAATATAAAGCAGGAATACTACAGCAGAAGCTTTTCTAAGCATCAATTAATATTTGTTCATTATGCAATAACACTTTTTACTTTCTTATGTGTAAGAAAATTGTGAGTTTGGCACAATATTATAAGGACAAATATATGTAAATGATTTAAAATTTACAAAGAGTTGTGTGCATCTGACTCATTGGCATTTAATATATTTTCAAAAGGTTTTAGAGTGAACAGGGAGTCATTTCCCATTTCCAAACCAAATGATTTTATTATATTATATTATATTAAATACATAGTTTATCTCCTTGATTACAAATTTAAGATAATGCAAAATTAGATAACACTTAATCAAGGTGAATAGAATAAATGGAATTATTTTATAACTAAGAAAGAAAGACAAGCTAAATCACTATAAGCTGGTCTAAAAATACTAATTTTAAGAGACAATTAAAAAGCATTAAAAGGTAAAACATATTGAATGTTTACCAGAGAATGTCTTAGGCTGTTATCAAATATGCAAAGACAATGAAATGTGTTTTTTTTTTTAAATAGGAGAAAATTTAATCAATGGCATTGTCTCTTTTCTCAGTGAGTAGAAATACAGTAAATGTCCTGGTGAGGGCTTTTATATTCCCACAATAGGACACCTAGCATGTTAAAAAATACCAGAATGGACCGGAGCTCCTTTGGAATGAATATCTGGCATATAATAGTTGCTCATCCTATTTGTATGTTATGTCCCAAGATAAAACTACAGAATCAGGCTTCCCTGGTGGCGCAGTGGTTGAGAGTCCGCCTGCCAATGCAGGGGTCACGGGTTTGTGCCCCAGTCCGGGAAGATCCCACATGCCGCGGAGCGGCTGGGCCCGTGAGCCATGGCCTCTGAGCCTGCGCGTCCGGAGCCTGTGCTCCGCAACGGGAGAGGCCACAACAGTGAGAGGCCCGTGTACTGCAAAAAAAAAAAAAAAAAAAAAAGATGTCTACGTAATTAAGAATTACAACATGGAATCAGGCTGAAAGTTCAAAAGCAGTTGTTAATTCTTGGTATGTTTGCAGAATGAATCATCAGACAGTCATTAATGTAATTATATGAAGATATTTATTTGACTCTTGAGTGGAATTGTTTACTTCCTCTGGATATGGAGACTAGGAGCTAGAACAAAACAACATAAAGTCATTTCATATTGTAAAGTGAGCCTCAGATCAATCAATGGAGCCAGTCACCCCCTCCAGGGTTCTTATTTTATAGCATATATTAAACATTCCTCTTGGGAATGTCATTTCTGCCTTCCTACTGCTACGGATGGGCCATACATTTTACCCTGATGTTTCTGATAGCCTAATGGTGTTGCTTCAGTGCATTAAAAACTCAAAAGTAGCATTAAGTTCCTGACCCTAGGTGTTAGGTCCAAGCAGTATGTGTTCCATGTGTCCTCATACTGAGAGCTAGAGTAATTGGTGAATGAATAATATTTTATGCAGCAATAAGTCTAAATGGTAACATTTGTGACCATCCCTATTCCTCTTACTAGTACCTGGTTTTTTTCCTAGCCAGTTTGATACATCTCACTGTATTGAGGAGAATCAGGTTTCTTTTGGAGGAAGCATAGAGAAAAGAATAGCTGGTGTTCCTTTTTTTGTTTTCGATGTCTTCCAAATTGAATTTGTAAAATCAAAAAGGAAGCCCTAATAGTAGACTATTGCATAACTAAAAAGAATAGAAGTCAAATGATCCTTTGTGCCACGACCACTGAGGTTAGAGAGGGGAGCAGGGTGGAGATAATACTTGAACTTGAAGAAGGTGGAAGGTTAGGGAGGCTGGTCAGCAGGGAAAGAGAAGCCCTGGTAGAGCCACTTAGGAGGTAAATGAGTTGTCACTATAGATCCAAGGACCAGCTGGGACCAGCATCACATCGCTGCCAGAAAGAAAAGTCAATATCATTGCAGAGACTATAAGAATTTCTCAAAAAAGCTGTTTCAACTGTATTTGTAACTGAGAGGTGGTGGACCTCTGTTAACCGCTTTTATAACTCACCTTTGATATTCTCTGAGAGTGGATTCCTGGGGGTGGAGGGGAGGAGTTGGTCAGAGTGTGGCATTTTTGTGGTTTCCGTGTTTTTGACACCTGCAGCTCAGTGGTAATTAGAAAGGGAAACCTCCAAGACTCGTATTTGAGTGGAACTGGAAACTGATAAAACTGTCACTCTACTGTGAATGAAGGTATTTTAGATTAAGAAATTGTATAGATTTCTGTGTTCTCCAGTGATGACTAATCACAGCAAAGCAGTTACTTGGTGATGAGGGGAAGAGGCTGCATGAACATGGTTGAGATTCTGCCCTATCAGATGAATGAACTCAAGTCAGTAATGATCCTTAGAGTATCTGGAGGAATACTTATATCAGGAATCATTCAATCCCTATATCTGTCCCTAGAAATCTTCAAGAAAAAACAAAGAGTGCTACTTTTACTTATGAGTTATCTTAAGTAACTGTGCTAACTGTACCATAATATTAATATGTAAACCCAGAAATTATTATGGAACAACAGAAAAAGTGAGGCCAATGCCAAGGTCTAATTTTGGAATTATTTATTGCTGCCACCTAGGGGGCTGGTAAAGTAATAAACCAAAAAGAAGAGGGAAAAGGACAGAGTCCCCAGTCCCTGGACATCACCTGGAATCTGGAATGGAGAGTGGGTGCCAGCAGTTAAGCTGGTTATTTAAGGTCCACTCTTTCCAAATTAGGGTAAATATGTAGATTTCTGCCCTTAATTTTTTGTTAAAATGAATATTCAATTCACCTCACCCTCAATTTTGCCATTTGAGGTGTCCGTTGGCTACTTTCTTCAAATATTTACCCTCACCACTGTTAAAAAATGATGAGAGAAGACAAATCTAGGTGATCAAGCAACCTTTTATTGTCTGGTTTCCAAGTAGCCTTTCCCCTACTTTTTCCTTCTAAGAGTTGGCCTCAATTTACAGAACAGTTGTTTTTAATTCCTCAAAGAATTGGGTTGCAACCTGAATGCTATCAAGGCACTGACACACCCATCCAACTATATTATCTTCAATTGCTTCTTTATATCAGGGAGAAGATCTTCAACTAAGATGAAACCCAAAGATCCCCACGTTCTAGATTTAGGGTCGTTTGTCTTTGGAATGTTTTTCTTTACCTCTGGGTTTCTAGTTTTATTTAGCTTTGAGGAGATGGCCTAAGAAAATTCCTAACAGGCTCTGAGTATCAGCTTCTAATTTGGCCAACTTCTGACCACAGGGCTACTTAAAAAAAATCCTGCTAAGTATCTTGTCAGGTTTCAGCTGGGACAAACGGTCAGTATTCCTGGCAGTACTTAAAAACCCCTTGGAGACAAGAGGAGTCGTCCTCAAAGAAGGTATAAAAGATACTACGATGCCAAGACCCATGGGCTCTTTCAAAGACAACCAAAGGAAAGAAAGACTCAGACAATTCCTCTGAGAGCTGGCGGCAGTCACAGGACCTGAGCTACATGCAAATGAAGTGAGACCCTCATTTCGATCCGGCTATCATTTTGAGGCCCCCGACCTCAGGGTTGCCAAGCCGAGTTCTCAGGACACAAAACAAAACAAACAAGAAAGCAAATAGCTGTCTATCCTGGGAGAGAAACGATCAATAACTACTGGGCCAGAATTTGTAAAGAAAGGGACAACGTGAAATTTCACTTCATCCTTTTGACCGAGCACTACAGACGGAGACCCTGGAGAGCTGACTTGGGTAAGAATTCTCACTCTTGGGTGAGAAAAGCTTCTGCCAGTTTTCCCAGGATCCCATCTGCAGGGTCCTCAGTAAATGGGCTTAAAGTAGAGGGTGTAGCTCCAGTATCTGTCAGAATTTGGCAAGATTTTTCATTAATTTTAATTTTAATTTTCCCTTGTCCCTTTAAGGGAATAACTGGTGGCACTTTACTGGAGAGTCCCCTGGAGTCCTGTCAAGCCTGGGAGGAGCCCCTAGGGGCGCCCTCCTATGAGGGTGGATATGGGGGCATATGTAAAGCCACTAACTTGGTGGACTTTTGTTGAACAGTCTTGTGGTCTATTTAGAGTGGAAAAGCAATTGAGATAGAGGATTAGTTGACTGAGTACTAGGGTAAAGGGGGATAAAGGAGAGTGGTGGGAGTCACGTCAGTATCACGGTCTTTTTTTTTTTTCTTCTTTTTCCTTTTGGCCACGTTGAGTCTTTGTTGCTGCGCGCGGGCTTTCTCTAGTTGTGGCGAGCTGGGGATGCTCTTTGTTGTGGTGCTTGGGCTTCTCACTGTGGTGGCTTCTCTTGTTGCAGAGCACGGGCTCTAGGTACGTGGGCTCATTAGTTGTGGCACACGGGCTCAGTAGTTGTGGCTCACAGTCTTAGTTACTTCACGGCATGTGGGATCCTCCCGGACCAGGGCTCGAACCCGTGTCCCCTGCATTGGCAGGCAGATTCTCAACCACTGTGCCACCAGGGAAGCCCAGTGTCACAGTCTTGTTCTAGGTTCCTCTTATGTCTTTAATTTTTCATTACCTGTTCATGAATCTTTCAATAAAGCTATTTTGGGATTTTGAAAGCTTTTAGATGCTTCTGCATTTTGTCTAGTTGGAACTCTCCCCATAATGGCCATTGTAATTCTAGGTTATCTGAGTAAAATTTGGCTGTTTTTATAAATAACTACAGCTTCCTGGACCACAGTTCTTAGATATAAAATCCAGTTATTCTTGAAGATGGTGTGCTCAATTCTTTGAAACTTGAGGATCTCATTTCTTTAGATAAGCCTTAGATTTCTCAGAACCAGATTAATACCTAAGAGGGACGTGCCTCTGTGTTGGGGATTTTGTGGTGTTTTATAGTGTACCTCCTTGCACGGAAATTTTCTTGAGATTGGAGGGTAACTTAGTGTCAACCTAACTCGTTCCATGACCAATTCATCCGAGCCGGGGAGTCTTAGAGTTAGGTGAGGAGAGCTCTAGCAGCTTTTAAGTGCTTGAGCCGTGGCCACCAATTTTGGGGCTTTGGCTTCTGAGATTCCCAGTAGCAACAGACGTATTATTCCTTTCGTGAGAAGATTTCTTTATAGCTTGTCATCTCTTGTTTACATCCCACATGAATCAGTAAGTCAGGCTTTTTACCTGCTCGGTATACCTCAAGATTATCCATTTCTTCGTACTGCATTGCCAGCCTCCTCATTATGGTCATTGTTCCTTTTCACCTGGGTTATGGTAAGAGTTCAATACTTTATCACCCACATCAGTTCTTGGTTCTGCTGTAATTATTCTCCACATACATTAAAAGAAGTCGTTTTGGGCCTCCCTGGTGGCGCAGTGGTTGAGAGTCCGCCTGCCGATGCAGGGGATACGGGTTCGTGCCCCGGTCTGGGAGGATCCCATATGCCGCGGAGCGGCTGGGCCCGTGAGCCATGGCTGCTGAGCCTGCGCGTCCGGAGCCTGTGCTCCGCAACGGGAGAGGCCACAACAGTGAGAGGCCCGCGTACCACAAAAAAAAAAAAAAAAAAAAAGAAGTCGTTTTCTCCCAAATATTATTCACCATGTCACTTATACTAGAGCTTGTGTTTCACAATATTCCCTTTTTCTGTTCACTACTTATCCTGTAGCTCTGAAGCTTCACCTCTTCTAAGGAGCCTTCGTGATCTCTCCCACTTGGCAAATCTCTCTCCCAGCTCTTATAGCACCAAGCATCGGTCTTTCAGAGAAATTCTGACATGGCCATTTATAGTGACTGTATGATTACTTAGTTGATATGTAACTTTCCCATTGCATCAAGCTCACAAGAGCAAGGCCATGTCAATTTTACATATTTTCTCTCAGTTCTAAGACTGCCTGATTCTCAACAGCTGTTCTAACAATGTGTTAAATGAATACACTTATATCTCTTATCTAAATATAAAGCCCCACAGATCTGGCCATTATCTAGCCTTAGGATGTGTCTTTTTGTCCAGCCTACTATGGTCACACTGAACTTCTTTCATTTGCTGGAAGGTTTTCCCACCTCAGAATATTCCGAAGCCTGTTACTTCTACCTGGGATGCTCTTCCTATGCTTCTTGATATAATAGCTTCTTCTCATCTTTCAGTGGTGGCTGAAATGTAACTATCTCGGGTTTCCGTCATCTGACCTCCTTTATGAGTTGGTTCCTCTACATTATGATTCTAAATTACTGATATTTAAAAGTTTTCTTCATATTACTTTTTATAATTATCATTTTTATGTGTTATTCATGTATCATTGCCTCCTCTCTCCTATATAAGCTTTCTACGGAGAATAAAAGTACTTTATTTGCCCACATCTATTCAGAATCTAGCAGAGTCCCAGGCACATAAGAATTTAATAAATACTCTAATAATAACAAATCATAATCATATAAGAACACCTGTAATCTGGTTCAAGGTTTTCCTCAGCAAATAATATAGGATGTACATTATTTGAAGTTTGATCAAGGTCAAATCTAGGTACTAGATCACAGTTGAAGTGTTAAAATAATTTTAAAACAAGTTACAGAAAATACTTCAGTCACATAAAAAGAGTATACCCATAGAATATCCAGCATTAAGCAACATAATTTCTGGTGAACTTTTCAACAGAAGTTGAGTTGGGGAAAAAGAGTGCATATTTAGTTAACTGAATATGGTAGCTTGCTCTGTAGGGGTTTTAGCTATAAACCAGTTCTAAATTTTGAGAAATAGTATTTATTCTGAATAGTTTATCTGAGGGCTTTCTTTCTGGCAAGATTTAGATGACAATAGCTGCTATTTCTTAAAGCTATTCGGAATCAGTAGACTATCTTCTTTAAGAGCATGGGCTATGGATTCAGACATACTTGGGCTTTAATCCCATTTGTATACTAATAGCTATGTGAATTTGGACAATTTGTTTAACATTTGTAAATTTAAAGTGGGGAAAATACCTTTTCTGTAAAATTAGCTGAGATTACTTAACAGAATTTTCACCATCACTTCCAATTTATAACCATAACTAGTGTCACCTGCATATAGAATACATCTAATCTCCTGCTTCTTTGTGAAAAAATCTAGGTAGAGAAGGACAAGATTGTGGGTTAGTTAGGCAGGTTCCTGGGGTGCCAACCTACAAATGGTACTATTTCTCTGGGATTCTAAATATTACTGAAAATGTAGAAAATCGAATTTATCTCAATACATCTGTTGTCTGCTTGCTCTGTGCCAGGCAATGTTACAAGCTTTTTTTTTTTTTTCTTCTTCCTTATACTCTGTTGCTTAAATTCCTCTGTACAATGAATAAAAGGTGACGCATGCTTTCCTTAGCTGTCTCAGGCATGTGGAAGAGTCTTCTGAATAATGCGTCCAGCAAAGAGCTAGGTTTTCTTGTGGTCAAGGGGGATATGAAAGTTTAGGGCCAAAGGCGAATTTCTAGGGACAACATATTAAGAGCATACTGACCCCAGTGGTCCTACCCTACCCTTCCCTTCTGCATTGTTGGTCTCTTTCCAAGTAAATATTAACAAATATTTAAATAATTATGGTTAATGGGGGCCCCATTATTTCTAATACACATTCATTACTTGGTCCAGTTTTAGATGCAAGCATGTAACTAACTCATACCATTATGTTACCAAGTCTTTAAAAGCCAACTTTTAAAAGAAGTTTAACAGGTTATATCCTTTTTACCAACTGAAAATTATTAAAGAATATATTAAAAGACCATTTATACCAACCCTGACTTTCAGAGTAGTAACAAGTACAGGTCATTCGTAAAAACCAATAGTGGGTTTTGGAATCGAGTTCATTAAACTTAGTTTGCAACTGATTCCTATCCATTAAGAATTCACCCAAAGTCATAAACACCCTCATTTTAGGTTTTTCCACGTAGGTTTGGAGAATTAACCTGTTATGGGAGTGGAGGATTATTGCTCTTCATATAAGAGGCTGCAAATCTCTAATTAGCAAAGTAGCCAAAAGAAAATTGATAACTTTAGAAGGAACATATATTAAGAATACATATTTATGCTTTGGGGAAAGCAAAAAATTCTGTAACTATCTGATCCTAACATAATTCACTAATATGTATTCCTCTAAGGAAATCTAAGAAGTCTTTCATCTATGCAAAGTCTTTCAAAATGATTGCAGGATATATTTAACTCTTATCAAATTAAAACAAAATCAATAAGCAATTTTTTTCAAAGTGTTTGAAACATTTAGCTGTGATTACCACCATTCATTAAGTATTGCTGGGTTTAAAGCTATTTATTTTCATGAGACAGTGAACAAGTAGATTGATATGACCTTATATAATGTCATGTTAGGGGGATTATTACTGCTGGTGGAGGGGAGGCAGGACGGCGTCAAAGCCCCTCGCGGGTGCCCCCGAAACCTGCCTGCCTGGGTGTGGCTCGGCCAGGTGCTGACTCGCCTCTCACGCAGCCATAATTGGCCCCTTAATCCCATGATCATGTTCTGATACCTTCGTATTTCTGTCACGTTCAGAAAAAAGAAAAAAAAGAACCACAAAATGTAGAGTTAAATTAAGTAATAACGCAGTGATAACAATGATGGCATTTGTGGACTTCCACTGTGCTCGTCAGTGCGATAATAGTTTTTCATATACTCGACTTGTGAGTGGATCTGTACAAGAATACAGGAAGGTAGAGAATATCATTATTCCTCTCTGATAAATAAGGAAGCTGAATCTTAAGATAGTCTGGGTAACGTAACTGGATGGTTGAGATGAGTTATAAGCCATTGTTTTAACTAGAGGCTATGTCCAAATCCGTTTGCTTTACCATATTATAAACTGATTTTGAAATGACCATTTATTAAGATGTTATAGCAATGAGGAATTTTTATAGAATATATTCTCGTCTATAGATATAATGTATAGTAAATACATTTACATATAGTAATGTATCAAAGAAATTCACTATGATATATGCATCTATAAATATATGCTTTTTTATTCATATTTCTATATTTAATCCTTCTTAGTAATTTCTTCATTTATTTTATAAATATGTATTAAGCACATCCAAATTTCCAGCCACTCTGCTCATTCTTATTCTCATAGGTTGTGAGTATAAATATATTCTATAAACTCAGAACATACTTTTTTAAACATTTGCTTGATTAAACTTGTGAAACATTTTCTAGCAAATACACTGAAACATCATTAAACTATTTGGTTGCTTATTGTTACAAGGCTTTCTCAGCACATAAGTTTTAGGGAAGAAAGTATTCACCAAAGTTTCGTTACACATACTGTCAGGCCATTTGTTTATTTTCTGCTACTTCTTGTTTGTTTTAATTTATAAGTAACCATCTAAGCAAACTAGAGCAGGCTTATAAGATATGCATTATAAATTAAAGTCATCTATTTGAATCTCCAGATATTTAGATCAAGGCAATATTCATTCTTGACATATGCAGATAGAACAAAATTGTCTTCCTGTTCTCATCATGAGCCCTGCTTTGCAAATGAGGACTGTATGTTTTAAAATGCATACAATTTTGACCTTAAAATTACAGACTGTTAGCCTCAAGAGCTATAGATATAACCTTTTTATAAGGCTCTTGAATAAGCTCTTCAGAGTGCTCAGAATTTCTGGGCATCACCCAGAAAACCAATTTAAAATGTCATATGTAGGGGTGGGGAAATAAAGTGCTGTTAAAACCTTGGCCATAAGGAGGGGAGGCATTGGCTACACTGAATAATCTTACATATCCTTAGTACAATCACATTAGGAAGTTTCCTTCTTAAATACGTAACCGAGAAAATGGTCCATTTTCATTATTGTTAATTTGTATTGATCACTGCATTGCCTTTGAGGGTTTTGATACACTAGTTGAAGTCATAGAATTATAGAAATTAAAATTGTTAAGGGACAATCAGCCCCTCTTACTCAATTCATTAGTGAAGGATTATTTGGTGTGACTTATTCTTTAGTGTTTAGTCAAATTTAAATGAGTTAAGCAACAGTGCTTTTGGGAAATGACCTCAATGATAAGAAAGCTTGGGACGTGCATTTTTCATCATTATCACTAAAAAAAATGAGTGTTTAACCATATCCTAGCCATTGGGGTATCAAAAATATGAATCAGTTTCTTCGAGTATTTGAAATTTCCCCCCCATAAAACATGGCAATGCTATAGTATATTTAGTACTAAATTCTTTGGACAGATTAAGAAACATTACCCACGTGGCCAGGATTATGTCCCTTTTAGTTTATTTCCAGGAAAGAAAAATGGTTTAATGTTTAGAATGTAGAATATAATATCAGGAAATCTACTGTGGGAGAACTTAAGTTCTCTTAGTCATGCCATGACTTTTTCAAATGTCTGACCTACTCAAGATGATTCCATGACTGTTTCCTCACCCTCAGTTAACTAACATAATCCCTATAAGTCCATCATTTCACTTATTCACTCAGACAATTCTTCGTGTCTATCTTTGGATGTTAAAAAAAAAATGGCCACAGAATCTTCAAAATATTTCAGCGCAATCACCATAGGTTAATTTTCTACAGATGACATACTCAAGAACATTTTCTTCAGTAAGACGAAAGTTGAATAAATCTCTTGATCTCTCATCAAACTCTAAGTCAGTCTATGTTGATGAATATTCTGTTACAAACCTTTGTGTCTGTTTCCTAGATTTAGCATGGAGTCTGAAACAGGGAAAATGAGAATTGCTCTCAAATCCAGCTGCAATCAGTCATCTTGGAATATACTCTGGTCCCTACGAGTGACGCAACAGAATAATTCAAGTCCTCCTCTGTCAGAAACATTTTTGATAGAAATAGGCTTTTTAACTTTTAATTTTCAATTGTCCCTAATGAATTCCCATAGCCATAATTTAGTTCATTTAATTCTTTTTTCCTTCTCATGGAAGTGAAACGCTTTAAACAATGGGAAATGATTATTTTTCCATTTTTATTTCCCTCGCTCTCACATTTTATTATATTTATATCATGTACTAGAGGTTTTGAAAGAATCATGCCTTTGGGGACTCTCTTCTCAGTGTCTCTCTACTACTCACATGCATCCACCTATTAGATATAAAGTAATCTTGAGGCTGTTTAAAAATTAATTTGACTGTGTCCATTTCAAAGTAAATTAACTTTTACAAACATATACTATCTAGTACTCTCATTCTCATGGTCACTCTGTGTTAAATTTCAAAATCATCCCTGTCACTAATTAATTTCCCTCTTAGAATCGGACCTCTTTCCTTTCATCTGCCCTTTTTCAATGATTCTAACTCTAAATCTTTCAGTTGAGTAACATTTTTTCCTTTTTATGTAATCTGATTTTCCTTGTAAAATATTTTTTTCTAAAGCTACCTTGAAGAAATTTAGGAAAAGCAATTTCTTGCCTTGGTTGAAAATAGGTTCTCTTTCACATCTCAAATACCCCTAAAACCATTACACAATTAACTCAGCAGTAACCTCATCACAGTATCTGATCACATACTCCTTTCAACTTTCTAAACTTAGCTATTCCAGGGAAACTAACGTTTTGATGAAATTCAGATAAAAATAGAGTTTTGTGAAACATGGAAACTCAGTGTAAGCAGAAGCGTAGGAGACATTTTAACAGAGAGTTCTGAATGAATCCTTTAATCCATAGGATGATAAAGAAGGCATAAGAGCAAGGAAGCAGAGGAATATGTGCTCCAAGAGAAAGACAGAAAAGCAGCTGCTGACAAAGAACAATGTTTTTTTTAATTCACATACGTCCTTAAGGATGCTTATTGGTGCTCTTTAAATATTTCACTAAATGGTGACTGAGCAGTTAGTATATGTGAAGGACTGTGCTAGATATTGATAGAAAACCATTTCCTTCTTTAATATTAAGTGAATGGGTAGATACCATTTCTGCTGAGATATCCAACAGTTTCTATGTAATGAATAGTTCCTTCAAATTCTTACCATCTATTTAAAGAAGGAAACAATAACCACCAAGAGAAAAATTGTAATTCAAGAGTTTAATAACAGGGTATCTCATAAAGAAGATTGTGATTTAGTCAGAAGTGATTTATATAGACACTATACGCCATTGAATGATAGAGCGCAAGACTAGCCATCTACTGAATTTTATGTCCTTGAGTCTCTCATCTGTAAGGACCTAATAATATGTGATACAGTGTAGGGGATAAAGGAGACTATCTATATAATAAGTAATACCTTCCATTATTATAACTTGTATATATAATAAAAATGCCTTGGAAAATATTCAGAGCTATACAAAAGTAATGAACTTTTCTTTTTCATTTCAAAAGATTATTGCTGTTTGGAGCAAGGATTCCCACCAAGGACAACTTTATCCCCCAGAGAACTTTTAGCAAAATCTGGAAATAATTTTCAGCTTCACCACTTGGGTGTGGAGAAGCTACTGATATCTCAGGGGTAGAGGCCAAGGATGCTGTAAAACATCCTACAAGGCCAAGACAGCCCCTTCCCACATCGAATTATATAGCCCCAAATTGGCAGTTCTGCTGAGGTTGAGAAACCCTGGTTGAGAGCATTTAGGAAGTGATGCATGAGTGATACATAAAGTGCACAAATCTTAAAGAATGGACATGAATTGAATAGAGAGGAAGTGTTCTTAGAAGGAGAGAAAGATAGTGAGAGTGTACAGTAGTCCACACTTTTTACCCACGGTTTCACTTTCTGTGGCTTCATTACCTGTGGTCAACCACGGTCTGAAAATATGACATGGAAAACTCCAGAAATAAACCATTTGTCAGTTCTAAATAGCATGCCATTCTGAGTATGGTGATGAACTCTCCTGCTGTCTCATTTGGTTCCATCCAGGAAGTGAGTCACCCCTTTATCCAGCGAAACCCTCCCATTAATCACTTAGTAGCTGCCTTGGTTATCAGACCACCTGTCACAGTATCTCAGTGCTTGTGTTCAAGTGACCCTTATTTTACTTAACCGTGGCCCCAAAGTTCAAGAAAAGTGATGCTGGCAATTTGGATATGCCAAAGAGAAGCTGAAAAGTGAAAAGGTCCAAGTTCTCCACTTAATAAGGAAAGAAAAACATTGTATTTTGAGGTTGCTAAGATCTACAGTAAGAATCAATCTTCTTCATTCACATGAAATTGTTAAGAGGGAAAAAAAGATTCTTGCTAGTTTTGTTGTCACACCTGAAACAGCAAAAGTTATAGCTGTAGTGTGATAAGTGCTCGGTTAAGATTGAAAAGGCATTAAATTTGTACCATAAGGTGTTTGGAGAGAGAGAGACCACACCACATTCACATAACTATGATTACAGTATATTGTTATCATTGTTCTATTTAATTATTAGTTATGGTTGTTAACCTTTTACCACACCTAATTTATAAATTAAATTTTATCATAGGTATATGTGCATAGGAAAAAATAGTATAAAAAACAGTTTGGTAATATCCATGGTTTCAGTCATCCACTGGGGGTCTTGGGACGTATCCCCAGAGGATATGGGGGGATTACTGTAGTTTCTAAAGGGAACCTTCTTTTTCAGTAATGGATTGTCAAGGCAACAATAGAGCAATGAGGTAAAGCAGGTTTGCTGGCACAAATGTCAGAGGGTTTTTAATACCAGACTGTGATTGAGAGAATACTGATGTATTTAACATGGAGAAATTTAAGACTAGTATAATTTTGGGAATTTTTTACGTATAAGGGTAAGCAAATATTGAGACAGAAAAGAAGGAAAATAAGGAAAACAATTAGAAGACTATTGTAAAAGATTCTCTTTGTGTTAATAAAAACCTAGCAATGAAAACTGAATGGAAAGCGTAGTTCAAAATATGAATAAATCCCAAAGAATTGTAGTATGGGTGAACTGAGGCCCAGAGGAAAACGTCATCACTGGTTTACCTCAGAAATGAATAATCACTACTTGAGGCACTACAACACCAAAATCTGTATTGATTGTCTGGCAGATTCCATATATTAGGACTATTTTGCTGAGGAACTGAAACTCTACTTCTCAGAGCTTTACATTTTAATAAGGTAAATGATACATAGTAGCTATAATATAATGTACATGACACCATAAGATCTCAGAGAAGTAAGTACACTCTATGGTGAAAGAAATACTTTTGAGAGAAAATAAAATCAAAACTGCATCTTGAATTAGCAAGAGTTCATCAACTCTGAGATCTCATGTGGTTAACCATCTCTAATACTTTCAGCTAATATAACTGATTCACTTTGATATAAAGCAGAAACTAACACACCATTGTAAAGCAGTTATACTCCAAGATGTTTAAAAAAAATTTTTTTAATAAAAATAAAATTCTAAACATAAAAAAAAAAGAAAAAAAAGATGGGTCTTCTTAGGAGGAGCTGGCAGGGATGCTGACTGCGAATACTTCACACACCACCTTTTCCAGACACCTGTGTCATCAATTTGAATGAGAACCGTTGTTACTGACTCCTTTTAGGAATGCTATCAAAAAGGTCGGGGAAAAGACATTTAAACTGTTAAATGCTTTGCTATTCCTTAGTAGGTTCTGTCAGAGAAAGTCATTTAGTAAGGGTTCAAGTAGTCTTTCTCAGTTTCTTTATATTACCATTTCTGCCAATCTTGTCATTCTTCCATTCAGCCAAGCTGGGAATATATTAGTCTTTCATCATTTTCTTTTCTTATTCCATTGTCTAATTTTCATGTCCTTCCAGTACTTTCCTTACACTATATCTTTGTTTTGTTCTAATTCCTTCAGTTTTTTTTATATCCCTACTCAGGATAGCATTTTACACAACTGAACAAATGTATTCATCCTAAGTGCTTTTCAATCTTTGGTCTCTCCTAATCCAACATGCAAAATACTACCCAACCAACAGAGTGAATGTAACTTTAATGTTACTGTATTTGAAGGTCAAAATGTTAAAACAGTTGCTATGCCATCATGATTGTAGATTTGCTTTTCATTTTCTTTTACTTTTTCTCATCCTTGTTTTTGTTGTTGTTGTTTGCTATATGTACAATTGCCGAGTGAACTCAAACTCATGATTTATATTCAACACTTACATTGCAAAGTTAAAAGAAAAACTTTATAAATTTATAAAAACTTATTACATGACTATTCATAGAAACAAATAAAGGCCAGTAGGAAAACCTTTGGGGAAACGCCATCCTGTTTTAATCCATTGTATTAACCTCCTAGGTCTGCTGCAACAAATAAACACAAACTTGGTGGCTTGAAATAACAAAAATTCATTCTGTCATGGTTCCAGAGGTCAGGAGCTTGAAATCAAGGTGTTGGCATAGCCACACTCCCTCCGGAGATTCCAAGGGAGAACCTTGGCTATTTCAGCCTCTGGTAGCTCTTGACATTTCTTGGCTTATGGAAGCTGGACTTCAGTCTTGGCCTCCATCTCACATGGCCTTCTTCCCTGTATTTGTCGAATCTGTCTCCGTTCTTCTATAAGTAAACCAGCCATTGGATTTAAGGATCACCCTAAATGCAGGATGATCTCATCCCAAGATCCTTAACTTACATTACACTTGTAAATACTCTCTTTCCAAACAAGTTTACATACGCAGGTAGGGGGTTAGAACTTGCATGTGCAATTTTGAGGTACAAATTTAGCTCACTAAACTCATGGAAGATTAAATTTGAACTAGTAGCTTTACTTAATTACTATCATCACTCACCTTCAAGTGAGATTATCCATAGCAACATCTTCTACCTCTTTTTAACTATCTATTTAACTCTATAATGGTATCTACTATTATATGATATCAATGATAGCATAGCTCTAGGTGCATATTAGTTGTTATTAGTCTTGTTAATATTAATATATTCTGATTTATGATGCTTCCAGTGATCTACTTTGTATACATAGTGTATAAGTGAATATAATTATGTGTGTATGAAAAACACAATTTTTTGAGTAAAAGCAACTAAATGAACAGAAAATGTCTTCTTTACTTGACAGAAAAAGCAACATGTATTCAAAGAAATTTGGTACTTCACGAGGAGATTTGTAATTCTTTTTAGTGACATTCTACCTTATAAATTCTTTTTACATTTGGAGAATTTCTCACATCACTAGTCTCTGCCATGGCCAATGAATGCCAGACAGCCACTTTCCCAGCCTCCCTTGTTGCTAGGATAGGGGCAAGGGACTTTGTGCTTCACCCACGAGATGTACACAACCCTGTCCTTGGGTTATAAACCAGGGGCATGGAGAGGCTGGCACCCACCTATGGAGGTGGGTACATTTAGTTTTCAGAGGCAACAGGGTCAGTCATTTTAGTAGCAGAATCCCATGCCCAACTCAGCAGCAATAGAGACACACGCTGTGGTGAATTGCACTGTGGTGATTCAGTGTGAGGTTGCAGCCCTGCAGTGTGTTCTGGACTATTATTCCTGGTGATATAGTCTTCATCATCAGACTGTGAGCCTTCCCAGAGATGACGTAGGCTATCTGTAATTACTTATTAGATTGCTTTTCTGTGTTGCTGGCAGCAAAGGACAATGATGGATGCAGTAACTCATCAAACTCAGTTCACTGGCAACAACAAATAATCCAATATGTTGATATGAATTAAAAAATTGACTAGGAGGCACAGGGAATGGAAAGGGATCAGAATGTAACAGCTTCTTGTAACACAAAGAAGTGAGCAAAAATCCTGACTTCTTAATCAAAACTTCGTTCATATAAAATATACTTTTATAATGTGTAATCTAGTTTCCATCTTCCTGACATCTAAAACTTGTCCAGATATAAAAGAAATATCTTTCTTTTTATAGCCTATCGATCTGTATGGAAAATAATAAAAAGCCAAAATATATCTTTTTGTGATAAAACTGTAAATATACCTAGATATATATAGAGAAATTAGGTACAAGAACTGATACCATCACCATTGTTACTGCTTTTATTCTTATCATAAACTATAAAATTTCCTGGTGGTCTCTCCCATCCTACATAAATATTCTATTCTTTTAAAGTCCTTTTTCACAATAATATACAAAACCAACATAAGTAATTTTAATTTTTATTTTATTTCACGGCATGTATTCTTTTATTTTGCTACCAGTGTTGTAAAAATGAAAACAACCATTTTAAGAGTCTAGTATCATACAACATAGATTAAATAAACTTTGGAGAAACTAACCAAAGAATCTAATTATAATTCTAAACAACTTTTTAAAATCAATTGAAAGGATTGTTCTAGTTGCAAACAACCAACTTGTATGTGAAGTTTTGTAACATAACTACTTGAAAGCTGAATTTATTAAGTTTCTTCTGCAAGTGAAATAATATGAAGGAGAAGTGATTAGAAAATGTCCTTATTGAAGGTGAGAAATAAATTTTAAATAGTCAAAAGGATGAATGTTCAAGAATAGACTTTCAGATTGAAAAATTAGCTTTGATTTTACTTGGTAGTTTTTGAGAAACATCATGCAAGTTGCTTTCATAAGAACTGTGGAAATGAAATAAAAAGTAGAAAATGACAATTCTTTCAACATTGAATGTCAAAAAATAAACTTTTGTTTAAATTAAAACTTAAAGAAAATAAGTTATGTGATGAAATCAGCAATGAAAAACAGTGCCTTTGAATCTATCCATAAACCTATACTGTCTGAACATATAAATAAGTCCACTCTGCAACTATCTGAATCAATGACTCATTAAGAATCTTTTAAGAAGAAATCAATGTATTTTTAACCCCGCCTACATTGAAAATACATAGGCCACTTCAACAGGCACTTAGAATATGTTTCCTACATAGACACCTTTATTTACATATTTTCTAGGTACCGTGTCATTTATTATTTCAATCTTGTCCTCTCTGCCAATTCTTGATGAAGAGAAAAATTCCACAGATCCTGCGTTTGGATTTAGTCTTCTTACATTTTTTTTTTCTCATTTTTGTTAACAGTGATTTTTGAAGAGGGTTAGACTGAAAAAGAGTCATTTGTATTCACAGTTAAGATGAAACAATACTTTGCTTAATCAAATATGTTAAGCATAAATCTTGTGTTTTATACATATAAAAAGAGAAAAATAATGCAGCTATGATAGATATACATGAAGGCTTTTCAATTTTAAAAAAAATTTCTGGAACTCTTTATAAATTCTAGGTTAAAAATTTATTTATATATAAAATAATCTTGGGTAACATTTTTCAATAATTTCTAAACTAGATGATAAAAAAAATCCAAATTCTACTGCTAAAAGTGATTAATATTTATTTACTGATATATAAGGATATGCCATGCACTATAAAATTACTGAAGAAATAATGTTGATTGATGCTTTATTTTTCCTTAAATAGTTAAATTAAGGAAAGGCAGACATGTAAAAGCTTAATTACAAATAATGTGGGTAATTTTATTAAATTTGTACAAGGTTGAGTCATAGCCTAGAAGAACATGATTAATAACAATTATATTTAAATAACATGTTTTTTAATGGGCTTCCCTGGTGTCTCAGTGGTTAAGAATCCACCTGCCAATGCAGGGGACACAGGTTCGAGCCCTGGTCCAGGAAGATCACACATGCCGCGGAGCAACTAAGCCCGTGCGCCACAACTACTGAGCCTGCACTCTAGAGCCCGCGAGCCACAACTACTGAGCCCACGTGCCACAACTACTGAAGCCCGCGCGCCTAGAGCCCATGCTCCGGGACAAGAAAGCCACCACAATGAGAAGCCCGCGCACCGCAAGGAAGAGTAGCCCCCACTCACCGCAACTAGAGAAAGCCTGTGCACAGCAACGAAGACCCAATGCAGCCAAATATAAATAAATAAAAAATAAATAAATAACGTTTTTTTAACTGAATATTGAAAATTAATTAGTAATTCAAGAATTAAATGAAATTTAAGGAAATAAAGAAGGGAGCATAGAATATGTAAAGGCACAGAGGCGTGAAATAGTATGTTTTGAACTACAGATCCTTCACTAGTTCTAATGTCTGAGACAAATATACTACACTGTGTCTATGTTAATTTTTTTATTGTGATAAATTTCACCTTTCATAAAATTCACCATTTTAACCATTTTAAAGTGAACAAATGTAACGAGCTTTGTATGTTCAAATACTGTGCAACCATCATCACTTATTACTGAACATTTCATTAACCCCTAAAAGAAACTCCTACCTGTTAGCAGTCAATCGCAATTCCTCCTTCAGCCCCTGGCAACCAGTTATCTACTTTCTGGCTCTGGTTTTGCTTATTCTGGACATTTCATAGAAATGGAATCATACAATATATGGCCTTTTGTTTCTGGCTTCTTTCACTTAGCATAATGTATTACACATCCATGTGTGTTGTAGCATGTATCAATATTTCCTTCATTTTTTTCCTGAGTAATGTTCCATTGCATGCATATACCACCTTTGTTCATCCATTTATCAGTCGATGGGCATTTGAGGTGCTTCCCCTTTTGTTTGTTGTGCATCATGCTCCTCCCTTAGGTACAGAGACCAGGAGTGCAGATTATTATTCTCAAGTCTGCTACTGATCTAAGGAGCAGAGGATGCGAATAGGGTAAATTAAGATACCACGAAATATACACTTAAAGAGAATCATCTGGTCTTTTTCAACTAAAGAGTCGAATGTATAGACTTAGAATTATTCATAAATTATTTTATTATTCAGTTAATATCTGCAGGATCTATTCTGATGTCTTCTTTTTCACTCATGATGTTGGTAATTTGTGTGTTCAATCAGTTTTCTTGGTAAATATGACTAGGGGTTGATCAAATTTATTAATTCTTTGAAAAATCAACATTGTTTCAATTATTTTCTATTGTTTTCTACTTTTCATTTATTTTGGTGTTTTAAAATCATTATTATTTATTTCTGCTGACTGTGCTTTTAACTTGTTCTTTTTCTAGTTTCTTAAGATGGAAGCTTAGAATACTGATTTAAGACCTTCCCCCCTTTTTTTTTGTTTTAGCATTAAATGCTAAAAACGGCCCTCTAAGCAGTACTTTATCTCACAAATTTGATATATTTTCATTTAGTGAAAAACAATTTTTGATTTTCCTTTGACTTCTTCTTTGACCTATGGGTTGTTTAGAATGTGTTACTTAATTCCCAATAGGGAATTTCTAAATATCTTTCCACTATTGGGGCATTTACAAATATCTTTCCACTATTAATTTCCAGTGTATGAGCCAATGACATAGTTGATATCACTTATATATATTTTTTGAAGTTTGGTTTATGGCCTAGAATGTAGTCATATTTGATGAATGTTCCATGCACTTGAAAAACATATATATTCTCGTGTTATTGGGTATTCTGTAAATATCAGTCGGGAGAACTTAGTTGCTGGTGTCGTTCAGACCTCCCAATATCCATACACGAATTTTCTGCCTCTCATTCTAACAATGCCTGAGAGGAGTGTGAATTCTCTCCTCGTAAGTGTGGCCTCGTCTATCCTTTCAGCATTGTCGGTCCTTGTCCTCCTGTATTTTGAAGATTTATCGTTAGATGCATGTATACTTAGGATGTTTATGTCTTTATGGGAGAATTGACCTGTTTTTCATTTTGCAATGTCCTCTTTTATCAGTGTTAATATTCCTTGTTTTGAAATCTAGTTTATCTGGTATTTAAATAGCCCAGATTTCTTTGGGTTAGCGTTCGCATCATATATCTTTTTTCCATCCTTTCACTTTTGATCAGTGTTTATCTGTATATTTAAAGTGAGTTCCTTATAGCCAGCACATACTTGGGTCTTGCTTTTTTATCCCATCTGACAGTCTCAGTTTTTAATATGTGTTCAGATCATTCACGTTTAATGTTGTTACTGAAATGTTCAGATTGACATCTTCAATCTTGTTAGCTGTTTTCTAACCATTCCATCAGCGGTTTTTGTTTTGTTGGATTTGGTTTACCCTATTCTGCCTCTGCTTCTTGAATTCCTACAATGCTTATGTTAGATCATCTGTTACTCTCCCATATGCTTGCTTGCTTTTTTTTTTTTCACTTCTTTTTCTTTTTGGTGTCAATTAATATAATTGCTACTGATCTATATTCAAGTTCACTGATTCTTTCCTCCTTTATGTTATGTCCTCCAAAGAGTCTGTCTTTATGTCTTTTACGGTTTTCATTTCTAGCATTCCATTTCATTCTTATAGTTTCCATCTCTCTGTTGAAATTACTCAACTGATTTTGTTGTTCAGCTTTTTCCATTTGGGTCTTTATATATTAATTATAATATTTTAAATTTCCTATAATGTAGTGCCAAGATCTGTGTCGTATCTCAGGCTGGTTCTGTTGATTGTGTTCTCTTTTGGAGGTGTGTTGCATTTGCTTGTCTTGTCTTATGCTACATCCTGTTTTCTGAAATCTGGATTTGTTCTGTAAAACAGTAGAGACTAAAATACACCATTTTTTAAAAACATCTTTATTAGAGTATAATTGCTTTACAGTGGTGTGTTAGTTTCTGCCATATAACAAAGTGAATCAGCTATACGTATACATATATCCCCATATCCCCTCCCTCTTGCACCTCCCTCCCACCCTCCCTATCCCACCCCTCTAGGTGGTCACAAAGCACCGAGCTCATCTCCCTGTGCTATGCGGCTGCTTCCCACTAGCTATCTGTTTTATGTTTGGTAGTGTATATATGCCCATGCCACTCTCTCACTTCGTCCCAGCTTACCCTTCCCCCTCCCCGTGTCCTCAAGTCCATTCTCTACACCTGCATCTTTATTCCTGTCTTGTCCCTAGGTTCTTCAAAATCATTTATTTTTTTAGAGACTAAAATACACCATTTTTATTCTTGGAAATGGGCATGCCTTTCTTTCCACAAAGCTCACAATATGGCAGTTCGTGTTAATCTAGTCAACAGTTGAGTTTGGCTCCTGGTTTGTTGTCACTAGGATTACCCCACTGCACTACCATCTGCAGATTCCTTTAGTGATACCTATATTTAGTGTGAGGACTGGTTTACCAGAGGTTTTCTTTCAGTGTCTGCTGCAAACTCACATTTAGGTCTTCCTTTTGCACGGAAGCTCAGAGCCAGTCCCTTATAACTATCACAACAGTATTTCACTTTTCTGTTTACTGAGAGTTTGTCGCCTTAGTGGTGTAGGTTTGGGAGGTGTTATCTCCTGTTCTGATTAAGCCACGGGTTCAGCCTGATAGAGGTAGGCGCATCGTCCTGGGTCCCAAGTATATGGCTTTCACAAGTGCCCCGACTTTTCTCCAGGTGTAGTTCTGATCCCAGCAGGAATCCCTGGCCACCACTACTAGCAAAGAATTTTATTTTGTTCATTTCTCTCAGCTGTGATGAGTTTTCACTGGACCCTAAAAGTGACAGTGTTTCTTACCCTTTCTTTCGTTGATTAAGGCCTTTGTTTCACAGAGGAGTGTTATGGACTAAATTTCTGCATTCCACTGCTTTGAAGTCCTAACCCCCATGGTGACTGTATTTGAAGTTAGAGGCTTTAGAGGTAACTAAGGTTAAAAGACGTCATAAGGGTGGGACCCTAATCGCACAGGACTGGTGTCTTTATAAGAAGATGAGATACCAGAGACCTCTCTCAATCTATGCGTCCTCAGAGGAAAGGCCATGTGAGGACACAGCAAGAAGGTAGCCATCTCCAAGCCAAGGAGAGAAGTCTCATCTCAGAATGAAGCGCACCTTGTTGGCACCTTGATTTTAGACCTCTAGCCTCCAGACCTGTGAGAAAATTTCTGTTGTTTAAGCCTGTAGTGTTCTGCTATGACAGCCTGAGCAACTAATACAGGGAGATAGAGGAAACAGATGAGGTAGAGTTTTGTAACCTACAGTGGCTGCTCCTATCCTGCCCGAGACTTGCACCAGGAGCAAAGCTTCTTTATACTCTTCCCAGCCTCCCCTATGTGTGCCAGGTCTTCAGGGGGTTACAAGCCCCCCTCCTAGTATCTGTGGTCCCCAGGGTCTCCCTGCTGTCTGCCCTCTGCTCTCAGACACAGCACAGATGACAACAATTAGTCAACTATCCCAGCTCCATTCTTTGAACTTGTGTCTGACTCTATCTGCTCAAGTAAAACAAGGGCTCACATTCTCTCTCTCTGTAAGATGCCTCTCTCCCCCCAGATATTGGATGATTTCGTCATCTTGTGATCTCAATTATCTATAAATTCACAACTGGTTATGAGTTTGTATGAGTTTGTAGTTTGTCTGGCCTTTATCCGGTTGGATGGGTTTTCTGGCTCTCTAAATATCTGAGCAGGAAACCAAATGTCACACATTCTCTCTACATTTGTCTTTTTATGTTGCATACTGCGTAATATGCTCAGGTATATATTTAAGATCACGAATTTCCTTTCAGCTATGTCTAAACTGCTATTTAAGAAAATAGATTCTTAGGGGCTTCCCTGGTGGCGCACTGGTTGAGAGTCCGCCTGCCGATGCAGGGGACACGGTTCGTGCCCTGGTCCGGGAAGATCCCACATGCCACGGA
Source organism: Hyperoodon ampullatus (assembly GCF_949752795.1). Lineage (NCBI taxonomy): Eukaryota > Metazoa > Chordata > Mammalia > Artiodactyla > Ziphiidae > Hyperoodon > Hyperoodon ampullatus. The sequence goes on from NC_136933.1 coordinate 33,812,242, forward strand.
GTGGCTGGGCCCGTGAGCCATGGCCGCTGGGGCTGCGTGTCTGGAGCCTGTGCTCCGCAACGGGAGGGGCCACAACAGTGAGAGGCCCGCGTACCACAAAAAAAAAAAAAAAAGAAAATAGATTCTTAAATTTTAATTATTATATTTTTATTTCCTTCAGAATAATTTTAATTATTGAAATCTAATTTTGAATTTTCTCAAATCTTTTTCTTCTTTCTATGGCTTCTAATTGCATTTGTATTTCTCTATCATTTTATGCATACTTAAGTTATTATATGAAATCATGATCCTAATATCTGATACCCATGGGTCTCATTTATCTCGTTTCTGTTGTTTCTCACTCAGATTTCCTTATTGTGTACATTTTTATAATTATGGATTGAGGAATATTGAGTATATATATCCTGTAAAGCTGAACTATCCTTAAATGCCTAGAATAAAACATTTTTGATAATTTAAATACATGGCTGTATTTGTTTTCTCAATATTTCATTTGAAATGTCACTAGTGGTTTTATAACTATCATTTGCTTAGTTTTAGCTTCCATTTTACTCTGTTTAGAACAGCTTAACCATCATAAGATTTATCTTTTTTATTGAAGTATAGTTGATTTAAAATATTATATTAGTTTCAGGTGTATAGCATAGTGATTCGATATTTTTATAGATTATACACCATTTAAAGTTATTACAAAATAATGGCTATATTTCCTTGTGCTATACAATATATCCTTGTTGTTTGTCTATTCTATACATAGTAGTTTGTATCTCTTAATCCCAGACCTTTATCTTGCCCCTCCCATCATAAGATTTGTCTTTTTATGAAAGGTGTTTAATAGACCAATAAAACCTCTGATTCTGCTAACTTTTAAGCATGGATGTTTAAACACTCTTGGAATATCTTTTTAGTTATTAATAGATTCAATTTTTCTGCCTTTTCCTTAGTACCTTATGGTAATTTGCATTTCAAAAAATCTTTTAAATCTAAATTTTAATGTATCTTTGCATATTTGTGTATTATCTAATATAGTTTTTAAAAATTACATCCAGAAATGTAGTTCCTGCCTCTTTCATTAAATGACTTATGCTATTTCTTATTATTTTTTCTTATTTAAAACATTTAAAAAATTAGACTTCACAATGAATTCTTTTAATCTAGACTTTAAAAAAAGCCATGGTATTATTTTTACAAAGGTACCTTTTATTTGTTTTCCGTTTTGTTAATTGTTGGGGGGTTTATCTTTACTAATTCACTTTTGGAGATTTATATGCTACTTGAATGTATGATGATGTTCATGTCAACAGTCATAATTTAATTATTTAAATACATTTTACATTTCACTAATAAAATAACAATACCCATTTGACCTAAGGTAATGAATGTGTACATATGGTACATTGATTTAGAGAGAGATTCTTTTCTCATTTAACCAAAACCTTTATTAAAGTCATATTATACCCAATAAAATGGGAATTACAATGCCTACAAATAGGAATATAGAGTGATCTTGACCTCAGTTCCTATCATCTTACAGGCATTTCGGTTGAGCCCTGTGGGATTCACGGGTCACCAGCATTGAGGTGTTTTGTAGAGGTTTAGTTTATGAGTAAGGAGACCCTTTGGAAGGGTTTTGATAAGTAAACACAGGATAAAAGGCAACAAGTTTCTTATTTTAGATGAAGAAGTGGAAATACTGAGAAAGGGCTAGACACAAGAGTCGCTTTAAATGGAAGACAATATTATGTGCAACTGGTTTCTTTTCCTAAGAAAAATGGTATAGATAACATTTAGTCTGAGATTTCAAACTCAGTGACACAACTCATTATGAACATTTTAAAAGGGAGTTTAATCACTTCCTAATTCATTGCTGCATTTGAATTTCCCTCTTCAAAGGTTAAACTGTACTTGAGATGTGAAGATTAAAAAAAAAGAAAATGGAAACATTTAGACAAAATGTTTTTCATCTCTAGTTTATCCTCTTAGAAAACTTTTTTCCCAGAAAAATTATTAAATACTTACCCTAAGGTTTTTATGTTTATTATCCACTGGCTCAAATGTTCTCAGAATGCGTTTGGAAAATAACACTGCACTAATACTGTGCAAAACCTTTTCTAGGAGTTTATACACAAACTGAACACTAAGAAAATGGTAAAAGTCAATTGTAAAAGCAAGGTGCAAATCTGCTTCCAGGAGTTAATTTTATATTCACATGAGAAGAAAAGTATTTTTGAGCTTCTGTTATTGAGTTTTGATCTATAAAGTAGTATATCTCAAGTATCCTAGGATTGGAGCATAAACTTGCAGTTCAGTCTAATTTTTAAATTACAGTTCACATTTAAATACTGGCTTAGGGGCTATAAAGTGCTTTCTCATATATTATTGCACTCAGATCCTGACAACTCAAGGAAGAAGGTAAACTAGGTGGGACCACCATTGTACATAGGAGGCAGATGAGACTGAAAAAGAATAGACACCGCTCTGATTTTGGTGTACTGACTCTCCTCCATTGCAGAAAAGAGTTAGTATTTAACTGATAGCACTAAAGGAAAAGGAGAGAGAGGCAAATAAAGTAGATAAAAACAAAGTAGATTTAATTTAAAGGTAAAGTTTACACTACCTGAATATATAATATTAAAATACTTTAATGATATTTCCATAGTTATATATTTTAATCCCTTTTGAATTTATTCTATTCCAAATATCAGTTGCAAAATATCTTTCCTAAATTTACCTATAACATGAGTGTCTGAGAATTAAATGTGAGCTGTTGTCAGTGATAAATTTGTTTATACATATTATTATTCATATGAAAAGTAAATACTGAATTAGTTGCTTTTTCCATGTAACAAAGAGACTATATGATTTAGAATAAGCTGCATGTTATTCCAAGGACATTATTTATAACATTATTGAACTAGATATGTTATAAGCATGACCAGATACATTCTTGTATGTAAGACATAAGCAGACTAAAAAGTAACATTATTGAAAGGTAAAAGTAAAAATACACTGAAAGTAATTCCAGCATTCTCCATTCAGTTATCTTCTTCTGGTAGACTTCTGTACTATCTCAAAATGTATGTAATTGACTTGTAAAAATAATCACTCTTCATAAGAATCTATATAAATAGGCTCAAATCGAGGCCAAAAATTTTTTAAGAACACAACTCTTGGATTACAACTTTTTACTACTGACAAAGATTCTCTCCTTGACCAAACTCTAATGAGGCTCCTCTGAATTCTCTTCTCGACCAAGCCTGTGTTTGTCTCTGTATTATCTAATTTTAACAAGAATTCTTCTGAGTCTGTTTAGCCAGAAGCCTCCACCCTCAGCATCTGATCAGCTTCTCCATCCTCCGCCATCTCCCAGGGGATATCTGAGCACCCTTACTTGCCTTCAGCGTGCATCCTGTTAGGTCACTTTAGCCGGAATCTTTCCTCCTTTGCAGTTTTTCATCCACCAACAACTTCCTCCCCACCCCTGCTCCTTCGCTCTAACTTTACACTTTCCTTATAGTTTTCAAATCTGAGCCCAATCTCTCTCCCCTAGAGCAAAACTCCAATGCAACAGTCTCTGTATTAATCACAGTAGTCCTTCTGTATAAAGCCTGCCTTACCATTCTTTAGCAAGCGTCAAAAATAAAATTTTCTTTAACGTTACATTACTGCAAACATACAGATATTGAATTTTTTTAATGAGCAGTTCCTTATATTTGTAGTCTAGGAGATACAATTTTTGAATAAGAGCATGAATATGTAATTCAGGATGTCAAAGGAAGAACCAATGAAGCATCATGTCCTGTAATCTTACAGAAGAGCTATCCAAATGCTGAGGCAAACTCATTAATTGCACAATACACTTATCTCTATTAGTTTTGAGCTATAGGATCCAAAAAGAAAAACTCACTGCCACGGTATACCATTTGCAAAGTAGAATTAATTTTATAGAAGACATGGAACAATGAAACACTTTAACTGACTAAATTAAATCAACATGAAAACCATCAGTATTTACCATATTTTCACGTGTCTCTCATGATCAAAACTGGCTTGTTATGGACATCTTGAAGTTGACAACTTCATAAAAACAACAAAACATATCAAATGCATTATGGTAGTCATTAGTGCTTTTGATAAATCTTTTTCATATCTTTCTCTTCTAAATACATGATGAGATTTTGCTTCTGGCTCCCCTGAGGTTAGTGAGGAATATATGACTCAATCTGGTCAGAGAATTGTGACCATAATTGAAATTTGTCACCTCCAGGCTGGGGCATTTTTTTGCTGGTCTGAGACCCTCTTAAACTCCCTCTTCTCTATGGAAGAGCTGCCAACAACAACTGAAATTTTGGCTGTTCTTTCAGCCCACCATGTCCCTAAGTGAGCAGAACTCCTCTGCTAACCAGAGATAGACATGTAGCTCTTTTACAAGAGTGGCTTAAGACACTTAGATTTTAGAATTATTTATAACCACAGCATAATATACCCTGTCTGCACTGGTATTCGCATCACCTCTGCTTCTATGGCAATTACTTAAGAAAAATAGATAACAAAATGCATGGTGTGGTGGTGCAATAATTAGTTTTAGCCTTTTTACAAAACAGAAAATTTGCTGATTTTGTCATGTATAGAATTGTAATAAAGGGTAATCATCTAGGATATTTTTCAGAGTACAACTTCTAGGCTTCTTAGATACAAATTCAGTTTTAATTATTCGTCTAATTTGTCAAACAACTTTTGGTTGAGTATTCCTTATTTAACAATCCACATATAAATTCATCATGTTTTTGAGAGATTAATTGTACTTAATGGTCTAGCTTGATTTCTGGCTTCCTTGCAGTGTTTTCACCCCCTTTGAAGGAGGGAGTTCTATTACTTTCTTGTGAGCTCAGAATTTGAGATATCTGAGAAATTTTCTTCTATTAAGTTTTGTTCAGATTTTATAGTTAGCCATATTATTGGAATTGGAATTATGTTAATGGAAGTATATTAAAAGTTAAAGGATTATGTATATCTCTATATCTGTATATCTCTATCTCCACTTATACAAATATTTTGTTTAGAAATGAGATCTGTGATTGTATCATGTATACATCAACCAAATGAAAACGTTTTCAAAAGGCAACCTCAAAATTACTTTGTTTATTGACTAAGTTTAAAGATTCAAGGTTACTATCAACCTATATGCAGAATCCAATGTGTGAAGACTCTGGGATAGACATCTTCACTGGAGTCTAAATTTTTCCATTTTAAAACTTGGTGTGGTTGGTGTGTGTAAACCCCAACTTTAGAAAAGGAGAAACTGAGACTCAAAGTCCTATATTGGTTACAAAAGATTCCAACCAAATAAGCACTTGAGCCCTAGTTACCAATCAATTTTTGTGACTAGAAGATCATTACTTCTATTCAAGGAAAAAAAAAAAAAAAAGAAAGGAAAGAGTATAACTGTCACCTGTATATCTACCACCCAAGTGAGCAAAGGTGGGGATTTGGGGACTTGGTTTCCTGTTCGTGCTCCAGAGTTGCCTCCCCGCTGCCTCTGCTCATTACGAGAGCCAGGTCTCAGCAGGCTGTGGCCCTGGTCCTGACTACTGCTGGCTCTTTCTGTTCTATTTCTGACCCACAGTGATTTTTAAAAAAAATAGCTTGGATGGGTTTTAAGCGTTTTAAAAAATCATTTAAACTATCACTATGGCATTTGGGTTTTGGATGGGTAACATAAGGCAGGTCCAACTTCACTGGCAATTTAGTGTTTGGAAAATATATCCACTGTACTAAATGTAACAACTAGAACAGGAATTCATCTTCTTACCCTCAATGTAAGAAAGTTGTTACTTACTAAGTTATCATTAATATCTTGTCTTATCAAACTTTAAAAATGTGGTCAATCTTATTTCATGAAAATGACACATTGTTTTCTGTACTGGTATTTTGACCAGGGTAAGATTAATCAACTTTCATAATGTCCATTTGTATTCCTACTTTGTTCCTACTTATATTTTATTTGAAGGTGATGGCTTTTCTTTATTGGTGTTTAGGGATTCATTTTAAATTATGGTTATAAATCTATATCCTGTTGCATAAATTACAGGTATGTTTTGCCAGTATGTAACCTAAGCGTTAATTCTGGATATGCTGTTTCACTGACAGAAGTGTATGTGTTCACATCTGTCTAGTTTTTCTTTTCTAACCTCTGGATTCCTCATTATGTAAAGCTCTTAAGCATAGTTCCTGGCTCTACATAAGCAATGAAAAATTATTTGCAGTTGTTATTCTCTTTTCTGCTTTCTATGAAATTATCCTGAATTAGAGTTGAGGGCTTCATTCTGATAGCAAGTCTTTCTAAAGGCAGGTTCTCTGTAAACAGAGAAGGGAAGGAGAAATTTCTACACGCATGTATGTTATAATTAATCTAATGAACAATTAGGTCCCCATAATTATTTCTGCTTATTTTAATATGTTGATGGCATGTTTGGAGTTCCTCTGTGTCTCTACTAGGAAGAATGACTGTTGTCTAAAGATGGCTTTAATTTTATAAGATTTGGGTGGAAGATTCTCTATTCTGTATCACTTTTCAATCAAATCTCAGTTTAAAAAAATATCTCAGGTAAATTTCCTCTCATTTTCATTTCCATCAGTGGTATATTTTAGGATGCTCTGGCATTATTATAGATTTATTAATTTTCTTAATTATTATAGATTTATTCTTATTACATCATTTTATTATATTCTGGCATTTCAGAGAAATTTAAGGGAAACGTTTTGTTAGAAATGCTCAATCTGCAATCGTGAACTAGAGTTTTAATTTCTTGTCTCAATAAGCAAAAATCTCACTTTAGAAATTTTTTTTTTAATCATGAGAAGTTGAAAAAGGTATAACCGTGTCTTGATAATAACAACTTTCAAAATATGTGACTCATAAGATAAAGTAAAGCAAAGGTAGGTTGAAAGGACACCGAGAAAATGCAAATAAAAAGAAAAAGTTTTGACAATATTAACTATAACGTGTAAATATATATGTATATATACATATATATAGTATAAATTAGAAACACAAAAAGTCATAGAATGAGTTTAATTCTTTATTGAAGTTCTGTAACATTCACAAAACTTTTTATGTAGTATAATGTCATGATAAACAAAAACCTCTAAGAGATAAAAGAAAATTTTACAAAAAAAATATAGGAGTGAGAAACTTTATCACATAGTACTAATATTTTCTTTTAATCATTTATGATTTAGACAATTAAAATACAAAATGTAGGATATCTGAATAACACTATAGTTACATATCATATTTCCTTTCTGAGAATGCATATTCTTTCAATCATTGATGCAAGATTGACATACAAATAATATTAAAATATTTATGTAACAATTTGTGTTCTAGAAAAAATAGTGATTACCTAATTAGATAAAAAAATCAAAAAAGCAATTGCATAGACATTTACTAAAAAGGAAAATGATGTCAGCAAGATGGGGAAGTAGGAGATCTTAGCCTTTGTTCTTCCACAAAGACAATTAGACAGCTATTCAAGAACATAAATATCCCTAGGAGTCCAATTAAAAACAAGTCACCCCCCTAACAAAGAAAAATTACCTGAACACAAAATAAACAGCAACAAAAACCCTTGGAATTTGCATGAGATTTTAGTAGGATGTCCAAGAACAAATTTAGTATACCTTTATATCATTAATTACCAGATAGAATATATAGCATAATATTCACAAATATACGGCATATGGAACTACTATGAGGTAAATTTGCAAGGGAACTATTGAAGACGTGATGAACATCGTTTAACTTTTCTAAAAGGTATAAGAGACCAGATAAAGAAAGACGCACATGATTAGACGAATGATACTCATCGTTATTTCAAAAAATGCCATGTCGGCTTTCTTGTATTTGTTTCTTCAGAGCCACTTTTTCTTCTTACCTTCAATCAGGGAAGCTGCCTAAGGACCACATCTTTAACCACTGATTTCTGGTTGGGTTTAGACAGTGAGGAGTGCTGGCGAGAGAGTGGCAGGGGAAGGAGAGTCACCACTTATTCCATGGCCCCTTCCAGCATCTTCACCTCAAGTTGGCTGTGAAACCGGCGTGGATATAATTGTGTCACACTCCCAATCCTGTGATCTGCTTATCCCTCTTGTATGTCCTGAGGGTGGTAAAGCCTTACACTGCCACTTCCTAGAACACATCCCTCTATAAATAAGCCTTAATATGTAAAGAGTCTTCAAATCATGTTTTAAACATGCCATCTGCTTCCTGTTGCAATCCTGACTGATTCAAAGGCATTTCTCTACAAATGAATTTGTAACTTTATCGCAATTATAACCTTTTAAAACTTGTTAAAATAAATCTCTAGATGAAAATACGGTATTTCTTTTAAAAATTAGAATTGTATAGACAGACTTGCACTATTACATATTAAACATAAAATATGTAATGATTGAAACAGTGAGGTAATAATTTAAAGATTGCAAAGCTAAAGGGCACAGAATAGGAAGTCCAGAAAAGAGCCCGTGTGTGTGTGTGTACATGGGGTGGGAGGAGAAAGAAAGAGAAAAAGAGAGGAGAGATGTATTATCATGTTGTATAATAATATAATTACTTGTAGACTTTTCTTATAATCGATATTCCAAGAGAAATCTTTAATTTGAATGGCTGACTGCTGCTCAACTAGTGGTGAAATACAAACAAGAAAATAGAGAAGCAAATTACAGTGTATAGCATCATTATATTTGAAATCAAGAAAAATCCAAAGTCTGAGCCTTGGGCATTCACACCTTAAGGGGATGGGGAGATGAAAAGAAATGTGCAAAGGAACCTGAGGAGGAGAGAAAAACACATTTGGTATCAGAAATAGTGTAAGTATCCAACAATGGTAATTGTATAAATAATTCTTGATGCATTCAGTTATTTTAAATAGATGATAAAAATCAGATTTAGAAAACAATGACAGGGAAAATACTCATAATATATAATTTTTAAGTGCATAAAACAGGTGACATAATACCTTAATTATGCACTGATTTTTATCAATCTCTTTCTGTATGTTTTAACATAAATAAATATATATGTATTATGTATAAATGTTATAAGTTGGATTTAATAGATTAGTATATGATATTTATGATTATGCTCTTCTTTAATTCCAGAGTTGTTTACAATAAACATCTACTGTTATTATAATTGCAAAAAATATAGCAAAATATAGAATTCTAAAATAAGTATGAAACTGATTGAATAAAAATCAGTTTTTGTTCAGAAAAAGCTGCCTAGAACTATCTAGACCATAGCAAGACACCAGAAGCCTAAAATAACAAATATTTTGATGCCATCTCCCACTTAACCAGGTAAATGAAAAATCATAGGCATTGTATTATTGATGTTTTACAGTGAAATTAATTTTGAATTTTCTTTGTAATTAGATTAGTTATCTTAAAGAGGAGGTTTCTCTCTTAGTACCTACGTATTACAAATATACTGTGAGCAACTGATCCTTCAAGACAAGTGTACAACAAATATTTAAGAAAAAATTTATTGAACTAAAACAATTTTTAGGAACCCTGTGAAATGTGCACCTTGATTAATTTTCATAATGTGATCACAAATGTGTAACCGTAATCTAATTTCAGAAATACAGCTTTCCCGCCACCACAGAGACTGCCCCTTCTGCCTTGTCCTAGACACAGATGCCCCTAGACATAAACACCGTGCTGACTTCTATCGTCATCAATTAGGGTTCTGTTCTCCTCCTGTTTTGAACTTTATGAAGTGGACTCATAGAATATGTGCTTTTTTGTGTCACGTTTATTTCACTCAACATTTGTTGGAAAATTTCCGATTTGTTGTAAAAGTAGTTTGTTAATTTGCATTGCTGGGTAGTATTCCCCTGTATGAGTATACGGACGTTTGTCTATCCATTCTTTTGTAGATGAATATTTAGGTTGTTTCTATCTAGTGTATGGCTTTTATCAATTGTGCTGCTATGAATCTCCTTTGACATGTCTTTTGGTAAAGTTATGCACACGTTTTTGTCAAGTATATGCCGTGAAGTGGAATTGTTGGGCTGTCCGTGTATTTTCAGCATTAGTGGATCATGTCAAATGGTTTCCTAAAATACTTCTATGAAATTATGCTCTCATCAGGAATGTATGAGAGTGTTTTAGTTGCTGTTAATAGCACCATATGCTATTGTCTCTTAATTTTAGCCCTTCTGGTGAGTGCATAGCGGTGTCCTACTGTGTTTTAATTGGCATTTATCTGATAATGAAAGTGGTTAAGCAAATTTTCATTTTTTTAACAACTTTTACATCATCTTTCATGAAGTATCTTTTCAAGGCTCTGAGCCATTTAGCCACTGGATTTTCTTTCGTTTACTTACTGATTCAAAGGTATCTTGTGGACCTGAGGTCTCTGGGAGGTATATAAGTTTTTTGTTTTTGTTTTTTTCCCAAAAGGTGGTTTGCTTGTTTGCTGTCTAGATCATATCTTTTGAGGTACAGGTTTCTCCATTTTAATAAAGTCCAAATCATCATTTTTAAATAAACGGTGCTTTTGGGTTTCCTTTTAACAATCTTTCCCTGCCCTATGATCATATAAATATTCTTCCATATTTTCTTCTTGGAGCTTTATTAACTTTCACATTTAAATATATAATGCTTATATCTATAATCTGTTTGATGTTAGCTTTTGTTTATTATATGAGATAGAGATCAAGATGCATATTTTTCCATATAGATAGTCAATTAATTCAGCCATTTATATTTTTTATTTTTAAGTTGATTTACAATATTATATTAGTTTCGGGTGTATAACATAGTAATTCAACATTTAAAGTTATTACAAGATAATGGCTATATTTCCCAGAGCTGTACAATCTATCCGTGTTGCTTATCTATTTTATATATAGTTTGTATCTCTTAATCCCATACCCCTATCTTGCCCCCCACCCCCTTCCCTCTCCCCACTTGGTAACCACTAGTTTGCTCTCTATATCCGTGAGACTGTTTCTGTTTTGTTATATACATTCATTTGTTTTTTATTTTTAGATTCCACATATAGGTGATAACATAGATATTTGTTTTTCTCTGACTTGTTTCACTAAGCATAATACTCTCTCGTTCCATCCACATTGTCGCAAATGGCAGAATTTCGTTTTTTTTATCAGGCAATTTTGAAAGTATTCATTTTGTACACATATGCAGATGTATATTGCATAGATCTCTATCAATCTATCTATACGTGTGTGTATATTTATATGCATCTTTATGTTTGTGTATATGTATATACATGCATGTGTATTATATATATATATATATATATATGGCTTGTTACTTATTGATTATGGGTAAGAGGATATTTTTCTCCTTATTGTCATGGAATGCACGTTTCTTTACATGCAAAATACTTATTACTGATTAGTAAATTAAGTTATTATGAGAGTAGAATATATACAGCTCTGTTACCTTTCACAGGTTTTGAATATCTTGAATATTGTAATCTTTGCAATCACCATGTAAAATTGACAGGGCAGGCTTATTGAAAACACTGAGGAGATGACTTTACCACATTAGAAGTCCTGTGACATCTAAGATCACACAGGAGAAAGAAAAGGGATTAACTTGTTCATCATACTCTGGTTCCACTGCTTTCAACCTCACTAGTTTTAAAATGAAATGCTAAATTACTAGTTCCATAATAATAATGAGCAAACTTAGCAATTCAATAAGGCTAGCAGATACAGTGAAGTGAATATAAGCACACATGGTGCCACCATAGTTTTCAAAGGTGTTAATGAATGACAGACTGTTGTTGTCTTTATAGTGTTTGACCTTGAATAGTAGACAGAGACAAGTCAAGGCATGCATTAATTATTCTGGCAATAGAACGAAAGTTAATATTAGGATTTGGGTCTTAATTGTTGAACTTAACCTCTAATGTCTTTGCAAGCTAAGGAAGTGTAAATAATGTTCTACTAAAAACATAAGCCTCAAAACTGGAGAATCAGGTAAGATATTGTAACATTACTCTTACATAGAAAATGAGGAGAAAAGGAAAATAAGCATACTTAAAACATTTATTCAGGACTACTAAATAAAAACATAACATTAACAGTAATTAATCTTAAAATATTAGCCCTGAATTATCACTAACCTTGTCAAATATTATAAACTGTCTATGGCTTTTCTATTAATTTTTAAATTCTCCAAAATTTATTTTTGGAAATGCATTTATTCACCAACTAGCAAAGCAATTGCTTATATAGTCATCACAATGTAATTAGAGAGCAGATCAATGAGAAAGGCTTTTTGAAATTGTAATTATTTGAATTTTGGATCATAAAAATGTATTTTGTACATTTGTAGAGTCTTCAAATGATAGTCTTCAAAATGATACAAATATAACAAGGTCAAAATAAGACTGAATATTTTATACATAAACTCTTAATTGCTTTTGACTACAGTTTAATCTTATTTCAGGCTTAATTGCATTTTGATCAGAATGCACATTTCAAATCCATCTTGAATTCTTTCTTGGACTTGAATCACTCCTGCATGAATTCTTTCTCTTTCTTTCTTTACAATAGACTACGTTTTAGTTTAAAAAGTAGCTATTAATGTGAACACACCTACTAAATTTGAAATATGACTTTCTTGACAGTACCAGAAAATAATTGACTTCATACATGAATTTTGGACCTTATTTTATCATCTTCCTCAGTGCCTTATGAGCTTACTCAACCAGGCCGTGACCCAATTTTCTTTATAAAATGGAGAGAAAAGTAATACTGATACATCAATTGTTTTGTTATAAGTTTGGTAAAGAAAAGGGCTTTGACAGTAGTTTGGCATGAAATAAAATTTGGATCCCATCAAACAAATGTAATTATTTTTAGCACGCTTTCTTTTATTAGGCGAGATAGCTAGTATTCTTTGTAATGCTTTCCAGTCATTCTAGGAAACCAAAAGATGGTTCGATTATAAAAGATATCAAAAGAGTTTTATTATTCTGAATCAGGAGTTTGGATTTGGGAAAGCACAATGAAGAGTTTTTAGAGGGTAAAAGATATATACTTCCTATTTCATAAAAATAAATTAAAACTAGGTTCAGTGACTATTGATTTGTTTCATATTCTTATTTAGAAATGGAAAGATATTCTAAGATTATATTTTAATTAACTCACTTTAACATTTATCAAAACTTTAAAGTCAACAAAATGATGTGAATATACAATTTTCACTCACACTTTAATTTTTTAATTGTATCATTATAAAAATTTTACAAACATAAACGCTTTCAAAACCTTTATTACAATTACATATAGCTAACCATATTTATATCATTTTAAAATCTTAAACATAAAATAATTACAGCATACTTGACTCATGAAATCAGTATAACTTAGAAAGTGTTCATAAGTAATTTAACCTTATTCTTGTCATAATAAAGTATTGTGATCACATTATTTTTATATAGCAAATCCAGGGAAGAAAAATATTGTCTTTGAATCAACATTGTTAACTTACTTTAAATTGCCTAATTGAATACTATCTCGAATAATACATGAAATATTGTTTTAATATAATTTATAAACCTTTAAATTAATAACCAGATGTTAAGGACTCTTTGAATCCTGCCAAATCTGAGTGCCCTGATCCTCTTCTTATTTTGAAACCTAGGAACCAAGGCAATAACTGAAAAAAAAAAATCACGATAATTCTTTTTTCTCCTTTGAATTAAAGCTTTTAGAAGAAATTTAAAGAGAAGGAAACACACATAAAGAATATAGATTTAATACTTTCTCTTTACTTTTAGCAAGGGTGTGACAACTCAATTTTCACTAACCCTTTCGTTTACAACACTGATGAGTATCCATGTCAAAAAGATGTCTTTGTTTTTCTCCTTAAAGGTTCATTAACTTCTAAAACACTTCCATGGCTTTGCCAACTAGCTGTTTTCAGTAAAATATTTGTATTTTACTGTAAAATATTTGTATTTTACTGTAAAATATTTGTATTTTATTGTATCTGGCTCCACCAAAACAATGGACAGACAGGTAGAGTTAAGAGAGATGTGAAGCATAGGTTCCAAGGACAAGTCTGAATTTTCAATATAATTTTCCCTTTCAGTCCTAGGATTTGAGAAATTCTTACCAATGGCACAGAGATCTGAATGTGACCCAGATTTAAGGTCCACATTTTAGTAAATAGCTCCTTCAAATGGAGATTGCCATCTTAAGGAATCTTGGTTTTATTTACTGCAAGGGCAAACAAAATAAGACCAACTCTGATAGTCGCAATGAAATAATCAGAACCCAGGCAACTTAACTTAAGGTTATAGGAATGGTGGCCTTCCCTTTCAACTAGTAGAGATCCAAGAGGTCTCAGATGTATGCACCATTTATTACTGAGTCAAAGGCTCTGGCCCATGACAACAAGGGTTTCAGACAAATATTAGTGGAAACACTAGTTTTGCTGAAGCCCAAAAGTCAAAGAACACCAGAAATATTCTTGTAGTCAAACAAAAAAGGAATTTATTAACTTGCCATAGAAAACAAGAATTCACCAAAGGAATGATGGGGTGTCTCCGTAAGTGGGGGTTATGAAGTGATTGTTATATGCTTATGACTTATCATTGGTGGTTTTTAGTAGAATTCAAAGAAAAGGAAGTCTGTCCTGTATTGAGACATGTTGGGAACTGTAGCAATTAGGAGATTGGATATATTAATAATTTTTATCAAGAAGTAGAAAGAACAGTGCGTGGCCAGGGTTGTTGCCTGAAATGAAAGTGTAGTCATACATGTTAGCTGGAAGGAGGCATATGTTTGATTATTTATATGATGGCACAGTGTCCTTGGTTCTGTGTTCAAACGTGATTTAGGAGTCATCTTGCTTTTTTCTTGTTCTACTGTGGTCAAAATTTATCTGTCTAATTACTTTTTATATTCTTTAGAAACTCTTTATGATCCAGAGGAAACATCATGGCCTAGTGACTGTTTGCCATAGGCCAGCTGTTGGCTGTCAGGGATGTTGTTGGTGTTATTGTTGCTTTTTTTCCCTTTTCAGTATTGTTATTCTCAAACTATGAATATGTTTTGTGAGATAATATAAATTATTAAATATGTTAGTTTAAATGATAACTGGGTTTATTCACGGAGAAAAAGAAGATGCAAGTGTAAGATGGATAAGGAGAGGATAAAATCCTATAATTTTGAAATTGAAATTATCCATAGAAACTCGCAATATATTTTAATTTTTTTAAATGCATATTTCGTAGTTCAAGCCATTGAATAGTAGAAACATGGGTCAAGCCAGCATTAATGAGCACATTTAGAAACCAGATTATGATCTCTATATACCATTTTCTAATTAAAGAAACCAAGGATCTTCTGAGATATAGCTGACTCTACACTGGGGCAGAAAATAGGTAAGATAAACATTGAATTTCCTGTCATATCACATATCAAAGAAGGTATCAACTACAATTGAAGATGTGTCCAAAAAAAACTGCTCATTTTCCATCTTGACTTCTGACCAAAGAAAGAACAAGTTGAGCCTCAGACTTCAGGTCTTTGAAACGTAACCCTCTCCCAAAAGTTAAATCAACAAAATTGGCTGTATTAATTATTTTCACTTTCATCTTCCACTGAAAAACAGCATACTTAATATTCAACCAGTCAGTCAATATGTTTTTGTATGCTTTGATCTTGGTTTCTTTATTATCAGAATGGATTGAGGGATTTTATTGCTAGAGAGTTACATTTCACTGGGGCAGTTATTCCAAAGCCTCACCTTTTAACCCCAAATCTTTATTTTTCATTGTAGTCAAGAAAAATACAAGAAAATAAGAGAATTAAAACTAAAATTTGGCCAAGTTCCCAGGGGGTCTGGAACTCCTATGGCCTGAACCTGTTGACATAATCTCTTGGTTTGTGAGTTAATAACAGCCTGCACCATGAATATGGAGATTTCACTCCTCATCTTAGACTGCCCTAATGCAAAATAATACAGCTAAGTAAACTCAGATGTTGCATATAGTTTTATGATCACTAGTTACAAAAGCACCTCCAAGACACTCAAAATATCTACCTAAGCAGACCCTACATGACCTGAAATCGGAAAACTTAAGTCTCCTGATAGAAACATCCTGTGATGCACCTGCATCTCAATGGAAAAGACCTTGTCAGTAACTGTTAACTATCACAGTACAACTGTAGGATATTGATGCTTGGATTCATGTTTCCTAGATCAAAAAGTGTTTGCTCTCCTCTACAAAGCACTGACCTTCCATTTCTTCATGAAACTTTAAGATGAGGATTCTTGGGAATTATCCAGAAGCATATGAACTTTAGAAGAAAAAAACCTAACCTAGGATGCTTTTACCAAGCAGATGTTGACATGATATACACAAATTCCACCCAAGATGATGGAACTAGATTGTTTTCCTGACATATCTTATTCTTTTTTCCCCCTTTTTGGTTTACTACTAATCCTACCTATTATAGGCACTCCTCAGCAATCTTCTAAAATTTTTTGTTGTTATTGTTTTGCTTTTAGTGTGCTTTCACCTCTTTTTACTTCTTTACTTTTAATCCCCTACGGTGTTCTTCTGTCATCAAAGGAAACATAAGACTCATGTATTTTTCTATGACCACAGACACTAGTCTGAATTTAAACAATTACTAAATTTGTCATCCCAATTTGATGACCTCTGACAAAATTTAGTTCTGCTAGTCTTTAGACGGTGGATTTTCTCCCATAGGCTCCCCCTAAAATTTTTATTTTCCTCAAATTATTAATGCAACCCTTTACTACTGTAAAAATTTTATTTTGACTACGAGTCAAAAATATTTCTGCAAAAATTATTCCAGCAGAAGCAGACTCACCAAAAATGGGGGCCCAAACTGGGTAATCTGTTCTGTCATATGCACTTTGTTTACTCCAGAATTTTTTTTTCCCAATACTTAAGTCCATTCAGAAAGTCTACCTGAAGTAAGGGAACAATGTTTAACTCATTCCCGTTATGGGAAATGATAGTTATACTCCTAACACTATCTGTGACCCACCAACCCACTGAGGTCCTACTTCTTTGATAAACAATATTTCTGTATAAAGTAGTTAAAATTCATTTGTCTGGGTGCTTTCATCAACAATTTAGCTAGATAGATAGGTAGACAGATAGATGATAGTTATATAGATAATCTTTAAGTCATTTGAAATATTCATGACTAGATGAAACGGAAAGCCCACCTGTCTCTCTAGAACAGACCCAAATGAACTGTGGGATGTGTCCATTTTTCTGACTTGGCTTTTATGCCCTTGGTTTATAGCCTAATATGAATAGCAATAATAATTTTATTGAGGTAATTACCTGTAATGCTTCATACATTTTTTTCAAGAGTTTTAAATGTTATTTGTCAAGAACTGTGAAGAATCTTAGATTTTACCCTACCTGTATGTAAGCTAACAAGTTAGCTTGACACAGTTTTGCGGGTACTAGCAGAAGACATGAAACTCCTGAGTCAGAGAAAAAGGACTTTATACTCAGGGTATAGCACACAACACAAGTTTTCTGTTCACATTCCTTCCTTTTGCACTCATGTTACAGAAGCAGATCCACATGGATGGATCTGTGTATCTGTGTATACACCATAGGTTTGCATCACAGCTGAGAATCTTTCTGTTGAGGAAACATCAAACCTTTTTGAGAGGCTGTTAAGCAAACCTTCACAAACTCCACCCCAGAAGGAAACATTATCTTAAATATAGTGGATAGCACTTCGCTATGGAGGGAGACACTGTCTTTCATGGCAGTTTGCTATATAAATATTTTTCACTTATTTACATATTTTAAATAAAAAATATATATATATTTAAGGTGCACAACAGGGTGATTTGATATACATGTACATAGCAAAATGATTACTACAGTCCAACTAATTAACATATTTTCTCTTCTGTAGTTAGCAGTTTTTGTGTGTGATTAGTTCACCTGAAATCTACTCTCTTAGCACATTTCCAGTGTTCAGTACACTATTATTAAGTGTAGTCATCAGGTTCGTACATTAGACCTCTAGACCTATTCCTCTTATACAACTGCAACTTTGTTTCCTTTGACCAACACCTCCCTGTTTCCCCCATTCCATCAAACCCTGGTAATCACTCTTCTACTTTCTGTTTCCATGACATTGAATTTTTTTTTAGATTCCACATATAAGTGAGATCGTACAGTATTTTTCTTTCTTTCCTTAGAGTAATGTCCTCAAGGTCCATCTTAGCATAACGGACTTATTTCACTTAGCATAATGCCCTCAAGGTCCATCTACGTTGTTGAAAAAAGCAGGGTTTCCTTCTTCTTTATGAATGAATAGTATTCCATTGTACCTATCCAGCACATCTTCTTTATTTATCCATTGACAGTCACTTGGAGTGTTTCCATATTTGGGCTGTTGTCGATAATGCTGCAATGAACATGGGAGTGCAAATATCTCTTTGAGATCCTAATTTCATTTCCTTTGGAAATATACCCAGAATGGATGTTGCTGGATCATATGGCAGTTCTATTTTTATTTTTTGAGGCACCTCTATACTGTTTCCCATTGCTGCACCAATTTACATTCCCAACATTACACGGATACTTTTTTTCCACATCCTTGCCAATATTTGTTATCTCTTGTCTTTTTGATAACAGTCATCCTAACAGGTGTCAGATGGTATCACACTGTGATTTAGATTTGTATTACCATGATGATTAGTGATGTCGAGCACCTTTTCATGTGCCTATTGGCCATTTGTATGTTCTCTTTGGGAAAAAAAAAGTCTATTCTATAGAGAAAAATGACTCTCTATACTTTAGTGCAGTCATTATCCCATCAGCATATTCAGCAGATAATCCTGCAAGAAAAGAAACAACAAGGTATAAATCTAATCCAAATGCAGACTGTTCCCTTAACATCTGTGAACCACAAAATTTGAGAAACATTGCAGATTAGAATCCTACAGAGTAATGTCCTCTGCCCTTGCCTTATGCATTCTTGGGTAAAGTAGGAAGAAAGGGACAGGGGACAAAATGTCTAAGACTGAACAGATGGCAGCTGGCAACTAACAACTGGGCCATAATGTTTCATCCTGAACAGAAAAAAATTTCCAGAGAACATTAACAATAATCAGACAGGGTCACTACTTTACCATGGAACAACAATATGGAAAAAAAAATCACTCTGTAATTACATCTGAACAGAGTCCCTATGCAATCACAATAATAATCTAGTATTTCCCTCTTCCAGCTCATATGACTTAGAATGTTTCATTAACAATGATAACCTAGCCCAAGTGATATTTCTCCATTTCTTAATAAGATGTGTTAAGACAACCAATCACTAAACTATGTATTAAGACACCAATCACTGAATTGCCATAGTCAAACAACATCTAATCATTTCTCTTGGATCCCCTCCAAAGATTTTAAGAAACACCCTAGCTATATAAAAACATCTCCCAACGCTCTCTTGCTGAGATTCTCCATGGTTCTTCTAGCCTCTTCTCTCTTCCTCCAGCAAGTTAATAACTTTGCATTTAGTTGTGTTCCTGGTGAAACGTGTCTAGTGGGCTTCCAAATGACAACATATCAGCAACATTCTGATAACTAAACTGGGTTAAAATTTACTTTATATAATGTAGCATTTTAACATTTTCTTCTCTCAGTTTTATCCCTGTGGATAGCATGTAATTTTACTGGCTTATTTAAGGCATCTGAAATAGTTCCATTCTGTGTGATTATGCCATCAACTTAATATATAGTTGGATTCTTTAATTTCATTTGCTTTTAATTTGTAGGCATTGCTTTTGTAAAAAAAAGTCTAATGTGTTATAATTTTGTGAAATATTATTATGGATTTCAAAGCAAGTCTAAAACAAATATATTCAGAAATATATCTCATATCTCCATCTAGTTACCCCCTTTACCCGTATGTAAGAATGGTAGCATCTGTGTACACTTTTCTCCATTTTATGTTTTTTAGTTATAGGCTGGTCATCATTCCAGAGATGTCTGCATTACTCTTTAGAACCTTATAGCACTCTACTTTGCTTACTATGTAAAGCCATGTGACATTTTGCTAGATATTTTCAACTTTTCCTCCATAGAAATTCTAATATTTTAATGGGAGTTTTACTGCTTCACACAAGAGTTACACCATTGTACTCAATACTGCAGAAGAGTATCTGCTTCCTCATACCCTCACCAGCAGAGGGCAATGTCAAACTTTTGGACTGTTGACTATGTGATAGGTAAGAATTGGTTCTTAATGGAGTTTTAATTTTCCTTTCTCTCATTATGATTGTAGTTGTCATTTTGATAGGTATAAGTTTCATTTTCATTTATTTTTCTGTAATGGGTCTGTTCATCTTCCTTATTTTCTTTTAGATTTTATTCTTTTTCTCTATTCTTTGGCACTATCTTTACATTCAGGACATTAATCCTTATTTCTGTGCTATAAGTTACTTATATTAATAATATATTGGTATTACACATCTTTTGTAAAATTTTATTTTACTGTAACATATTTTTAAGCTTGAAGTATTTTATTGATTGCCCTATTTTACTTCTCCACAACAAAATCTGTGCATAAATTATATTACATTTTATAATGAATTAGAAAATAATAAAACTTTTGCTTTTTGGAAATGCAGCTCACAGTGAGATGGTAAAGGGAATAATTAATTGTGACTTAACCAAAAAATAAAAATAAAAAAGACTTCTGTGACACAAATAGTTCCAACTACCACTTTGTTTCACATTTACATTTCTAGGAAAGTTATCATAATAAGATTCAAAATGTCTCTGTATTCTACGCAATGAGTAAAGGATGCTTGTGAAATGAGAAAGAGAAAGGAGAACCACTCTGATCCTCTGCCCATGTGTACCTTCTAAAGCAGACAAACTTCAGAAAATAGTAAATATGGAAGTTTAAGGTCATAGAAATAATTCCTCAAAACTATTTATGTCTCCACCCCTTTTGGAAAGTCTCCATGACTTGCCAGATTATACATACTCCCCTGGGCAGACTGCTAGCCTGGTTGGTTAACTGACAAGAGATGAGTTCTTTGGAAGTATCTGAAAGGCTAAATGTCCCTGGGCATCAGAGAGGGGCACAGGCAAGTAACAGAGCAGAGAGCACAAAGAGTGAAGGGCCAGGCTGCTGGAGGTGGCCCATTGATGTTCAGTTGTGCTCTCCAGCTGACCAGTCAGATTGCTGCCGCACTTCTTGGGATCAGTCCCTTATGAATACCAACAGTTATAATTTCCAGGTCACTCAGGGTAACTTCCAATCGTAATGAAAAATTCAACAGAAAATGAAGAAGACCCAACTCAGTGTTAACCAAAACGCTTCAAAGGAAAATCAGTTACAATATTGTAAAAATCTTTATAAATTCAGAGCAAATGAAGTTCCAATATCTGGGTTTAGAAAAGACTAAAATTCCTACTGATGGGCTGTTTTCTTTTGTACACACTTACCAACGTCTACATGATCTTAGTTGTACAGGGAACTTTTATCTTTTGCAGCTGAGGTCTAATAGCTAATTGGGGGTCTGCTGGCTAAATGGCAGTTTAAAAAATTCAGTAAAAGAAGTAAATCTTTAGACAAAAAGTAAAAGAACAAACAAAAATATCCCCCCAATTCATCTTATAATTTCTTATATTGCAAAACTATTAAATATGAATTGATTTCCATTTTATTGCTACTAAAAATGTGACTATATTTGTGTTCATTAAGTTTCTGGGAAATTACTTCTATTTAACCTTTTATATATAATGAATGAAATGAATCTTTTTTCTTGTCTGATGAAGACTATGTGTTTTAAATATCAAATAATGTTTCTGAAAGGCCTGCTGGAAACATTCCTGCCTTGATATTTGTGGTGTATGAAGGCATAAAAATGTCTTCTTTGAGAATTCATGTTCCCAACGAATCCCAACGAATCTAAAGCCTTATTTCACACAACCATATACCAAATATTATAATTTAAAGTAGTATTAGAATAATATTGCTCCTAAGCAAGTAGCAGAAGCTAAAGAAAATAACCTTTGACATAATTCAACTTCAATACAGATTTCAACGCTATTACAAAAATTCTAAGTAACACATGTTCACAGAAAGGAAATAAAAACAAATTGCACAAGAAATTAAGACACCATGAGTGAGAACCAAGGAAACTCCAGACCAAAGATTACTATTACAGACAAGTAATGACTTCACATATGAAAATTATCAGACACTAAAATATGGTAATACTTAGATACTAATATTATCAGATTATAAAATATTTACATTTAATATGAAAACACATGAAAGGATCCTTGAAAAACATGGGTAAGAAAAATGAGCTGATCTAACATATAAATAACTTGAATTTTAAAATAAGGTATTAGAGGGAATAGATCCAGGAATACCACTTATTCAAGTTGATGATAAAAGAGAAAGAGAAGGAAATATATTACTTACCAAGGCAAAACATGGTAAAACTGCTAAACCAAAGCTGGAGAGAAATTCTTAAAAGCAGTTGGAGGTGAAAGGAGATTGCCTACAAAGGAATTTCAATTAATTTAAGAGCTGAATTTTCAAGGGCAAGAAGGGAAGTGAAGGAAATTGTTACATCTTTAATGTGCTGAAAGAAAACACATTTCAACCTAGAATGTTGTAATCAGTGAAACCATCTTTCAAGAGCAAGAACAGAACAAGGACAGAACAAACACAGACTGAGGACATCATCTGACAAACAAAAGCCTATTTTCCCCTTGAAACAGCCAATAAAAATAAACAAGAACAATTGCTTATAAAACAAGGTGAAACTGGATTGAGAAACAATAATAAACCCAAGATTAGACAGACTGGAAAAGGAAACATAGAAAGCACAGATGAGATATTAGAAACAAATTAAAATGCTGAATGCAAGAGACTTGCCTAAAACAAAACATTTAAAATTAATTCTAAATAATATTACACTAGGTACATATTAAATTGATGCTGATACATAATTATTAATAGCAGACAAAATAGCAAAGCAAAAGTGTTAGCATTATATGGAACATTAGCATAGGACAAAAAAAATCCAAAAATCCAGGATGATATATGATTTTTGAGTTGTTGATATCATACAGAAAATGATTCTATAACAAACACATATCTAGAGAAATCACATCCATTTGAAATACAAAACATACTTCTAGTTCATGGATCAAAATAAAATTCTAGTTCAAATAAAAAGAGTTGGAATTAAATAATAAGGAATGCGCTAACCATCAAATCTTATAGAAGGCTTACCTGAATGTCAGTTTTGTTTTGTTTTTTTTTAAAGGACAATACCTAGTGATAGTAAGGCTCTAGAACAACTTGACAAAATATGTAGTAAAAAAAAGCCAGGCACAGAAGAACTTATGTAATTCCTTGAAGATTAGGATTGAAATACAGATGTAAACTGTTTACACTTTTATCTTTTTTTCAGTTTTAGGCAGTTTAACTAAAAAAAATTTCAAAGGGTGAAACAAAATTATAATTACTTGTAAATGGAATTCTTGTGTATATATAGCATATGCAAGGAATTTACAGATAAAATAATTGAGTTAATAAGAGAGTTTAGCATGCATTGATTAAACAAAAAAGTGTCAACAATCGTTTTCTTATTTTCTAATATTTCCAAAGTATGTTTCCATAACTTGTCAACATCAACATTCTTTACAACAGAAATAAAAATAGAAATGTCTAATAGTAATGTCTAATAGTAAATGTAGCAAAGTAAATGTAGTAAAAGCCTTTAGGGACAAAATTATAAAACTTTATTGAACAATATGGAAGAGGTGTACCATTAAGTATCACAAAGATGACAACTTTTGCCACTTGAATCAAAATATGAAGTGAATAACTGTAATATAGCATACTTATACAATGAAATAGTATACAGCAGTAAAAGTGAAAGAACTATAGATGATTGCATGAAAAAATGTCAAGTAGCAAAAATATAATTTTGAAGAATAAAAGCAAGCTGCATAATGATGCATATTGAAACTATTTTTGTAAGGTAAAAAAAACAGGCAACATTTTAAAAATAAACATATTGATTGCTAATATAGATCTTTATTACTTAGCTTATTTTTAACTGCCCTCAATAACCAAAAGCCAAAATTTCAGAACTGAATTCTTTCTCATGAAACTGTCTGAAGTATGTGTTCGTCTTGGATGGATTGCTTTATTTTGCATGGTGACTCCTTCCATTTTGTGACTCCATCTTCCCCTACAGTCACATATTTCTTTACATCCATCTGGTCGATAGGGAAAGATAGCATGGAAAGACACACCCATTTCTTAAATGCAGTGGCCCAGAAATGACACGTATCACTTCCAATCATATTCCATTTAAGCAGGAAGAGTCACATTGTCCCACCACATACAGGGAGCTGGGGATATAGTCTGTGAACAAGCAGCTGCTTCCTCAACATAGCTTTATGCTAAGCAAGGGAACAGACATCTCTTGTGTATGTTAATCAACTTTGTTACAAGACACAAATGAAAAATTAAAAAGGAAAGCATAGGAATGAATAATTTAAATGTAAACAACAGTTGTTGAGACAAGGTTGAGAATGCAGTCATAGAGGGTACAGTGAGCTTTTCAAAGATACAGAGTATATTATAATTTATACATTTGGGGTAAGTACATAAATGTCTATAATATTATTTAAAATATGCGTACTTTCTAAAAATATTGTATATATATGATTATATGAGTGAAAAAAGACAAAAGATAGGATAGAAGCAAACATAATGATAATTATAATAATAAATAGCATTTATTCAGTACTTACTATAAACTAGGAATTATTTGAAGCCCTTTGAATGTTAGCTTTATAGATCATCATAACAAATGTATAATACTAACACTCGAATCCCACCATATTAAAGAAAAACTCATTCAGAAGGACAATAACTGGCCAGAGTCACAAGCTTGAATAAGCTAAGCCTTTCAAAGCTAGTAACTAGCAAAGAGATACATCATTAACTATTACAAAGATGACAATTTTTCCAGAAGTGCGTTAATGAGCAAACCGCCCCTTTTCCGGACTAAAGGCTCTTTCCACCAGTGTTCTGAAGCTCATCCCTATTTTCGCTTCACTTTTCACTTCTCTGATAACTTGCCTTGTACCTGCTCCTCTACAGGATTTATTGCTTCTTATTCATCACTTCACTATGTCATACGGAATCCTTTACTTTGAACAAATACAAGTTTTTTGTTTTTTGTTTTAACTTTGAATCCCTTTCTACTACGCTCTACAAAATGGAAATAACCCTCATATAGAAATAAGGAATAGATACAGATTAGTTAATTGGCATTCAAAGGATCACAAAACCGTTGTATTCTTTAGCCTGGACAGAATCAAATTTCTGGCCAATTCATTAGCTATATCCAGACTGTGCTGGTCAATCAAACAGTATAACCATGGAGCAAGTTGCTAGGTTCAAACATCACTTGCACAAGTGCAGGGGCCAACTGGCGAAGATCTATCATGTCCCTGGTTCCTCTGAACAGCCACTAAGGCATTTAACTTAATGCCCAAAAAACAGAAGCCATAATCTTTCTGAAATTCCAGTCTGGTTATATCATCATTGGTGGCAAAGTCAAGATAATCCTACTTAATTCTTGAAAAGTCAATATTATTTGCAATGGCTTTGTCTTTTAGCCAACAAACTGAAATACATAAGTAATTCGACCAAGGACAAGTCCGGAAACCCTCTCCAGCTTGTCACAGGAACAATGAAAATGTAATCACTTTGCTGATGGTAATTTTTGGTTGTCTCCTTTGTTCTACCACTTTATTTCTGTTTTCCTGCAAGACACAATATCAAAACAAAGATAACTGTTGCTAACTACATCTTCATAAAATTTTCCAGACTTTTTTCTTTGTAATTAGAATAACATCACTGAACACAAAAGCCATTTATAAAACAAAACAGGCTTCAAAGAACTTCCACAAAATATTGAATTTATTTCTTAGTGTGCTAGTGCTATTTTAAGCATTATAATATGTGTAATCATTCTTATTAACCTTCCCTTTCCTATTCGAAAATCTTTCCAAAACTATGCTCATGATTATGGATGGAAACAGAGGGAAATCATGAGCCCATATTAAATAGTCTCATTGCTAAAAAGCCTTCATGATTAAAGCAGTCTGACATCACTGAGCTTATATCATTAACATAAAAACTTACTTTTCAAATACAGAAGATACCACTTCAAATATTTCCAGTCATCCATGAATGTCACTCTGATTGCTTAACAAAAGAAAGTTAGAATTTAGAATTTTACTAATGAATAATGTGTAAAAGATATTTCAGCACTGATGATAATAATTGTTAACATTTCCATAATGAGAGACAGCTCTGTGTGTTTGTGGGAAAGCTTTTAGTACATAAAAGTATATATTGCCAAAATGAGGTGTATTTCTATGAAAGATTTGCAAAAAGCTCTTTTGAATCTCTAAAACACTAACCAAAAGTGAAGATAATCTCAAGAAAGAAGACATTAGAAAAATAATAAGCAAATTTAGCCTATTAAAAACATTTTAGATTTTCCTATGATTAAAATTGTCCTTCAAACATTAAGATTTTATCAACTATTTAAAATGTACCCAGATTTCATGAGACAAGATAATTTCTTCCTCTCATTTATTGAAATGATTTTATAAACCAGTTGTAAATACAACTATAACATGGGCAAAATCTTTGCAAGTACATTAATCACTTAATCCTTTAAATATTTACATATTTTTGAATAGCACCATTGTATATATCATAAATCCGAACTTTAAGATAAATGAATGTTTTTGGTGAATGTGAAGAATATCAGATTGGAATGCTTTAGTTACATGAATAAATTCCAGGAAGTACTTACAGAAACATTTGCTGCAAAATTCTTTTTATGAAGTATTATGTTCATGATTTAAGAAAATATATCATGAATACTGAGGGTAAATAGTTTTATGGTATAACTAAATGTCAACAAATATTATATAGAAAAACGTTATGACCAGATGATATATTGGATTATGCTTATACTCCTTGAAAAGCCTAATTTCACATCACGTTTGTGAGAGTATGTCATCTCCAACCAATATAAATACTTCCTTTAATGAGTTAATATATAAATTTAATTAGTTAAAATGTCTCATCCAGATGACAAAGTATTCTTCAAATATTACCTATTCTCCATTTATATTCAGATGATAAGATATTCCAGTATTTCCTATATTCTCTCTTTTCAAAACATATTTAAAAGGTAGAGACAAGTATGAGGATAACAACTCTCACTCTAGACCCATTAACCAATCTGATCATATTTAATATTTCTTTAAGATTTTTTTTAAAAAAAACAAGACAGTACAGATAAAATCAATCCCTTCTCCTCGTGTACTCTGCAATTCCCTTGTATCCATTTTCAGAGGAAATCTCCATTTTTGTATTAGTGTATATAGTTCTTATACACCAATATGTATATATGTCCATAAACATAAATACTGTATATATTGCTTAGAAATTTTATGTAAACAATGTTGTCCTGAACCTATATTCTTTGCATGTTGCTTTCTTGAGTTACTGATGTTGATATTTGTAGATTTAGTTCACTATAATGCTTTATTTTTTCCTAATCCATCCATGTAATAAGAAAATCTCAATTTATTTAATTATTCCCTTATCAATGAGTATTATGGTTTCTGCTACATTGTAGCTAATATTACAGTGACTATTATTGTACATTTCCTCATGTACATGTCTGAGTGTTTATCCAGAACTGAAATCGCTGGATTATAGTCCATGCACATCTTCAGCTTCCCTCGATATTGCCAAATTGCTTTCCAAAGTGATTGGTTGACCAATTCATATTCCAGCCATTGTGTGAATTCTTGTGACTCCACTTAATGGGATGAATCACCTTTTTGAATTATCGTATGTGAGAGGGATTTCATCTTCTTTCTTTCCTAAATTTTTATTAGAGTATAGTTGCTTTAAAATGTGTTAGTTTCTGCTGTACAACAAAGTTAATCAGTTATACGTATACATATATCCCCGCTTTTTTAGATTTCCTTCCCATTTATGTCACCACATAACATTGAGTTCCCTGTGCTATACAGTAGGTTCTCATTAGTTATCTATTTTATACATAGTAGTGTATATATGTCAATCCCAATCTCCCAGTTCATCCCACCCCCTTTTCCCCCCTTGGTATCCATAAGTTTGTTTTCTACATCTCTGTCTCTATTTCTGCTTTGCAATAAGTTCATCTGTACCATTTTTCTAGATTCCGCCTTCTTAAATGTGCCTTTCTCTAATCAGTAATGAGATTAAGCATAATTTATGTGCTATGAGCATTCAGGTTTATTACTTTGAGTGACTTCATATTATTTGTCCATATTTCTATGGGTTT
Organism: Hyperoodon ampullatus; assembly: GCF_949752795.1. Taxonomy (NCBI): domain Eukaryota; kingdom Metazoa; phylum Chordata; class Mammalia; order Artiodactyla; family Ziphiidae; genus Hyperoodon; species Hyperoodon ampullatus. Next base: position 33,840,724 of record NC_136933.1, read on the forward strand.
GTTTGCTTTTCTTATGAACTTTTTGGAATTCTTGTATTCGGGTTTCTGCTTCTTTACCAGTTACGTGTGCTGTAAATATATTCTTCCAATCTCTACTTGTTTTTCTCTGTTTTAAGGTGTCTGAATTTTAAATATTACTCTCTAGATTTCCATCTTTCCTCCTTCTGAATATATTGATTTATCATTCTGAAAATATGTTTTAGGTTGGAACAATTGGCAACAGTGATAACTGCAGACACTCCATAATATAAACTTCAAGAATCACACCCCAACCACTACCATCACCTTTCCAATCCCACCCTCAACTTCAGGGATTATTCTCACTGAAGTTCCCTCCACCTCTCTTCCTTTATGTACTGTCTTTTCCTTTTTATATTCTTTAATTTCCAAAGTCCTCCTTTCCAGTGTCTCTGTGGACCCCCTTAACAATCTTGTTTCTTTCTCACTTCCTGCGAGTATCTTGGGTAAAATACAACCATAGTTAAAATCCAATCTCCAGCTCAATGTGGAGAAAATGGAAAAATGGAAAATCACGCTAAATATCCTTTCTTTAAATTTATGGCAAATAACCTCAAGTTGATTCTCTCTCAGCCTCAAGGTGACTATTATAAGTTTCCAGATATTTGCTGATTTTCTAGATATCCTTATGTTATTGATTTATAACTTAACTCAATTGTAGTCAGAGCACATATTTTGTAAGAAATACACCCTTTTAAAAATAATGGTTTTATGTCCCAAAATACAGCCTATCTTGGCAAATTATATGTACTCATTTGAGAAGAATATGTATCTTGTGATTGTTGAGTGGAATGTTGTATAGAACGTTAACTGGGAAGTACTGGTTGATAGTATTTTTCAAGTATTTTATATCCTTACTGATTTTCCATCTATGTATTCTATTAATTATTTTGAGAGTGGTGTTGTAGATTACTTTTTTCTTCTTTCAGGTTTTCCATATTTGCTTCATGTATTTTGAATTTCTGTTACTTGGTACGTAAATGGTTAGGATTGTTACATTCTCCTGATGAATTGACCATGTTTTCATTATCCTCTTTATATGTATTATCATTATTTCTTCTGAAATCTACTTTGTTACTAATAGAGCCAATCCAGTTTTTAAAGTCACTGTCTAGTAATTCTATCATTTGTGCCATTTTTGAGTCAATTTTGTTTGATTTTTCTCCTTGCCATGAGTTATAATTTCCTGTTTCTGTTGCCTGATTCATAGATTTTGATTAGGTGCCAGACACTACAAATTTTATGTTGTGTCCTGGATATTTTTGTATCTTATGTAGATTATTGAGCTTTTTTTTAATAGTAATCTTTTATTTATTTATTTAATATTTATTTCTGGCTGTGTTGGGTCTTCGTTTCTGTGCGAGCGCTTTCTCTGGTTGCGGCAAGCGGGGGCCACTCTCCATCGCGGTGTGCGGGCCTCTTCACTATCGCGGCCTCTCGTTGCGGAGCATAGGCTTCAGACGTGCAGGCTCAGTAGTTGTGGCTCACGGGCCTAGTTGCTCTGCGGCATGTGGGATCCTCCCAGACCAGGGCTCGAACCCGTGTTCCCTGCATTAGCAGGCAGATTCTCAACCACTGCGCCACCAGGGAAGCCCAATTATTGAGCTTTATTTGCTAATTTACTTGGGAACAATTTCATTCTTTTGGTCTTGCCTGTGAGCAGTCTTTGGTTAGATCAAAGCAGTATTTAGTGTTTTTCCCCATTACTGAGTCAAGATCTTCCTAGTACTGTTTGCAGTGTCCCATTAATTTGGGGTTTTGCTCTCTGGTTGCTGGGAAAAGTTACTAGTCCAAGCCTTATTTAAGTGTCAGGCACTATTCTCCCTAATCTTTTCAGGTGGTTCACTTGTCAACCACTGTTATTTTCTTCACCCACTTCTGCTGATCAGTACATGATTGTATACTTGAAGGGTACACTCTGCAGTCCTTTCTCTGCCCACCTCTCCTTTTCTGGTACTTGAGCCTGCATACTTATTGATACCTCGACTTGCCTACACACTCATTTCTGTGTCACTGAGTCCGTGGGCCTACCCCATGACCTCAAACATCTCTAGGCAGTAAGCCTAGAGCAGCTGGATTATTCACATTGTTTGATAATTTCCTATCTCTGAGGGATTATATACTTCATTGTCTGCTGTCTAATTCCTTGAAAGCCATTTGTTCACAACAAAATCTGGATTTTTCAAGACAGAGGGCAGAGGGTGAAAATTCTGTCCCAGTTACTTTGTTGTGGAAGGAAGTGGAAACTGTTGTATCTCCTGAATGACTGTTTAGCAAATTAGTTACTTCTACATTGAAATCAGTTTTCCTCATGACTTTCACATATAGCTCCATTATCTTCCAGCGTTAATGGCTGCAGTAAAAACATTATTGTACCACCTTGTCATCATTACACTGGTTAATATTTTTCCTGATATTTGCTTAAAAATACTTATTTATTCCTGGTGTTCAGTTTCTCAACATGGGACTGCATTTGTGTAATTTTTCCTTATTAATATACTGAATGCTACTTTAACATTATGCCTTTCTAAGAAAAATACTTCCGTTGAAAATTTCAAGTTTTAACTCTGAATATTACTTCTTTGCTGTTCTCTCCCTTCTCTATCCTTAAACTTCTCAGAAAAATATTAGCTTCTGAATTTATTCTTCTGCTTACCTGCTCTTTTACATTTTTAATCATTTTTATCTTGTGATGCTTAATTCTGTATGATTTTTCTCAATTTCATATTCCAATTTACTATTTTTCATGCAGCTGGAGTCTATTCCTTCTATGCATCTTTAAATTTTAAAGGCTGAATTTTTCATGTGGAAGAAATTGAACTAATTCACTTTCATATTCTAATTAACTAGCTTCATTTGATTGAGTTTTTATTTCATCATTTCTTATTTTTTATGGATGTGATTTCTTCATTTATTTCTTTGAAGATAAATTTAAAATACTAGAATTTTCTTTACAGTTCGTGAGGAAAAATGTGTTAGTACTCTGTCATAACTTTATTACTTGTCTTTCGTACAATCAGATTTGAAGGGTTTTTTTGCTTTCTATTTTTTTTTTTTTGTAATATTTTCATTTCTATTGGTTTTTGTATACTCATTTCAAATGGGAGGGTTTGGGGGGTTTTTTTTGGTTCACTTTTAATTTATTTTTTTCACTCTCTCCTTCTGTGCTCACCCCTTCTCATATAGGGAATATGGAGTTGCCTTGTTCAAGGGTAACTACCTTCCTTGTAAATTACACTTTGCCAGCCTCACAGTGACAGTCATAGGTTATAGATGGAACCTCTGTGACAGCTGATAATTATTATTATTGTATTATCCTTCCTCCTTAGACTCAGAGTTCAGTAGCTACAGGCTACTTATTGAGAGCTGATGTAACCATCTCCTAGCTTCACACCTTGAAATATCTTTGGTCTCAAATCTAACATGGACCCCTTCTATTCCTCTTAAACGTCTAGAGTCAAACAACTACCATCCTTTCCTAATTTATGGCATAGACGACTCAGTGCTTAGTCTCATCACCTCTTTATTGATTCCTTCTTTTCCTAATCTACAAAGATATGATTTCTAAATCTGGATATACACATTTTTTTTATCTCAACTAAAATTGATGTTTGAAGTAGAAGCTGCATCAAAGCATACATTTATTATGCCACGATTTTGGTAAAATGTTTAACCAGATTATTTGTCATAATGAAACCAATATACCAATTAATAATTGTATGAACAACACTTTTATTCATTCTAACATTTTTCTAAAAACAGCAGAAAAAAAAAACCTGAGAGAAATTAACAACAAAGATGGCTTTCTAGCCTCTCCTGCCTGCCTTTCTGATATAAATTAATTTTGTAAACCAGGACACAGACATTAATAACTTTTCTTAATTGAAATGACATGATTTATAAAAATCAATGTTTTCAGAGAGAAGACCATGAAGAAGGTCAGCTATTTATAATATGAAACACAGAAATTAGACTAAAATACCTAAGTTAAATATAAATGTCTACTTCCAAAGAATGAGTTATAAAAATACTTTTTCAAACTTCTAACTTAGAAAGCATGCATCCAATTAACCATTGCCTTGAAGGCTTTTCTACTTGGACCTCTTGGGGTAGAGGTCAAACAGAAGAGTTAATTGCAAACTTCAAAGTGAAATTTTAGGACAAATTAAAGTATTGCTCTCAGAAATCTGATTTGTTACAGATATCTTGTAATTTGCCTGAAGATATATTCCACCAATGTCTTCATGTAAAGTAGTTTTGTATTGACTAACTATGCAGGATACTAAAAGGTATATTAGTTTAATTACTTCATTGAATGTATGGTCTCAATTTGGTAGGCCCTTTTAATGATAGATTAAAAGTGGAAAAATATATGGTGTTAAGAAAAACAGCATAGGGGTTACTTAACCTTAACAACAGGATAATCTCAACCCCAAGCATAGAGTTAACCATATTCTGATATGCAGCTCAGCTAGGGCATACTATTTCAATAGATAACTCATGCATGCCCTAAGACTATTGTTATCTTGAATAATTTATTACCACCAACATCCTCTATCCCATCAAATTTCACTATAAAATTGCTCTTTCTAAAGAAAGCAGTGACATTAGCTTGCTCCCTGTCATTTAGTCACTTGGAGAGTCTCTCTGGGATCACCATACCACCAAACAAAAACCAGAAATTGAATTAGCTTGTTCAATGCATGCTTAGGTCAAATCGGAAGAGGACAAAAATAGATCCTGGCTCCATATAATTGTTCCTTTGCTCTTTGGCATACATCCTCCTTTTTATCAAAAAGAATAGGAAAAAATCCCTAGAAAAGAGTCCTTTATTTGTTCTACTGTTTTTCTGATATAATTATCTTTACAGAGTGTGGCTGCCAAGATCTATGGTGACTTATGCTCAGGCAGCATTGCCTTTAAAAAAAGACCAATAAAACCCCCCATGTCAAACTATCAAGCATGCACGCACACACACACACACACACACACACATGTATTTCAAAAATCACATGGATATCTGTGTTGCTGCAGGTTCACTACTCAGTGATGCTTCAGTACAACTTGTAGACCTTCAGGCCCAGGAAGGTGCTTCTCAAAATTTCTTGCCCTTTGTTCTCAAAACAAAAGTTTACTCTGTCCAAATGCCATCACCTTCTGTGGCTTGTGCCTCTACCCTTGTTGAAGATGGACTTTGATTTTGAGTATAGAGAGGGGCTGAGCAGCTAAAAAGCATAGGTAAGATCATCTTTTTCTTTGAATGAATGAAGTAGATCTTCCTTAATAAAGTATTTTTCTTAGAATTACTGAAAGTTCATTTTTACCCATATTTGTGTTCCAACTTGTGACCTTAGCGTATTCACCAATTATTGAAATATTCTGCCCTTTTGAAGTTGGCAGTTGAGGAAAATTTTGTAAATTGAGCAATCAAATTTCTATTTTTTTAGATGAAGATAAGTTACATTAACTGATCACTATCCCTATTTCCACATGCCACGTTAGTTCAATCACTTTGCCATATAATCTTGCATTATATCCCAGTTTATTTATAAACTCACTTGTTTGAGGTGTTTCCATGTTTTGTTTTGTGAAGCTCTGTTGTAATCATTCTTGTACATGTCCCCTGTTTTATATGTGCAGGGTTTCTCCTGGGTATTTACCTGTGGTTGGGATTGCTGAAATAACATGTGAAATGTGATACCAGTTCTTGATCTTGGCAACTAGATGGACATCGAATGCTAGACTTGTGAGTAGCTTTATTATTTTTTTTAATTTAGTAAATTGAATTAAATTTAATTAATTAAAATTTGCTAAATGTTATAGTGTGTTAGAATATGATACATTTAATGGATAGTAATAAAGCCAAGAAAGGAGTCTTTGAAGTCCTGGGGGTGGGGGGGAGATTGCACTTACAAAGAGAAGGTAAGAGCGTAAGATGATCCTTGGTGCTGTACTTGAGGAGGGGGTAGCAGTGACCATGAGGGCTAAGCCAAGAGGAATCTGAGGAAGAGCATACAGACACTAAGGCTGTGTCATGCCTGAATGTTTGAGGAAGAGCAGAGAAGTTCCTGCGGCTGCAGTGACGTGAATGAGAGGAAAGTGATAGAGATGAGGTCTCAGAGGTACCAAGAGGGGGATGCAGGCAGCTCGTGTAGAGGCCATCGTGAGGACTTCAGCTTTTCCTCTGTGTGAAAGGAGGTGCCATCAGATGATGTTAATCAGAGAAATTATATGATCTGACATGTTTTTTAAAGGACCACTCTGGCATCTCACTTGAGGGTGTAACGCAGAGCAGTGCAGGTGAACACACAGCTAACAATAAGTCTAAGAATATATCTTTTCTGTATATTAGTTGTGGTGTGTGTCTCTGCGGGGTAAGCGTGTGGGTATATCACCCTGGTGTGCACGTAGAAAGGAGGCAGGGGACTTTCACTCCACTTCTTTAGTGGAAACAATATATAGAAACATCTCTTTGTAAAATAAATGAAGATCCTAACTTCATCAATCCTTAAAGCAGTATTCCACAAATGAAATGGTTTCACGAAAAGTCCAGCTTGGTCATAAAATGATTTTTCATACCTAAAAGATGACTGATGGGGATTAAGGGTTAAAATGGTATTGCTGTCTGACAGCTGACTGAAGATGTCAGTGTCCATGAGAGAGTGAACATTGAACTGGGGAAAATTTGGTCTAATCTTCAAGACATCTGAATTTATTATTGTCATATAAAAGGATCTCTATTCTGCTTCTGAATCTAGCTGAGATATTTCTCCAAGGTCTGAGGAGAAAAGTTTTTCCTAGACACTAATACTTTTCCTAAAGGTTTGGTTTAAATTTTTTTTGCAGCGGTCATTAGAAAAGATTTTGTCCTGGAAGGGTTAGCTAACTCAACAGATTTTTATTTAAAGCTGAAAGTGCTCTCCAGTGCTTCAGAAGCAGGTACTTATTTCTGCAGTGGTATCAGACATTGGTCATGTAAAAATTTTACCCCATATGGTAGAAAATCAAAAACAAGTATTATAGAGTGTATGACTTTCTGCCAAAGGTTATTCGGATACTATTGAATGATGAGGTCAGTGCTTTGAACAGTTAATGTCATTCTCAAGATTCTATTTGATACAAGTAACAATTACAATAGACAAACTTTAAAAATCAGTTCAAGAAGCTGAAATGGGGCTTCCCTGGTGGCGCAGTGGTTGAGAGTCTGCCTGCCGATGCAGGTGACACGGGTTCGTGCCCCAGTTCGGGAAGATCCCACATGCCGCGGAGCGGCTGGGCCCGTGAGCCATGGCCGCTGAGCCTGAGCGTCCGGGGCCTGTGCTCCGCAATGGGAAAGGCCACAACAGTGAGAGGCCCGCGAACTGCAAAAAAAAAAAAAAAAAAAAAAAAAAAAAAAGAAGCTGAAATGTGTGAATCTGTTATTTTTATGATTTTATGGAAAGTGAAAAACATGCATAAAATTTTAGGCAATTTCATGAAGCATTAGAAAGTGGGAAAGAATATTCTTATTTATGGAGAATTCATGGCGATAACTTTCTTTAGAATATATTAGGAAAGGCTAGAAAAATTTAGTATCATTCCAATAAATATCAAATAGTTTTTTGATGTAAGGTGGTTTAAATCTACTGCCTATCTCTCTATCCATCTATTTTATTTCTCTTTCTTACATATAGAATATAAAGGTTTTGGAAAATTGAGGGGAGTTAAGGAACTTCAGAAGTAAAATGTAGAGAAATAAGCAAGACCTTACAACTCTGAAAGTGTCCTTGGTCATTAAGGTATTACCCATATTAAAAGAGCGAAGAGTTAACTCGATGACTAGAAAACATGCTGACATTAGAAAAGCATCAGTGCGAGGGACCACCTGGGACCCTTCCTTTTGCTCATGCATAGACACAGCACTGCTTAGACACTGAACATAATCCAGAGGTTCTGTTCAGACAGGAAGGTTATGTAGCAACTGCTGTGACTCACCAACGAAAGGGATTGGAAGGTCGAACAATTCCATTCCCGCCTTTCTTTTTTCTTATTTACCAACATTAAATACATTAATTACAAATTGGGTGGAGGTATGGAGTGATCCCACAGTCATTTTCTCTGGCCATCTAACGTCACCAAAAATTTAGCATGGCTAATTCCACTGGTCTGTCTGTTACGGGGGGAAAAAAAAAAGATTTTTCTGGAGAGGACATTATTTGCTGGCATGTGAGGGCTTTTTTTTTTTTTTTTCCAGTACACGGGCCTCTCACTGTTGTGGCCTCTCCCGTTGTGGAGCACAGGCTCCGGACGCGCAGGCTCAGCGGCCATGGCTCATGGGCCCAGCCGCTCTGCGGCATGTGGGATCTTCCTGGACCGGGGCACGAACCCGCGTCCCCTGCATCGGCAGGCGGACTCCCAACCACTGCGCCACCAGGGAAGCCCGAGGGCTATTTTTGTTTAGACAAAGCCACACTATGAAATTTGGTTAGTGGCAGAATTGTAGAACTCTTAAAGGTCAGGTGTAACCTCTCACCTGGGGCACTGGCACATGGCGGTGGCAGAGCTAATAAGATGCCATCACCCGCAATGATGAAGCCAGAAGAGTGGGTACACAGAGGCAGCAAACAGCATTAGGTTTCTTCTGGCAGCTCTGTTAGAATTGGGGACAGGAGTGTTGATGGCTAAGGTCCAGTAGCGCCAGCGACAGTGAAAGCATTCTAATCATGCTGGTGTCCAGTGGCCGCGCCTCTGGTCTCTTGATGCCTTTGATTCCAGAATCAAAGAGATTTCAGAATCTGCTTCCCCAGTTTTCTCATGCTATGAGTTACTTCATATATTTCTAAATTCATTTTCTTCCTGTGTGGCCAGACTCCATTTCTAATGTCTGCAGCCAGCAACCAAGAATGCTGACTGAGGCAAGTGTTGAGAAATATTTCCTAGATTTTGACAAGTTTTGTTTATAATTTGCTGATTTTAACAGCTTTTTGTTTTTCATGTAAAGAAAATGTGGTGACTTGATAATTTATGCAATATTTTCTCTAAGAACTGGACGTCGAATTGTGATTGTATGTCATGGGTAAACATGGATTTTATTATTTAATATTGTGTTTTTTTCAACTTAGTGTTTTTTGGGGGATTGATCCTAAATTGGTTTCTCACAGTCAGTAGATTACTTGTATTGTTTCATAATAACACATAATTTCACTCTGTAACTTGGAAATATTTATTCCAATTTTGAGCATTCAATAAGTGAAAATATTCTGTACTTTGAGATAATTTTTTTTAAAGGATGAAAAGTACCATCTTATAAGAAAGAAATAATAGTCCATCTTTTTTCTCTTCTTTGATTTTCTAAACTCTTTAAGTGGAACCAAGTATCCACAAACATTAGGGAGACCTGACCTTTCTGTGACAAGTTTAGAACAAGTGGATGAACCTCAAGGGGCAAATTTGAAGGGAAATATCCTAAAGATAATTAAGTACGTGTTTCAAACTAGGGGAAAATGCCTATGTGGAGCATAGTTTTGTTGAAACTCATTTTTAACCAGAAACTACAGGAGAAAGATTATTGTTACAGGTTTTCAATAGAAATTGCCTTGAGAATCCTTCTCTTTGAAGCGTGTCCCTGAGTTACATAGAAAATTTGCAAAAACGAAGTGATTATTATCATTGTATTCATTTTTTTTTCATATTTAACATACCTTGTAAGTGACTCTGTACCAAACTAAATACAGTTCCCCATTAGCTAAACTTGTACTTTCACCTTTCTTTCAACCAGAATGGAGAATTTAAATTAATGGAATGGTGAGATGTGTATGGATAAAAGGAAAGGTTGAAAACTAGGGCCTCCTGGATTTCTTAGTTCAAATCCCATCTGATCTCTTCTTTTGCTGTGGTGCACATTTGGCCTTTATATGACCAAGTATAAAACTGGCCCCAATCTAAGTAGAGTGTCATTTTTAAAATGAATGCTAAACTAAAACTTTTAAGCATATGAGTTATAAAGATGCCCTTATGACCACAGATTTCATGGATGGAGACACTGTAGAGTAATTTGGAATAGAAATAGTTACAAGTGACGTATTTTGTTCATCCCATGTGCAGTTTGATGGTAACACATTCAAACACATTCAATGTCAAAATGCTCTTTATAGAATGTTGTAAGCACAGCTGTAAATATGCGCTATATCTTTTAAATCTTGATTTTTATTGCCATTATGCATAGTAGCGTTGTGAGAATTTCACCAGGGATTTGTGTCAGGTTTAAAACATATCCTTGAAAAATTTTAGTAAAGAATGGAGATATCTAAATTCATGATACTGAGGTGTTTCATCAAAAACTACATTTAATAGAAGTAGTTTATAGTATGACCTATGATTCAGAAATGCAGTAAGTAAGGTAACAGGGACAAATGCAATTGAAGAGATAGTAATCTAGCATTAAATCTTCAGATGGGTATCATATAAATGGAAATAGCTACTTCAATTAACTGTTTGCATCAATCAAACCGGAACTTTTTAAATTAAAGTTATATTAAACTTTTTAAAATTAAAGTTAAACTTTTTAAATTAAAGTTAAATTAAGTATGAGAACTGACTGAAGGTGAAATACCTTTTGGGTAATAGGCTGATGTGACCCTGTGAGTTAAAAGTCAATTTTATGTTTAATTACTCCCTCTATAGTTATGATAACTAATCCAAACATTGCCACTTTTAGTTAATAAATAATTATTTAAATATTCAAAGTTAAGCAATTATGATGACAAAACAAACTATATATTTGAATAGGAAAAATAAAACCTGCAATGTACTGCATTATATAATAATTCACTATAAAATTAAACACTTCTAAACATAAAAATGATGTTTTGTTTGTTTTATGACACACAAAGGCCAGTAAACTTGAATTAACATATTAAAAATTTAGTGTAAAAGTTTTAAAACTTAAGGTGAATGCTACACTAAATACAGGAACTTATCATTTAAAGAATGTTTATAGCTGAAATGTATGTACAGAGCACATAAAGTTAATTATATACACAAATTTTATTTCCGGTTTCTTTTGATGTTCTTTAAATAAATAATTTGAACATCTAAAGGAAAAATATAATAGGCAAAGTAGTTTTGATTTTATTAACATATATTTTCCTCCTTCGTTTTATAAATAGGAATATAATTCCTTTTCTCACCATCCCTGTGAAGCAGGTATTATTATTTTCATAATTCAAATGACAAATAGCAAAGTCCAGAGGTTATGGCTAAGGCTACTGATATAATCAGTAGTAGATTCACAACACAGATATGTATTCATGAGCAACTTTATTCAAAAGCCATAGGGCAAAATTATTGATGTTCTACGTCTTTTCTCACTCATGCATTTTCCTCCTCCTTCCTCCTCCTTTCCAAAGCTTTAAAGGAGAGTTGTACAATTATATTTCAAATAGGTCTTTAAAATTAGCAAGGCAAAAATGTATACAGTTTGAGAAAGTAAAAACTACAGAATATAATATATTAAGTGGCTAGCACATCTGCACTCGAGTATATTGTTATTTGAGATCTCAGTGAAAAAAATGACTCAAACATAATGCTTTAGAATGACTTTTTTTAACAGTCCAAAAAACAAACTGTCAAAAAATTCAATTTATTTAAACTAGATATACTAAAATTGATATGTAAGTGCTCACACACACATACACACACAAGTGTTTGAAGGAGATAATGGAATATGTGAGAAAATTCTGAAATCTCTAGTAATTGAAGATGTGGAAAAATTTATGGTGATTATGAATGTCTAATATTTCTAAGTAGCCTAAGAAATTGAGACAGGATAATTTTCTATTTGACAAAAAATAAATTAAATCACATAATTTTTCCTTTTGACAAATGATTATTTTTCATATAATGTTAACAGTATAAATTATATTATGTCAGACCTTACATCAGCTATTCAAAGCTCATTTTTTAATTAAAATTCTCATGAGCTACAGGCAAAGTGAAAATTAGTGAGTTGGAAAATTGAGGTGAGAAACTTTCCCAGAAATGTTTAAGAAAGCTTAGTTAGAAACAAAATATGAGAAAAATAATCAATATAAAGGATAGAATTAGAAGGACTGTTTTCTCTCTGAGGAGACTAAAGAAATGGATAATGAGAAGGAAAGGAGAACATGTATTTATAGAAATAATATCAAGTATCAGATTCCAGTGGTAAAGAGGAACATAGTTTAATATATTTACCCTGAAATGGCTGGCTCATAAAGCTCCAAAAAGGAAAAACAGGAAATAACTTGCTAGGGAAATTTAAGGATATCAGTGACAAGCTCCCAGAAAGAAAACAGAGATCACATAAAAGGAAAGAATGTAAGATCAACATCATGTTTCTCAAGTACAGCACTGAATGGAAGAATAACATGAGCAATCTCCCTGAATTGCTCTAAAGAAAGCATTTTACCCTGTCGTTTAAATGCATTAAGTGCTAAATAAAGAGACTCCAGGCATTCAAGTCCTTAGAAAACTTACTGTACACAGAACATATCTGGTAGAAAAAAAACTTCATAAATAGGCAATGATTCACAAATATAAACATAAGACATGAGTGTTTGGGAACACAGGAACAACATAAAGATATGTTACGTTTTTAAGCTTACTGGGAGAGTGAACATAACGATTAAGCTTTAATATTGATAAGGAAAAAAGTAAAAACACAGACCCCAAAAAGATTAGAAGAAAATTATAACAGGTATAAATTTACCTCTAAATGTAAAAATGGCTAATATTGTAAAGTCATCACATTTTTAGTAGAACATATATTTCATGCAAACACAAATATACACACAGTTTAAAGAACAATAAAAGCATGAGCATCCTTGTTCCCCACTCCCAGATTAAGACCCCCAATTGAATGTTAGTGGCCCTTTGATCTTGATTCATTTTTTTCCTCCTCTCTGGAAGTAATCATAACCATGAATTCTTAATATTTTTGGTTTGGTTTTATGGTCTTACCACATGTGTCTCCTACTATCTATCATCAATCTATAATTTTGCTGCTTTTTTATATAAATGGAATCCTATATTTTAATTGATTTTTTAATTTATAGTGCATTTTCAGAATCAATCATATTTATGCATACAGCTTTATTTCACTTATTTTCACTGCTATATAGTATTGTGTGGTATGATTATACTATAAAGTAATCATCCATTCTACTATTCTATTAATGGAAGTCTAGGCCACTGCTTTTTTGTTTTCCTCTTCTGATCAATGCAGCTATGGATAAAAGGCTTCTTTCTAGTGCAAAGGTTTTTTTTTTCTTCTTCTTGGTTTTCTTTGTTTGTGTTTTATTTTTTCTGGTAGGGATTTTACCTTAGGGTAAAGTTAAAATACACAATGGAGACCAAATTTGAAAATTCCCTAAGCAGACAAAACAATTTAAGCCATGTAGCAAAATTAAATCTTGCTTATTCCACGAACATAGGGAAACTTAATTTAGGTAATTTCTTGTAAACGCCTCTGATAATCATAGAAGAGATTTAAATAATCTTCCTAAAGTAGTATAAAATAACAGTTTTAACCAACCCCCTGCTATCTGGGAACTCCCACTGTAATAGCTAAGCATTGCCAAGGTTAAACTACTTGCTCATTTGCACTTTATTAGCCATCCTGCAACGTCTTGCCTCTGAGCTTCATATAAGCTTTAGATTTGAAGACTTCCAATTCTCGAACTATTATTCTGTGCATAATAAATTCTTACTAATACTGTATTACTGATCTGATTTTATTTTTTACTGTTTCTGGATTTTTGATAATACACGTAGTTTCAACTTCACTGAGATTTCTGAATTGTTTTGCAATACCGTTGTACAAGATTACATTCCAAAACTACCGACATGTAATGAGAGCATCTCTTACACTACATCTTAGTCCTTCTGTATATGGTCATGTTTTGTTTTGTTTTTAATGAAAAGAAGTTGTACATTTTAATACAGGGTAATAAATATTTTCCATTCTGGTCTGTGCCATTTATTTGATTTAAGAAACCCTGAACCACCCAAGGAAGAGAACATACACACCTGGAGTATCTTCTAAACATGTTTGGTCTGCTTTCTCTTGCCACAGAGTCTTAAGACTGTTGCTAACTCTTGCTCTTTATTTTTCAGGACAGTCTAGGCTATTTCTTGACCTTTGTCTTTTCATATAAATTTTAGAATCAGGTTACTGAGTTCTAAAAACAAAAATACTATTGGGGTTTTGATTATGATTGCATTCATCTTATGTATAGATCAACATGGGAAGAATTGACAATTTCACAGTATTGAGCCTTGCAATTGAACTCATAGTAGATTCTTCCTTTATTTACATCTGCTTCAATGTCTTTTAATAAAGTTTTATTCTCTATAAGTAAATCTTCTTTAAGATTCTGCATATCTTAAGTAATTTCTATACAGCTATGTGATCAGCATATTTATTTATTTATTTATTTATTTATTTATTTATTTATTTATTAAATATCAGAGTTTTACCTGCAGTGATGTTGGTTTTTTTTTTTTTAATGTTGGGGGTAGGAGTTTAATTAATTTATTTATTTTTGCTGTGTTGGGTCTTCATTTCTGTGCGAGGGCTTTCTCTAGTTGTGGCAAGCGGGGGCCACTCTTCATCGCGGTGCGCGGGCCTCTCACTATCGCGGCCTCTCTTGTTGCGGAGCACAGGCTCCAGACGCGCAGGCTCAGTAGTTGTGGCTCACGGGCGTAGCTGCTCCGCGGCATGTGGGATCCTCCCAGACCAGGGCTCGAACCCATGTCCCCTGCATTAGCAGACAGGTTCTCAACCACTGCACCACCAGGGAAGCCCAGCATTTTTAGATTACATTAAAAATATTATCCCTTTTGTGTAACACTGCAGTTGACTTGTATATTGATAATCCAAAAAGCTTGGTACATTTATGTATTAATTCTAAAATTTCCATGTGGTTTCTTTTGGGTTTCCTGTACAAGTAATCATATGACCTGAAAATAATGATGTTTTCATTTTCAAATTTTTTTCTTTTCTCATCTTAATGTCAAGGGTGTCTACTAAAATGTTGAATAGAAGTGGTGATAGTGTATCTGGTCTAAAAGTAACTGCTTTAAATGCTTTCCTATTAAATATTATATTTGCGTTATTATTTTGTGATGCCCTTCATCAAGGCACTCTATTTTAAATTTGTAATAACTTATTTCAATAAAAAATGGGTATGGATTTTTACTGAGAGCTTTTTTTGCCTATTGAGATAATTATATACATATATATTTTATTATTTCTCCTTTTATCTGTTAATGGGAATCAGCCCAACTATGTCAGGCTTTTTTTTTTTAATTCATTACTAGATTCATTTTGCTAATACAGTACTATGTATTAATGACTAGGTTGGTAAGTAATTTTCTTTTCTCCTAAACTTTCCTTGTCAGATTTTGATATTAAGGTTCTGTTAGCCTAATAAGACAAGGTGACAAATGCTCCCTCCTTTTTTTTTTTCTCTATAACTATCTAAGACTGGAATCATTTATGTTTTGAATATTTGGTGAAACTTGCTAGATCCAAGACTACTTGGATCTAGCATTTCATTCATGTAAAGATTTTAAGGTACTGGCTGAAGTTCTTTAATTTGTTGAGAACTATTATGGCTTTCAAGTCAATCATTACTCAGTCTTAGTAGGCCATTTCTAAATTTATTTTTCTTTTATCAATGTATTAGCATGACAGTTGTCATATTGTAATTCTAATTTAATTTCTGTAGCATCTATATTATTTCTCCTTTTTCATTCAAAATATATGCATATATTCTTTGTGTATTTGTGTGTTCTTATTTGCATGTTTATGATTAGCCAAGGTTTTATCTATTTTATTCTTATTTTCAAAGAACCAACAGGATAGGCTAGGTTATGCTGCGGGTATAAATAATCCCACGTTTTTAGTGGTTTAAACATATTTGATTCCTTATACTTAATTTTTATTGCAATTCAGCATCTTTCTTTCTTTCTTTCTTTGTTTTTAAATTCCAGATCCTCTCACCAGGTTGTAGACTGATGGACACTCTCCATCAGGCAGATCATTACTGGTCACCAGGGCATAGGTTGAATGCACCCTGAAATCCTAAGTCACTGCTATACACAATCCCTTGGCCAAAATGAGTGGCAAGGCCACCCTTGAGTTCAATGTCATAGAAAGTACCTGGAAGGAGAGTAAGGATAAAATGTGAAAAGTTCTTAAGACATCCATGCAAACTTTTGGCTTTATTGATATTTTCTATTTTCACTGATTTCAGCTCTCTCTGTATATACATATATCACATCTTCTTCATCCATTCATCTCTTTATGCACACTTCAGCTGTTCCCATATCTTGGCTGTTGTGAATAATGCTGCTGTGGACTTGCTATTGCAAATACCTTTTCAATATCCTGTTTTCGTTTCCTTTGGATAATAACCCAGAAATGAGATTGCTGGATCATGTAGGAGTTCTATTTTTAATTTTTTGAGGAACCTCCATATTGTTTTCCATAGTGACTGTACCAATTTATATTCCCACTATCAATGAACAAGGGTTCCCTTTTCTCCCCATCCTCACCAGCATTTGTTATCTCTTGTCTTTTTGATAATAGCCATTCTAACACGTGTGAGATGATACCTCATCGTGGTTTTGATTTGCATTTTCCTGATGATTAGTGATATTGAGCACCTTTTCCTGTCCCTGTTGGCCATCTGTATATCTTCTTTGGAAAAATGTCTATTTAGATCCTCTGCACATTTTTAAACTGGATTTTTTTTCTCTATTGAGTTATATGATTTCTTTATATATTTTGGGTATTAACCCCTTGTCAGATACATGGTTTGCAAATGTTTTCTCCCATTCCATAGGCTGCCTTTTCATTTTGTTGATGGTTTCCTTTGCTGTGCAGAAGATTTTTACCTTTTCTGAACAAAACTAGGTTCTTTAGAACCCTTTAAATTTGATGTCACTTATAATATGCAGTTTTTGCCCATATTCTTCCATCTTTTTGATCTCAAAATTAAACATTATCATTACTCTTTACTCAGCCAGTATTTGTTTGGGATTATTCACCCATATATTTTTCCAATTATTGAAAAATAACTGACATCTATCACTATAAAATGTAAGCTGTAGAGCATGATTGTTTGATTTACACATATTGTGAATTACCACAGTAGATTTAGTTAACATCCACCATCTCATAAAGATACAAAGAAAAGAAAACACTTTTCTCTTTGTGATTAGAGCTCTTAGGATCTACTCTATTAACAACTTTCCTATAATCATAGAGCGGTGTGAACTATGGTCGTCGTGTTGTACTTTACATCCTTAGTAATTATTTAGCTCATGAGTGGTTATTTGTACCTTTTGACCATTTTCCTCCAATTCCTCCTCTTCCCAACCCCTTGCCTCCTAGAAACACAAATCTGATCTCTTTTTCTATGAGTTTGGTGGGGTTTATTTGGTTTTTAAATTAGATTCTACTTATAAGTGAAATCATACAGTGTTTGTCTTTCTCTGACTGGTTTATTTCACTTAGCATAATTCCTTCAGGGTCAAAATATATATATTCATCCATATTAGAATTTCATCTTGCCACAATATTCTTTGCTACATTAGTCTTCACAATGAAATGGGTAACACCTTTTATATAACCCAGAAATTTCTATAGTAAAAAATAACCAAGCCCAACAGAAAAGAGATTTAAAGAAATTCAAGGTCTAATAATCTATTTTTACACACACAGGCTTCAAATCACATGAAGACATATTCATGTTCCTTTTTTCTGACATACCAAGAATTCTGCAAATCTAGAGAAAACATGAGAAATGTATATAACATATATAATGAAGCTTTCATCAACTGTATTGAGAGAGTAAAAAAATATGAAATGTAATACATACAAATCCTATATGGAAAGACTTAGATATTTTGGAGAAAGATAGCCATTCTGTCCAAGTTAAACTCTAGCTGTATAGCAAGAGAATGACAGCAGCAATGGTTTATTTTCTATTTGTTTTAAGTTCATTGTGGACCAGCTATGGTCTTACTACATATATCTTCATTCTGGAGTCCAGGAGAATGAATCTATCTCTGTCTGAGACATTGCTATTGTTGTGGCAGAGGAATAAAAAAAAAGAACAAACACGGTGGAAACATGTGATGGCTGTTGAAACTTCTCCTTGGAAGTGACATGTCTCTTTTCCTCATGATTCATTAATTAAAGCAAGTTACATTGGCAACAATGATGTCAGTATGGTAGGAAAGTATAATTTCCCACGGGGATGAGAACTGAAAGTCATTTTCTTAGTTTCCTATTACTGTTGTAACAAATTACCACAATTTATTATCTTATAGATTTATTATCTTACAAACGTATTATCTCACAGTTCTAGAAGTCAGAAGTCTTAGAATCAAGACATCAACAGGGTTGCATTTCGTATGGAGGATGTAAGGTGGTACCCATTTCCTTGGTTATCCAGCTTCCAGAGGCTACCTGTTTCTTGGCTAGTGGCCCCTTCCTCTGTTTCAAAGCCAAGACCATAGTTTCTTCAAATTCCTCTCTCTTTCTCTCTCTCTTTCACATCTCCTTCTTTCAAACTGACCCTCCCACTTCTCTTTGATAAGGACCCTTGCGATTACTAGAGAATCTAAAATAATCTCTCCATCTCAAGATCCATAAACTAATCATATCTGCAGAGTTCCTTCTGCCATGTAAATTATCATATTCATAGTCTCTAGGGATTAGGACATAGACAACTTTGGGAGACCATTTTGCATCCTGAGTAACAGTAGAAAAGAGATACATAATTTGAAAAGTAAATAATTTGCACAGGCTGTCCTCTTGGTCATAAAATTTGCTTCTGTGCTATTTACATAGGATGTGCTTAGCCCCCTTACCCCAAGAAGTACATTAAAGAGTCCAGTTCAGCATCAGAGTCAGTGTCCAGGAGCACATATTTTCCATGCCAGATTTGCATATAGCTTTTCTTGATGCAGAGATCAAAGAATTAACAGGACGCACCCAATAGGTACAGGATAATGTCAATAAGGAAAAGAATGAAAGTGGTAGAGCAGACACTACATCATCACAATCCTGACGTCTCACTGGGGGAGGGGGCACGCTGGGCAATTCGCCTCCATGGACTTTGCCTCTGCTTTCTTGATGTTCTTCTTCATTATCTTTCTTGGTTGCATCCAAAGAAAGCATTAGAGAGAAAACTTGCCTTGGAAACTAAGCTTATTTTCTATAGGAATTTGGGGCTTAAGCTCAGTCACAGGTGGAATGTTGAATGGTTTATATCTCTGAAAATCTACTTCTTTGTTTTTAGCAATCAGCTCCACGTGCCAGTAGCCATCCACCCACAGATATTTGGTGAGCCTCTCTCTCTAGTCTTAGTTACAGTTATTTGAACTTAAAAGGCAAGGTATTCAGTAGACCTTTTCCGTGGAACCCCTTTTGATCATTTGGAAGTATTTACTGGGTACCAATTTAATCAGAGTTAGAAGTTTTGACAGAGGAATTGATGGCCATAACCTTGATTCAGTCCTGACCACAGGCTGATTTTCTATTTTGCAACATGATTTTTTTTCTCAGTTTTGCTTTTCACAGTTAGATGAGGATCAGTTGCACCTCTCCACCCAACAAGTCCCAGTATGTAGACTCCTTGATTTTTCTTTTAATCCTATTTACAAAGAATTTGCTTTTATAGACTCATCTGATAGTACCCTGTGGATTATAGCCAATGACAGCCAACATTCTATCTCTTGATTCTTTCACCAAAGCCATGGACTCATTTAGTACATTTATCTGCCTTCTGAGTTGTCACAGGAGAAGCACTTTTATGAGATGCTCCACCACTACAGTACATGCATTAATAGTTTTCCAATCTTCATATAAAGTTTCCTCGCTATCCAATGCCTAGTGCAAAAGCCGATGCCACAATTTTTCCCTCTTTTAATGTAACACTCCACTGTGGATAATGATACATTTATCCGTATATTTAGACTAACCCACCACACCAAAATCTCAGTAGCTTACAACTATGTACATCTATGCCTAGCTTATTTTATGTATCCATTGTGGGTCAACTTCTCTGTTCCATATTTCTTGATTCTGCAGTCAAATTATAGAACTCACTAAGTTATAAATTATTTAATTACAAGAATCTCATTTGTTAACTAGTACAAGTTTTGGCATATAGTGGGCCCTCATTACTTATATTTTTCATATATAAGAGATTTTATTGTTAGAAAAAAATCACAGAGGAAAAAGGAAACAATAATTAATGTGAATATCTGAATATGTGTGTGCATGCATGTATATAGATAAGTTAAAAACAGAAGTAAAAATTTGCATTGTCAAATCAGATTCACATGAAACAGAGTCCTTACCCAGTGTGAAATGTTTTCTAATACTTTTGTTGTAATGAGTAAACATGCACAGTGGAAGCAGGGAGAAGACTGAGACGTTGAGGGCATCTCCTCTGGTCTTTTATTTTCTGCAGTGGGCTCGAGCTCCCTGGCCCAGAGTAAGAGAAGAGAGTTCTAGGGAGAGTCTTCAGGTGTCTCAAACACAGAGAACATTTTGATTATGAATCATACAGTTGTAGCTTAAATGCGTTTTCCAAGGCGAATACCTTGTAAATATAAAGATCCTAGGTTTGCTTTTCAAAAAGGAATCCTAAACTGCAGGCAGTCTGCTAAATGCATTTCATACATTAGAAACTCTTCTCGTAACAATATAGTTAGTCTATTTGCCAAGAGGTCCAATTATCAGCATGTTTTCAGAAAGATTAGCCTGGGTCGCCTGCCTTTCTTCTCAGAATGTCCCACAGGTAAGGAGAGAAAAATGGATTATGGTCCAGTTGCTTTAACTCTTTAAAACTTTGGCAAAATCAAAACGTCAGAAATAAAATTCTAAGGATTAATTTATATGCGTAGGAAAAGTATGTTATAAAATAGGCTAGTAAGTACATTTTATATAATTTCATAAAATATTCTAGAATCTAGTAGATATGTGGAGAAATGGTACAGGTAACAATTGTAATGTCAAAAAAATTAAAGAAAAATATATATTGCTTTACTACCATTATATAAGCAAAAGTAACAATGAAATATAGACAAATTGATACTTATTATTTTTCCTTTGCTTATATCATGGTAAATTAATAAGATGACTTTATAAATCCATTTACCAGTATGTTAAAGAACTAGAAACTATATGTACTTCTAGATGTAATGTAAGAGATGTAATGATTGCTAATTCATCTTGTGAAACAAATATAGGAATAGGTAAAGCTATAGGTAAGAATATAACAGTATAAATTGTAAAAGTGAAAAATTGCAATAACCGATTAAACTGCAATATGAGAAGAGGTAAGTATATTAAAATGTAGCAACTCTAGGTCAACATGAAAAACTAATTATCAAGGATACCCTATGTGTAAATAGATCCATGTCTCCATCTTCAACCCTACTTCTAGTTGTCTATCATATGAAAATTGATAAGCATTTTCAAATTCCTTATTGTACATGATAAAAAGAGTACTTTTAAATTTTAAATTTTGCACAGCATGTAATATGATTACCTAGAAATAAAAAAAAATGGGAATAGAAATAAACCCAAATATTAATGCAAAGAAATAACCCTAGTTAACATTCCCTTGGGCTTATAAGTACATACTAAATGGAACAAAAGTGGTATGGTCCTAAAAGGATACAATGTATGGATAACAAATACTTAAATTTTTAAACTTTCTTTATCTTATATTTGAAGTACAAAGTGAGTAACAAATCAAAATTAATTTAATCTTCAATAAAAGAAATGTATTTCATCTCCAGAATTTGATTTAAACATCACTGCTCTACAAGAGCTTACATTTATTTTATTATCTATGGAAACTCCTAAGTACAGGGTAGGCCCTGACCTTGGGCCTCTTCCTTGTTTGATTGACTTCAACTTAATTGTAAAAGACTAATGGTAGTAATTAGGATATACTTTTGATGATTCCAAGGATTTTGTGACAATTTGAGTTGAATAGTATTGGAATTTTCATTTAAATGATATTAAATTTTATATTACTATTAGAATACATTTTATTCCAAAATTTAAAAAAATGAATACCTTTAAAGGTTTTCTTTCTCTCCACGTTGATACAACTACATCCAAGGACAATAAGTAGACATAAATATAATGTGCTTCACTGTCAACTGTTTACACAGTCATCTGTATGATGGAACCCTGAATATAGAGCCTTTAAATTTCAAATGCAAATGAGTTTATATACTGTGAATATGAAGGCATTTCAGGGCATGCAAAGTTTTTAGAATATTTTAGTTCATATAGAGTTGCTGTGAACCTTTGATATAAACCATTCTGCTTTTATTTATTACTCTCCCCCATATGCTGAAAAGGTGGAAAACCATAAATTATACTTGAACTCTAGGAATAGAGCTACACCAGCCTAAATTGTTATAGCACAATTAAAACTATGAAATCACAGCCTCAGTATTTAGAAAAGAAGAAAGCTTTCAGTGTATTGAGATACTTAATTTAGAAGCCATTTTAATACTAACCCACTTAAATTGTTTTCTTGTCGGTGGAATTATTCAAGGGCTGCTCATTCTCTTCTCCTGTTTGGGGAGGGGAGGTGGAGGTTTTGACATTAACATTATCAACAAAGTATGTATAGTGGCAGAACATAATTTTGTAGAACTGAAATCAACGACTAGATTTTCAAGTTGTAAGAAAGGCCTACTTAATGAGATAGAAGATCAAATTTTAATATCACAAATCTGTGCTTTATTTTCACCATATAAAATGTTTCTTACCTGTCCCCTTCGTGACATTTCTGTAGCTTGTGTTTCAGTATTAAGCTTATTAAACTTGACTTTTCTGTTCTCATTACTAGAATACTTTATAGGTAAATCCACTCAAGGAACCTATTGTGCTTTCTGATCAAAGAGGAAAGCGATGCCAGGCTATAACAAGCAATTTAATTTTTAATGAGCACGTTCGTGCCCAAGGTCACAACAAAGGTTAAATTAGAAAGTTAAAGTAAAACTACAGCAAAACACTAATGATAATGCCCTAAATATGACCAGGGCAAAATAATATTTGACAGAGAACACTTTCACAGCATCTCAGTGCTAGTTTTTAAAATTTTGCTTTAGAATAGTAACTTAGCTCAGATAAGGTATAGAATATTAAATATTACAGACATACATAAAAATGCATGAGACTTTGCTCCTAAATAAGTAAGCTAAGCTGTTCATGGAATTTAAATTTCTAACTTAAAAAATGTTTAAGTGTATTTTACTAAATACAGTGTTGTTAACCTATTGTTATTTTCTAACTAAAAAGATAAAAATTGGGCACATTGTTTTACTGATTTTTTCCTGCATTAAAAAAAAAACGTACAGCAGCTAGGATGTGGGAGCATTTAAATACGCGATTTAGTCTACTGTTTGGATAATGATTAGTAAACACTTGAGATGTTATATTAAAAATTCTGTTGATTAATAAATATTTAAATATAAATATTTAAAATATAGAAAAACAATTTTTTTTTCGGTACGCAGGCCTCTCACTGTTGTGGCCTTCCGCATTGCGGCGGAGCACAGGCTCCGGACACGCAGGCTCAGCGGCCATGGCTCACGGGCCCAGCCGCTCCGCGGCATGTGGGATCCACCCGGACCGGGACACGAACCTGTGTCCCCTGCATCGGCAGGTGGACTCTCAATCACTGCGCCACTAGGGGAGCCTTAGAAAAATACTTTTAAATAACATCTATTTTAAAGTATAATGCTTTTTGTGTTTGTACATTCTTGTTGTTTTAATCAAAACATATTTCATGTTAAATGAAATAAATATTCTTGATTAAAACTTCTTTTAAGATAAAGTAAGAACATTTCTGCTTAATAGATATGCTATGCCCTATTTATGTACTTGATTTCTTTAAGAACTATTTTAATTCTTTCCTGTTAATAGACACTGAGCAATAGAAAAGCTTTAAAAGTACCTTTGGTTCAATAAAGATACAGTGACCCCACTGTATATATGTGCCATGGGGTCAATGTAACTTTATTGAACCAAGGGTACTTTTATTTTAAAGCTTTTCTATTGCTCAGTGCCTACTAACAGGAAAGAATTAAAATAGTTCTTAAAGAAATCAAGTACATAAATAGGGTATACAATGGAATATTACTTAGCCATAAAAAGAAATGAAATTGAGTTATCGGTAGTGATGTGGATGGGCCTAGAGTCTGTCATACAGAGTGAAGTAAGTCAGAAAGAGAAAAACAAATACTGTATGCTAACACATATATATGGAATCTAAAAAAATTAAATAAATAAATAAATGGTTGTGAAAAACCTAGGGGCAGGACAGGAATAAAGCTGCAGACGTCGAGAATGGACTTGAGGACACAGGGAGGGGGAAGGGTAAGCTGGGATGAGGTGAGAGAGTGGCATAGACATATACACACTACCAACTGTAAAATAGGTAGCTAGTGGGAAGCAGCGGCAGAGCACAGGTGCTTTATGTCCACCTAGAGGGGTGGAATAGGGAGGGTGGGAGGGAGATGCAAGAGGGAGGAGATATGGGGACATATGTATATGTATAACTGATTCACTTTGTTATAAAGCAGAAACTAACACACCACTGTAAAGCAATTATACTCTAATAAAGATGTTAAAAAAATAAAATTAAAATTAAAAAAAAAGATACATTGACCCTGGTGTTCCACTGATAAATGGTGAAAGTCAACTAACTAAATATGGAGAATAATAGGAGAAAACTGGAAAAAAAAAATGTTAGCTGATACCTCTTGATTCCTTTATCTATTATTTTAAGATCCTGTGATATTATATGCTGAACTTTCATCTGCTCACAATATATTAAAATCGAATGATTTTAGTTGAAGCGAGGGCTTGTTCTTGGTAGACCATGTGGAAAAACGTGGGCATAATTGTTCTGCTCCCTTGTTTTACAGTAAACTTATATATTTATGGGAAAAATAGGACAGAAATTAACCATGACTGTAGTCCATTGACATGAAAAAATTAGATCAATGCATGAAGCCAGAAAATTCAGAGAATAATTTCATTAAACAGGATTAATAAGTTTTTGATTCAGTGTTGAAATTTAAAAGCTGGTAAGAGTTCTTTTATTGAAACCTAATAAATTTCAGTTAAATATTATACTGTTATAATATCAGTAACATTGCAACAGATGAGTCAAACCAGGGTTGGCAATCCTTAAAGATTCAGCTCCTAATTTCCTTCACAGTTTTATCAAGTCCCCACGTTTTCTAGAAAAAACTGGGACAGTGGAAATATCCTAAAATAGTTATATATAAAAATGAAAGAAAAAATTCTGGAAAAACATACATATATTTTCCTGAAAATGTTGATAGATGACAAAACAAACTGGCACTATACAAAAATAAAACCCTGAAAAAATACATTAAGTGGTATTCACGATTTTCTACTGAAACGCTGTTTTAATTTATTGATCATTTTCAGATTGGCCAACTCGATATGGCATATTGGCATATCGTCTCTAAGTATATAAGTATTTTATAAAATTTTCAAAAGTTTGTACTTCAAGTTATACATTTTTTTCTTTTCGTATTATTTTCCTATTGCTGCATAACACAAAAATAGAAGCTTAAAACAACACCCATTTTAGAGCTCACAGTTCTGAGTTTGCGAAGTCTAGCACAGGTTAGCGGCATCGTCTGCTCAGGGTCTCCTCAAAGGCTGGGGTGTCAGAGGACCACATTCCTGTTTGTCTCTGGAGGCTATGGGGAAGAATTACTTACAGGATTCTTCAACTTATTAGCAGACTTCATTCTCTGCTGGTTGTAGGACTGAGGTATCTGTTTCTTCGTTAGCTGTTAGCTGAGGCCATTCTCACTAACTAGAGGCTGCTTTGTGGCCTCTTGTATCTTCAAAGCCAGAAATGGAAAATCTCCCTTTGGCAAAGCCGCCTCATGCTTTTAATCCCTGACTTCTCCCTCTGTGAACAACTAGAGAAAATTCTCTGCTTTTAAAGGGCTCATCTGAGTAGGTCAGGCATGCCCTAGCAAACCTCCCTTTCTTAAAGTCAACTCTGCAATATACCATAACCTAATCATGGGAGTAAAATCCATCATATTCATTCTCCAGGGATTATGCAGATTGCGTATATTGTGGGCAGAAATTTTGGTAACCATCTTAGAATTCTGCTGACCAGATTGTCTTTGGATATTTTCCTATAGACAATCATCTGAATCATAGCAAAGTATATATCATAGAAAAGTAAAAACTTTTTCAGATATAATTAATTAAAACAACTCCTAAATTATTGTCTGTTTGGGCATATGCATGTGTGCTTGCCTGTGTGTGTGTATACATGCCTGAGTGTTGTTGTGTTTTTTTATTCTGTTTGTGCTAAGGCCAAAAAGATCATAATACAATTAAGATACCAGAGGGTCAGAGCTTACAGGAAAGCCTTCAGGAATCTTTTTTTCACCAGTTACCGGAGGTAATTAATGGCTCACCCTGACTCATGTAGAAACTTACTTTACAATTATAAGTCATATGTTCACTTCAGAATCTTATGATATCATTATTTAATATATATGAAATGCTGTGAAACCTTCTAAGAAGATTCTCCTTTGAAATAAGATTTAAATGTACATCTGTAACTTTAAATCATAGTATCAAATATCTTAACATGTTCATATTTATATAAAAGGTAATTCCCTGCTGGTGACTAAGTGTAACATTGTTGATGAATCAGCCCTGGTGTTCATTATTTACAGATAATTCAAAGGATGTTGGAGAGTCAATGAAAATTTAATTATCAAAGCCTTTGCTCTTGCTCATAATGTTTAAAAAAAAGCTTATTGCAGAATAACCTGTTTTATAAAATGTGTAATGTGTATATGAGAAAAGACTGACACTATTCTCTACATATGGGGCATTACTGAATCTATCTATCATTCAGTGCATTTTTTCCGACTTTGTTTCTTAAACTGTGTGTGTGTGTGTCTGTCAGTGTGTATGTGTCTGTCTGTCTGTATGTGTCTGTGTGTATGTAAAACAAGATAATACATAGACTGTGAAATTGACAATGATTTTAAATATCATCTAGTGCAACCTCATTATTTTGTCCAGTCTAACCATATAATTTCACAAGTCGATGAACTTGTGCATCCGGTGTAACCTCAAAATGTCACAAATGAAAATCCAGAAATAATACTACAGAATTAAATGATTTACAAAACATGGTGGCTCCTCCTGGACTATAATCCATGCTTTCATCTTCCATAATCCTGATCCTGTTGCTTTTGTAGACATATTAAAACATATATGAATAGTTCTTAATATTCACAGTAGAATATATATCAGTATGGATATTTAGTGATCTCATATAAGTTAGCATAGGAAATCCCATGAAATATTTCAAGAGTGTACCTGGCTCCCATATCATTTTTTTTTAGTCCTTTTATTCTGTCTGTCTCTGCTCCTAGGCACACATGTTTATTCCAGGTGTCACAAATAAAAATGGACAACTTGTAATAAATAATCAGTAAACTTAGTTACTACTTTGTCATTTGTATTTGAATCCTTCAAATATGAATCAAGTTAGTGGACAAAAGAATCCAAGTAAGTGGCATTCAGTGGTAATGTTTCAAGTAATAGATTCAGATGTGAAGGAGTGGGATAAATTTGGTTTTGTTTGTTACCATATGCCTTTCAATAATTCTGTACTTCACTGTTCTTTATTCCCTATAAACACTTTCCTTAGTGTTGGGAAGCAGTATGAATATTTTTATGTTTCTGCATGGTCAGGGCTTTCTGACCAAAATTTACTAAAGACCTAAATTAAATGACAAGCCTTGAAAGTTAAAGAGTGATTGAATAAACAGGTCCAGATTTTTATAGAGATTTATTTCTGCAAAGTTATGTGTCTACATTCCAAAGGGTTCTAAACCAGTGACTTTCAATTTCTCTTCTTGGAGAGATTTTTTAATTAGAAAGATCAGGAGGTGAGGGTGGCAGGTGTGTACCAATGCTATACAGGACCACAAATTCACAATTTTGAGATTTCGCTGCTATGGTACAGACCCCACTGGCGTAACCATTTGGCTCCTATCACATTGCCGTGAAGGAGAAGAATGCAGCCTAGGAAACCTCTGCAGTTATTACTTTCAAGTTTGCCTCTGATTCAGAAAACTTATGTTTGCTTTCTGGACCAAATAAATAAATAAAGCATTAAAAAGATATCACATTTTTGAGCACTAATTGAATATTATGTCCCACTGATTAGCACTGTAGAATAAAATCTAATAGGAAAGACAAGTGAAAAAGAAAAGTTTAATTAAATATTTTGATAAGTTTCATAAAATAAGCAAGGTCTAGTAGTGAAAAACAGGAGATGAGAAATAGCCAATGACTTTCTGTACTCTCATATAATATTAAATGAACATAATTCTATTATAAAAGCTATCATATTATATTATAAATCAGTTTTTCTTGGCTTTCCTTACTTATTGGTTTGTGAAGGGGTTTTTTTGGTTTTTTTTTTTTTTTTTTTTGCGGTACACAGGCCTCTCCTGTTGTGGCCTCTCCTGTTGGGGAGCACAGGCTCCGGACACGCAGGCTCAGCGGCCATGGCTCATGGGCCCAGCCGCTCCGTGGCATGTGGGATCTTCCCGGACCGGGGCACAAACCCGTGTCCCCTGCATTGGCAGGCAGACTCTCAACCACTGCGCCACCAGGGAAGCCCCATTAGTAACTTTTTAAGTGTCAAAATACTTCGAACCCGTCAAACCTTCATTCACTGGGTATTTATTGCTCATATAATATGGGCTTAAAAACACTCCTAAAATTTATATGGACCCACAAAAGTCTCCAAATTGCCAAAGAAATCCTGAGAAAGAAGAACAAAGCAGGAAGCATCACACTTTTTGCTTTCAAGCTATACTGTAAAGCTACAGTCATCAAAACGCTATGCTACTGGCATAAAAACAGATAAATAGACCAATAGAACAGAATCGAGAGCCCATAAATAAACCCAAGCATATATGGTCAATTATTATTTGACAAGGAAGCCAAGAATATTCAAAGGAGAAAAGAGTCTCATCAATAAATGGTGCTGGAACAATTGATATTCATATGTAAAAGAATTAAATACCACTCACAAAAATTAACTTGAAATAGATTAATGACTTAAATGTAAGACCTGAAACCATGAAACACATAGAAGAAAATATAGGTATAAAGCTCCTTGATAAGGGTCTTGGTAATGATTTTTTGGATATGACATCTAAAGCACAAGCAAGAAAATAAAAAATAAACATATGGGACTACATCAAAATAAAAAGCTTCTGCACAGCAAAAGAAAGCATCAACAAAGTGAAAAGACAACTGAGGGAATGGGAAAAAATTTTTTTCAAACCACATATTTGATAAAGAAGTGAGTATCAAAAATATATAGGGGACTCATACAAATCAATAACATTAACAGTAACAATAATAATAAAATTTTAAAATAGTCAAAGGACCTCAATAGACATTTTTCCAAAGAAGATATACAAATGCCCGACAGGTGCTTGAAAAGGTGCTCAACATCACTAATCATTAGGAAAATACAAATCAAAACCACAGTAAGATATCACCTCAAGCCTGTTAGAATGGTTATCATCAAAAAGTCAAGAGGTAACAAATGCTAGTGTGGATCTGGAGAAAAGGGAGCCCTTGTGCACTGATGGTGGGATTATAAATTGATACAGTCACTACGGAAAGCAGTATGGGAGATTCACAGAAAATTAAAAATAGAACTAACATATTACCCAGAAATTCCACATCTGGGAATATATCCAAAGGAAACAAAAACACTAACTCAGAAAGATATCTACGCCCCTATCCTCATAACACCATTTACAGTAGCCAAGAAATCCTATCATTAGATGAATGGATAAAGGAGTTGTGGTATATAGATACTTTTGCTTATTAAAAAAAAAATCTGCTCGCAGTCTCCTGGAGGACAGATAAAACCAAATAAAATGACAACTATCACTTCAAACATCAACAAAGGCTATGAAGTGATAAAACAGTCATATATATAGTGATTAAAGAGAACGGACAGCAGCATATATATATTATGTCTGAGAAAGATCTCATTGTAGAGGTGACAGTATAGGTGACAACTGAATCATTAAAAAGGTGAATGTAAATATAGATGGGAAGCAAATTCCATGAAAAAGGACCAGTAAGTAAAAGTGGGTGTAGGTTTGAGTCAGGCTTGTTTGAAGAAACAAAAGAAAGTCACACTATTTGACAGGCAGAGAGAAAAGAGGAGAGAAATGAGACCAGATAGGGTCATACAGTTTGTTTTATATGTTTGTTTTGTTTTTGTTTTTGTTTTTTTTGCCAAGTATCCAAGCCCTGGCTTCTCCTACAAATACCAGAAAGATCTATACCCAATCTGTACCCTTGCAATTAATGGGTGCCATTATCTAAGCTCAGGCAAATAACGTCTCTAGAAAGGATGGGAACATTGGACAAATAATGAATAAATAAAGGGAGAATTTGTAATTCATCTCAGAGCAGAATTGTCTAGTGTCAGGAGCCCCAGTTTGCAGAAGCAGGAATAATGAAGTCCAGTGGAATCTGCCAAGCAGGGATGGTTGGACCAGACAGTGTACACCCAGTAACCTTGGCAGCGATTCCTGCTCACTAGAATCTTTTGGTTACATCTATTTTCTGAGCTTCGTTCTCTGGTTTCTGTGATCTACCAAAGAACTTGTCCAATTTCTTCCTTTTTCTTTTTTTTTTTTTAAGTAAGCAAAGTCTGTTTCTATTACTTGCAACCCATAACTCTGACTGATAAATCATGGTGAATGCTGTTCACTGTGGCTAATGTATTAAAATTCATTCCTTTCCTGGCACCTGTAATAATTCTCTCTGCAACAGCTTATAGTTCCCCCAATATTATCAGTTTTACACCTAAACATCCTTGCACATGATTGTCTCTTTGTCTACCTATAAACACTGCTCTTCCAAAAAATCACTTCTTACCTCTACCAAAGTCAATTCTATTCTCTATGCTTCTTCCATATTTTATTAGTAGGATAGTCTAAGTTGTGCTACATTTAATAAATATATCCAAACTCTCAGTGGCTTGCCTACTTTTACAAAGTTCACTGTGAGTCCTACTCATGGCCAAGGGTCCACCTTGTGGTACCCAGGTAACCTAGGCTACCTTGAACTTGTGATTTCGGGAGAGACTTCCATATTTGCCATTGCAGAGGAGTAGAGAAATTGGAGGATCACACAGGATCAGCTTTACAGCTTTAACCTCAGAGTTCTCCACTTCTATTTGGCCCACATGTAATAGGCCAGGCTCATAGTCACATGGCCTTGGATAACTGCACGGGTGGAGAAGGATAGTTTTCATAATTCTCAGGAAAAAGTGTTATGAGAAGGACCTGATGAATACATGATATTGTGTCAGTCTCATGTATCCTTTTATCCCCTAACTTTCTATATATCACATTGTGTTATATAATTTACTAATTTACGGGTTGGTCAGTATCTTCACCATACCTTGGACTTTAAGAGTAAGGACTGGGCTTCCCTGGTGGTGCAGTGGTTGAGAGTCTGCCTGCCGATGCAGGGGACACGGGTTCGTGCCCTGCTCTGGGAAGATCCCACATGCCGCGGAGCAGCTAGGCCCGTGAGCCGTGGCTGCTGAGCCTGCATGTCTGGAGCCTGTTCTCCGCAACGGGAGAGGCCACAACAGTGAGAGGCCTGCGTACCGAAAAAAAAAAAAAAAAAGAGTAAGGATTATTTTTTCCCTTCTGAAGCCTCAGTACTGACTATAATGCTTTGCTCTAAGTAAACATTCTATAAATGCTTATTGGATTTATAGGATTTACTGAATGAAAGGAGGATAAATGAAAGCTATTTTTCCATAGTAATTTTCTCTGCATTATAATTCCGTGATGCAGTATTAGCCACAGTTCACTGAATATTACAGTATTAAAGTGGCCTGTTGGGACTTTTGTTTCCACCAATATTGTGGATTAAATTCTTGGGGAGTGGTGTTCCCTTCCTGATGCCTAACTCCTGCATGATGTAACAGAAAACACTACAAGTAAAGAGAGCTATAGAGAGAAGAGCAGTATGAGCTTGAACCTGAGCGGTGACTAGAGAAAACACATAAAGGGCGGGATTTGTGGGCAGGAACAGATAGCAGCATTGCTTCTGAGACACTGATCCTTTTCCAGATTAGTAAGGGAGACTGCTGAACCTGAGCCTGCCGTACAAAACTGAAGACTTGGCAGAGGAGGGTTGTGGTCCCATTCTGAGGTCTTTAGGCTCTGGTCCTATCAAAGTCAATCACTCTTTGCAGGAAAGCATCCTTCCAGCCAGCCCCCAGAGTTTCCAAATAATACCACCAACCAAGTATGACTCATAATCCAATAACACCAAAGAAATAATGAATAAACCAACTTCACTGAGAATTAAAAGAGACAACCAAAAGTAGATTTAGGCCACAAACAACTTGATGGTTACAGTACATGAGCTACATCCAGATGGATAATGACTTTCAATTATCCTCCATCAGATGCTCAATGAATTTTTAAATTGTGGATGGTTTTTAATAAATGCACAAAACTTTGACACACATGAGACATTTCATACTTTTTCTCACATTTTTCCAAATAATTTATGTAAGAATAAAATGAATAAAATATTTAATTTCACTGTCTATATTGACATTTCTCAAACTGAGCAAAGAATTATTAACCTCTTGGTGCACCGCCTTTAATATATATTAGGTGAAGTGATTTAATATAATAAAATATAATTATTTACACTAAAATTTAAATGTCTCTTTTTATATGACTCTATTCATGTTATCATTTAACTGTATTCATTCCCAACTATAAAGTTCATCTTCATTCTGTTTTTGACAAGTTCTTTGGTAATATTGTTCTATTGTTATGAAAGTGATAAAAAAATATTAAAATTCCACAATTTTGAGTTATTACAGTCCCAGCATAATTCCCAGTAAATTTAATTACTATATCATATTGTGCAAAAATGAATTAACAGAGCAACCCTGAAACTAATATCCTTAGAAACGCTCCCTCGTGTGGTTAATTCTTGCCTGACATTTAGAAACATGGTCTCAAAAGTTTTTCCACCACCCTAACTGAATAAGAGTGCCACAGTGTGCTTAAACAGTTGTAGGTACAGGATGGTTTGTGAGAAACATCTATTTTCCTCTTGGAAGTCTGGAATTTTGACCACTGCTAACCAGAAGATGCCCACGTAACAGCCCTGACTGAAAAACCCTGGGTACTGAGTCTCTCCTGAGCTTCCTTCATAGACAACATTTCACATGTGTTGTCACAACTCATTGTTGAAGGACTTAAGCTTGTCTATTGGAACCTTGCTTTTGGTTTCCTCTGAACTTTGCCCCGTGTGCCTTTTCCCTTTGTTGACTTTGCTTTGATTTCTTTTGCTTCTATAAATCGCGGCCATGGGTAGGACTCTATGCTAAATCTTGTGGGTCCTTCTAGCTAATTGACTAAACTGTGGGTGGTTCTGCAGAGTCCTGACACACTGGTAAAGAGTATTACATATTAGGGTATGTTGTGATTACTTAAATGTATTTTAAGGAAAATAGGATAGAGATTTAGTCATATTACAAGAGGGAAAGTGAAAATGTGTCATAACTGTAAAGATTTAATTTATTCTCTTTCCACCAAGACAGACCTATTTGTGTTGTCTCTAAGTGAATTATATTATTCATATTAACTAGTATCCTCAAAAGTCCCTTTTCAGGGCCATCCTCATTTGAATGGTTTCCACAGAAAGAATTAAATAGTATGTCACTGTTAGAGTCAACTTCTATTTTTTAGTGTTTATTGCTATGAGTAGATTTTGTTGGGGGAGTGGAAATTTCCTCCCCATCCCTCCTGAGTTCTTTTGGCTGGTCTAATAATTCAGTGCACACAAAACAGATTAACAAGAGGAAAATAAATTAATTCATATGCACAGTGGTCTCACAGAAATGGGACCCCCAAAGTGACCAAAGCAAGCTGTTTGCACATCATTTTTAGACAAACAATTATTTGTGAAGATTTAATAAAACAAAAGGGCTTGTGCTTGGGGTAACAAATTAATGAAGGAGTAGCAAAGTTTGTTTATACTGTTTTTTTAACCTTGAATTCCCGAAGTCTGGTGATAAGGATGCTTTCTATCCTCCTGTTATAGGGAGGATACTTTCACATGGGAGATTTATTTCCTGCTTTTAGGGGAAAAGAGGATGGTCAGAGTCGTTCTTTTAATATTTTTTTCACCTGCTGTTTCTTAGGTAATTTTAATTCAAAATGGTCAATATGCCATTGTGACGTATCTTGGGGTGGCCTGCTCTGAGACCCAACAATTGCCATGGAAATGATACCCTATGATTGTATTGATACCACTGCCCACTTTAAGCGCTCAGAGGAGAGGTCTACACAGGACCTCAAGTCTTTGAAAAGTGGCATGACATGGTGGTTTGGAATATATGGCCTCTTAACTGGATTCAACTGCCTGTTAAAACATAGATTAGCAACATTCACTATTTATTAAATCCAGGACTCAAACAAGACTTCAAGTCTCACAACTTGATATTCAAAATAACCAAGATACAATAAAAAATTACTGAGTACACAAAGAACCAGGAATAGCTCAACTCACATGGAAAACATTATAAACAGATGCCAAGGCTGAGATGACATAGATGTTGGAATTATCTGAAAAAAATTTAAAGCAGATATTATAAAGGAGCTGCAGCAAGCAAATATAAACACTGTTGAAACCAATTTAAAAAATGAAAGGCTCAGTAAAGAAAGAAAATATATAAGAACCATACAGAAATTACATGACAGAAAAGCACAATAACAAAAAAATATTTAATCTCCCTATAGAAGCACAATAGAATGAAGATAACAGAGGAAAGAGTCAATGAACTTGAAGATTGTTCAATAGATATTATCCAGTCTAAACAGAGTGAAAACAATAGGGAAAACAAAACAGAGCCGTGGGGCAGTAATAACAAAAGGTCTAACATTCAAGTCATTGGAAACCCAGAAGGAGAAGAGAAAGATTGTGGTGCTGGGGGAGAGAAATTGAAGAAAACATGAATGAAAACATCTCAGACTTAGCAAAAGACATACGCTCACAGATGATAGAAGCTCAGTGAACCCCAAATAGTATAACCTCCCACCAAAACTCCTAGCACTTTTATATCTTTTTTCCACTCTTCTCCATTTCTCTTGCCCTTTTCATTCATGCAATTTCTCACTCACAAACTCTTAGCATTCTTCCTCAAATTCCTTACTCGGTCCATCCCACAAACTTTTTCTTATTTTCCCTCCATTTTTTTTTTTATCATGGAAGCCCAATAAATAGTCCCCCAAAGGCAAAAAGCAAACTCTTTGAGGGCTGAAGAGAGGCAGACCTTAAGCTATTGTATTTGTTTCCTACTGCTGCTGTAACAAATTACCACAAACTTAGTGGCTTAAATAATACACATTAATTATCTTACAGTTCTGGAGGGCAGAAGAATCACTGGGCTAAAATCAGTGTGTCAGCAGGGCTGTGATCCTTTGGAGGCCATCTTAGTCTGTCAGGCTGCTATAACAAACTATCCTAGATTGAGTGACCTAGACAACAGAACTTTATTTTCCACAGTTCTAGAGGCTGGAAATTCCAAGCTAAAGGTACCAGCCAATTTGTTGTCTGGTGAGGACCCACTTCCTGGTTCATAGAGGGCAGTCTTCTTGCTGTGTCCTCATGTGGTGGAAGGGGTGAGCGAGCTCTCCAGGATGCCTTTATAAAGACACTAATCCCATTCATGAGGATCCCACCCTCATGACCTAATCACCCCAGTCTCCTAATAATACCATTGTGTTGGGGGGGGTAAGAATTTCAACATAGGAATTTTGGGAGAAAAAAAACAGAGTCCATATCAGAGGCTCTAGGAAAGAATTGATTCCTTGTTTTCTCCAGGTTCTAGACACTGACCACATTCTTTGGTTCACAGCCCTTTTCCATATTAAAAGCCATCAAACCATGTAACTCTAACCTCCGCTTCTGTTATCAAATGTCATTTGCTGCCTCATCTGCCTCCCTCTTTCCATTATAAGGACTCTTGTGACAACTCTGAACTCACTTGGATAATCCAGGATAATCTCCCCATCTTAATATTCTTAATGTAATGACATTTACAAAGTATCTTTTGCCTTTAAAGTTAACATATTCTGGGGATTAGAATGTGGACATCTTTGGGAACCATTATTCCACCTACCACGGTAGTCAGGGAAAAACCATGAATAGTCAGGTAGAAATGAAAGGTAAAAAATACCAGATAGTATTGATTTTTGTCCTTTCGAATCCTCTTTCAGGCTTTTCTATTTGTCCTTGGCCTTTTGAAATTTCACTGAGACAATACTAGATATGGGCTTGTTTTCATCCATCCTTCTTCCAAGAGTAAAGGCTTTCAATTTAATATTCATGTCTTTTATATAAATTCTGATGATTATTTCTATCTTTTATTTGCTTATTTACTTCCCTCTGTGTCTCTATTACTTCTGTAATGCCTATTAAAATGGTTTTCAATTTTTTGTGTCTATCATCATTGTTTCTTAACCTTTTTGCCTTATACTTTTTATTCTAATTCTGGGAGAAATATTTGGCTTCATTTTTTTTTTTTTTTGCGGTACGCGGGCCTCTCACTGTTGTGGCCTCTCCCGTTGCGGAGCACAGGCTCCAGACGTGCAGGCTCAGCGGCCATGGCTCACAGGCCTAACCACCCCGCGGCATGTGGAATCTACCCGGACTGGGGCACAAACCCGTGTCCCCTGCATTAGCAGGGGGACTCTCAACAACTGCGCCACCAGGGAAGCCCCTAGCTTCATTTTTTTCCGCTCACTAATTTTCCTCTTTCTCTGCATGCAATCTAATAACTTTTTTTTTCTTTCAGAGAAAACATTTGTATTTTCTATTATCTTTAGCTTCTGCTTTTTTCACCTCACCATCATGTGTGTAAGTTCCTGTTAATTTCCTCTGAGGGTGGTATTTTAATTATATTTTTGTTTCAATTGTGTCCTCTTTTTCCTGTAATAAATTCATCTTTAATACTGTTGCTCTTTGTTATTTTATCTTATGGTGCTAGGTGTCTTCAATTTCCTATCGATCTTTTATTTATTGGTCATCATTTTATTTGAGGGTTACTGTTCACCAGTCCACAGATGCTGGAAGTCAGTAGCTATTTGAAATATTGTTCTGTTATCCCTGGGTATTGTTTCTGCATGGGAGCAAACACTCTTGCAACCGAACGTCCAGAACACAGAGGGAAGCCAAGCTGCCCAGCTACTCTGAATTCGCTGTTGAGTCTATAATCCTTGCAATTCTCCTCAGTTCCCTCCAGCTGCTGCTGCAAACATGCCCACCTCCATCACAGCATTCTGTGCATGTTCAGACCTATGATTGGTTTCTTCTTTGCTTGTTCTCTGTTGTTCTGGTCCCATTTGGTTTCTATCTGTGAGAAATTGCTCAAACATTCTGGAATGTTGACAGCACTGTTTATTGTTTTCCAGGGAAAGCTTTATGAGTTTAAAAAAATGTATTTTCTCATTTTATGCATTTTTTATGGTTTAACTTTCACCACATTCCTTTATTCAATACACCAACACTTTCTCATACTTAAGTTATCCACTTAAATGACCTTCCTCTGGAAGGTTTTGTTTGATTATTTCAGGTTGGAATGATTCCTCTGTAATCCTCTCCCAAATCAAATGAAATTTCTGCTTCTTCACGTTCATCAGCTTGGTCCTAGTTCAATGTTTTTCCCCTCAGTGGTGACTGACAAGAGAGGATAATTTGGTGTCTTCATTGTTCTCTCTTGTGATCACAAGGATTAATAAAGTACTTGCCACATAATTTTTAGCTTAGTACATAAATTTTCTCAATTTAAAAAATATTTTATTCTCGAAAGCATTTTTGTTGCTGTTTTTAAAGGCAGGTAATTGACCACCACAAAGGATGGGGTTATCACAGTATCAGGAGGACGGTGGAGGAGGCACAGTGCGCCGCAGGGAGCGTGACATCAATAAGCATCTAAACTGTAACTCCTGTCACAATACTTAATAAGGGAAGTCTAATAATAAGTTAAAGGAAAAGGAACACATGATTCAGTAAATAATGTTGAGATTATTGATTAACAGTTTACAAAGAAATATATTAACACCTTAACATTATGTTACATTTAAAACTAAATTTCAGATTAAAATGTTAATATAAAAACAGAGATGAAACAAACTAATATCTATCAAACATCTGTAAAAAGATGACAATCTAGACTTCAAATCTATAAAAGAAAACACAAGGGAAATTGAAATTAGAATTGACCAGACAAAAATTTAAATCATTCATATGAGAAAAAGATAAGTCACAAAAAAAGGGGAAAACTTGGCTTTAAATTTTGGTTTAATTAACAGATTAAAATAGTTAATATTTAATTTTATTTCAATTTTTCAATAAGAAATTGAATTAAAAACCAAAGAATATCTCTGATCATTCACTCTATTTATTTTCTCAGTTGGGCATATTGAAATCATATAAAAACAAACACCTTAAGTAGGCTTTTATCCAGAAAAAAAAAAAAAAAACTTTGAGTCTCTCAATTTCATTACCAAAGTGCAGTGATTTAATCAGGATTCCATATAAATAATAGATTTGGAAGGAATTTTTTTAAAAGTAAGGATGAATGAATTAGCAAAATTTGGCAATGGACTGGAATCAGAAAATAGTTTGAAAAAAAATTGACATGATATTTACATTGACAAATGGTTGAAATGAAGTGGTTCCATGATTCACGGAAGTGGAGTACTCTACAATTTCTACTTTAAAATGATAAAACGTTGCAAGATAAAAATGATTTCTCAGTTCTTAGTAAATGTGATAAAAACCAGTTAAAATTTTGGCCTTCAGGAAACCAATAGGGGACAAGGTTTTAACCGGACTATCGAAAATACTAATAGTAAGTGAGAGGTCATTCAGGACCTGTTCTTATGCAAGAACAACCCTGTCTATTCCTGTAAAGTAAGTTTGGATGTCAAGATGCAATTTCAAAGGTAGAAGTATTTTATTTTCATGAATGAACATTTTTAAATGAGACGCTGGCACCCATTGCTATGTACAATATTTTTTTCCCTAAATAAATGAGTTTTCAGTTGAGTTCAGCTGTGTGTAATCATGGCCTGAGCATTAATGCTAGAAAGAGCTACCAAGCGAAGCTGATGAAATCTAATTCTTTGCAGATTTCTCAGGAGCAATATTTCATGCTACTAAAAGGTGTACATAGGGTAGTAAGGTAGTGGTGCTGGGATGAGGGAGCAAGGGATAATGGTGTAAGATTTCTCAGGAACGCTGCTGAAATGGTCCAGTAACCTTTTCAATGTCTGCTCCCTTGAAACACACTTCCTTCTTGGGCAAAAGAACATACTACAGGAATGAACATTTTCTTTGCTTTCACTGCCTTTTTATTCTTTGTGATAGATCTTGACACAATGCAACAGAAGGTTTGGTTTTGCACACATAATTGTGTGTGGGTCTTTCTGTATTTTAATCACCAATTCATTTCAAAATGAAATAATTCACAATATCCTTGGCCTTCATGTAGGCAATTTTATAACCATATCAAACCCAATTGTGCTCACATAAGTAATGGAATTAATTGGTTACAAAAATGGTGTTAGGTGTTGTAACATGTTTGTTCCAGGCAAATTATTCTGATTAAAAAAATAGTTATTGCAGAAACAAGGAAGAAATTACAGACTTTAAAATATGTGCAGTGCTAGACTTCCCTGCTGGCACAATGGTTAAGAATCTGCCTGCCAGTGCAGGGGACATGGGTTCGAGCCCTGGTCCGGGAAGATCCCACATGCCAAGGAGCAACTAAGCCCATGCACCACAACTACTGAGCTTGTGCTCTAGAGCCCGAAAGCCACAACTACTGAGCCCACATGCCGCAACTACTGAAGCCTGTGCACCTAGAGCCCGTGCTCCGCAACAAGAGAAGCCACTGCAATGAGAAGCCCACACACCGCACCCAAGAGTATCCCCTGCTCGCCACAACTAGAGAAAGCCTGCATGCAGAAATGAAGACCCAACGTAGCCAAAAATAAATAAATTAATTAATTAATTTTTAAAAAATATGCAGTACAGTAGTCCTAGGCAAAAGAATGAATTAAATAAAGAGTATTTAGACAGCCATCTAAGTTGGCCTTCCTTGGTCTCCCTTTTTGTTTCTCTAAGCACCTCTTGTCAGTTAGCCACTGGGTTTTCTTCTTGGTGCTCCAGGGCTTAATGACACTCAGGGTCTGCCTCTGGACTTTACGTGTCCTCACACACACAATGACTACGGCAGGTTTTTCTCATTCCTTCAAAACTAAGAAGGAATAGTGCTAGGTGATTGGCTGGCTGTGGCTGAGAGATCCTCATTAAGTTGTCAATAACACTTCTGCATCTGCCATCTTTCTGGAGAGAATGGCCATAAATTAGGATCACTTCAGTTTCTCTAGTGCAAGGCTGAGTTTTTATTGTTTTTGCTGTTATCACTGTTTTGTTGTTTGTAGGTGGGAGAGGAGGGGATTAATTAAGAAACATTATAAACATTTAATACTACATTGCTAGGTAGAGGCTTTAAAAGGGTAGTTGTAAAAGACAAAATGCTAGAGTAGCAGAACTATTTGGTTTGCTCGCACACTATTTAAAAAATAGCAGTTGAATGTCATAAACTAGGCGTGGCCTTTGTGGGTCACTGCAGTCCCCCTCTAGCCTGCTGGGCCTATTTATGTGACTGTCTGGTACCTGATAGCCTGTGAGTGTGCAACCCTTAACACAAACCTGTTCTCTCTCATACAAAGACGAGACTTACTTTCTCTCTAGTCTTAAAATTTACTGATTTAAAATTTAACAAGAAAGAAAAAAATAAACAAGATAATACATGTCTATAACAAATTGTATCCTGTGAGGACAGGAAATATGGGATTGTTTTTCTCCAGATGTACTGTCTGTATGAACGAAGCTATTTGTAAAATGGACTCTATTTGTTTTTTCTTTTCTTTGCCTTAGTGGAATGTTGATGTGTAGATAATGTAAAATAATCATTGCAAATAATACTT
This sequence comes from Hyperoodon ampullatus, assembly GCF_949752795.1. Taxonomy (NCBI): domain Eukaryota; kingdom Metazoa; phylum Chordata; class Mammalia; order Artiodactyla; family Ziphiidae; genus Hyperoodon; species Hyperoodon ampullatus. The sequence goes on from NC_136933.1 coordinate 33,881,989, forward strand.
TGCCATTATTAATTTCCATCTCAGTCTGGTTTGCAACAAGCTTCACTGACTGTCTATATCCACTCTGACACTTACTTAGAGTCAGGAGTAGGGTGAGGCAAGCAAGGTATCTGGGGCTCAAAACTTAAGGAGGTGCTCACACTCAGGTGCCTACCACATCTGAGCCCTGGGAGTGAATGCCTTCTTAAGTTGTGAGCCTGGGGATCCTCATTCTTAAGAAGGAATTTAAAGCAGTCTTACTTGTGGCAGCCATTACAAACCCATGGTTTAGCCCTGTTAATGTATTTTAATCAGCTTAGTTAGATTTGTAATGATTTAATGGAAAGTTCTCAATTACTATACCAAAAAAAGTTCCGTTTATTTAGAAGGGTGAAGGCATGGTGATCTGATGGCTGTTTCTAAACCCATGTCAATAATTGTGTCTCTGGGGTTTTGTTTGTTTGTGAAGGATTTTGTAAGATTCAAGGACACAGGCAGATATCAGTATCCATTCACTTCTCTTCACCTTCTCGGCTCCATAGTAGTCCAAGCCACTATCATCTCTACTAGGATTTCTGCAATATTCCAGCTTGTATCCATTGTGGAGGAGAGACCATTGTCCTCAGTGCTTCACAGAACATTGTATACTTCTCTCTCTGTATAAACTACAGATGGATCCCTCTGTCACTTTGGACTCTATCATAGTCAGGAATCTGCATTCCCCTGGACAGTACTGGCAGTTGAGGCACTAGTGAGGGGCCATTGTCAATATGGGGACCAGCATAGAAGAAATGAGAATTGACTCTGTTAGGACATGTTTTTCTTAGGAATTACCAAAACAACCAAGGCAGACAATGTTAGGTGACCAAAAACTTGGGTTCTGCAGGTGGGGCAATATCCTAGGGAAATTTGAGTAGTAATATTATCATGACCTCATAGGTACCCACATGCTAGTAAGATGAGTTCATATGGGTTACATTGAAAAAAAATTATTCTGAGCAAACTTTATCTCATGATTTACCTTTTGACATGAAGTGCTAAGTGCTTAGAATAATGTAGCTGCTTAATGTTTTGTGAATTTAATTGTTGAAGAGTTTCAACATTTATAAACTACATTGGAAAAAGAAACATTTAAAAAATCTACAGGCTCTGTTCATTTGCATGAAAACTGGGGAAAAATCTATTTTTGTCTCTTAACCAGAGACTTATCAGGCACTCATTTTCTCCCAATTCATTGAAAAAAATTTGATGACTAAGTAAAACTACCTGTGATAAAATAATTGACTGCATCTAAAATTATCCTAAAAAATTCAGGTAATCATTAGCAATTAATATTTGAGCACCCCTGGTGTATTACATGCTGGATATCATGAGCTACCCTTTGAAAAATATTCTACTGAATTTTTTCATGGTGAAAATTCACCATTTTCGCTTCTAGATAATGATTTTTTTTTAAAAAATTCCTTCTTTGAGGTAAAATATAATTTTTTACCATAAATTATTTTCATTATCACTTAGAATTATTTAAAAACATATTTGATTTGTACAGAAGAGTGTGTTTGTAAAATAAATATAAGCTATGAAACATAATTATGAAATGGGCCACAATGATTAATCACTTAAATTAAGCATTAGAAACTAATAATGATTGTGTTTCCTTATCACTTAGAATTATTTTAAAAACATATTTGATTTGTACAGAAGAGTGTGTTTGTAAAATAAATATAAGCTATGAAACATAATTATGAAATGGGCCACAATGATTAATCACTTAAATTAAGCATTAGAAACTAACTAATAATGATTGTGTTTCCTTGTGTTCTCACCATTTCCTTTTCTCCTCCGTGGAAGTTATCACTACCCTGAATTTCTTATTATGCCATTTAAACACTATTTTTATTTATTTTTTTAAAATTTTTGGCTGTGTTGGGTCTTCATTGCTGTGAGTAGTTTTTTTCTAGCTGCGGCGAGCGGGGGCTACTCTTGGTTGCGGTGCGCGGGCTTCTCATGCAGTGGCTTCTCTTGTTGTGGAGCACGGGCTCTAGGCGCGCGGGGTGCAGTAGTTGCGGCACACAGGCTCAGTAGTTGTGGCTCGCGGGCTCTAGATCGCAGGCTCAGTAGTTGTGGCACATGGGCTTAGTTGCTCCGTGGCATGTGGGATCTCCCTGGACCAGGGATCAAACCGGTGTCCTCTGCATTGGCAGGCAGATTCTTAAACACTGCGCCCCCAGGGAAGTCCCATAAACACTATTTTTAAATGAGATTTTTCAAAAGTACCTGGAAGTAGAATATCTGAGCCACGAGGTTTGCATAAACTCTATTTTTCAAGATAGATCCAAGTTGTTTTCTAATGGGTTGGGATCAATTTTTACTTCCATTAACACTGTCCAAGGGTTTGAATTGATTGGCACCAACCTTAGAATTATGAGACTTCTTAATTTTGCCAATCTAGTAGATGTAAAAGTGTGTCTCATTATGGTCTTAATTTCATTTCCCTGGCTACCTACAATGTAGAATATCTTGTCATAGATTAATTGGATAGTTTCTGTTATCTAATTTTTTTTTTGTCTTTTTTTGACTCATTAGCAGAAGTTATACATTTTGGATATAAATCTCTTCCTACCTGTTTGTGCTTAATTATTTACTAGCAGTTTGAGTATCTCTTCACTTTACTCAGAATGCCTTGTGGTAAATAAAATGGTTTAATTTTAGTGTAGTCAATTGTTCAATATTTCTGTATATGTTACAATTATTTGTGTCTTTTAAATAAATTCTGTCCTAAACCAGATACATGAAAATAGTCTATTTACATATTTTTTAATATTTTTCTTTTGACTTTTGAATGCTAAATCCATTAAAAAATTTTATATTTGATGTCAAATGGGAATTCAGTTATATTCCTCCTCCTCCTCAGCTCATATTTTCCCAGGATATATAGTTTAATCTTGTCATATATCAATTGTCCTTATATATGTGGGTCTTTATCGCTACCAAATTTTTATTGACTTAATTTGTTAATAATCTTAATCGTTCTTGTTACCTGTAAGGTAATCACATCTTACACTTCTTCAGAAGTGACTTGGGCTAGACCTTTACTCTTCCATATGAATTTAAAACAAACTCAGCAAGTTCCTCAAAAAATCCTGTTGCAATTTTGATTGAAACTAAATCTATAGATAAATTTGGGGATGACTATTAGTTTAAGTTGTTGCTTCTTTTTGTCTAAATGTATATAGATCTCCATTTAATTTTGTTTTCTTTAATGTCTTTCAATTAAATTTTGTCAGGTTCCCTATAAATAACTTAAGAGTTTTTGTTAGATTCACACATAAATGCACACAGACATTTCCTTGGTGTTTTGATATATCATATCTAATTTTCACTAAGTTGAAAATGTTTCTTAATTCCTTACAATGTTTTCATTGAGCTGAAGTTTTTGAGTTATGTTTATCAATTTCAAATTATATGTGGGCTTTTCTCTATATATCTTTGTCATGATTATCAGCGTACTTTCATTATGGTCAGAAAACATTATATGTATGATTCTAATTATTTGAAATTAATAGATATTTGATTTGTGACTCAGTACATGTTTCCTTTAATAAATGTTTTATGTTTGCTTGGAGAAAATACGCATGAACATTGAGATGGTTAAATTTATGTGTCAACTTGACTGGCCATGGGGTGCCCAGATTAAACAGTATTTCTGAGTGTATCTGTGAGGATGTTTCCAGGTGAGATTAGCATTTAAATTGATGGATTTAGTAGATTTCCCTCCCCAATCTGTGTGGATATCATCCAGTTTCTTGAAGATCTAAACGTCTTCTCTATTTATATAAAAATCTCTCAGACTAAGATTTACACCATCATCTCCCTTTGTTCTCAGGCCTTGGGAAACTGACTGAATTAGACCACTGGCTCCCCAGCTTGCAGATGGCAGGCTGGGGGACTTCCCATCCTCCATAACAACAGGAAATAAATTTCTATTTTATATATATATATATATTTTTTATTCTACTGAGAATAAAATTATCTCTTTCTCTTTCTCTGAGAAGTCTGACCAATACAGACATTCACTAGTTATGTTGAAGCTATTATACTAAATGTATATAATTTCAGGATTTTAAAATTTTCCCCACAAATGGAACTATTCAGATCTGACCTATTTTATCTATGATAATGCTTTCTATCTAAAAATATCATTATCTATTATTAGTAACTTTCTTTGTCAAATATTTCCCTCATTGATCTTTTTAACTTTCAGTATTCTGGTGAAGTTGTTTGATATCTTTTTTTTTTTTTTGTATTAAACCTTTTTTTAGAGCAGATTTAGCTTCACAGAAACATTGAGAGGTAGGTACAGAGGTTTCCCATGTAACCTGTATCCCCACACATGCACAGGCTCCCTCAGTGTCAACATCCCCAACCAGAGAGTTACAGCTGATGCACCTACACTGACACATCAAATCAACCAAAGGCCATAATTTACATTTTGATTCAGTCTTGGTGTTGTACGTTCTATGGATGTGGACAAATGTATAATGATATATATCAATTATTATGGTATCATGCAGAATACTTCACTCACCTAAAAATCTTCTGAGCTTCATCTATTCATCTGTCTTCTGTTCCCCACCACCCCTGGCAACCATTGGTCTTACCACTGTCTCCATAGTTTTGCCTTTACCAGAATATCATAAAGTTGGAATCCTACAGTAGGTAGCCTTTTCAGAATGGCTTTTTTCACTTAGTAATATGCATTTAAGGTTTCTCCATGTTGTGTTGGGAATGATAGCACATTTTTTCCTAGTGCAGAATAATATTCCATTGTCTGGATGTATCACAGCTTATTTATCACTTCACCTACTGAAGGACATCTTGGTTGCTTCCAAGTATTGGTAATTAAGAAAAAAGCCGCTGTTATTATCTGTGTGCAGGTTTTGTGTGGACATGAGTTTTCAATTCCTTTGGGTAAATATCAAGGAATGAGATTACTGGATAGTATGGTAAGAGAATGTTTAATTTTTAAGAAGTTGAAAAACTGTCTTCCAAAGTGACTGTACCATTTTGTATTCCCACTAGCAATGAATGAGAGTTCCTGTTGCATGATATTGTCCATAGCATTTGGTGTTGTCAGTATTCCAGATTTTAGCCATTCTAATAGGTGTGTGGTAGTATATCATGGTTGTTTTCATTTACATTTGCTTGATGGTATATGATGTAGAATACATTTTCATATGCTTATTTTCCATCTGCATATCTTCTTTGGTGACAGGTCTGGTAAGGTCTTTGACCCATTTATTAATTGGGTTGTCTGTTTTCTTATTGTTGAGTTTTAAGTGTTCTTTGTGTATTCTGGATAACAGTCCTTTATCAGATGGTCTTTTGCAAATATTTTATCCCAGTAGGTGGCTTGTCTTCTCAATCTCTTAAAGAGAGTCTTTAATAGAACAGAAGTTTTTAATTTTAATGAAGTCCAGATTATCAATGGTTTCTTTCATGAATCTTGCCCTTCCTGTTGTATCTAAAAAGTCATTGCCATACCCAAGGTCATCTAGGGTTTTTCCTGTAATTATCTTTTTGGAGGTTTATAGTTTTGTGTTTTACATAGGTCTGTGATTCATATTGAGTTGATTATTATAAAAGGTATAAAGTCTCTATTTAGATTCATTTTTTGTATGTAGATATCCAGTTATACCGGCACCAATTGTTGAAAAGATTATCTTTGTCCCATTGCATTACTTTTTTTTCCTTTGTCAGAGAGCAGTTCACTACATTTATGTGGGTCTATTTTTTGGGGTCTCTATTCAGTTCCATTAATCTCTTCAACTGTTATTTTGCAAATACCACACTGTCTTGATTGCCCCAGCTTTATAGTAATTCTTGAAGTGGGGTAGTGTCAGTCCTTCAACTTTGTTCCTCCCCTTCAGTATTGTGTAGGCTCTCCCTGAGTCTCTTGCCTCTCCACACAAACTTTAGACACAGTTTGTCAATATCCACAAAATAACGTGCTGGGATTTTTATTGGGATTTCATTGAATCTATAGATCAAATTGAGAAGAACTGACATCTTGACAATATTGAGTCTTCCTCTCCATTAATATGGAATATCTTTCCATTTATTTAGTTCTTCTTTGATTTTGTTTGTAAATTGTTTTGCAATTTACCTCATATAGATCTTGTATATGTTTTCTTAGATTAATACCTAAGTATTTCATTTTGGGGGATGCTAGTGTGATGATATTATGCTTTTAATTTCAAATTCCACTTGTTCATTGTTAGTACATAGGAGAGCAATTGACTTTTGCATATTAACCTTGTAACCTGGAATAAGCACTTACTAGTTTCGAGAGGTTTGTGTGTGTGTGTGAAATCTTTTTGACAAAACTTCCAGTACGATGTTGAAAAGAAGTGGTAAGAGGGGACATTTTTTTTTATAACCTCTTAAAATTGTATTTTTTGTTTTTAGTAAAAGAAATTTCTCTTTTCACATAAAAAATTCTCCTTTTCCTCCATGGCTTTTTCTTTTTCTTTTTCTTCTGTTTTTAAATCTTTACAGAGTGAAGTAAGTCAGAGAGAGAAAAACAAATACCGTATGTTAACACATATACATGGAATCTAAAAAAAAAAAAATTGTTCTGAAGAAGCTAGGGGCAGGACAGGAATAAAGAGGGGACATCTTTGCCTTGTGCCTGATCTTAGTCAGAAAGCTTTGATTTTCTCACTAGTAAGTGCATAATGAAGTTGTGTTTTAAATGTGTCTCTTGCAAACAGCTTGATTTTGTTGTCTTTATCAACTTGATAATCTCTATTTTAACAGGGAATTTCATTTTATCTATATATATTGTGATTATTTATGTATGTAGATTTACCTCAATTATCTTATTCATGTTAATCTTAGTCCCACTTTTTCTATGCTTATATTTTCTCCTTCCCTAAAATTTTAATTAATTTAATTTAATTTATTCTAGTATCTATTTGAATTGAACACTGTTCATCTTAGTGCTTATAAATGAAATTTTCATGCAATCTTCATTTTAAAAATTGTATCATTAATCCATATATCTACTCACATATTTCAAAATACAAGAAACTTAGAATATTTTAACTTTGATAACCACCTATCCCAATCTTACCTGCTATTATTTTTCAATATTTAACTTCTTCTATATGATTTACCACAAAAATTAAATATGAATAATGTTTCATATATTCAATATTAGTTTGAAATTACCCACATGTTTATTAATGTATTTGTTCATTATTCTTTATTGCCCTTCATATAACTTTAAGATTAATGATTTCTTTCTTGAAATCCACCTGTTGAAAGTTAATTTAGTAAGTTTCCCTTTGCCTGAATTGTCTTCATTTTACCCTGTGTCTTGACACATGTAATTCTATATTAATACATATTTTGGCTTAGCAATATGAAGTTATTTATTTATTTATTTATTTGCACTATCTCCTTAATTCCAAAACTGTTGTTTGGAATTGAACTCTCAGGATAATTGTCTTTCCACTGTGAGGTATTCTGTCTTTTTTTTTTTTTTTTCTGTTTCTAAGTTCTTTCTTTAATTGTTCATTAGCTGTACTTTGATGTATTTAGGTGTGAGTTTCTGTTATTTGTGCTATCTGGGATTTATGTATTTCCTAAGTCTGAAGATTCATATATGTCCTTAATCCTTGAACATTCTTGTTACTATATTTTCAAAATTACCTCTCTTCAATTTTTTCTAAATTCTTGTGGATTTGCAGTTAGATGCATAATAGCTCATCTTATTCTGAACTGCTCATATTTTCCATCTTAAATGGTGTTTTTCAATTATTTTCCTGTGTGTATATTAGTTTGTATAAAGGACAATTTTAAGTATTTTCTCAGCCTAGGGTTTCCCAGAACCAGCAAGATTACAGCGTATCCAAGTGAAAGAAGGCCTGTGCTTTCCAATGCTCATGGGTCCTTAGCTAGACCCTAGTCTGAAAAATACATCTTTTTCATTCATTCATTTATTCTCTTATGTGAAAGGGCGATTGTTATTGTAAGCCTTGCTTTACCTAAAGTTGAGAGCCCTGGGTTTATTCAGGAATCTCATATTTATGTCAATTAAGACTAACTTTAGTGATACATAACAGAAAACACCAAAATAGCAGTAGCTTACACCAAAAAAAAATAGATTAATTTTCTCTCAGGTTAAAAAAAAATTGAGAGTAGTTAGTCTGGGGTATACATGATAATTCAGTTATAAACCCAATTTCCTTCTCTGTTTACGCTCTGCCAGCCTTAAGGTAAAGCATTTATAACTAAGGCTTAAATAGTCAACAGCATTCTCTGCTACAGGAAGCCAAACTCTTTTCTCTTATTCACGACAGTCATTGACCCTAAGACTTCAAATCAAGGGTGTTGCCAAAGCAAACAAAAGACACCATCCTCCAAGGGCTGAAATAACATCAACTTTACCTTAAAACTAGGGATAAAAGATCCCATCATGTTTCAAAACCTTATTTACTTATAAGCCCAGCTGTGTACTTAAACAGCTGTTTGTAGTATTTTATCAAGTGCTGTGTTGCAAGACATCATTTCAGAATACAGCCATCTTCCACTTAATGTAAATGATGTGATTCTAAAATCCTAACATTCTATGTGAAAATATTTAAGGGAATAATTACCCAGTCCTCATCACTTTAAATGGGAAAAATCATAATGCATGACACCTAGATCAAAACCTCCAACTAATTTCCTAAATCATTACTAAATGCAATAAAATGTTGACTTATAATTTACAAAATATCATGGTTAGATGTAAAAATGCTTAAAACTTTGCTTCCTGATCCTCAAACAATTATGTGGTCGTTAAATTTGTTTTGTATGCAGTAAAATGTACTGTTTGCATGTCGCACCATAAACATTTTGTTTACGATATGCAAAGTCCAGTAACACACAACAATAAATGCATTTGTGAGAAAGACTGCATGGAAAAATTTACAGTAAAATGGCAATTTCCTGTAATAAACTGTAACTGGCCAGTTAAGTTGGAAACCTAAGATCTGAAGAAAGCTGAGAATTCAGGAGCGGAGCAGTGTTGAGCAGTCATCAATTTTCTCTGGTTACAGAAGTGGATGGTGCAGACAAGTCAGATGAGGAGACAGCAACTTTAGGTAAACTATCCAAGTCAGAAGAACCAATACAGATTGTCTGTCATTCTGATGCTGCTGTAAGAACTTGTGAACAGAAAAGCTTCAAGAGAATTAGCTGAAGGTTTAGGATGAGAAAATTGCAAGTGGAACTTTGCATTTCTTATTAAAACGTTTAAAAATTTTTGTATACCAATTTAAGACATACTAGGTATGTCAAGGTAAAGAAAGGATTCCCATCCTCGTGTCATAATAGTCAAGAAAAATATGTATTATTGCATCTACATAATTCATTCACTGTGATACCTCTCTAAGTCCCAACAACATCTGAGATTCAGATCCACTTTTGACCATGAGTGTGCTTTTCAAAATGTCTATATGAGATTCTGACATTCTACTAATTGTTTATGGAATATAATTCAAGGTTTATCCTTTATAAAACTTGTTTGAAATGTGCTCTTGTGTTGTAAGGATGTAGTGTTTTTTTTTCTCATAAATAAATTTTGTTTAAAAAACAAAATAGCATAGAAAAGATGACAACTCTCTCTTAAGTGATCTACAGGTTTAATCCAATTCCTCTCAAAATCCCTGCGAGACACCTTTTGTGTTGCAAATATAGACAAGCTTATCCTAACATTAATATGGAAGCAAACAGGGCAGAATAGTCGACCATTCTGAAAAAAAGAACAAAGAGGACGAATCAGTCTACCCGATGGGGAGGCTTACTATATAGCTATAGCAATCAAATGGGTATGATATTGGTGATCCTTTGATGGAACTATTCTTTATCTTGCTTGTTCTGATGGTCATACAAATCTAGATGTGTTAAAATTTCACAGAAGTAAATATACACAAATGAGCGTATACAAAACTGGTGAAGTCTTTTTGTATTCTAATAAGGCTTTAATCATCACATTATAAAATTTTTATGATTTCTACTATGTTCTGTATAAATGTATAAAAACATAAGCATGTAAAATATTTGCATTGTTTTAATTTAGATTTTTAATTCACCTCATTTTTTTTCTATGACTGTCAAGTATGAACATATTTTTTTCTTCAAATGGATATTTCTTTCCAAATCTATTTACTGTATTGCTCACTCTGTGCCACAATTTGAAGTTCCAGATTTTCTCACATTTATATGTCAGTCCCGGTACCTACAATTCTATACCGTTAAATTGTTTTGTTTATATGTTATATTAGTTGAGATAACTAACTGTATCCGTTTTCTGTTGTTGCATAAGAAGCACACATATTACCTCACAATTTCTGCCAGAAGTCTGGGCACAGCTTAGCTGGGTCTTCTGGAGCTATAATCAGCATGTCGTCCAGGGCTCAGCTCCCGTTTGGACAGAGGAGGTGTCCATGTCCAGGTTCACTCAGGTTGTCAACAGAATCCATCTCCATGTGATTGAAGGATGTGGCTTCTTACTGGCTTCAGTCTTGTTGCCAACGTCCCTTCCTAGGGCTGCCCTCCGCACCCCACCCTGTGGGTCTTCAATAGTGTTGGCTAACGAGTGATGTCTTAGGTAATCAAAAGGAGTGACATCCTATCACTTTTGCCATATTCAATCAATTAGAAGCAAGTCGCAAGACTTCTTATAGCAGTGGTATAATTAACACTCAAAAACTAGAAACAACCCTAATGTTCATCAAAAAGAATTTGGATAAAGAATTCATGTTGCGTTCAAACACCATACCCATTTTAAAGAAGGAAAAGGAGAGGGGAAGGGGGCGGAGGGGAGGAAGAACACTAAATGAGGCCCATCTGAAAAACAACAACAATAATTCAGACGCTATAAGACTGTGCAGATTAGGTTAGGGGGTACATTCCACTGGCATTCTGATTGGTGGAGCAGGAAAAGACTTCATATAGGAGGAGCAAATCAGATCTAAAATGTACTTAGACAAGCAGCTTCAAGGCCATCCTGCAGGGGATGGCAGTGTCTGGCCCCTGACTGGTACTCCCGTGCCGGCCTGTGTTCCCAGTGGGAGAGTGGAGTGAGTGTCTGTGGAACAAGGGAAGAGGAGAGGGGTACTAGCAGGGACGCAGAATACCCTACAGGACTTGAGGTAGACATTGTATCACAAAAGAGTATTAGGCACAGACACGCATGTCACAATTTGTAAGAAACAAACAAGACGTGGGACGGGGCGTGCTTTAGAACAGAGCAGAAAATAACGTATAAGCTTTCTAGTTTTCCTAACAAATGCTTAAAATTTTAGAGCATACTTATACCATTGTTCTCTATTATCAACGTATCATACCATCATATTAACTCTGTGTTAAGACTTTTAATAACGTTATGGAAATAATTTACAGCAGACGGATTATGTGATTTCTATCTTATAACAGAGCAGCTCTTCATTATATTTTTAAATCCATTTAAAAATATGATAAGGCACAATATAGAAAATACATGTTTTTCTTATATAAAGAAAACGTTAGGAACGGGCTTGTAGTCTTGAATGTTCTGCAAAGTGTGATGACCTCATTTGAGTGATAAATTGTTGAGATTAGCTCTCTAATTCATTACAGTCAATTCTTTTGAAAATGGTGATAGATATTTCAGTGAATTAGAGAATTAATCTAACAATCTGCCAAACAAGCTAACCCGATAGTTTGAAGCTTTCCAAGTATAATGTAATTTTAAACTAAGAGAGATCATATCCCATGAGCAGCAAATTGAGATACTCTACGTAACTTAATTTTGAATGGTAATTATATTAATGAAATAAGATTTTAAAAGCAGTTCAAATCCATACATACCTACAAAGAATTGTTTAATCAGCTCCCTAAAGTAGAAGCTAGTTTAATTTTCTAAATTTAAGAAAGCTAGTTTAGTTTTCTAAAATGCTTGCCTTTCATAAATACTTACTGGTGACAAAGAGACCAGTCCTTCCTAATCAACTATTTTTAAAGTTTCTGTTTTATTTCTGCCATCTGGGCAAAAGCCCACAGGTGTATATATTTTATTAGCGGAGTACATCTTTTTTTTTTTTTTTTCTTTTTTGCGGTCCGGGGGCCTCTCACTGCTGTGGCCTCTCCCGTTGTGGAGCACAGGCTCCGGACGCGCAGGCTCAGCGGCCATGGCTCACGGGCCCAGCCGCTCCACGGCATGTGGGATCTTCCCGGACCGGGGCACAAACCCGTGTCCCCTGCATCAGCAGGCGGACTCTCAACCACTGCGCCACCAGGGAAGCCCTGGAGGCCATCTTATAGATAATCCGGAAGTTGATTTAGAAAGTGCAAATAACTTAGGAAAGAGTCAAGCATTGAGGTTATATGTATGAAATTCAACATGGCATGATTGGGTCTGTTTGAAACAAAGCCACCACACGGTTTCTGAGTCAAAGATGCAGAATCAGAAATTGCAGTGGATTCTAAACACCATAGCTTTTCAGCAAACAAAATAAGTTAGAACTGACTATGTCCTGTAAATGTGAGGAAATATTTTTTTAAGGGGGGTAACATGGGCCAAGTGAGTGAATGTGTGTGTGTGTGTGCGTTTGTGTGCAGGAGAATGTGTGTGTATGTGTGTGTGTATGAGTGTGTGTGTGTTGGGGGCAGGGGAGGGGGTACAACTGAAAAGAGAGGATGGTTAAGGATGTCTAATTTGTATGGAATCTTCACAGTATCCTAATGCCTCTCCTAGAGCTTCCTTAAGTGACTTTAGGCTGCAGTATTAGCTCTCTATCCATGCAATTAGTACTGAGGACGAAATCTCACCTCACGTTCAGGCTAATAGGCTTATGTCAGTGCTTGTTCAGTTTGAGTCTCTTTAAAAATCTTCCCTGAACTGAGCAAAATTCACCCATCTCTACAAGACAGGCACCCCCTGGTGGATGCTGTGTGCTGGCGTTGCTTAGAACAGTACTTGGCCTGTTAGCGTCTGAATCGAACAACCTCTCTTGCTAGCCTTTGGTAATAATAACTGTAGCCTCCTCCTTACCTCTTACTTGGGATTTGCAAGATAACACGCAGAGTAGAGTCTAGAGCTGGTTCTCTAGAACTGAATAAGAGCCATCATAGCGAGTCCTATGTGGGAAGAGCTAGTGGGAAAGATTTATACCATCGTCTAAAAAGAAGATCCAGAATCAGTGTGAGAGAAACCAGATGCGAAATCAAGACGTTAATGATATAATGTAAAATAAAATAATATCTATTAAGAGCTTACTTTATTCTAGGCAGTGTTTTGTACATTTATTAACTCATTTACCCCCATAATGACCTTATTAAGAACCACGATTAACATCCGCCCCACCCCGATTTACAGAGGACGAGGAAGAGGTTACACAAAGCATCTTGCCCAAGGACCTACGATTAATCTGCGGCAGACATGGGATTTAAGCCGAGGGAGGCTGATTCCAGAGCCTGTCTAGAGGCAGCAGCATTAGATGTTTGGACACTATTTTTTAAGACAAGCTACTTTATAAGTTTCAGTAATAAAATCATATGCATGAAAAAGTAAAGTTAGAAGTCCTGGCCAGTTACAGAAAATTTTGGATATTTTTAATTGTTTGATGGCCTGGCATCTCTGCAACAAAAGAAACTTTGGTGATCATCCATGTTTTTCCTGGGCAGAAATAGTTGGAAAATTGCTAAGCTGTGACACCATGTAGCACTGCAAAATCACTGTGGAGAGAATCTATATGAGCTCAAAATACATTTAATTTGCCCAGCACTAGAACACTTGCCAGGCTGACCGGAGAACCAGGCTCATTGGTGGTTCAGGTCTGACCTTGATGGTTTCCCCTGTAACTACTGGACACATCATATCCAGGCAGTGGCTGTACTGTTGCCCAGAAAGGGTACCTACATGTCTCCTGGAATACCAAAGTACAGGCACACCATTCTACCTTGAAACATACTCACTCTGTTGGCATCCATTGTGGCAACGCATTGATGTTACTTTTTATTTCTTCCTCATCAGAAGTGGCTCCTTCCATGGTAACCAACAGGTAAGTATGTCATGAGCTGGGTCTCCCACAAACTAAATATGTTCAGTAGTTTGGAGCCATTCATTTTCAGACGCCAACTCCGAAATGTTTCATGAGCAGCATGATTCCTGTGTTGCTCTGGCAGTTAGGCCCTTCTAGCTCATGACAGAACCACTAGAGAGCTGTATTACACAAATCATCCATGTGAGGGTGTCAAATATGCAGCCAAGTTGAGCCAAAAATTGCTTGAAGTATCCTTAACGGGGAGTGCAGAGGGGACTGCTCAGTTCCCTGCTTCCCGTACCAAGTGTGATTATGTGGTTGTGAGTACACCTGATTATGATCATCACATACACAGGTTTTCCTACAAATTGCCACCCTGAATATCAAAAATGAACTGCATCTAGGTAAGGAAAGTAGGTCTTGATGGAACATCTCTAAACTCCTTAAGAAGAAATGCAGAGTGCTGGTGTGAGAAACTTTCCGTACATTGCAGGGGATGGTATGGATATGCATAGATGTCCCTTTCACAACAGACTGGGATGCATTTTCCGCATTCAACGTTGTGTTCACTGGAAACAGTGATTAGGAAGGGATCGTTCCTCTCATAACCAGGAGGTCTCTGTTACCAGAGTGTCAGACAAAACATCTGGCAAAGAGGTCGATTCTAAAGAGAAAATTAAAGAAAATTAAACAGGTTCAGAATTAGCAATTCGGCAAAGAAGGTATCCACCCAGAAAGAATATGGAAACAAAGGAGTCCAAAATTACCAAGGATGCTAGTATTTTGTTAGGTCACCTTTGGGGACTTTAAATGTATGTTACCTGAGTGTGTATGTGTGTGTATATATATATTTTTTTTTAGTAAGTTTCATTGAGATATATTTTATATTTATATCTTAAATGTATTTTAAAGTGTGTAATTCCATAGCTTTTAGTAGGTGCACAGAATGGTGCAGTGATCACAATTTAATTTTGAAACATTTCCCCTCCCCCAAAGAAATCCCACACTTATTGGTAGTCATTCAACATTCCCTTCTTTCCTCATCCCTCACCAACTGCTAATCTACTCTCCATCACTATGGATTTGCCTATTCTAGACATTTTATATAAATGGGATCATAGATATATGTGGTAATTTGTGATTGACTTCTTTCACTTGGAATAATGTTTTGAAGGTTCATCCATGTTAAAGTATGTATTAGTACTTTATTACTTTTTATTGCCAGGTAATAATATCCCATTGCATGGATGTACCACATTTTATTTTTCCATTCAACAGTTGGTGAACGTTGTTGTTTCTACCTTTTAGCTATTATATATAATATATTATATATAATGCTGCTCGCAACATTTGTATACATTTTTTGTGTAGACATTTTTTATTTCTCTTTAGTAAATACATAGGCATAGAATTATTGGATCATATGGAAAATTTATGTTTTAACGTTTTGAGAAATTGCCAAACTCTTTCCCACAGTAGCTGCACCATTTTATAGTCCTGTCAGCAATGTATGTGGGTTCCAATTCCTCCACATTCTTTCTAATAGTTGTTATCATCTTTCTTTTTAATTTTAGCTACTACCATGTATGGGAAGTGATATTTCACTGTGGTTTTAATTTGTATTTCCTAAGGACTAACAATATTGAGCAACTTTTCATGTGCTTATTGGCGATTTGTTTATCCTCTTTGGAGAAATGTCTATTTAAATCTTCTGCCCATTTAAAAATTACATTATGTGTCTTTTTATTGTTGAATTTTAAGTGTTCTTTATATATTCCAGGTACTTGTTGCATATCAGATATAACATGTGCAAAGATTTTATTCCATTTTGTGAACTGTCTTTTCACTTTCCTGGTGGTGTCCTTTGAAGCACAAAATCTTTGTTTGATGATGTCTGATTTATCTAATTTGTCTTTTGTAATTTATAATTTTTTGTCATATCTGAGAAATAATTGCCTAACCTAAGGCCACAAATATTTACTCCTATGGTTTACTTTTAAAAATTTTTACAGTTTTCATCTCATATTTAGATTTATGATCAATTCTTGTACAAATTGATGAGTAGACTTCTTTATGTCCCGTCTTAAAAAAAAGAGAAAGAGGCCATACTCTGGTGGTACAGCAGAGACTGCTGTCTCTCAGAATGGCAGTGTCCAGAGTTGAAAGAGCCAAAATGAGCACATGCGCTCTACTGAATCTTGTGTGATGTGACTGCTGTTATATGGCTAACAATACACAAAGCCAAAGAAGGAAGGGCCTCTCTCCATTTGACTCAGTTTAAGCTTGTCATGATTCTTTTCTTTTTTCCATCAATTAATACTCAAATATAAATTGCTTTGGGTCAGATACAGTAGATTCACTATTTTAGCACCCATTCTAACCTTATCTGACTTTCCATGAGGGCCGACAAAGCTGGAAGAGCCCTGAGAAGTGAGGGTTCTGTGTGTGCCTGTCTTCCTCTGCACAGATACATGTGCACTAGTCCTAAATGTGGAAGTAAGCAACCTGATACACGAGACTGACTCGATCTACTAGCAACCAGTGTCAGAGAGGCATTCGGTTTTTCAAGGTAACCGTGGCCGATTATGTTTAGCTTCCATCACTAGCATCAGAGGTTCTCCACGTGGACAGGGATATCCTAGCAGTGTTACTGGCATTATGTGTCTTTGAACTGTGTTGCCCCGAGCTCTATGTTTCCCGGTTGTATGGGACCGACCTGTAGTGCTCTGGTTCTTTAATAAATCCTTTTCTGTTCAAGATAACTCAAGTGGGTTCTATTCTTTGTGACTAAGAACCATGATTAATACAATCCCCTTTGCTTCTATCTGTGCACACTCACAGCCTGGGCTGGCAACCTCTTCTTTAGCAGACTATCAATACATGATGCTCTGTAACTTCCTTGTTTTGGAGCCTATTTTCTACTCCTACTCTCATCTAAATCTTTTTTTCTGCCTTCTAAAACAGGATGAACAAATTGTTCTGTGCTCTTAATTTCAGCACTCAAATGTTCTATTTCCCAAATCACTCATTTAAGTATCATGTTCTCTGTCTTTCTAGCTCCTTTGACCAACTAATCACACTTCATATTTTTTTAACCATCTTGATACTTTTATTTTCCCCATTATTGTTCTCTTCTGTCTTCTTTCACTTTCTGAATTCAGTTCTAAGATTTATTGTTTAATAATTTTTGTCTTGTTCTTATGACTTGTTTCCCTTCTGGGCAGCTGAACACAGCTAGAGAAAATTATCTAACTTGGCAAGCTGGTACTGCTAATAATTCAAGATCACTCACTATAACTAGATCCTTCTTGTAGAATATTGCCCACTAGTTATTGGATCAAATTGCACTCTATTATCTACCACAAGTATTTCCCACGTTTCCCACTCATCCGACATCCAGCACTCTTTCTGCTCCTATCACTGTCAGCAGGTGACCTCCGATGACGTATTCACAGGGAATGCAGAAACCTTCTAAAATCTATCACAACACTTTGCCCTAGTCCTGCAAGTCTACTAGAATTTGATTCCATCCAATTATCCTCTTTTATATTCTTATGACATCTTGTATTCCTACCTGGAGGTATCTCACTGGAATAATATTTCAGGAAGGAAGGAAGAAAGGAAAGGTGGAAGAAAAGTCCCTAAGCATCTCTCTTTGCCTACGTTATAAGATGTTTCTAACAGAATTCTCCAGGGTTCTTAATGCCCAGTTCAAGCAGAGAGCACAAATTAACTGATTCACTGCTTCTGACAGGATCAGAGAACTATTAGTTTCTGCTAATTTCCTTTCCTAAGTATTTCATTAGGTAAAGGATTTGGCCTTGGATAAGAGTGGCTCTTTTTTGTTGAAACTCGCTAGGTATTGGCTATATTTTTGTGGGATAAGTATAGTACTGTGGCTAAGAGTGTGGAAAAAGACATTGAATCATGCTTCCTTAATAGCTCTCCCACACTTCAGGGATGGGCAAGACATGTGGCTGAACAAGAGTCCTTGCAATCGAAAGGATTTCTCTGCATTCTCAGCTATGGGAGCAGAAATTCACAGTGTAGGTACTATGTCTCAATCTACTTCTTGCCACTTCATAGATGGCCTTTCCCTACGAATTGTGGGATGTCAGAGACATCCCAATCCCTTGATAGAGGTAGAGAACCCTCTTGGTGTATATTTATTTTATGCCTGTCCATATTCTGGAGAATTTTCACTGCTCCCAGATTTGTGAGGTACTCAGATCTTTTTTAAAGAACAACACTTGGAAAATTCTAAGATGTCTTTTATTGGTAGGGCAAATCACTTCAGAAAACATTTTTCCAAGTTACTGGAAAATAACTCTATTTCTAAAAGACACATCCTGTGTTAGGTGATATCACAGAAATTCCAGCCTCAAAGGGCCAGAAGAAGATGGTTTACATTGAACTTTTGCTATTTTTATAGTTCTCAGAAAGCACATTTCAAAAAACTCATTCAGGTTACCAGGGATGCCTGATTGATACAAATCCAGAAAAAAATATTTATTATGTATTATTAAAGGAAGCTGTCTGGAAAACTGAAAAGGCTTAATTTCATTTATTAAGTGTCTCTAGAGGGTCACCTGACTTGACCCTACTTTGGATCTTTTAAGTACCATTCTAGGGCCATGAAGCCATCTTAGCCATGGTAGCCATACTGATACAAGATGCTTGACTACAGTGACCAAATTGTCCTGGTTTGCCCAATAGTTTCCCCAGTTTTAAAACTGAGAGTCCCATATCCTGAAAACACTCTCAGTTTGGGACAGACAAGGATGATTGGGCACCCTATTATGGACCCTCCCCATCCCTGAACACCTTGGTCCTTTTTTCTCTGTTATTCTTCTCTGTGGCTCCTTCGACATCATCATTTCATTCTAGGTATCACGGTTCATGTTAAGTCCTGTAAGGTCCTTATTAAGGCATTTCTATGCTCAGTGAGCCTCTGTACTATCAGCCACAAAGGACTAATTGCAAGAAAAGTATGGGGACACTTTTGGAAGAGGAAATCAGTTACTAAATGCTTACCCTGCTGAATTGCTGCACCAGTCACCTAAAGAAGAATCTTCCTGTAGCATATTTAACCAAGTCTCCATTCAAAAGATATATCATCATAGAAGTCTCTGTCTACTCCCACCATCCACCCAAGAGATTCTCCAAAGATAGCTTATGGTAAACCATTCCAGTCTGTGGCTAAGAAATGTCTACGTTTCAGCCTCTCTCCCTACCACTCTCACTCTCGTATCTTTAGAAGCTGATCTAGAGCTCAGTGTTTTAGCTCATTAATATAAACTCACCTCAAGCATATCTCCAACTATTGGACAGCTGACCACACAATAATCAGAGATTTGGCCAAGATGGAAATGGATGAGTGAGGGAATAGAGATAAGCCTAACTTGATAATGACCCTTAATGCTGTGGAAATAAGTGCACTGGCATGGAAAAAGAACACTTCGTAGATCACTGAATTAGCTGCAGAACCACCCATAATAGGCTTGTTCTTGGTTTTCTCACATCCTCTCACTTGTCAATCCTCATTCACTTTCCTATTTTACCTCTGCATATATTTTATAGCTTGTTGGCTTTCTCACTTGTCAATCCTCATTTATTTGATTATTTTACTTCTGCATTGGCCCTATGGCTTTTTAGGCCAATTAAATAGACATCTCCCATCCCAAATTTGAGTCCAATCAGACCTTGCTTCTCCTTTCTAGCACATCATCTCTATGGTTCTATCATTGGTAAAAAGACTTGGGAATTTCCCATACCTCTGTTTTGTAGGCAGCCTTTACCAGACGAGTCTTGGCAACCATCAGATAATCTGATTTTCAGAGACTATTAGAATCATCCATTATTCATCAGCAACATTGTCTCATGTATCTCTTAACCATATTTTCTATATCCCAATTTATATGAACTCTCAACAATAGTCAAGAGGGTAATTTTCATGGTGAAAGAGTTTTGAAATAAATGTATGGCTGACATAAAAATGGTCACGGATTATGGCTTCTGCACCCTTCTGGTGCCTGAATATATTTGATTCTACAAAGTGAATTTCTGTGCTCTGCTAAACGTTTAAGATCGTTCATCGATCAGTATAGCACTCATGAAAACGGCATGGAGCTAAGTTGATCTTTAAAGAGTAAAAAGTTACTCTAAAGAAAAGCATATACCTTCAGCTTTAATATTTTCCATCTCAAATAAGAAACTTATGGAAAAAACACATTTTTTTAATGAAAGTTACACTCTCGTTATTAACCTGAAGATGTGTGTAGGTGTGTGTGGGTGTGTTTTTCCCACCAAAGGTGAAAGATGTAAGAAACTTGGTTGCTCATAGAAGGAAGATCTCTGAACAACATTGCTTTCTTCCTGAATGTTAAAAGGGTAGCCACTTTTAGGATGTGGGCAGGAAATGATGAGAACTAATATTGTACCAGATAGCACCAGTAACATTGTCAAGCATTGTTATCAGTGCTTTATATATTGATTTATTTCACTCTTTCAACAACCCTCTGAATCCCATATACTATTATTATTCCTCCTTTAAAAATGAGGATAGGGAGACAGAGAGATTCAAAACTTGCTCAAGTACACAGAACAAAACGGGAAGTGAAGAAGGCAGGACTTTCTCCCAGGCATCCTGGCTCCCGTGTCCTCACTCTGAACCATTGTGCTCTGTGCATCGGCTCCCATTGCCCAGAAAAGGATGTGTAACTTGTGTCTTGAGTGTCCGAAAGAAGCAGCCGCTGCGTGTCCAGGAGGAGAACAGAAGAAATCGAACGACACTCTGAATGTGTGGTGAGGCAAATTGTCAGCCAGTCCTGACCCTGCATGTGGGTCTGGCTTGTCCCCCCAGGAAGTGACAGAATAGCGACAGAGAAAATGAACCTTAGGCCAGTGCTGTGGTGGCCGCTCATAGGTTCCCAGACTATCTGGGGCTAATGGTAACTCTGGTGCTCTCCTTCGTGGTGACCACAGGTGGGAAATGCTTTTTAAATCTCCCTGCGCTGGCAATAAAGTAGCAAATAGCCACATGTATGTACTGAGCGCTTGAAATGTGGTTACTGCAATCAAGGAACCTACTTCTAAAATCTTACTTTATTTTAAGGTGAGTGGAGGCATCCCTCATGGTGGCACATTCGTGGCTCAGAGGTAAAGCTTGGAAGGGGTCACAGGGAAAATCAGGCAATGCGTCCTCCAATCATGCTTTTGGCAGACGAGCCCCATTTCAGAAAATGCTTAGGAATGTGTTCCGGTAGTTGTCACAAGTATTTATTAACGTTAAAAAGCATACCCAGTCAAACCCATTGAGTTTTGGGGGTCCAGAATCCCTGTGAAAGGGAACTCATATTCCATCCATAGTGTTGATTTGAATATAAACAGATTTCCTTACATGATAAATATTCCATAATGGAGTTTTGACCGAGGAAAAGATAATATGGATCCAGAAAACAAATAATTATAAGTGAAGAAAGGCTTGAGAGTATGATTGCAATGATGCTGTGGCCTGGAGCACAGCCATATCTGCAAGGCCTGTGTGTGCAGGGAGAGTGAGAAATGTGGCATAAAGGGAAAAAAACCTGCATAATTTCTCACCCATTAGAAAGAATCACTCTAAAGCCACACTGTCCAATATGGTATCCACTGGCCATATGTGAGTATTTAAATATAAATAAATCAAAATTAAATAAGATCTTAGAAGTAGGTTCCTTGATTGCAGTAACCACATTTCAAGCACTCAATAAATACATGTGGCTATAGATGCTACTTTATTGCCAGAACAGATATAGAACATTTTCATAATCACAGAACATCATATTGTACCAAACTACTTAAAGCATAACTCGTTCACTGCCTGAAGGAGGGCACGGGGCTGGAAGTCGCTAGGAAGAGCAACTGCATTCAGTGAAACCAAGGAAAGAGCAGCAAATGTAGAAGCAGAAGCTTCGCAGAGCAGCATCATTTATTACACGTGGCACAATACCAGCTAATCAAGTGGGCAGTGGCTCCAGGCTATGTCAGGGGGAATTGCTATGACAAGGACTCTTTCAAGAGGAAAGACAGCTCGATGGTTGTAGATAGAGAATTACCTGTGCATGAAGCTCTCTGCTTGTGACAAATCATAGTGGTGAGGTATTACAATCATTCACTTATTCTGAGTCATAAATTTGCAGATTACACGTGGGCTACACTTTTCCTTTTTTAAATAAAAAATGTTTACTTGTTTCTTTCTGATTAGATAAATAATTCATGTTCATCATAAATTCTTCAAAAAATATAGCAAAATGTAAGAGGAAAGTCAAAAGCACTTGAAATTTTCGATTACTGGAGATGACCGGCAATAACCTCTTGGCGAGACAGATGGATAGAGAAATACTTATATGCACGTATATTATTTTTACATAAATACGATCATTGGTTTTCTACTGAATAGTTGTTTTGTTGTAGTATTTTTGTTATAGCTGGGATTTTTTAAAATCATAGTCTTTGTATTTTGGGTTTTGCTTGCTCTCTCCACTAATCCACTTGCTCTTATTGTTCACACAATCAAGGAAAATTTTTATGTTTGTATTTTCCTTATCTGTTTATGACATTGGGCTTATATCATATACATCTTACTGCAACTTGATTTTTCTCACTTACAGTTACATCATGAAATCTCTTTAAGGCACCCGACGTACATTTAACTCATCCTTGTGACTGCCTCACATTTCCATGGGGGATGTTCCATGATTTTGTCATCAGGGTCCCTACTAGTGCTTTAGTTCATTTGCAGGTTTATTCTCATTACAATGAGGTTCATCATAGCATTCATTTTAGTAACCTCTCCCTTCAAATGTTTACCATATAAATCAATAATAGTTGGTAAATCTGTGTATTTCCTGGAGTCTTATTAATGGGTCACAGAGGTATTGGTTTTCAATATAAATAGACAATGCCAGATTTTTTTCAAAAAAAGCTATATAAATTCACCTTTACACCAGTTATGCATGCATCTATGTTTATTCATTATCCCTATTAGTGCCAGCACTATTATTATTTTATTTCTTATAATCTGTGCAGAATTACCTTGTTCTTTTCAGTTATGATTAAAATTTACAATTTAATTTACAACTTTTACTTGTGACATCCAATATATATTTATGTGTTTAGTGGCTATTTGGTCATCACTTCTGTAAGCTGTCTACTAAAGACCATTTGCAAACTTTTTGCTGGGTCTTCTTTCACATCTAAACATGTAGGAACTCTTTCTACTAAGGCTGCTGTAATGAACAACTCCTGGGAGCCCAACTGTACCTCCCTTCACATTTTAGTCTCGAAGTGTTTACAAAAACCGCAATGTAATTTATACAAGCTGGAATCATGAAGCAGGGTAGCCCTAATACATATGAGAGAGAACATAAATACTATACATATGATATGTAAATTATATGCATTGCAAATAGCTTCCCAGTCTATACTTTGTCTTTTGATTATCTTACCCTATATGTTTTATATAACAAATATTTCTATAGTTTTCATTGTAATCCAATAATTTTCCTGTCATACTTTCAGAAAGTTCCTACTTTCTAGTTTATTTCTTTGGTCTCCTAAAATCTTCCAACACTTTTAATTTTATTTTTACATTATAATCTTTAACTCCTCTGAAATATATTTTTGTATATGGTGTGAGGTAGAGTTCTACATACATTTCTTTTAAATGGACAGTAATTTGTGTCAGCCACAGTTTTTAAACCACACAATATTTTCCTGTTGAATTGAAATATCTTCCTTTTCATGTATTGAAAGTTTATATACTCTGCAGTCTATTTCTGAAATCTATTCTTTCTACTTATCTTTTTCTAAGTCTGTTCCAATAGCATACTAACTTGATTATAGTGGCTTTATATTATTTTTAATATGTCATAAGGGAGATCTCTTCACCAGTCTTCTGTTTGCATAAACTACATTGCTAATATAGATATTTATTCTTCAACATAAACTCAAAAGATTATTTTAGCAAATTACAACAGACACTGTTGAGACTCTAATTAGAATTTTAGAGTATACATTATTTTTTCTTGTTTTCATTTTCTTTCTATTAAGATTTCAATTTTTCTTCAGGTTTTTTTCTTTTACATTTATTTCATTTTTATCCAGTTTTAATCTAGTGATATACAAATCTTAAGTGCCACCTCATTGAAATTTAATATGATAAAGAGGAGAGTTTCCTTAAGATTAAAAATCTCTGTTCATTGAAAGAGACTTTTAAGAAAGTTAAAAGCTTGATTGCAGGGAATTCTCTGGCTGTCCAGTGGTTAGGACTCTGAGCTTCCACTGCATTTCAGGGGGCCCGGGTTCAATCCCTGGTGTCTGGGGACTAAGATCCTGCAAGCCAAAAAAAAAAAAGAAAGAAAAAAGCTTAGTTGCAGACTAGAAGATATTTTCAGTGCATAATTTTTTTAAAGAAACAATACACACAAAATATATGAACTCCTAAAATAAAATATAAATAACTGAATCTACAAAAAGCAAGAAAATCAAATACAAAAGCAAGGTTTAGAATATTCCCAGTGTTCCTGTGCCTCACTTGTGCTCATTACAAGCCAATGCCCTTAAAGAAACCGTATGTTTACTTCTATCCCCATACCTGATTCTGATAATTCTTGAACTTTATATAAATGGAGTCACATGGTTTTTTACTCCTTCATTTCTGAATTGTCTCTCTTAACACTGGGTTTCTGCTAAGTGCATCACCACAAGTGGGATTATTGCGACTGCTTAATTCTCTTTGTTCTTCTGTGTAACATGGGTCATTTTCTGAGCATGTTCAAAAATTTCAATTTATCTTTGGTGTGTCTAGGGGTGTGTGTGTGTGTATATATGTGTGTGTGTTGGGGGATATTGGTATTTATTTTCCTTGGGATTCTTTGAGTCTTTAGAATCTGTTATTTGATTTCTTTCATTACTTCTGGGAAATTTTCAGCCATTTTCCCTTCTAATATTTCCTCTGCCCCACTCTCTTTCTACACCTTCTGGGACTACACTTCCATGTATATTAGACCATCTGATATTGTTCCACGGCTCTAGGCTGGTCTGTTCATTTTTTCCCATTCTTTTTCTTTTCTTTGTCCATTAGTTTGGATAACTTCTCACAAACTATCATCATCATTGCTGATATTTTTTTCAATTGAAGAAACTCAATTTCTGATATAATTTCATTTCTCACTATTCCATTTGACCCTTGCTTACATTTTCCAGCTTTCTGCTTATAATCCTCATCTTTTTATACAAGGTGTGGACATTTTCCATTAAATCTTTTAACATATTGTAGTTATTTTAAAGCCTCTTGGATTTCAGATTACTTGGTTGCCTTGCCACTTAAATTCTCTAATAGGATCAAGAAAAGTTACACTTTGTAGACAATTGAGCTCTTTTTCATTGTTTGGGTATGAATATTATTGTTTGCAACTTTCTGTACTAAGTGGTAGCAGAGGCATCCTGTGTATTTATTTTTAATGGCTACTGCTAAAAAGTTTACAAAACTGTTAGACAAATTTAAACACCCACCAGCATTGTCTGTAAAGATAACAAGTTTCTCCAATCCTCATTTATTCTTTGTGGTTTTCATTTCTCTTAATTGTAACTGTTCTGATGGAAATGAAGTGATATCTATTGTGATTTTAATTAGCATTTCTTTAATTAGAATTGATGGTTACTGTCTTTTTTATGCTTACAGTCATTTGGATATCTTTTTCTGTACTGAGTTTTCTCAAGAAATATGCCCCCCTTTTATTTTTTCATTTTTTGTAAATTGTGGTGTCTATCTTTTTATTTGTAGTTATAGTGTATTCATCTTTTTTAAAATGTACATATTGAAAACATCTTCTAGTATGCAACTAGTGTTTTAACCTCTTAAAAGTTTCTTTCAATGAACTGAGATTCTTCATCATAAGGATTATCATTATCACTTTCATGATTCTTTTTGCTTCTTTTTAAGAATCTTAGTCTATTAAAATAACACACAGATAGTCTCCTAAATTTACTCTAGAAAATTTATTGTTTCAGATTTCACAGTTAGGTCTATGATTAGAACTATTTGTATGTATGTTGTGACTGATGGGTCTTCTTTCACTTTTCTTCAATTGGATATCTTCCAAATGACCCATATCATTTATTGAAAAGACCATAATTCCCTCATTGAATTAGAGTGTTGCCATTGTTGTAAATCAGATAACTCCATAAATTAGGTCACTTTGGATTCACTATTCTCTTCCATTGGACCATTTATCTATCATTTTGCTAATACTAACTTTCTACTAAATCTTGATATCCAGTAGTAGAAGTTCTCCATCTTGGAGAAAATTGATATTTAACAATATTGATTCTTCCTATCCATGAACATATTAGAACCCTTCATTTATTTATATGTTTGAAAATTCCTCTTAGGAATTTTTTTTGCAGTTTGCAGTTTATTTTCATATATTAACTGCTCACAATTCTCTTATAACTCATAAAAATATATATTCAAATTTCATTTTCTCTTTGATAATTGTTCATCAAAGTATGACTAAGTTGTGTATAGTAATATTTTACCCAGAGACACTGCTGATCTTAATACTTATTTTTTTAAATTATTTTCATTCTATACATATTTCCTGTGAATAATGGCAATTTTTTTAAGACCTATAACATTTTTTCTTTACTTTTTATTTTCAATGGCAAGGACCTCCAGAGCAATATTAAATAAATGTGGTAAAAGTCTGAATTCTTACTTCACTCCTAAACTGAAGGGTAAAATATTCAATATGCCCCCATTAATATCAGTAATAATTGTAATGGTTTTAAATAGGTTCTTCTTATCAAATTAAGGAAGTCCTCCTCTAATTTAGTTTGCTGAGTGCTTTATTTGTCTGTTCTTTAATCATGTTTTTTAAAATTAGCAGTGCCCTTTCTGCACCTCTTAAAATGTATATTTCCCCTTATTTTGATAGGGATGAAATTTATTTGTTTATTTGTTTATTTATTTATTTTGAGTGATATATTGCAATTCCAGGGTAAACTCTCAGCTGGTCATGATGGGTTATCCTTTTATACAAATCAGTGTATTTAAATTGATAATATTGTGTTTAAGATTTTTGCATAATTTTAATGTGAGAAACAGAGTCTATATTTTATTTAAAGTCCTTATTAATGTCATTTAATGTCCTTGTTAGGTTTGTATCAAGGTTATGTTAACTTCATAACATGAGTTGGACATTTATTCCTTAATCTCTAGTCTCTAAATCAATTTGTGTAAGATTAGTATTATTTATTTCATCAATGTTAAGAATTCCCACTGAAACTACTAAGAGTTTTATATATTTGGGAAATTTTTAATGACAGAGTCAATTTCTGAAGTAGCTATAGTCTGTATAGAATTTCTATTTCTTTTTTGAGTTTTGTTTTCTTTTGCTTTTCAAGGAATTTGTCCATTTAACTTAAATTTTCAAATGGATTGTCCTAAAATTATTATAATTTTTTTAACTTTTACTAACTGCAGTACCTATATTGATGTACCTTTTCGTTAGTGATATTGATAAGTATGTTTTTTTTTCTTTTGTGTTTCTTATAAAGTCTTCATAATGACTTTTCCAAATTTATAATCTTTTAAAACAACCAATATTTGACCTTTCTGATTTTTCTCTATTGTACCTTTGCTTTTTTGTACTGTAGAGTTATTTAAGACTTTATTGTTTAGAACAATATTAAATTTACAGAAAAATTAGATTTACATAAGATAGTACGGAGAGTTCCCATAAACCTCCTCAACAAGTTTCCCTTATGATTGACCTTTTTCAGTAGTATGGTACATATGTTACAATTAATGGGCCAGTATTGATACATTATTATTAAGTAACCATAGTATCAGTAGTTATTCAAATTTCCTTAGTGTCTACCTAGTGGGTTTTTTTTTCTTTTTTTTCTGTTCCAAGATCCCATCCAGGATACCACATTACATTAACTTTTCATGTGTCCTGGTTCCTACATTGCATTTTATATAATTGATTTCTGCCTTTATCATTTTATTTCTTTCTTTATACTTTGAGTTTCATTTTCTGTTCTTTTTTCTAATTTCTTGAACTGATAGCTTATATCACTGTTTTAATTTTTTCTGTTATGTGTATACAAAGCTATATATAACTTTAGCTGCACTGCACAATTTTGATATGCTGTATTTTCATTATCATTGAGTTCAAAATATTTTCTAATAGTTCATTTTGTATTTTCTTCTTTTAATCATGTTTGTTATGAAATGTGTTGTTTAATTTCTAAATATTGGGGTTTCCTAGTTATCTCTCTGTTATTGATTTATAGTTTAACTCTATAAGTTTTTGATAGCATGATTTTAATCAACTGAATTTGTGGAGAATTTTCTTCACAGCAAGATATGATCTAATTTACATGAATATTCTCTGTGCACTTGTAGAGAATGCATATTCTGCAGCTGTAGGAAGTAATGTTCTTTGAATATCAATTAGGTGAGTTGGTTAATTTTGTTGTTCAAATTCTACATCACTGAATTTTTTTTGGTCAGATTCTTCTATTATTTAGAGAGGTATGTTAAGATCTCTAATGTAATCATTCATTTTCCTCTTTTTTACCTCTGCTTCTGGGAATTTACTGATGGAAATCCTGCTAGTGATGATAATCTTGAGCAATGCGTCTACTGATCTATTTTGCTAGGATGAAGAAATGGCCAGGGATATGGATCTATGCTAATTTATTAGCAGTAGCTCATAGGTTTGCCAGATAACAAAGACTTAAAAAGAACATGACCTGAGTACTGGGGACCAGTGTATGTAGGGGAGAGTATATGGAAGGACTCCTAAGAATGGAGACAATGTGTAAGACATCTGTATACATTACATATTTATCAAAGGGTCCACTGAAGAAGAGGCTTTTGATAATCAGGACGAAAAGATGACCCATCCTTTGGAACTGTGTCAGCCATTTCTCCAGCCATCCCAGATTCATGTGCAGTGTAGTCATGATAGAAAGGATGAGATAACAAGGATTACCCTTGTCCAAAGCTATTCTGGCTACCACTACTGCTGAATGCCTAATCTGCAAACAGTATATGTCAATGTTGAGCTTCCTATATATGCCCCTGCCCAGTGGAGGGGAGGGGTCCTATAAAATCACTTTGCTGCTGTCCATTACTGGGGAGGCAGCAATTTGTCCTCATTGAAATAGACACATATTCTCTATGTGCGTTTTCTTTTTCTACTGGACATTTCTATGTCAATGCTATCATATATAGATAGGTAGATAGATAGATAGATAGATAGAATGCCTTACTCACATTATTGGTATCATATAAAATATTAACCAAGCAACTCATTTTATAGAAATAAAAATTAATTACACTCCACAGAATTCACTGACTTTATCTCACACCACTTCACACAGATCTGCCAGCATTATAGTATTTTGGAGCAGTCTATGGAAGACAATATTATGGCACCAGCCAGGAGACAACAGGCTCTGAAGTGAGCAGTTGCTCTGGATGTGGTGTATGTTCTGAACCAAAGTCCCAAATAAGATGCAGTTTCTCTAAAATAAGAACATGTGTGTCCATCGATAAAAGTGGGGATGACTCCTTTGACTATTATTCCTCATAATCCATTTTAAAACTTTTACTTCTCCTTCTGTAGCTTTGTTCTCCCCTAGTTCCCAAGGGAAGAGGGTTGAGTCTGTAGTCACAACAATGATACCTTTGTACTGTAAGCTTGCCATCTGCCGGTGAACACGGTGGGTTGCTACTACCACTGAACCACCAGGCATGTTAAGGTGTTACTGCACTGGGAGGTGTGATGGACCCTGATTTACCCAGGAGAAATATGGCTACAACCAGGGCAGAGAAGACCATTCAGGAATCCAAAGAGGCCTCTCCAAAGCTTCCAGTAGTCAAAGTTAATGGAAGACCATAACAACCCACTGTAGCAGGACCCCAAACAGAACAGAGCCATCAGAAATGATGTTTGGTTCACCACACTGAGTAAACAACTCCTTGATGAGTCTGTAGTCAATCTGGGGAAATAACACTGTCACATATTTAACAACTATGACTTTGTCTTAAGATGCACTCTCAAATTATGGGGCAAAGTCTATTTGAATTATAGTAGATGAGAAATGAAAAAATTAGGATGAGCTATTCAGGAAGATGTAGAATTATTTATTTTTATATTTATGAATTTTCTATTAATCTATATTTATTATTGATAGCAAATAACACCAAAATACATCTTCTTTTATCCTGTGAAATTTAATCTGATATACTTGCTAATGAAAGAATATAAACTAAATAATATTTTTAGTAACATTTTCATTCTTCTGGGAGAACATTATACCTAAGCAGGCTGCAAGCCTCCACAAACATTCTTGAGATAATCCATCAGGAATAATTGTTGAATATTTATATTTCTTCCCTGGAAATATAGCAAAAATAATTTACTACATACAATAAGTGTTTTTTAAAAGAATCAGTAGTTTGAGTTTGATAATTACTTTGAAGAAGATTCAGATCTGCCTCATGGAAATCCATGAATCTGTGCATTTTCACATATGGAAAAGGATTTACTGCATAATCAGAGTCAACTACCAAATGAATGAATAAGAGATGAGTTAAAATAATCAATTTCTGTTCTAAAATTTTTCACTAATGTACCAATTACAGCTCTTATAAGAGAGGAGAATAAAAAGGCATGGAAGTACAATTTTAAATTGTCCACTGTACATATAAACTCTCTTTGAATGCTCATGTTCTTAGATGATCATACAAATTTCACATTCTACTCCATAATACAGTTGCATTTATTTTAATATAAAATACTTTGAACTGCCTGTTATAGAGTAAGGTAAGCTCCCCAGAAATCTGTGCCATGTTTATTCTATAACTTTGTGTATTTCTAGGAACATAGCCATCTACCACAGCACTACTTATAGAAAGTTTTTAATTGTGGCAAAGTAATAACATACTTTTTGCTCATTACATAAAAAATTTTATAACCAGGAAATAAAGATCTTGCAAGCATGGTATTCTACTGAATGCATTTCAGGTCACATACCAATATGTTGTCAGTTTTATGCACTGGATTTGGGTAAGTGTAACACATGCAACACATTTTAATATTAAATCAAAGGGAAAGATCTTTCTAGAATCTATAATATCTCTAGTCACTCTAATGAAATTATCATAATCTGTATTACTGAATAGAACACATACTCTAAACAATTTCTGGGACTTAAAAGTATGTATTGAAATTAAGAAGGAACTCTGTGCCATGGAATCACCTCTGTGTTTCTATGAGCCATATCTTACTTATGACAGTTCATTAAGTATGCTTCACTTGATCAGTCACATGCTTGTCTTGTTAACCTGATTTTCTTCCTTTGTTAGTGATATTCTTCTGCTCAGATCTTAGTTGGAAATAATACTTTCTGAAAAAGTGTTTTCTAACCCTATCTTTCTTTACCCTTCCTGACTGACACCCTGTACTACCCTGTAGTTTTCAGATTTTCCTGCCAGATTGTACACTCCGTGGGGAAGGATCTATGTCTTTGTTACTACATGTATCTTCATTAACTAGGACAGCACTGTTACTTGGTAGGTGCTCAATAAATATTTTAAATGAACGGATGATCATTGAATGATGAAGTACAACTTGAATCATGGTGATTCTTAGAAGGAGGGTAAATGAGTGAAAATCTAAAATTTGCTTTTAACATCATTTTTTGCCTTTTCAGTCGAAATCTTAAAATGAAATGAAAGCTATGCAGCAGAAAGCCGAGCAGTGATTCTCTGCTTTACTGATCTTGATACAGAAAAATGAGAACCACTATGCGGTCTGTAGCAATTACAAGGAAATTTACAAAAATATACTCAAATACAGCTGAATTCTTAAGAGCAAGTAATTATGTAGATTTGGCTGCAATTTTCAAACTACATTCACTTTTGGATGTTTTGCTCAAAATGAGACAACCTAGTCTCCGATTTCTTTTTTCTAGTTTAACGTGTCTCTGGTATCCAGCTATAATGCACAGTTTTAAGTAGGGATTTAGCTTTGCATATAGCATTGTTTCTCTCTGGCCTCCAGAAAGTTTTCCTTGCTGTTCTTCCTTCTGGTCCTAAAGAAAGTGAAGCTTCAGTGCTAGCATGCTTCCTTTATCCATTTCAAAATATTCATTGAATGCCTACCATGTGCTAGAAAATTTTCAAGAAGATGCTTAGGAATTTATTATTGACAGCCCAGTTCTCTTCCCTATTTTATTTACACTGTTGCTCATATGCAATGCTGACGTAATTGTTTTGCAATGTCAGTGTGATGAACTTGGTGTTAAGCCTAACAATAGGCAGAAGACCAGGTCCCGGGACTCCTTCTTAGTTGTTTGACATGGTCTGTAGCAAAAAGCTTTGTTACAGCCACCCTGTGCCCCTCCAAGAGGACCTCCTGGCCTTCTTAAATCTATGTTATCTGATGATACTTTCCTAGATGTTGGAATCAATACAGAATATTGTGCTTATTATAATAACTTGTTTCACTCTCTTTTTAGTAGTGAATATTATGTCTCAGTCAAGACAGTGAATATATCATATTCAACACCTTAGAAAGTTTTCTGATGTCCCTTTCTAATCCCCACCTCACAGCCCACCTCCCCAATTGCCCTGCCTAGGCAACCATTCATTTGCTTTCTGACCTTATAGAATAGTTTATGTCTCTTTAGGATTTATAAAATGGAATTATACAGTATGACATGTTTTGGGCCTTGCTTCTGTCACTCATCAATATCATTTTGAGGTTAATCCATGTTTTCCCATTTATTAATGGTCAATTTCCTTTTTATTGCTGAGTTGTAGTACACTGCACAGATATCCTACTGTTTATCCATTCACCAAGTGTTTATAGACATTTGGTTTGTGCCTAGTTTGAACTATTACAAATAAATATCTTTTAGATGCTTTATAGTTTTAAGTTTTATATTTATGTCTATGATACATTTTGAGTTAATTTTTGTATATAGTGTGAGGTATGGATGAAAGTTCACTTTTTCTGCATATGGCTATCTAATTGTTCTAGTACCATATGTTGAAAAGCATCTCCTTTCTCAACTTATTTGCCTTTGTACCTTTGTAATAAATTAGCTGCCTGCATATATTCAGGTCTATTCCTGTATTCTCTATTATGTTCTAATGACCAATTTGCTTATCCTTAGACCAATATCATTCTGCCTTGATGACTGTAGCTTTATAAAAAATCTTGAAAACATGCAGGGTTATCCTATATTAGGCTGCTAGGGCTGCCATAACAAAATACTACACTGGGTGGCTTAAGCTACAGATATTTATTTTTTCACAGATATGGTGGTTGGAAGTCCAAGATTAAGGTGTCAGCAGGGTTGCCTTCTCTTAGGCCTGTTCCCTTGGTTAGCATGCAGCCGCTCTCTTGCTGTCTCTTCAAATGGCCTTTCCTCTGTGGGCACTTCTCCCTCTTCTTATAGTGACTTAGTCCTACTTTATTAGGGCCTCTCCTTATGACCTCAGTGAGCCTCAATTAGTTCCTTAAAGGCCAAATCTTTTAAAATAATCACATTGAGGTTAGAGCTTCAACATGAATTTTGAGGAGACACAATTCAAAGTACAGTCCATAACACCTTCCAACACTGGTTTTCTTCTCTTATTCTTTTCTTCCTCCCAAAAGTTGTTTTGGCTCTTTCATTCCTTGGCAATTCCATCATTGACAAGGTTACCAATTTCTACCAAAAAAAACTGCTGGTATTTTGATTGGGATTATGTTGAATCTATAAATCAATTTGGTAATAATTTACATATTAAAATACTGAGACTTCCAACCCAGTATTTGGTTTTATACAGTCTAACAATCTGTATTTTTTAACTGTGGTGTTCAGGCCATCTGCATGTAACATGATTCAGTCTAAGTCTATACCTTGTTGTTTATTATTTGTTCCATTTGTGCTTTGTTCCCTCTTCCAGTTTTTCTGCCTTCCTTAAGAGTATTTTTTATTATTGCACTTATTTTCTTTGTTGGCTCTTTTTCACTGATTTTTTTTTTCTTTATAAGTTTAGTGGTCACTTTACTATTTTACTTGTTCTTTTGGGACTTATAGTATAAAGCTTCAACTTTTCAGTCTGCTTTCAAAAGATACTATACCAATATATGTATAACACAAAAACCTTAAAATAGTGTTCTCCTATTTTCTTTCCTGGCATTTATGTTATTGATGTAATATGTTTCACTTATATATG
Source organism: Hyperoodon ampullatus (assembly GCF_949752795.1). Classification (NCBI taxonomy): domain Eukaryota; kingdom Metazoa; phylum Chordata; class Mammalia; order Artiodactyla; family Ziphiidae; genus Hyperoodon; species Hyperoodon ampullatus. The sequence continues at coordinate 33,916,336 of NC_136933.1, forward strand.
TTATAAATCCCAAATGTATTATTATTAGCATTGTTTTAAAAGTCAGTTGTCTTCTAAATAGTTTAAAATATGGGAAATACATTATACATCCACCCATGCAGTTCCCATTTCTACTGCTTTTGGTGCTTTTATATGATCCTAATTTCTAACCTGCCTGAAGAACTATCTTAAACTTATTTTTTCTTGCAAGTCTGCTGTTGAAGGATTTCTTTTTTTAGTATTTTATGTTTCAAATCAGCCTTTTGAATGGCATTTTAACTTGGTATAAAATTTTCATTCGATATAGACATTTTTTTCTTTTTGTATTTTAAGAATTTAGATATTGTTCCACTGTCTTCTTGTTTACACTGTTTTCTACAGGAAATCTACCTTCATCCTTATCTTCGTACTTCAAATATCATTTTTCTCTTTATCACAAGCTTTGAGCAATGTGATTATAATGTGCCTAGATCTAATTTTCTTAAAGGTACTAAGCATCTTGAATCTATGAGTTTATAGTTTTCATCAAATTGACAAAATTTTGAGCCATTATTTCTTCAAAAACTTTTTGTCATACCTTTTCCCTTCTTACTTAAGGAAACACCAATTGTGTGCATACTACATGTATATTAGACCATCTGAAGATGTCCCACATCTCTCTGATGCTATTTCATTTACTTTTTATTCTGTTTACTCTCTGTATTTTATTTTGGATAGTTTCCATTGCTATGTCATTAAGTTCATGAATCTTTTTTTTCTGAAATATCTAATTGGTTATTAATCCAATCAAGAGTATTTTTCATCTCAGATAGTATAGTTTTCACCTCTAGAATTTCAGTTTAGGTCTTTTTAAAATATCATCCATACCTTTATCTTTTAAACATATGGAATAAAGTTATAATAACTTATGTTATTTTCTGCTAATCCTAACGTCTGTGCCAATTTGATTTACTCATTATTTTTCTTCACTATGGATTATATAGTCCTATTTATTTGTTTACATGTTAGGTAAATGTTAGTTAGATGCCAGACATTATGAATTGTTTATTTTGTATTCCAATAAGTAATCTTGAGTATTGTCCTGGGATATAGTTATGATTCTTGGAATTAGTTTAATCATTTTAAGTCTTGCTCTTAAGGTTTATTACATGGGATCAAATCAGCACTTTTTCTAAGGTCAGTTTCACCCACTTCTGGGGTGATATCTGTCTGAGAATTCTATGTAATACCCTGTGAATTAGAAGATTGTCTAGTGAAGCTGGTGGGATCTAGCACTGTTCCCAGCCCATTTTGAGCATTTGATACTGTTTACTTGCCGTTTCCCAGCTGGTCCCTTATCCAGAGGCTCAGGTGGTTTTCTAACATGTCTGTGTTGCTCAGTACTCAGCTTGAGGGGGACCCTTTGCAGATCTCCAGGGCTTCCTTTGTGTGAAGCTCTCTTCTCTCTGGCACTCTGTTCTGCCAACTCTAGCTCTATCTTCTCAACTCAGAGACTCCACCTGGCTCTGCCTGGGTTCTCCCTTCCTGCCTCACCGCCTGGAAAGTTTCCCAAAGAAGTAAGCAGGGGTACTTGTAAGGATCACCTCATCTGTGTCCTGTTTCCAGGGATAACTGTCTTTCATTGTCTGATTCTAGGCAGTCACCATTATTTCATATATTTAGGGGTTTTGTTTTTTATTGTTTCAGGTGGTAGAATAAACCCATTCTTCTTTATTCCATCTTCACCAGATCACAGGTCTTCACATAAAATTGTAAAGAAAAATTAAAAATGTATTAAGTTGCAAGCATTATTTGGCACTTATGAACTATAAATAAAAAATTATGAATTTAAATTAGTGGGAACTTAGCTAAAAATTAAAGTGAAGGTTCATGCAATATTTAATTTCATTTGAGTTGTGAAGATAAAGGTAAAATGTGAAGAATGTGGAAGAAAATTTTAAGATGAAAAATTTTGAAGACAATGTAGACAGATTCTATGTGTGTTGATTTTCACTTGCAGACAAATCAACACATTTTTAATTGGGCAAATAGTAATTGCTAGTCTTATATTATCTTTTACTCCATACTTGAGTAGCACATTGAACATTTTATTAAAATTGCATTCTTAAATTTATTATGTTCTCTTTACATTTCTAACCATCTTTGCTTAATGATCTATGTACTTATGTCCTCTGTTGTTTGATATGTTCATATTTACAATCCATTCATCATTATGTTGCCATTTGTCCTTATATAATATTAAATTCCTCTATGTGTTTCTTTTGAATGGCTCTGCCTTACCCTTTTATTTCTCATTTTTTCATTCATTCATTCCATCAACAAATATTCATTGGGGACAAACCATGTGTCACTACACTATTCTAGGAAATCCATCACTGGGGATAAATAAACCTGTAAACAGATACTGGTCTAGATTGATTAAATCTATTTTATGTCATTGTGGTCACTACAGCTATTTAGACTTGTTTTCAATCACATTACTGCTCACAGAATTAATTAACAAACTGGTATTTTATATCCAGGGTTTTCAGTAGCACAGCAAGGTAGAAATGAGGCCCATGACTTACTTGTGTATCGAACCCGAGTTTGATTATTTAGATAGATTTCTAGAATATTACTGCTTTGTTGGTCATATTTTTAAATAATAAATTATTCCCAGATACCCACCCTGCCAGGTATTCTTGTGTTGTGACTGTTCTGGGTTCACTTGAAATATATCTGATACAAATTACAAAATAAGTAACAATGTGATGTGATGGATGTGTGAACTAACCTTACTATGGCAATCATTTCACAATACATAAATGTATCAAATCTTCAGGTGGTATGCCTTAAACTTACACAATTTTATTTGTCAATTATATCTCAATAAATTTGGAAAAAGGAAGTTTTACAACTCGACAATAAAAAGACAACCTAATTAATAAAAAGACAAATAATTTGGATAGCTATATCTCTAAAGAAGACATACTAATAGCCAATAAGCACACGACAAGATGATCAACATCATTGGTCCTTATGGACACACAAATCAAAACCACAATGAGATATGACTTCATGCCCACCAGGATGGTTAAAATAAAAAAGATGGACAATAACAAATGTTGATGAGGATGTAAAGAAATTGGAACCCTCATATCTTGCTGGTGGGATTGTAAAACATTGCAGCCACTTTGAAAACAATTTAGCAGTTCCTCAAAATATTAAACATAGAGTTACCATATGACTTAGAAATTCTATTCCTACGTTTACATCCAAGAGAACTGAAAACAGACATCCACACAAAAACCTATATAGGAGTGCTCATAAAAGCATTATTCAGCCAAACAGTAGAAACAACCCAGATGTCCATTGTCTGACTAATGGATAAACAAAACGTGGCATGCCCATGTGCCGGATTATCATTTAGCCATGAAAAGGAATGAGGTACTGACACATGCTACAACATGGATGAACCCTGAAAACATGTGAATTGAAAGAAACCAGTCGCAAAAGACCATGTTATATGATTTTGTGTATATGAAATATCCAGAATAGGCAAGTCCACAGAGACAGAAACTAGCTTAGGGCTTGCCACAGGCTGGAGGGAGATGGGAGAGAATGAGGAGTGATTTCCACAAGGTACAGGGTTTCTTTTGGGATGACAAAATGTTCTGAAATTAAATCGTGGTGATGGTTGCACAACTCTGAAGATACTAAAACGTACTGAATTGTATACTTTAATAGCATAAATTTTATCGTATGTGAATTATATCTCAATAAAGCTGCTGTTAAAAACAAAAAGGGCTTCCCTGGTGGCGCAGTGGTTGGGAGTCCGCCTGCCGATGCAGGGGACACGGGTTCGTGCCCCGGTCCGGGAAGATCCCACATGCCGCAGAGCGGCTAGGCCAGTGAGCCATGGCCGCTGAGCCTGCGCGTCCGGAGCCTGTACTCCGCAATGGGAGAGGCCAAAACAGTGAGAGGCCCGCGTACTGCCAAAAAGAAAAAAAAAAAAAGAGAGAGAAAGAAAGACATGGGTCAAAGGTGGCAATGGGAGCATCATTAAGAAACTATGACATTAGACAATATTCAGAGCAAGAGGTGAAGGTGGTGGGACCTTGGAAGCAGAGACACAGTTGGGTAGCAGTGAAGATATCGAATTTGCAGTGTGTCTGTATGTGGGGAACAGATTATTAGAAGTTGACTTTTGAACATGGTAAGTTTGGGATATCTTTTAAATATCCTAGTGGAGTGACCAAGTACGTAGCTGGATATATAGTGTAGATGGAGGGAAATTCCCAGGCTGAGATACTTCTTTGGGAATAATTAGCATATAAATAGTATTTGAAGCCTTGAGTCTAGTTTATATCATTAAGGGCACGCTGTGGATGAAGAATAAAAGCAGTCCAAATGTTGAGACATGGGGTTTCCAAGGATGAGACCAGCAAGCTAATTTCATCTATTACTCTCCTAATGTTTGCTGGCTTGATACAGCTGCCAATAACTCCAAATTTTCCCTCGTTAATGTACAGTTCTACTTTTCTATTCCTTCTAATTGTCATTTATTTTTCTGTCCATACTTGAACCTTAAGACCCATACGATTCCACATCTTTGAAAACAAGGTGCTATTTATTTCTTCTGCCAAGATCCTCTATTTTGTCCATACTTGCACGTGTCCCAATAGAAGAAGGCTCTGAGCATGTTTACCGCTCCTCTGCATTCCCCACCATGCACTGCTGGCAGATGACCACTTTGGAAGGCATTTATTCCTTCACCCATCCTCATCTCTCCCCAAACTCCTATGTTACACTGGGTTGTACAGTACTTAGAGCTTCATGAAGAGTACGTCCCTTCTGTTAGAGAAGCCCTTATTCCACAATCGTGTTACATATTCCTGGACAATCACTCTTTGTCTACTAGGTTAATTTCCAATGATACACCTATGTCTATGGCAATGCATAATGGGGTGTTTTCTCAATCCCCTTTGCTTTCTTTTCCCCCTCGTCTTGAAGTTTCTGCTTTGGAACAATTCTTTATTTAGTTAAGAGTCTTTTCTCAAGTACTTTCCTCAGATTGGGCACATGAATAATATACTCCATGGTTTCCTGTATGGTTACAAATTATTTCTTTCTCTCTGACACGAGTGCTATCTTGGCTGGGTATCCTCTGGTTACACAGTTTTCTGTGTTCGAAGATGTTATTTCACCGTCCTCTTGCTTCCAATGTTGCATAAGAGAACCGCAAAAGCTAGTTTGTTTTCCCTTTGTACAGAATCTATACTTTTCACCCTGTGCTTGTGTTATTTTTCTCTCCGTCCTTATCATTCAGGAGGTTTATAGGATATGCCAAGCATGTGCCTTTTCTCATCAGTACAGGCTGGAACTCAGCGAGCCCTCTCAGTCTGTCGATGCAGGTCTTTTATAATCACAGATAAATTATCTCCTATTATGTAATTATTGCCTTTCTTCCATCTGTTCTATCTTTCTGAAATGCCTATCATTTTTATTATGGGTTTCCTGGGTCTGTCCTACAGTCACTATATTATCCTTTAGGATTTCCATCACCGTATATTTTGCCCTTGATCTTCCAGGGCCTGAATTTGGTCTCCAATGTGATAGTCTCTCCCTCCAATATCCTACTTAATTGCTTAATTGAAAAAAATGTTTTGTGTATAAACATGAGTGTGTACATATGTACTGCTCCTGAGTTTCCTCAAGTGTTCCTGTATTTAATTTTTTATCTCACTCCTCTAGGAGCTTATTTCAATGATAATATATTTTAAATCTTGTGACTGATTTTCTTTTGTCGGCCTGTTGTACCCTGTAGTAAGCTATGTAATGACCCCCAAAGATGTCCACATTCTAATCCCAGGAACCCCTGTATATGTTTCCTTACATGGCAAAAGGGACTTTGCATGTGTGATTAAATTAAGGATCTGGAGATGGGGAGATTTTTCTGGATTACCTGGCTGGGATTGATGCTTACCAATGGTCCTTGTAAGAGGGATGCAGGAGGGGTTACAGTTATGTGACAGTTATCACTAAGAAAAAAATCAACAGCCCAACTAAAAAATGGGCAAGGGATGTGAAAATATAGTTCACCCCATAAGCATTACAAATGGACCTTAAAACATGAAAAAGACCAAACATACTCTAATAAATAAATAAATATTAATATGTAATGAATCTTATTTTACCTATTAGATTTTCAAAGATTAAAAAGTTTAGTAAAACCATTTTGGCCAGTGTATGTTGCATAATCATTCTTAATGTTTTTGATGGTTATCTAACTATAAGATGCCATTCCTAGGAAGCTAGGATTATTCATTTTTGCATTTCTAATGTTGAAACCATACTATAGCATATAGCAAACTCAATTTATGTTTAGAAAATAAATTTAGCTAAAAATTGCTGAGGAGATTTATAATACTTTATTTACTAAAGTGGGAAACATCTCATACATTTGCAGAAAAATTGATGAATTATTAAAACAAGTGCCTTACCAATTAACTCTCAATCAAAAATGTAATTAATTATACACAGCTATTCTAGAGCATTCTAGCTAATCAGGACTTTATCATAGCTATCCTTTTGTCATTGAGACCTATTAGATCAGACCATCCCAATGTAAAATACATTTTTTGGTATCGTTCATTACTTTGACTTAAAGTGATTTTGTTTTCTTCAGTGTAGACTGTCCTGTATTAGCAATGGGTTTTCAAAATTATATATAGTAGTCACAATTATCAGCAAGTTACACCAACTAATAAGCTCACATAGCACACTATTTACAAATTTCTTGACAGCACTAATTATTTAGTTACTTGAAGAGAGTCTTCCCTTTCCACGATAGTCATTGAAATTCTAGTAAATTGCACCAGTAAATTATATCTGAAATTCACCAGTATTTTAAAATTCTATATCTTGACATGTCTGCATAACAGAATTTCAGTCTATGTTACTGCACATTAACATGTATAATTAAGCCCTTGCAACATTTTTTGAGATGAGCATATGAAAGTAATTAGGTAAAAATTTAGATCCTTGCCCTTTACAAGTGGGTGCATTTCAGAAATAAAAAAAGCATTAAAAGAATATCTTGCTTTTCAAATATTTTTCTCTGCTGTGGACATTAGTCTCAATTAAAACTGAATATATATTATAAAACAAAATAAGTACAGGTTGTGAAAGTCTATAACTTTAATATACTTATTAAAATATTCTTCTGATATAAATTCCAATCTTGGATTAATTATATATTTATCTCTCAAAATTATTGGGGCAATCCTGGGCATTCAGATATAATTAAAATCAATTAAGAGAATAATAGATTATTTTCTCTCTTCTCTTTTTAATTCACTGAAAATAAAAATAACCAGAGTGACTTGAAGGTATGTATTGTATGGTAGATATGCTCTTAGCCACGAAAAAGAGGGAGAGAGTATGTGGTACATTATGACCTCTTTCCAAATATGCTAGTAATAACAGACATGAGTGCAAGAGTCTATTGTCTTAACATGTATGCATTTGAAGGGAAACACCTGCATTAAATGCACACTACTCCTGTCATTGATATGCTTACCATTTTCTCCTAAATGACCTTGAAGCTTCATGAAATTCACATGAAAGATTTTACTATGCATGTTTAAAGAAAGCAGTTAAAAAGATTCAGATAGCTTTATAAAATTGAACTTCATTTCATTAAAAAAAAATCTTCTGTTCTCATCTGCTGAGAAAGTAAACTGCTCCAACTCAAAGCAGTTTACAAGCAACTTTCATGGTCTTTGTTGTTACATGGCAGCATCTGCTAGATTGACAAGTGGTGCAATGGTCTTTGAGGATTGATTTCTAAGGGTGTTAAGAGCATGAACTTCATTCTTTTAAAATACCTTCTTAAATACAAGTTTCAAAACAAAGTCAACCATTGCTCCAACCATTTAAAAAAGAAGGACTCAGTGTTTGACAATGGGCAACACTACAAAAAAGAACATGTACATTAATCTAGTTTATTGTTTTCATTTGACAAAAGTAGAGGTGCCGAGTGGTAGCACAATGAGAAATATGTATGCTCTGTTCAGCAAGGTAAATCTGCATATAGTCACTAGTGGTTAAGATAAAAGGAATCTTAGCGTGCCATATGATGACATTTAGAAAGAAATCTATTAAACCTATTAATATCTCAAACTTCTTGAGCTTTCAGAACATTTGCAGACTTCTTGATTTGTGATTTCCCTGTATAACATGAAGACATGATTTCTTTGGGTTAGAAAATGCTTTACACAACAATATACACAAAATGGGTTTTGACCCTCTTTGCTGCCTGCCTCAGTGGGGCATCTCCTTCGGGGGCAACTCCCCTGGGCACTCTTTCCAGTTGTAATTCCCAGCAACAAATAAGACCTTTTCCAATCTAACCAGAATAATCACATTGGTAAAGGAAAACAAGCTGCAAAGACAGGCCTGAATTTCACTTCTTACCCTCTCCTGGAAATAGAAACAATCCAAATAAAGAAAATTATAAACTTACATTAATCTGAAACTATTTACTTCATAATGCAGAACTCCTCCCGTAGAATCTTCCCACATGATTTGTCTACCTGTTTTAATAGAGGTGTTTGAACCCAAAGGACTTATAGTTCACAATGCATAATGTAGAAAATGCACAGAGCAATGCCATGCTGAGCCATATTGGACCCTGAGGCAAAAAAATTTGTAATACTGACCTGTCCACACTTAAAATTTGGACAATTTGTCATGTTTTTAAATTAATTCTTATTTGAAAATATACTGCATTTTAAAGAAAAAATAAATTGGACTATATCAAAATTAAAAACTTGTGCATCGAAGGACACTATTAATAGGATGAAAAGGTAAGCCACAGAATGTGAGAAAATATTTGCAATTCACGTATCTGATAAGGGATTAAGATACAAAACATATAAAGAACTAGTACAACTCACTGACAACAAAACTAACAACCCAGTTTAAAGAATCGGCAATAGATTTGGATAGACGTTTCTCCAAAGAAGATGTACAAATGGCCCCAAAGCACAAGAACAGATGCTTGGCATCAATAATCATTAGGGAAGGGGAATACTGCAAATCAAAATCATAAGGAGATACAATTTCACACACATTTTGATGGCTATTGAGAGAGACAGAGAAAGAGGGAGGGAGGGAGGGAGGGAGGAAGGAAAGGGAAGGGAAGGGAACAAATACAAAATAACAAGTGTTGACCAGGATGTGGAAAAATTGTAACTGTGCACTGCTGGTAGGAATGCAAAACGCTGCAGCAGCTATGGAAAACAGAATGACATTCCCTCAAAAACCAAAACCAAAACCAAACATAAAATTACCATATGATCCAAAAATTTCACCTCTGGGTATATACACCCAAAAAACTGAAAGCAGGGACTTGAGCAGATATTTGTATATCCATACAGATAACAGCATTATTCATAATAGCCAAAAGGTAGAGGCAAACCAAGGGTCCATTGAAGGATGAATGGATACACAAAATGTAGTATACACGTCAAATGGAATATTAGTCAGCCTTTAAAAGGAAGGAAATTCTAACACATGCTACAACACGGATGAACAGCAAGGATGTTATGCTAAGAGAAATAAGCCAGTCACAAACAGACAATATATTCCCACTGACATGAGTTCCTGGAGTAGTCACATTCATAGAGACAGAATGGAATGGTGGTTGCCCAGGGCGGCAGGGAGAAGACAATGGGGAATGATTGTTTACTGGGGACAGAAATTCAGTTTTGGACAATGAAAGAGTTCTGGGGATGGATGGTGGATGGTTGCACAACAATGGGAATATAATTAATGCTATTGAGCGGTAGGTACACTTTAAGATCATCTACATGATAAATTTTATGTTATGTGTATTTCACCCAATTTTAAAGTATAGCATTTAGGTATTACTTAACTCAATTATTGGTGTTCCTTGCTTTTACCCCACTAAAGTGTTCACCTGAGGACAGTGCTTCACTGGCCCTAGATAGAGTTATTTCAGGGTGTGCTATCTTCATAGAGCATAAAATGTAACGTCCTTATCCACTTCTCTTTCCCCTAAACTTCGTGTGTGTTCTTTTACATGATAGGTTAAAATGGATTTCAGTTACTAGTTGAAAAATCTATGTTGGGCTGTTAGTAACAGGGATCCACTCTCCATATCCAATTCTTTACTGAATTTTCTCTCCTCCTCTCTCATTCATAGCTTCCAAAATTTTAGACTTAAAATTAATTTTAGTAGGAATAAACATTAAGAGTAATATTTGAAAATGTTACCAAAAACTTTGAGAAATTTCACCTTTGAAAAAAATTGGTTGGGGGCTTCCCTGGTGGCGCAGTGGTTGAGAGTCTGCCTACCGATGCAGGGGACACGGGTTCGTGCCCCGGTCTGGGAAGATCCCACATGCCGCGGAGCGGCTGGGCCCGTGAGCCATGGCCGCTGAGCCTGCGCGTCCGGAGCCTGTGCTCCGCAACGGGAGAGGCCACAACGGTGAGAGGCCCGTGCACCACAAAAAAAAAAAAAAAAAAAAAAAATTGGTTGGCTCTTGGCATGGCTCTTGGCCTGTTGGATCCCTCTATCAAGAAAAACATTTGAGATTGTCTCTAGCATATATATCTAATAATATATAGATATCTAATATGTCTCTAATGATACATGTATATCATCATATATGAGATAAATAATGATTAATATTTTGATCAATACAATACTTCAAATGCATTTGTGGGACCTATCAAAAACAGTAAATTTAAATTTAAAAAAACTTTTCAAATTGTATAGGTCCCTCCTTTTATGTTAAACACTTATGAATTGATCTATTTGTAAATTGTATTTAAGTGTAGAGGACTTTTTAGGTATCTTCAGTGAAAAAAAATACCACTAGCTCCCTGAATTATAAAACCAAAAATATCATAAATGCTTAAAACTTCAGGTTTTCACTCCTGTTTAATGCCAACTTATTGCCAACTATGAACATTGACACCACATCACATATTAAAATGCAGATGTCAAAGATAAGTGGAAATTTAGAGCATAAAATTTCTCTTCTTACTGGGACTGTATTTTCATAGAGCATTTACATACCTTTGAAACTGGATCTTTTGCACCTTAACCTCATCCTAAATGCCCATTCTTCTACTGACCTTTCTCAAAATTTGATCTTAAAAGGTACATTTCATATTCTGTCACTTTCATGGAAACTTCTGATATCAGAAGGCCCATATTAATTTTTGCCTTTTTTTGTAACTGCTGTATAATATAATAATCTCATAATAAAACATTTTATATCATTTTCTAAATTTCATTTAAATTAGTCTTTTCTTCCTTACTCATATACTCTGTATTGATAGTAATATAAAATTTCCCTAAGACATTCCCAGCTTTGTACTGAACACACTATAATTAAATCAGGACAGAGTTGAATTTTTTATTAATAAGGAAAGCATAAACAAAACTTCTCCCCAAACTGACCAAGAATAAAGACTTATTTACTTAGACTATCAAAATGCTATAATTTCATCTTCTTTCTTTATAACTTTCCGAAATTCCATGTTTGTCATATAATTTTTTTTTTTTTTTTCCCGGTACGCGGGCCTCTCACTGCTGTGGCCTCTCCCGTTGCGGAGCACAGGCTCCGGACACACAGGCTCCGGATGCGCAGGCTCAGCGGCCATGGCTCACGGGCCCAGCCGCTCCGCGGCATGTGGGATCTTCCCGGACCAGGGCACGAACCCGCGTCCCCTGCATCGGCAGGCAGACTGTCAACCACTGCGCCACCAGGGAAGCACTGTCATATAATTTTTTAAAGAAGGACTTTCTTCACTATAAAATTTCAATGAAGTAAAGTATCCAATTTTTGAAAATATTATAGGATTTTTTGAAAAATACCAGGGTTTCCATAATAATGATGGAAACAGAATCAACTTGGATAAGATGAAGTAGTTTATGTCTTTTTTTTTTTTTACCGTCATGTCCCAACTGTCCAGCACCCCAGTGTCCAGTCCAGATGATGGCCTTTCTGAATTGTATCGATTTTTCTGTCATATACTCATTTAACAAGTATGTACTTTTGGCAACTACTTTGTGACAGGCACTGCACTAAATGTTTAAGATACACTGAACATTCCTCTCATGGAATTTCTAGTCTAGAGCTGGACTAGAATATTGATATCCATCAAATATTTCAGATGTGTGAACTTGTAAGTTGTCCTGGATAGTCTGCTGAAAAGGTAAGGGATCCACGAGAACAAACACAAGGACGTAATCAATCCAGGATGTGCCTGTCATCCTTAGCATTTGACTTTTCCTGGGTGAAGATGAGTAAGAGTTAACTGAGGTGGATGTTTGAGGAAACACAGGGGCTCCAAGCAGAGGGAACAGTGTTTGCAAGGGTCCTGAGAAGGAAGGAAGAACTCAGTAGTGAAGAATCAAAGGAGGCCAGTTTGTGAGACAGGAAGGAAGGAAGAGATTAGTGAGGATGAGCTCCGAGCTTCTGGACACAGGGACTCTGAAGATGACCGAATTCGGGCACTAGCATCCACAGGATTCGGGGCAGTCACACTTGCCCCACAGTTTCCATCTGTCTTCACATTGATGAAGTGGCATTGGCCTCTCTGCTGAATGAACATTTTAATTACCCGGAATTTCTATAACCTTAAATTCACGAACAGCTAATTCACTGCCCTTCTTTTTCCCCACTTGAGATATAATTGAAGAACTTGTCCGAAGGCTCCCTGATCTTTGCCCCATCATTCTGCATGTGGTGATTAAAGATGCCAGAGGGGGCTTCCCTGGTGGCGCAGTGGTTGACAGTCCGCCTGCTGATGCAGGGGATGTGGGTTCGTGCCCCGGTCCAGGAAGATCCCATGTGCCGCAGAGTGGCTGGGCCCGTGAGCCATGGCCTCTGAGCCTGCGCGTCCGGAGCCTGTGCTCTGCAACGGGAGAGGCCACAGCAGTGAGAGGCCCGCGTACCGCAAAAAAAGAAAAAGAAAGATGCCAGAGGGAGGTTAACAGGCTGAGTTTAATGGAGGTTGGTGGAGGGTACAGTCGTTCCTAGGCGTCTGCAGGGGATTGGTCCCCGGACTCCCCCCTCCCCCTGTCCACCCCGGGATACCAAGATCTGTGGATGCTCAAGTCCTTTATATAAAATGTATAGTTGGCCCTCTGTATCCCCCGGGTTCTACATCCATAGATTGAATGAAAATTGAATCAGAGATCAATTGAAGCAGAGGTTGAGGAACCTGGTGATACCAAGGGTCTACTGTATATGTGGAAGAGGAAACTTCCTTCTCAACTTTGACAGGTGAGGTGAGCATAGGAAGTTTAAGTTGGAGAGCTGGATTGAGAATCTTTGCTTTGTAATGTGCAGATATGTGTCAGAGATGTGTATATTAGAGTAGGGACTTTTTTATTATAACAATAATTATAAATGTTGAAGAATTTGAAAGGCAAGAGATGAAATGCTAAATACTAGGAATGCATTTCTACATAGGGATTCTGGAAAAGGGAAGTACATGTGACTTGCCAATGAGCATTCACAAACTAAAAAAAAAAATTGGACTAAAATTTTTCACCAAGTAAAATTATGAGGCAGGTTATCTTTTATGAAAAAGTGAGAAAAGTCAATTGCCTGATTGCAGAAGTGAGGATTATTGGCTTGGTTTCACTCTCTTGCATAATGCAGTTTTTATCACATAAGCAGAAAAAGTGGTGTCTAAGCAAATTTCCATAAATTCAGGATCTTAAGCAGAGGCTTAAGGAGTTTTCTGAGGATTGCTGCCATTCTGGACCAGAATTTAAGGGACCCTAATACCTCTCAGACTCTCTTCATGTTTCCCACCTTCTGCTTATCACACCAGCTATGGCCTCCAAACAGTTTCCTTGTCTGGTGGTCAGATTTTTCATTTTCTTTCATCTTCTTTTTACTTTTACATCCTTTCTATCTCCTTTTATTTTCCTTGCTCCCTATAAGAAACTGAAGAATATTTTAAAATAAATTTAACCAATCCAATGCAGTTATATATTTTTATATTTAGTATAAAATAGTGGATTTTTTTGGTATTTCTCAAAATAACCGCTTAAAACATTAAATTATTCTTTAATATCTATGTAATGGTTAATATTTATTTTCCCTCTGATTCAGTGACTCATAACAAATAAAATGGTTACACACCCCCTTTATGTTTTTGTAATTTTAATTTACTCCACACATATTTTCCAATTTCTGGGAAATAGGCTTTATGCTGTGGGTACAGACATAAACACAATCATCGACACAGATGATGTTCAAAGATAATGGACATTTTGAAATATTCAATGAGTTACTGTGATGATTAATATCAATTCCTTGTTTAAACATCTTTTCTCCATCTCATATCTCAGATTATGATGTTTGCTGCATCTAAAGTCAACATCTTTCTCAGCACCAGATGTGTGTTTTCCTAGTGACAGTGATAATGACCATCATTGTATGGCCTGCAGCTCCCATGAGCACTGGTATCTCTGGACACTGGAGTGTAGAAGCATACTGGGGACAAATGTGTATGGGGAGGATGAAGATAGTTGTATTCCCTGAGCAAAATTTTAGAAAATAATGCCATTTCAATTGTTTTTCAGCCAATACAAAAAATATATATATATATATATATATATATATATATATATATATATATATATATATCCAGAGGAGGTTGTATGCAAAACACAATAAAAAGTATCAAAGTCAGATAGGTGTTCCCCCACATTAGACGCTGGCCACCTCTGGAGCACGGCAGAATTCTGTAGAAATACACATGCTTCCAAAGTCCTGGGTTTAAAATTACTTGTGGTCCTTTCAGGTTCTGAGCAAAGATTTTACTTCTTTACTGGCACAGATACCATCAGAAATGGGCACACCCTCACATCCACCACTTGGTTGACCAACGAGCCACTTCCCTGACTTTGGGGGATTGTCTCTGGATTCTTCCATTCAGTAGCAGGGTCTTAAATTCAACTACAGCGGCCCCTTTTCTCAGTAATAAGCTGGTGCTTCATGAGTGAGGGAAGAGTTGGATGTCTAGATACTGGTGCTTTCCTTTTAGCTTCCTTGAAAATGGCAAGTGTATATTAAACCTGGAGCCAGAGAAGAATAACATTCTGAAAGGTTGAGTATTTTTTTCCATTTTCTCCCATTTCAGGATCTTACCTGTTCCTTGTCTGGCCTCTGGGGGGCTTACTCCAGATGTCACTGAAAATGTAAAATCTGTAAAATATCAGCACTTTAAGGAGTATTTGTACACCTACCAGGGGATTTCTGAGAAGATATAAAACGCTAAGGGATGGCTATCTAATGAATACATTTCAGAGAAGCTGGAAGTTATTTTTGGACAGAGAAGAAAAAAAAATTGAGTGCATACTGTAACAGATAATGGTAAGCACTCTAGGGTCATAGTGTTTCTATACCTGGAGTCCCAGTAAAATATAGCCCAAGACTGTTAGGACTTTGGAGGATAAATCACTGAGGAAGGGAACCCCGTTTCCAAATCCAAGAGGTGAGATTTGCATTCTAGTCTTCGGGATGGTGCTTCGTTTACTGTTTATTTATCTAGCTCTATTCTAGAATTACTTCCTTTTAATTTTTTCCCCCTTTCCATGATTCAAATCATGAACCCTTAAACCAAAAACAAAAACCGGCTTTACCTCAAGGGAAGCCTGGAAGGAGTTTGGGCTGGAGGAGCCGCTCCTTAGTAGGGTCGGGAAGACGCAAGTGGAAGACGGATTTCACTGAACCAGAACCGGGCTCCTTCCAGCCCGGCGCTGAGGCTGAATGCGGTGGGTGAGGGCGGCCTGCTCTAAGGTCATCCCTCCTTCAGTTTTGGGTACCAGGCAGACCGTCAGCGGAAAGACGGTGGCACCAGCGCCCGGCGGACGTCTGAGAGCTCATCTGGGGGCGAACCGCAGCAGCAGCAGCAGCAGCAGAGGCATGGGCGCTCGGAGCTCGTGGCGAGGCGTCCCAAAGTGCGCGCGGAGCCTGCGGTCCGGAGCCAGCCCTGCGTTTCCTGCCAGGGCTCAGCCCGCCGCCTCACCTGGGTGGACGGCGGCTGTCCCGACGGTCCGGGGCGAGGACCGTGGGGAAAGCGAAGCCTCACTGCGCAGCGCTTAAGCTATCACTGAGAAAGGGCCGGCTCGCGGCTCCCCTGGCTGGCCGGCGGTGGCACGTCGCAGCGTCCCCGCGGGGCTGGGGCCAGCCGCGGGGCGGGCAGCAGAGGCAGCGTCCGGGCGCGCAGGGGCTCGGCCCGGGCCGGGGAGCCGCCGCGCCGCCTTCGCCCGCGTCCGCCCCGCGCCGCCTCGGCCTCTCGCCCCTCGCCTCCTGCGCGCAGCCGGGCACCCTCTCCCTCCCGCACGGCCCGCACCGCGCGCATCCCCGGGCCGCGCGCATCCCCGGGCCGCGCGCATCCCCGCCGCGCTCCAGCAGGAGCCCCAGCGGCCGGCCGCGCGGACCGAGGGGCGGAGGAGGGGCGTGCGCGCGCGGGCGGGGCGGGGGACGGAGCGAGGAGGAGGAAATAAATAAATAGCGCCGGAACCTCCGCGCCAATGAGAGCCGGGCAGCGCGGAGGACGTGGCGCGGAGGCCCCGGGGCCGCTTGGCTTGCCCCTGAGAGGCTCTGCCGGCGCGCGCGTGTCCGTGCGTGAGCGCGTTTTCGCCGGGCCCGGAGCTGGAAAGTTCAAACCCAAACCGGACGTGTTGCTCGCGCCGCTGGCAGAGACCGCGGCGGAGGCTCTGCCCAAGTTCTCCGGGCCGAGCGCCCGGCGGCGTCCTGCGCCCGCGCCCCGCCGCCTCCAGCCACGCTCCCGGCTCGGGCTCCGCGCCCAGCGACCGCAGCAAGGTACGTGCCGCTTTCCCTCACGGCTCCCGCGGGCTGCCCGGGTCCTCTTGGCGCTGCCCGTGGCCGCTGCAGCAGTCCTCCCCACAGCCTGGGCAGCGCTGGCCGAGGGGGGCGGGGGGCGGACCCGCCGGCAGCGGTGCTGCCCACCTGCGCGAACGGCGCGTCCCTGCCGGAGGCGCGGGTCTTTCCTTGCGAGGGTGTCCTTCACCACCGTTCCCTGGGACGCTGTAATGGTTTTCCCTGGCCCCCCTGCGAAGAAGGACGTTCCAGTTGGCAGAAAGAGGTACGTGCAAAGCAGGGGAAGTTTGCAGCCGCCCGGCTCCAGGAGCGGAGTAGCCCTTTCTTTGCAGCGGCGGCGGCGTTGGCGGCCGGGCGGGGGCCGGCAGCCGCTCGCTGTCCCGTCTGCGACGAGGAGCTGAGGGAAAAGTCCGGCTGCCTGGTCCGAAAGCGCGACCCTGCGGCTGCCGGCCAGGATGCTGCGGAGGAGAAGGCCGAGGGCTTCCCGCTCGGTCGTTGGGGAAATCCCGTTCGGAGAGGCGTTATCTCCTTCTGTGCCGTTTACGGGCCCACCGATAGGCGTGCTTTAAAAATCTCTTTAAAACTTTTATGCCTGTATTTCCATTTCTCGACTGGGTGAACGGCTCTAGGACCCTTAGATAAATGTCTGCATCTGTGCTTGGAGCGGTGTGCAAACCGGCAGTGAATGAATAGCCTAGTTCCTTCTGGTTTGCCTTAGATCCCCTACGGTGAAGCGTGTCTTCGCTGCCTTAGTATTTTAATGACGGTTGTGGGTTCTTAATTAATTAATTTTAAAAATTTACGGTGAAATTGGAATTCTAGGCGAAAATTAAAAAGTCACAATAAGTTTCTCAGGCAACGCGCTTGAACCTTTTGAAGCCACCTGCTGAATTAGTTCGTGCTACTTTTTAGAGGTTGCCGCTGGGTGCAGGAGATGCCGGCATATCCAGCAGATGGAGCAGTGTAAAGCTGTGCTGGAACCTGCCTAACGCTCTTGTATCCCCATTCAATCACGATGATACAAAAGAAAAGAAAAAAAAAGTATATGGAGCTCATCTTAGGAGAGGCAGTGGATTTTCTGTCCTATTTGAAAAGAAAATTGCACGCCCACTGAAATATAACCGGAGCATATCTGTAGAAACTTCAATTTAAGCTTTTTTCTTCCGTAATGCGTTAAAAAATAGTTCCTTGTATAAATTAAAGTATAATATGATTCACTCATGTCAGAAATACCGTTTGATCCTATAGTTACATTTTGGGGGGTGACTCACAGCACCATGGAAAACAATTCCTCCTGCCATAATAAAAGTCTCATTACTGTGTGGTCATTTAGAAAACTACATATAACTACATATAATATAAAGTTATATTTAAAGGTGACTCAACATTATGAGTTTGAATGCTTTTCAGTAGTTTGAATGTAACTGAGTGTGTGTTTTACAAAGTTAAGCTAGGCCGATATACCTATTTCTTGAAATAATTTACTGTAGCCTAAATTGAAGACGAAAAGTTGGTAAAACTTTTTCGTTAATTCTGGTGAATTGCTGGTCCTTGTTCCCCAGACTTGCGTGAACTCTGGAACTGCTGTGACCTGAACACGTTAGTCATATACTCAGATAGAAAGGGAAGAACCTTCAAAGGCTACCTGTTTGTACCTGTACATTGGTAATTATGGTAGCAATAATCATGTAGAGAGATAATCTGCCTTCCTACATAAATTTATAAACTTCCTAGGAAGTCATGCATCTGACAGTGTAACCTTAAAGTTAACAGAGAAAAATAGGTTGCCCATTTTATAGACAAAGCAGCAAAGGCTTCAGAAACTTCAGGTCTTCGTCGCGCTGTTTCAGGAAAGAGCTGGTTCTCGAATCTAGGCTATACTCATCTCCAGTCTCTGCACCTTTCATTGTATTTTGCTGTAGATTTTGCTGTGACACAGAACTCTGCTTAACTAGTCTGGAAGAACTCAGTCAGGGCTTATTTTAATTTTATTATTTAGTAATTTAAAAGTTACAACTATGTATCAAACATCTCAGGGAACTTAGAGACAAGTAGGGTGCTTCTGGAAAATGTAGTGCCAGTAATCATTTGAACTATACCTGCTTTACATTGAGTGCACATGTTTATAAAATTTATGTGATTATTTTCTAAATCATCAGGTAACGTCTCTAGAAAAGTACTGAATTGTGAATTCTGAAAACTCTGTTTCCTTTACATTCACGTAATATTAAGGAAGGCTTGGAACTCCCCCACGTTGTAAAATAATATAATTATTTTCCTGAAGGAACTGCTTTTACCTTGTCTGTTGTCACATAAATTCATTGTGGATTTTTCTAAATTTATCACATACCTTACCCCTTCACACATTGCAGAACCAAAAGGATGTCAATGTAAAATGCCGAAAGATTTATGCCATGTTTAAATGTTTAAAAATATGAGAACAGGACATTTACTAATTTTTTATCATTATTAACCATGTTAAATTCCTCAAGCATGAGAACTTATTGGTAATTTAAAAGGCAGCTAGTAACAGCAATGTTAATTTAGTAAAATAGGATAGAAGTGGGTATATTATGGTCATTGCTTATGTGACATATACATTTGCAAAGAAAACCAGGTGTGTTTATAGGCTTTTCCATGAATCAATCTCAATGAAATATTGATACAATTGATATAATTTTGATATAACATGGATATAAGGATAGATAAATTATATTTTGGAACTTTAAAAATGCTCAGTACTCGCTACATAATACAGTAGTAAACTTGTTCAGTTAAGGTTACTTGGCAGAATCGTGTAGCAGACTGCTGAAGTCGGGTTCAAGTTTAAGGGAGAAAACATTGAATAGGAGGGTGGGTAGGTAGGTAGATAGGTAGATAGTGTTAAGTCTCCTGAAATGACACTGTTATTGTATTGATGAATTTTGGAAATACTTTAATAATTAACTTTTTAATTCTTATTTTAAAAACTACAGTATCACATATGGGCTATTTTAAAGTATCAGTTAAAGAGTGTGTCTGTATTTAACCGAAGCCTCATCTTTGCAGCTTGGCAATCACTGAGTATTTCTCCTTCTTATCATAGTGATTTTAATCCATATTTTTGCATTATTTCTATCTTTATTCCATCTTTTCAGGACCTTATTCTGTTATAGCTATATTAGGTAGTTTTCTTCCAACAGCCTAAAAATTAGCTGTTAGTTTTAGACTTAAGTATATTTCAACTGAATGAAACTTAAAAAAAAAAAAAAAATTTAGAGGGACTGAGAGATTATGAAGAAGCAGTGAGTTTTGTTTTTTTCTCCATTAAATTATCATCTAAGAGATAAAATAGATTTATCAGTCAGTGAAGATCAAACAAAAGATGAAATCTTTTTATTCTTTAATTTCTATCTTGTCAGCAGCCTGTTTGACTTCATCTGTAATATAAAGTATAACTGAATATGACTTTCACTTGTAATTTCTAGAAAATGCATATATATTTGAAGCTTAGGTTTTATCGTGGGGGGGACACCATTAATTCTGAATTAGAAGAAAGAGTTTGAAGCCGAATATATGAGAGATCAGTTATAATATAGGAAAATAAGAATTATTCTGGATGAGCTCAGTAGTTAAAATGTATCTTAGAATATGTCTTAGCAGAAATGATGAGAATCTGAAGATTTATTTCAAATGATATTTCCAAATTTGAGTATTACTCTGATTTAATCTTCATATGTTTATGATGTATTGGGTGCAGATATCTTTATTTTTAAGAACTGTTTTCATTTCAATCATCACTTAATTTTATAATACCCTACCAAGAATAAATATAGCTTAATTATATGTATATGATCATCTGTGTTAATTGTATATATATTCACATTTTAAACACGAGTGCAATTTTGCTCTTACCATATCAATATTAAGGAATGGGTTTTATTTTATTGATTATCCAAAATTATTTTTGAAGTCTAGGGACCTCAGGCAGTTTTTTCTATATGGTTGCACAGGACATTACTAGTTCTGCCATATGGTTTTAGAATGTTCGGTCACAGAAATGATTGGTAAGCCACCTTACTATTCACTCAACTACCATAAAACTGGTAATTAATCCCTAAGTATAGCATATTATATGGATTATGTGTAATGTTATTTAAAGGTTAAAATCATTGGATAAGACGAACACAGGTATTTCTTTGTGATGGTGGAAAACTATCTTCCACGTTTTTATAGGACCTATATTTAGGAGTTATTACTGAAAAAGGTGGATGAATCAAAACTTGCTATCAAATTAGTGAAAAAATTAAGGATTTAGCAGAATCATTTATCAATTATTACAATAAGCATATCTTTCTAGCCATTTTTGAAGAAGTAGGAGATTTGAAACAGATGGAGAGAATCAGAATTAAAAGGTAGAAAGTATAATCATGGAAGAATTTACTACATGGTATTATTAGAAGAAAACAGTTATCTAAGTAGTATTTACATTATGATAGGTATACGTTTTATGATTTTGATTGTTTTACAACACCCCATACCCCAAATAATTGTTTTCCACTTTCTAATATGAATATTTTAAAGGTTTTATATTATTTGACCAATTTTTGGAAATCTGTGCCTAAACTAAAGACAGGTATAATGCTGTTGGAAAGACTGAATGACTTTTTTAAAAGTTCAAATTGATATTACTTTATATATATCCCCCAAATCTGCATTATTACTACTTTGCTAGCAATTTTATTAAGAATATAATCAGATTAGGTTCCTATTTATCTCCCCATTTTCAGTATAGTAGAGTATGTTTAGGAATCTGCTGGTCTTTTGCTGGACTTCTGTAATGAATATTGATCATCATTGTATGACAGGGATCTTTGATGCTAACATCAGATTTCAGACATTATCATACAAAATAAACAATCCAAAAAAATGCTGAGTCTATAGAATTTACTGAACTAGTGCCCCAGGCGAGTAAGAATGGAAAACATGCTTTCCCAGCCTCAGTTACATGAAGATGAAAGCAAGGTGACTGAGGTCACCTGCTTACACCATGGTTGCTTGCCCTCCAGTTTATACAACAAGTTTATTAAATACATTTGATTTTAACATTTTGTATACCTAGATGTGTTTAATGGGAACTAATAACAGTCACAGGTATCAATTCATTCATGGACTGCATTGATACTTAATATTTTTTGGCTTGTAGCTCAATCAGTTATTCATTAAGTGTTAACTAAAGCAGAAAGATCTATTCCTGTTACCTTTTAAAAATAAAAAGTATTTCAGCAGTTACAGGGTGACAGTGGCATGGACTGGTTTCGAATAGTTACTAATAAAACTAAGAATAACTTGTTGATGCAGTTTTCAGGAATTAGTTTTATTATTTGGAAGATAAATATTTCTAGGTTTAAGCTGTGATTATATACAAAATTAATAGCAGCATAAACAAAGAAACCCATATTTCAACAAATTTGACAGCTAGAAATGATAAATGGGTTTCCGTGTGTGTGTGTGTGTGTGTATTTTAATTTTCTGTGTTGATTAGTTTGGACTTTCCTTAGAATATCCTGAGAGGATAACGATATCCTGTTGAACAGAGATTTGAAAGTTATGTGGTTATATTTTTGAAAACCAAACATGTTAATTTACCTTCTCTGCCTAAAATTTTTTTTTTCTTGGAGAGCACTTTCCTAAGTTGAGACGACATTCATAAGCTTGATTAAAATTATTTAAAGAATAAATATAAAATTAAATGCCCTGGAAATATTATGTTCCTCCAATCATTGATCTGTTCCTATCATCAAATTAAAAAAAAAAAAACAGTACACCGATATTTTTCTTTTTAGTCCAGTTAGGTACAAGAGAATCCAAGAGGTTAACAACTGGAGAATATTTGTTTTGTGATGGCATGTATTACAATTTCTTTTTCTCATTGTCTTATAAAGTTGCTATTTAATTTTAATTTGATGTGGTATGTAAAGATTCCTTATGTAAAGTAAGTTTGTTTTATGAACACATTAAATGCAGTAAAAATACCTTGCCTTCTTATGTGTGATACATATAGATATTGAGTATAGAAACACTAAATTTTTATTTTGTATATATCATTACTTATACTGTAGGTCTTTCCTAAAATACAGATCCAAGATCTGTTTATATCACTCAGAGGTTCCTTATTCACACTTTTCACAATACTTTTCCATACAACTTAATATTTTGTTTATTAAATTCAAAGAATTTGATAATATTTTAGTTATTGCCAACTTTATTTTACTTTGATTAAAATACATTAAAATAATGAAAAGTATTATTAGCCTTAAAATATATTGTTGCTAAAGTTATTTGTGTAAATCGTTTGCTTCTCAGTTCTTCAAAATTTTATTGGTAACTGAGATCAAAATTAAAAGTTTATTACTTTTAATATAATTATGGTCAGTGATATTTCCATAGATAGATTATATAGTCTATATCTTTTCAAATTTCATAATAAGATTTAAATAAAATATTTCTTATTTATGTTTGTGGAGTATATTATACTTTTTAAGATTTTGTGTTTTCAACAGTTAACAGTAATTAATTTGAACAAAAAAGAAAACAAAAATTTAATGGTTAGCATACATATTTAAAAATAAGTTTCAGTTAAATGAAAAGTTTGAGTGATGACCTAATCTAAATTATATATATATATATATAAAAGAAATCACAACATTTGATTTTATGAATTTTGAGGGAAAATAACCTTGAAATAGTTAAATTCAGAAAACAATGTTAATTATTGCGTTTTCAATTTCCTTGTTCTGATTTGGTAAGATTTGTGTCCAAATTTCCATGCTAATAATATTTAGGTAGGATCATTCATAATTTTAATGTTTTAAAAAATTTGTGCATTTCAACCAATATTGTTTTCTACAATGTTAGTAGTTTCCAAGTTAGTTTTAAAATTTGAAGTTACAGTACTTAAAAATAAATCACCTTTTTTTGGATACATTTAAATAAAAGTGTGTATGTACCAATAGCGTAGATGAAACACATTATCATAATGATCATTCTTTTGAGAGGAAGAAAACAACAAAAAGAAATTTGAGTTTACAGAGTATTATTTAAACAGAATTTACCCTCATCAGTTTTGATATTGATTGTATATAAATAAGATCATCTGCCTAATTCTCTGTTTAATATTTAAATGGACATAGTGATTTGTGAAAAATCTAGATTAAAAATATAATTAATTACATGATAAAATTCTTCACTTTTTCCTATTTTTGGAGTTTGGTCACTTCCTTTTAGTTAATTTTACTGAGAATCAACTTATGATTAACCACTGTGAAAATTGTTAAGTATTTCCAACACCTTCTATTTCCCTAAATCAGCCTATCATAACTCCAGTGAAGTTATGGAGAGCTCATATTTAAATTGTGTGGCAGACTCAAGGGTAGTAACGTCAAGGGGCAGTGGTTTTGCTAGTTACATAATATCACTTAGAGGATTACATATGATATATCCATTTAAATGTTATTTCCCATGCTTAGCCAATCATATGTTGAAAATTTTATTTAAAAATATTTCCCATTGAGCAATGTCAAAAGACTTTTATTCTTGTTTAAAATATGAATAATGCTTAAAACCTTTTATTAGTGTTGGTAATATAAGATCCAGAAAAAAATGTCCTTGTAGGCAAAAATAAGAGAAAGATACCTCAGAAGACTCTTAAGATTTCAAATAAACGGTTATGCAGTAATGGATCAGAAGACGCCTCATCATATGAGACCAAATCTACACAAAAAGAACCTCTACCAAAAAGAATAGACTCTACCCCCAAGGCAGCCTCTGTAATCTTATTGACAGGGTTAACAATATCTGAGACAAATGTTTCTAACACGTATCAAAAAGATTCTGGCAAACAAATTCAGAATCCCAAAGGCAGTTTGGGAATCTTCATCTTGCTGCCATTCTGGGAAGAAGGTGGCAGCTAGCTTTCTGAATGTTTGATGCAGCAGGCTGGCTTGGGCTGATGGCATTAGTAACATATCCCATAAATAAAATAACATATACATAAAATAACATATGCTATTTCAGTGCTCGCCAAACAAACTTCAGATAATCTGTCTATTCCTGTGCGTTTTGTTGAGGGAAAGAAGGTGTTTGGGGGGCCCTTGCACAGTCATGGCTGGGAACTGTTGTGTTTCTATTATCAATTACTGAATTGGCATGTTGAGCTCTACGTTTCATACCCTTGTGAGTGTGAGAACCATCCTCAAATATGATTAGACACTGACACATACAGTGACCAAAACTGCAAGACCAAGTTCACCAAAGCAGTGTCACCCCCAAGGGCTGTCCGTCAGCCACCACTGAGAAGAGCTCTCATCATGTCACCAGTGAGATCTTTTCTTTCAAAGGCTGCAAAGATTAACATGGAGAATAAGGGACCCCCCCACCCTACCCACCTTTTTATTAAAATAACATGAAAATAAGGAAAACAAATTACTCAGGGAACAAAAAAAGAAGAAAGGAAAATTGGGAGAAATAACAACATTATGGAATGAAAATACTTCCAACAGAAATATTCCTATTGTGACATTTATTTGGGGCATTTAATTATTTACACTCAAAAACCAAAATTCAAGATTTAAAATATAGCCTTAGTAATATTTTGAAATTTTAAAGATTAAAAGAGCAGTCGCTTCTCAAAATTCATTGTGTTTACCATATGCAGGTTTTTACAATTTGCTTTTTTACTCACCTTTATATTAAGATTTTTCTTTATTCATGTATTTCAAACTTGTTTGTTTATTATGACCACTGTTCAGTATTTCCTTATATGATTATGATTAAACTACAGTTTCAGTATTCCTTTCCCGACATAAGAAAAAGTTCTTAAGTGTAATAATGCCGTAAAATACAAAAGAGAAATGCAAAATACAATACAGAATACCCAACTGTATAAGCTAAATTTGAATGATATTGTGATGTGTGTATGTATGATATATTTTATTTCGTTTATTATCACATATTGGGTTGGCCAAAAATTTTTTTTGGGTCTCCTCTGTAAGATGTTATGGAAAAACCCGAACTAATTTTTGGCCAACCTGATACTTATCATAGAATCCTACATACACTTTTTAAATTAAAAATATCTATGTCATTAAATATCTTCCTACTACAGCACCAATTCAGTGGCTGCTTATTATTTCATTGTATGGATTTAAAAGAAATTACTTAACAGTCTCATATGGTTGGATATTTTGGTAGTTGTTGTGTTTTACATTTTCTTAAGATTAAAAGAAGCTAAATGAAGGGTTTAATTGTGGTTTATATCTTTGTTGTCATCCAAAAGCATTTATTTAAGATAAATTCTCAAATGTGAAATTATGTCAGAGGGTAAGCCTGAATGTTTTTGATTTTTAATATAATTAACATAATGCAGTAGCTTTCATAAAAGCATGTTCTTAAATAATTGGAACCGCTGTACTGTTTTGGTTGACTCAAGTGAATTATTGCTTGAAAAAATTAATTTTGATATTTTATTATCATAGACATAACAATGAATCCTGCCAGAGTCTGAGATTTGATTTCATTTAAATGTGTGTCATCTTGTGTGGGTTATTGAATATCTCTTAGTACCAATTTTTCTGACTTATAAACCTAGGAGTTTGTAACAATGCTTAAGAGAATATTGTCTACACTGACATTTTATTATTCTAACTCTACTTCTGATTTTGGAAAAAAATTAAATAGTGTGTAGGAATGAAAACAAGTTGCTGTATTTTCACAGCTTATCAGTGTTAACTCACTTATTGCCAGCTGCAAGGTTGCAGGATTTTTTTTGTCAGTTACTTATAGTAATATTTAATAATAGAGCCAATTATTTGGAGTGAAGCACAAATTAGCCTGCAACTTAATATTCTTTTAGTTTTCCTTGGGTAAACATTTTCACAGCTGACTGTATAATATTTTGGAATATAGGCACATAGATAGCAGCATGTATATTTACAATTAATTCCCGACATCATTTTCTCTAATTTTTTCAGTGGAAATAATGTGTGCATGTGTGTATATACGCACATTATATATTAATTCTTGCGCAAACTTGCACTGATTCTGTTAATGTATATTACAGGCTAATATTCAAGTACACTTCTAACTTATATAAATAAGTTTAAAGATATGTACATATTTTTCACCATTTTGTCAGTTAATTTTTAAAATATTTGTTCCCAATCACTGTAAGTATCCAGAAAAAAAAATGCTTTCATTATGTTTCTCTAGATTAAATAAGTTTTGGAAGTACTTAATACTTGCCTATTAAATGAACTTTTGAAGTAGATTTGCCCTTGTTTGTTGCCTGAAGTCCGGTGACTTTAGCGCCCTACCTGAACCTGATTATGTAGGGCCATATTCTCAAAAATAATGTTTCCTCTTTCAGTGCTTGTCTTCCTCCTGATCTGTAAGAAATGCTGTCTCTACAGAGGTTTTGCTTTTAAAAGATATGTACAAATATTTAGTCAATGTAATTTACAAATATATTTGAGGTTATATGTGGGAAATATTTTTTTATGATCATAGAAGATATTAGTGCTCCCTGAGTCCTGCTATTTTACACATTGTCCTTTGGTCACAATGTGTGTGGGGGGCTTCCCTGGTGGCGCAGTGGTTGAGAGTCTGCCTGCCGACGCAGGGGACACGGGTTCGTGCCCCGGTCCGGGAAGATCCCACATGCCGCGGAGCGGCTGGGCCCGCGAGCCATGGCCGCTGAGCCTGCGCGTCCGGAGCCTGTGCTCCGCAACGGGAGAGGCCACAGCAGTGAGAGGCCCGTGTACCGAAAAAAAAAAAAAAAAAACCAAAAAAACCCACAGAAAACTGTGTGTGTGTGTGTATGTACATGCATATATAGGAGTGAATGCAAGTGCACATAGCCTCTCAAACAATGGACACTTAACACAAGTCAGTTTTTACTAGTTACCATGCCAAGTCTCCAAGCACAGGAGATGGAGATGAACAGGAATCATAATCTTAACCCCGTTTAAAAGGTCTTTGATCCCTGCCATCCTGAGTTTGGTTCTTTATAGCAGAGCGTCCAGGATATACCCTATCCTAGATCAAATTGTAAAATATATTAACAGGAACGAACGATTAGTATATTCTAATTAACAGCAATCAAACAGCATGTTAAAAAGTGTATACTTTAAATTAGTTGTATAAAGACCTTTGATGGAGATAGACCATAAGGGACAAACATTCAGCAGCAGGCAAATTTCCAGTCAGTCATGGAGTAATAACTCTGATTGTCTGCTGTTTTCTTACAAAGTCGGCAAGCAGTGGAAAGTTTCCTAACGTGCGTAGAAGTTTCAGGTAATAGGGGAACAGTAGATTATGGAGAATTCTAGGCCCGTAGGACATTCATGATTGCCCGTAGTCAGTTTTGCTGCTGTTCTTTTGCTGTTGTTTCCAGTAGGCTTTTTTTTTTCTTTACCTGAATACATAATCTTTCTTAACTAGAGAACTGTAGAGGCTGTGAGATCACATAAATTCCAATTAGGCTAAAGTGATCATAAGGGCCATTCCCTTTGAGTCCACTGCCTTTTACAGACTACTTCATGTGAAGAAAAATAAACACAAATGATAACAGGTTACCTTGTAAATTAAACGGTCAAGTCCTGAATGCCTTCTAACCATTTTCCTCTTAATAACCTCAAATGCATTATGTGTGTTCTTCCCAGAAAAAGCTGAAGAAACCTGATTCTTCAAAATCACAATTATATACAGAATTTTCCTTTAACCTCCTTGGTTGTTTTTCTGGAACTGAATGTATTTTTTATTTCTCATTCCCCTAAGATAAAATCATGTATTGCTATTGCAATTATTTAGACCTAAATGCACATGAGTTTCTTTTTCCTATCTAAGCCTTGAAAACTTTTACTAAGGAGAACTTTTGTCTCGGGGCCGTTAGCTCCTTTGTTCTAAAGCCCAACCCCTGTCTGATCCAAACCTTCTCTCCTCTGCCAGAAGACAGGTCACTTTCTCCTTCCTGTTCTTTTGGTCACCCATGTTCTCCTTTCTTGAATGCTGAGGTCACCTCACTCACCCCCCCATGTCTGAGAGTTCACTTCCTTCCAGGCGTCTCACCCACAGCATTCTGTTCTTAGTGTGATCATCCATTTTTAGTAAGTGCCTAGGTGAATATGGTCTTGAGAATAACTGAAAAATGCTTCTTATGGCCAGACTTCAGGAGGAACCCAAATACGGTTCACAGAATTAAGGATTTGGGGCAAATGAAAAGATTATGTTAGAGTTTGAGTCTTTCTGTATAGTTTAAAGAATGCAATGGCTATTAAAAGATTCATGATATGGAAAGTTGTTAAAATTCTTGCAGATGCTAGAGAAATACAAGATAAGATATCAATAAAATCAATAAGAAACTGTAAATTTTTACATGCTGGCTCTTTTTTCTCGTCCTCTGGCAGCATGATAATTCATTTGCATATCATTAAGGGGATGTCATATTAAATGAACCATTATTTTGCCTGTAACGTTAAGCTTCCTTTGCTTCTCTAGCATTGTTTGATCAACAGGACATGTCCGCACGTCTTGTCATTAAGTCTCCTAAGGCTTATATTGCTTCAGAGCCTGTTCAACACTGTGAAAGAGGCAGCTTGCTCTAGATCCAGCCAGTCAACCACATTTTAAAAGGCAAAGTTATTTTCCCATAACCTAACATTCTTGTATCTTTGACATTTTTCTTCAGGTGTTCGCCCAGATTTTGCCTCCTTATTACACTTAATTGGGAAGTCAATCACCGGAAATTCTTGATTACCCCTTTGGGAGATGCGGAAGGAACATTAACTGCTTTGAAGGAGATCAAGGCCCTGAAAAGAGATACTGACGTGGATGGTGGCTCTCTTAGTTTCCTAGGGCTGCCATAACAAATTGCCGCCAACTGGTGGCGTAAAAGAACCGAAATTTGTGCTCTCACGGTTGTAGAGGCCAGAAATCTGAAATCAAGAAGTTGTCAGTGGTGATTTCTTTCTGGAGGCTCTCAGAGAGACTCAGTGTCATGCCTGTCTCCTAGCATCTGATGTGGCCGGAAATCCCTGCTGTTCCTTGGTTTGTAGATGCATCTCTCCCATCTCGGCCTCCATCTTGATGTGCCTTCCCCCTTGGGTTTCCTCCTCTGTGCCTGTGGATGTCAACCCTCTCTCTCCTTCCTCTTATTAGGACACCAGTTATTGGATTTAGTGCTCACCCTAAATCCAGGACGATCTCATTTCCAGACCCTTTAACTTAATTGCATCTGCGCAGATTCTTTTTCCAAGTAAGGTCACATTTGTAGGTACTGGGGAGTAGAAGGCCTATCTTTTGGGGGGACCCTATTCAATCCACAACAGTAAAAAAAAGGCAACTTTGGTAGAACTTAAAGGGTTAATTTTGGACAGGCCATTTAGACTGTGCCATCTCCAGAAATTGTCTCTATAAGTGGTATGAAATAGAAATGTAATGGTTGGCAGGATTGCTAAGTCTTTGCCAGAGATAAGAAGTATAATGTAGACATCTGAGACACGAGATGAATTTAATTCGAGAATTTACATACTAGTTAGAATGCTGAACAGAATTCAGGGAATCTAGCATGAGACTTGGAATCTAGGAAGGACAAGGATAAATGTCCGCAGGGCAAGTTGTGCCAGTGGCATCTCTAGTGACATTTTTCAGGCTATGACTTGCATGGGCAGGGGCTTCCCTCAGCCATTGCTGATGCTAAGGGTTTCTTTTCTTCAATCAATTCTACATAGTAAGTAGAAAAAAACAGTGGTTCAGCAGTCAGATAGAACCGAGGTAAAGTCTCTGGTTTGTCCGTTACTAATATTCTGAATATAACTATGCTGTTTATTTTCTTAGAATGTTAATTGTCCTATCTGAAAAGAAAAATAATGAGAATTATTTTCGTTATGCATGGGAAGAAAAATATCTGCTTTCAGTGCTGTCCAAAAGAACGCTCTGTGATAATGAGAGTGTTTTCCACCTGTGCTGTCCTGAAGGGTGACCGCTAGCCACAAGGTGAGGACTGGGAACGTATTTGATTTTAATTAATTTAAATTCAGATAACTACAGTAAGTCCCCTACACACGAACTTTCACGTTGCGAACTTTCAAAGATGCGAATATGCGTTCACGTGTCCAATCAATGTAAGGTAGTTCACGTGTCCAATCATGTAAGGTAGTTCACGTGTCTGGCGTACGTTGTCCTATGTGGGCATCCTCTATAAGTGGTTGTGCTTTTGTGTACTTTACAGTACTGTATAGAGTACAGTAGTGCAGTCTCTTTATTTCAAAATCTTAGCACTGTAAAAAGAAAATGAAATATAAATAATTTCTTAGACTCTTCATGTTTAAATAATATGAGAACTCAGTTTGCTATATGCTGACTCATTGTCACTCAACGATGCAGATCTCAAGGATATTATGATAGTAAAGTGTGCATGTTAATTCAGGACACATCTGAACTTCCCTTTATGTGATTTATAGTTTAAAGTATTCATTGCTCTCGTTGCCAATTTTAATCATTTTATTTTTATTATTTTCGTGGGTGTAGTTTGTAGGTGGCTGCAAACCATACAATTTCATGTATTGTTTTACTTGGAAAGTAATTGGAGATGGAGAAGAGTTTTTGATTATGCTCTGAAATCCTCCACCAAAACCACAACAAAAATATCCGCCTCCTTCTAATATCACATATTAAAACTTAATTTATGACATAGAATTAAAATAAGTAACACAAAACTACTAAATTCACAAGGAAAAAGTGAAAAACACAAAGAGTAATCGAGTTTAGCACACTTTAGTTTATGAAAGATTAATGCATAAGAATTAAATTGTGTCAAGGTTGGGTTTTTTTTTATATAATTGATAAGATCACTGGAGAGATGAGTAGCAAACCTTGTGCTACACAAGCAAATAAAAGTTCCTTGTCAAGCAAGCTGTATATCTCACTTATGCTGCCATATACTTAGACACACACACACACACACACACACACACACACGCATACACACACACACACACACACACACGTGTGGGAAAAAATAAAAGACCGTGGTAAATTATGAAAAACTGGTAGTCATAGATGATTCTCTGTTTTAAAAATAAGGCAACAAATTTAAAAATAACTAACCCAAAATTAAGAGACTAAAACTATAATTGCGGACAACTTAGGAAATAACAGTAAAAAATACGCTACATACAAAATCTGTGGGTGGAGAAAAAACTGTAATGAAAAGGAGCTTAATATCTTAAATAATTTGTTACTAAATTAAAAAATAATAGAAAATAAATTATTTAATTAGAAATCTGAAGTGGAGCTTTTGTCTTTTCTGGGTATATGCCCAGGGGTTGGATTGCTGGATCTTATAACTCTATTTTTTGTTTTATAAGGAACTTCCATACTGTTCTCCATAGTGGCTGCAATTAGGACCTACTATATAGCAGAGGGGACTCTATTCAATATTTTGTCATAACCTATAATGGAAAAGAATATATATATATATATGTATATATTATATAATTAGAAACAATACATTGAATAAATTGTCCATTTAAAGAATAAATGATAATATTTGTAATGCCGAAAGTTTTTTTTTTGGAAATGTACCAAGGAAATGTCATAATTAAAAACTGCAGCTGGGCCTCCCTGGTGGCGCAGTGGTTGAGAGTCCGCCTGCCGATGCAGGGGATACGGGTTCGTGCCCCGGTCTGGGAGGATCCCATATGCCGCGGAGCGGCTGGGCCCGTGAGCCATGGCTGCTGAGCCTGCGCGTCCGGAGCCTGTGCTCCGCAACGGGAGAGGCCACAACAGTGAGAGGCCCGCGTACCACAAAAAAAAAAAAAAAAAAAAAAAAAAAAACAAAAAACTGCAGCTAATAACATAAAATATATGGATATAAATTCAACAAGACATGTACAATGTTCAGGTAAAGAAAATGTTAAAGCTATAAAAAGACAGTAACACTGGAATGAAGGGATTTACCTAAATTGCGTAGTTGTCAGTGTGGGAGCTCCCTTTTCAAAATGCTTGGGTGCGGAATTGACCCCAGTGTTCACTGGGTACTTGACCATGGATAAGTTACCTACAATTTCTGTACCTCAGTTTTCCCATCCGCAAAACGGCAATAAACATATCCCCTTCACAGAGCTGTGATGGATAAAAGAGATAATGATGTCACATGTTTGGAAGATTATCTTACACATAGCAATCTTTTAATTACCATTTGCTATTTTTCCTATTATTTCTCCTAATACCTCAGCTGCTAAGAAGTATAAAACAGTAAAGATAGGCAGTCTATAAAAACTAATCTCTGCATTCAATGTAAAATCAAGCCGAATCCTACTAGGATTTTAAAAATTTGTCAAGTGGTTTTAAAGTACCTCTTAAAAAAAGATGTAAAACAAGTGAAGGACACCCAGGCAGCATTGGAGGAGGGGTTATGCCCTGGTAGATATTACGATGCATTATAAAATTATACAATTTGAAATAGTATGATAGTGGAAAGAATAGAGAGTGTAAGAAAGCTGTACCTATGAATGTATGGAATCTTAATGTGATAACAAAGGCATTTTATATGAGTGGAAAAAACCCTATATTAATAACCCAAGGTAAATATCCTTCTAGGCAAATAGACACTGGACTTGAGAAAAGACATACAAAAGATCAATAAAAATATGTTCACTATTAATTGAAGAAATGCACATGAAATATGAATCTTGTATTTCTATTTTGGTGGGTCCTTAAAAAATTGAGCACTATATTTCTCTCCTTTTGAATATTAGGGAATGTGTGTTTTCCATAGCCTCCTTGACCCCAGTGTTAGGAACAAGGGTGGCATATGGATTTGGGGAAGGCTGTAGGTTGGAGACAGGACAGACCAAGGATGTAGGTTGGAGGCGGAGACAGGGTCAAGGATGCTAAAAGCAGCAGAGGCTTTTCTGCAGTCACCACGTGTAATGAAGGTTAATAAAACACTCATTTTACAGTTTGACATGGCAGTGTCAAAAGGCCAAGTTTTGCTTCTTGCCTATTGTTAAATACTAAAAATATTATGAAAATGCAGCCTTGGCCAGAGCGTAGGGAAACAGACATGAACACACTGTTGATGGAGTATAAAGGTACAGTCTTTCTGCAGGGCACTTTTCCAACATTGATCAAGCATAAGCACTGATATACTGTGCTACAGAAATTGTCTTTATAGAAATGTATTTTAATGAGATAACCAACTAATTGTTCCTATATATATATATATATATTCTTCTCAGCATTTTTTATAGTACCCGGGGGGAAAATAGGAAAATAACCTAGATGTCTAGGAGTAAAGGGTTATTTACATGAATCATCTTACATTCAACTGTGAAATGCTGTGCAGCCATCAGCGGATGCTGTAGATTTACATTTACTGAAATAGAAAACTCTGCACAGCATATTGCAAAGTGTAAATATTTTTACACATATGTGTATCTGTGTATGTGTATGTGGCTTTGTCCTCAGAGAGCTCTGCCTTAAGGGATGTTCAGAGAAATGTTAACAGTGAAATCCACCCCCCACCCACACCTCCCCCGGGGCACTTTGGGTGACTTAATTGTTTCTTTTTCATGTACTTCTTTGTGAAGATTCTTCCAGAGCATGCATTATAGTGTTTTCCTTAATCACTGGTATTTTGCCCAATCTTTTAACCAGTCCATCAGTTAGGGTGTTCCGAATCACATCAGTGCAATGTGAATAGCTCTCAGGCAAAAGCAATTTTGATTAAGACCAAAGGAGAGGAATATTACTTTTCAAATTAAGGATACCTTGGTGGAGGAAGGCTTTGGACAACCTCTTGATGCTGGACCCCTGGACCAAGAGAGAGTACACAGGAGCTGGGAGAGAGTCAAAAAGGACGTAAAGGACAGTAAAAGACGTGCTGTCTCTCCAAGATCTAGTAGCCGTGGTTGTTGTATTGATATATCACAGAAAACCTCTTGGACTGCTGTTCTCATCTCAGAGACTACAGATGCCTAATTTAATAGATCACTGTAACTTTAGAAAGTAGTTAATGCTGGCCTTTGGGTTTGTCACACTCCTTCCCTTCTGTCTGAACCTAACCCCCGAGCCCCAGTTTAGTGATAGCCCAGGCTTTTCCATCCAAGTGGTGACGGCGCCTCCAAGTTCTGCCCCTCCTTGCCTGTGACAAGAGGCAAAAAGGGATATTCATTAATTAATCCAGCATGTATTGATTATTCCTCCTGAGCCACGCTCAGTGCCAGATCCTGGAAACTGAGCCTCTGTAAGTCTGGTCAGAAAGGCAGATGGATAAATAAATAGGATGCAGTTGGTAGTATATGATGGAAGCATGTGCGGCTGGCATTTGTAAGAAATGTCCAGCATAGGCACAGGAGAAAGTAGATTAGTGGTTGCCTAGGGCAGGGTGGAGAGAGCAGTGAATGTGGGGTGATTGCTAATGTGCATGGTGTCTCTTTCTGGGCTGATGAAAATCTTCTGAACTTATATGGTGTCCCTTTAAATGGGTGAATTTTATGGTGTGAATTATGTGTAAGTAAAGATGTTAACCAAACAGCCACATGAGTGAGCATTTTACCCGACTGGGGTGAGTGTGAGGACAGGCTGTGGTCACTGTCAGCAAAGGCAGTGGTGCAGAGGGTATCATCTACGCTTCAGATTAATCAGAATTCAGGTTGGCGAAGCAGTCAGGCCAGTGTGGTCCAAGCATATGCAGCTGGACATGCAGAACGTACGTGATCTGGCATCATTGGTTCGTGTTGCACTGAGGGCTAGGGAAGGCTGTAGAGGAAAGAGACTGCGTCGCAAAGGGCCTTGGTCCTACGGTGAGAAGTTTTATGGTGCCGTGAGGTTACCGTCCACTTCTGGATTAAGGCAATGGGAGATGTTTTTTCTATAAGGGGACATTCACCCAAGCAGCTTGTTTAAAATGCAGACATCTGAGATCCATGGCCAGAGATTCTGACCCAGGGGTTTTTAAGTGGGGGCCATACATCAGCCTTTTAAACAAGCATCCTTCATGAATCTGATGCCGGTGGTTTATGTATCAGATTTGGGGAAACACGATTTAGAGAAATCTCAATATTTATTCTCCTTCATATCCCAAGTGCTAAATGCCTTACACAGTGTACAATCACAGTCGGAAGCATTTAGGTGCTCAAGATATTAGATTGTGAGCCAGTTCTTTGTCTTTTGCATTTAAATTAAATTGGAATTGCATGTTATAAGGAAAAAAAGTTCCTACCGTATATTGCCGAGAGATGCTGCTTTTCGTAATACGTGGTGTAAGAAAGAAATTAAAGGTGGTTGTCATTTGTAAATGTGGAATGGACCAATGGAAATGTTACACACAAAATGAAACTTACCGTCTGCAACTTGTATAAAATTATTTACAGATATGATTTTAGCGGTCCCCAATATGGTAATATCTTTAGAGCTAGGGAGAGTTTAGTATAGGATTCTAAATCTGTTTTTCTTCCTGGAGGAGGACGTATATGGATCTGTGTTTTTTTTTTAAAAAGTATACTGAGGGCTTCCCTGGTGGCGCAGTGGTTGAGAGTCCGCCTGCCGATGCGGGGGACACGGGTTCGTGCCCCGGAACGGGAAGATCCCATATGCCGCAGAGCGGCTGGGCCCGTGAGCCATGGCCGCTGAGCCTGCGCATCCGGAGCCTGTGCTCCGCAACGGGAGAGGCCACAACAGTGAGAGGCCCGCGTACCGCAAAAAAAAAAAAAAAAAAAAAAAAAAGTACACTGAGCATAATGTAATGCGCATGCTCTGAAACAACTTACTGTACTTCATTTAAGCCATGATCACATGCGTCATATTTCTTTTAGGAAGAAGATAAATATCAAGACTGTAATTGCAAAGCTTTTCTTCCCCCGAGAGTGTTTGCTATGAACGTCTGTTGATCTGGAGTGATTGTACAGAAAGATATACCATTGTCCATAGGAAATTAAGTCATGATACCTGGTTTTAGAGATACATACATATTTTACTTAAGACGTTTGCCACCTTCAATTAGCTATACCTTTTTTTTTTTCTCCAAGACTCTTCAAGATTCTGCCTTGGGGAAATAATATCTCTTGATTGCGGTCTCAGGTAGCCAATGAATCTAACTCGTTTTCATTAAATGTTATTTTGCTGTTATGGCCCTCATTCTCAGTTAATTTTAATTTTCCCCCATGACTGTGTTTTCGAGAGGTATATATTATCAAGAATATGCCTAATTTACTGGAAGGATTTGTTAGGTGTGGAAACGACAGAAAACAGGACTCTAATAGTCCCAGAGAGTGTGGGACAACCGCATTTAGTCTTATGAAAAGGAAAACTAAGTGATGTGAAACATTTGAAGAAACTTACCTGGTGAAAAAATAGCTTTTACATATGTCAACGTTTGTTACGTAAAATTTTACCTTTAGAAAGATACTCATTTTGAAAGCAGTGTCCCTGGTTAGAAGAAAATAACCTTGAGAGGGGCAGTGCTCATTCAGTTAAATATTTAGTTTGCATCCCGACTATGGGTCAACCACAGAGACTGCCTATATAAGTTTTTCTTTTTTTCATCTTTGAACTATACCACATCATCTTTTTTTTTTTTTTTTTTTTTTTTTTTTACTGTAACCTGCATTATTATCATCATTTTAGATGGTAAAAATTAAGACACGAAGAGTATAAAGTTATCGACAAGGGGTCCCAGTTAGTAAGCAGTCAAGACATGATTCAAAGGAAAATCTGTTTAATTCTGAAACCCAACCTGTTTCTATACCATGATATGTGCATCTTAGGAGGAAGGGTATTCATCAATTCAAAGAAACAAATAGGTTCTGAGACTGGTTGAAAAGGTGAAAAGTAGAAGATGGTGGACATTGGTTTTGGTGATACCTGCTTATTCAAATTCTCTTGACTTTCTTGGTAAAATTTCAGAAATACAAGGGATTTAGAGGCTGTTTATTCCAGCCCTCCTCATTTTCTAAATGAGAACTGAGGTTCTCAGTCTCAGAAGGTTAGGGATACAATTTATGGTTTTCCCTCTCAGAGAGACAGAGGAGATTCAGGGTGAAGGAAAATCTAAAACCCCGAAACCTTTAGCATCAGGTGAGGTGGGCAGGAGTGAAAAAGAGCCAGATTGTAAATCCTGTTAAGGAGAAAACACTTTTCAGGGTGGTCTGAGTGTCATCTACTAACGGAAGTGTAACAGAGAGTCTGCCAATTTTGTCTGTTCTTAAAATTACAGTATAATTTTGTTTAAGCTAGGTTTTTCTGTAAAGAAGAAACCTTGAACTTATCAGTTTTATTGTCTTAGAGAAATAGTGCACTAGATATGATCTCCATGATACAGTGTTCAGATATATTACAGAAAATTATCTTTAAAACTTTTATAGTGTGAAAAAATAGATCTTTTTCATTGATAATATATTTCATTCAAATGTATTTTGGCATTTTGTGAGGAAACCCTTTCAACCTGCAATTTTTGATAGATTTGAAGTAGTTTATATAAGAAATTTGGGTATTTCCTTCTAATTCTACTTGACAGAACTGTGTGTGTGTGTGTGTGTGTACGTGTACGAATGTATGTTGATAATATCACCTCTTTGACCTTAAATTAATTAATTTAAAAATAAAAGCATTCGAAATTTGTTTTGGGAAAAATGGAACAGTCCTGTTTGCTCACTTATGCTGTCTATAGTATAATATGCTCCGTGTCATTTTTCCTCGCTATTTATTTAAAGAGCCAAAACATAACCTTTCTCTGTAACTCTGGAGGCCTCTTATCCAAAGTCATTCTCTACTGAATTGAAAGCTTCTCACAGTAATCACTTCATCTGTCTTATCTAGTAGTTTGATGATCACATAATGTGCTTTATTGTGGGACATCCTCTTTGATCCTTTCCTCTCTCTGGTTGAAATCCAACAAGGCCATGAATCACTTACTTATTACTCACGTAAAAACCTACAGAACCAAGATAGATAAGGCAGGTGACCTTAAAGGCGGGCAGTAATGTTAGTTCACTTACAGAATCGGGATTGATGGAAATGTTGAAGTCTGTTATTGGATTTTTATCTTTTTCTTTTTACAAAGTCATTTTATTACCCCATAATTCTGTAATTCTCCTTTATGAAAATGTTACTCGGAGAGATAAAACATGTGATTGGTACCTCAGTGTTAACTGTTTCACCCCTTAATTGTTTAGATGGGAGGACACTAGCTGTTTCCATCACTGGAGGACATTTATTTGGTTTTCATTCTCTGGAGGGTTCTGCGAGTAGAAAATAAGGCGTATGTCAGTGTGTTTTAGTACTTATTTCTAAGTTACTGCTTTTAGGTGGAGATTCTTTTGGATTTTTATTCCCTTTCTAGTCTCGCCCTTTCTTCTTTTGTAATTAAATTCAGGC
The DNA here is from genome assembly GCF_949752795.1 of Hyperoodon ampullatus. Taxonomy (NCBI): domain Eukaryota; kingdom Metazoa; phylum Chordata; class Mammalia; order Artiodactyla; family Ziphiidae; genus Hyperoodon; species Hyperoodon ampullatus. The sequence continues at coordinate 33,955,617 of NC_136933.1, forward strand.
AGACTGTGGGTGACAACCCTACTATGGTTTTTGTCTAATAAGGATGATTAATCTGTGAGATAATACTACTTACTATGTTTATTTCTAGGAAGGATTATTTACCAGCAATAATAAATGTTTCATGACTTGAAAACACCTTCCTTTGGGAAAGTGAGACAGCCTGATGGCATAAGTGGAGCTGAAAGACCATGTAATAAGGAATTTGACGTATGATTTTAAGCATTTTGGCCTATACTAAAGAGTTAATAAAGGAATAAAGTGTACAATTATGAGATTAGACTAAGGGTCCAGCAAATAGGGAAGCTCACATCAATGTAAAAAATCCATGTAGAAGTTCACAGTGTAACCAAAGAGCCTTTGCATTGGCTGCACTTCCCTTGGAGACTTGTTTGCGTATATTGCTTGGCAAAATATATAAATGTTCTTTTAATATCTATAATCATATTTAATATTGTGCCCTGCAAATATTTCCCTACGGTCTCCAAATATTTTTTGATCATTCAGAAGCATTTTGTCACAGCAGTTGTTTCCTTGAGCTACTGGATCAGTCTAAAAAGCTCCCCAAACTTTCACTAGTCTCCTATGTGGCTCCTGCCCGTGTCTTTCAGGGTGTGCCTCATCCATTTTCAGTGTCATGGTAAAATTGTGGCTCAGACCTCTTTTCTTGTAAGCCCACCTTCCACACTCTTTCTGTGAATCTCTTGGATATGAGTTTATTAATCCTCTGACCTTTTAGTGAAGAGTGGTTCACAATCCTGTATTGTAGAAGCACCCAGGGAGTTATTTTAAAAAGCTTCCGTGTCCCATCCCAGACCATTTTAATCAAAATCTGAGTGCTGGTCTCAAGGATGGGTATTCTGAAAGTTTCCCAGAAGTGCGTGCACTTTTCCTCTGTCTCATGCTATTTTAGTTAGTATATTATCAAAATAACAGAAACAAAAAACAAAGCACAAGCCTTCAAATGGCTTCAGAAAGACCATCCACCAGTGTTTGTTTATTGTTTCTTTGATAGCATTCTGAAGTGCTTATCCTGACCCAATGTCCTTTCCTCTCTAAACTCTTATCAACTTTTCAAATTTGTATAGAGACCATTGCTTTCCAATAGAAATATCGTGTGAGCTGCATATGTAATTTAAAATTTTCTAGTAACTATGTTAAAAAAGTGTTAAGAAAAAGATTAATAATTTACTTAATCGGTATATCCAAAATATGATTTTAATGCATAATATATGAGGTAGTTTACAGATGTTTAAAAATACTGTGTCTTCAAAATCTGGTGCATATTTTACATTTTTCAGTACTTGCTGCATTTCAAGTGCTCAATAGCCGAAACTGGCCAGTGGCTACCAATTGGAGAGTGCAGTGTGGACTGTTCACCTCTTATTTTGCTCTTGATCTCTGCTAATGTGCTGCCGGAACACATTAAAATATGTGTTATTTTAAAGTTATTCTGGAATTGATTTATTGCAAAACAGCTTATTTCTGCAGTAGTAGGAATTTTGTATGATTTCAAAATATGTCTTGTTCAGACGGGGCTTTGAGCCACTACACAAAATCATACCACGTGGAAGATCACCACATGTTACAAGCAGTTCTTAGTGTGCTGAAGTAAGAGCCCCCCCACACACACACCCATCTTGGTTAGTTGCAAATCAACACATTACCCAGGTCTACAGGTCGGGAAAACCAACTCAAGCAAACCTCAGAGATCTCAGGCTACTCAGTGAGTGATTCTCAAGGGACTGAAGAATTGATTGCCTACTGATATTTCAAAGGCTCTGGCAAAACTGGGTGTTCTCTGAAAATGTAGCATCTTATTGCACCTTTGAAGACTCTCATTACATTCTCTGAATATGTTTTTGCTGAAGTGGCAGAACTTTAATCCCTAAGGGCACTTTTAACTTCTGAGTCCCAGTGCCTTATAGGGACTAGTTACTGTTAAACATAAAATATGAAAACAAGCAATGAAGTCCCTTCATCCTTTGACTTTCCTGAGTATGTGAATGAGGCAAGAAAAAAAATGTTCAATTTTATGAAGCAGTTTGTATATTAGGCTCTTTAATTCTTGCATTTCTTCACATAGTATTAAAGTTCTTGCTGTAATATAAATTAATATAAGATGTAATTTCAGATAGAACAGAGTTGTTCAATCTGTTATAAATTAAAAGGAAAATGGTTTATGTATACATTCACTTAATTTGTTTCTATTTCCAAGTAATCAGATAATTTTCTCTTCAATGCTTTCTGTTAATTCTAAACATTTTACTTTAAAAATCCATTTGAGCATATGTTTTAATAATTTAATTGTAATAGAAAAGGATTAGGTTACATTTCAGTTAGGTAGAAACAAAATATTGTGTGCTGATTGGTCTATTTCTTTGGATTTGTTTAACTAGCTACTAGAAAACAATTCTATTTCCTTTCACCTAGCAAATAATATGTAGTCATTTGATTCAATCCGTGGTTGGTTGAATCTGCGGATGTGGAAACCGCGGATACAGAGGACCAAGTGTAATCTATAATCATCGATGCAAAGGAGCTGCTGTTGGATACCTCCAGGTAGACTTTTCTAAGTGACTGAGCTAAGTCTAGGGGTAAAAAAACCTTATCACTCAGGATTCGGGATATGCAGTATCCAACCACATCCAGAAGAAAATAAAAGTGTTATGATCCATGAAAAAATGTGTTTCCAGTAAATAGTAGAATATATAGGTATATGTCTACTGTTTGAAAAAATAAGTACATTAGACTCACCCATGTAATTCTGTGTCTAAGCCTAGATTTGCATTATCTTTGAAACTATAATAGTAAAATAATAGTAAAAAAGGCATTTAAAACAAATTAATTTTATCGGTTTTTCCTATATTTTAGCAGCAAATTTGAAATATTACACTTAGCTTTAAGAAGTGATTTTTGGGATATACTTTTAAGAATAGGAAGGGAAAGGCTTTATTCCTTTTACCTGCACCTTTACAGAGGGTATCACTGTTAACTGGTAATTGCTCAATAAGGCAAAAAGGAGCACATTAAACAGTTACTTTTGAAAATTCTAAAACAATGTAATTAGTTGAAGCAAACACAGAGGCAGCTAATACTAATTATGGGCCAGAGAAATTTGTTTAATATTCAATTTAATCTGTAGTACACCAAACAATTGCAAAGAGATTCTATCTTGTCTCTTTAGAATTTTAGAGGAAGAATGTGTCCTGTCTGCTTTTCAAAGCTTTGTTCTTCTGCCTGTGGGACTAAACCATAAAGTTCAACCAGCAAAGCTTGGTTTCCCAAAGGACCCAGCAGGCATTGATAGTGTACTCTAGCTGTAATTCTATAGTGATAGCAGATTGGTGACTGACAGAAATCTCTTGGGCCAAAGTCACAAAGCTGTAATATTTTCACAATAGACTGATGTCTTTGGAAGGTCTGTTTTATTTCAAAGGACATTTTATATTTTTATGTGAAGATGAAAGTATTTTAGACCTTTGTGATGAAAACCATCTGACTGCATAATAAACATTGCAATAAATTAAATTATAATGTTTCTTTCCTGAGCTATTTATTGCTTGAAGCTGATTAAGAATATTGCAACGTGTAGATCAAGTACTATTTATTTTTAGTACAAAGTGGATATGAGGTTATCTTTATTTCTATCTGATTAACAGAGAATAAATTATTTAGAAAATAGAATGCATTGCCTATTCCTGTGAAGAGTGAAGAGCATACGTATTTTTATGAGATGACAGATTTATTATTTATAGTTAAAATAATAAATATTTAAGTAGATTAACACATAAAGTATTTTGTTTATACCCAGGTTTGAAACAAGATATGCAACGTCATTTTAGTTTTTTCTGCTTAACTTTGTTAGTTTTACTTTTTGGTGGCAGTTATCCCAAATTTTTGGAACTAGTAAACTAGGCATTTGTGCCCAAACTATGCTAATCTAATTAAAAGTTAAATTAAAAATTTTTTGAAATTTTGAAACTCTCTCTATATATTTAATTTCTTTCTGTGGTACTTACCTTCAGTAAGATGTGAGGAGTAATTTTTAAAACTTTTTTTTTTTTTTTTTTTGCGGTACGCGGGCCTCTCACTATTGTGGCCTCTCCTGTTGCGGAGCACAGGCTCCGGACACGCAGGCTCAGCGGCCATGGCTCATGGGCCCAGCCGCTCCGCGACATGTGGGATCTTCCCGGACTGGGGCACGAACCCGTGTCCCCTGCATCGGCAGGCGGACTGTCAACCACTGAGCGACCAGGGAAGTCCCTAAACTATTTTTAAACAGCCATACCTGTTTATTATATGTGTTTTAAGAAAAAAGAAAAAGGAAAATTTCTTTATTTTCACTCTGGTATCCTTCCTTCAAATTTTCTAACTGAATGGTTAACGCTTACTATGTTATTTTGAAACTGATATTTGCATATTAGAGCTTACATAAATTTGAAAAAAAAATACAAAAATATTAACATGAATTTTGTTTAAATTTGAAATATATGGATAGTATAGACAGTTACTAGTTATGACATATTTATTTTTTTTTTAATTTTATTTATTTATTTATTTGTTTTTATTTTTGGCTGCATTGGGTCTTCGTTGCTGCGTGCGGACTTCCTCTAGTTGCGGTGAGCGGGGGCTACTCCTCGTTGCGGTGCGCGGGCTTCTCTTTGCGGTGGCTTCTCTTGTTGTGGAGCACGGGCTCTAGGCATGCGGGCTTCAGTAGTTGTGGCTCACAGGCTCTAGAGCGCAGGCTCAGTAGCTGTGGTGTACGGGCTTAGTTGCTCCGTGGCATGTGGGATCTTCCCAGACCAGGGCTCGAACCGGTGTCCCCTGCATTGGCAGGCAGACGGATTCTCAACCACTGCGCCACCAGGGAAGCCCCTCTGCAGAATAATTTACTTGGGACATTGAGAAATGATTGCTTTCACCCAGTTGCTGTGCTTTCAAGAATAATCATATTTTCCAACTTATCCCCACACCTCCATGGAATTTTCCTCTACCTCCTAAAGGTAATGAAATCTGGCTTTGTACCAAGGTAGTGATCACACCGTCCTTAATTGCAGCATATGGAAGTAATTCAGATTTTTACCCCTTCACGCCTATGGTTTTGAACGTGTCTTTAGAAAGTTGCCTTGGAAAATGTTGCAAACTCTCTCTCTCAGTTGTTCATCCCGCTTTTCATCAAGCTACAATTATTTGGATATCTGTGCAGTAGAATGCAAACGATCAGGATTTTAAAACCTGCAGTTTTAGGTAAACATCGACAGGTGTTGCTGGTTAAATTCCCTGGAGAGCAGACCCTATAATTAGCCTGAGAAAGCCCAGTCACTCAGCACCCACACCTGTGGAAAAGGGAAGGCAGCGAGGTTGGACAGAGAGAGACTCCAGGCTGCGCTGAGGTCCTTGGAAGGTGTCAGCCGATCTCATGGCGACCTTGATGCTGCCGTTCCAAGCTGTTCTAAGTCGGGAGTGAGCAACCCAGGCCTTGATCCTTCCTAACTGACCACCATTGGATGCAGGTGTTCCTCGAAAGAGGCAGCTCTTCAGCTGAAGGCAATTTCAGGAGAAAGCTGGTAGGCCCAGGGCAGCCTAACCAGCAGCTTGGGGGTATAAATTCCTCCATCTTGGAGGGGCGTCCCTTCGGTGCAGCGCGGCGTTCCCTGCGGTTCTGCAGTAAGCAGGATTCCACGAGAGATGTGAGTAGTTCTGACGTTGCTTTTAATATCGTGCTTAATTTGTTCAGTTTGATTAAAGGATGAGGCATCTTGAAACTTTTCAATATCATTGACTATCTGACCATTTAGCAACACTTTTAGGGAAGTCCAAATTACGACATTTTTAAACAGACATTCCTTGCTTAACTACTTAGGAGAACAACAGATATTTTATTTATTTTGTATATGATATATGAATCAACAGAATTTCATAATTGTCTAATGATCAAATTTATCATGCTGTGTTTTAAGTGATTTAAAATAGTATTCATATTTATTTGGGGTCAGAGATTATCTCTCCTTTCTTTGGGCCCCCATTAGATTCCCTCCTAGCAATGGCTTCTTTTTTTTTTTTTTTTTTTTTTTTTGCGGTACGCGGGCCTCTCACTGCTGTGGCCTCTCCCGTTGCGGAGCACAGGCTCCGGACGCGCAGGCTCAGCGGCCGTGGCTCGCGGGCCCAGCCGCTCCGCGGCACGTGGGATCTTCCCAGACTGGGGCACGAACCTGTGTCCACTGCATCGGCAGGCGGACTCTCAACCACTGCGCCACCAGGGAAGCCCTAATTTAAGATTTTTTAATGAGCTTTACCAAAAGTAGTGTTTAAACATGGTTGCTTTTAAGAAAAGTGCTCTTTAGACAGACTCTGTAGATTTAGCTCCAATTACTTGTCAACAAAATCATAGCTGTTGTCAGTAAAATTTAAAGGGAGATTTTCTAAGTTTATCTGCTTGAGGGCTTATGGAGAAGGAGGAAGAGAAAGTGTCTCCTTTAATTTCCTCCAGTCCATTTAATCATCATTGTTAAAACAGTTACAGGTTATAGATTTAGAAGAAATATTCATAATTATTTCAAACCCTCTACTTTAGAAATGTCAGTGGACACCCAGAAATGTTACCCTATCTCATCTTATCCTTTCAGAAAAATGGTCCCATAATGTAACTGTGATCTTTGAAATTGTCACCTCCACAAGGACAGGGACTCTTTGGCTTATTCAGGGTATACTTTTGGCCAAAATAGTACCTGGTATGTGCTCAATAAACTGAATGAATATAATTGCATCTCTGCAAAACCATATTCATTGGTTTAATTTTATAATATGTGTTCCCATATTTATTAATGCATTAATTTATTTGGCATATGCTTTTAGAAAGCCTAGTCATTGCTAAATACCCTGTTACTGGTGGAATTACAAGAATAAAATATACATTCTTTGCTTTTATAGAACCCAGAGGTAGGCTTCAGGTTTGCAAATAGAGTTTTGGTACAAAAGAGTTTGCAAATTCCATGCAGACACCAGAGGTCTCAGTATTCTCATTAATATCTCTCTTTGGCATGTATAAATTCTGGGAAAATCTATTGCCATAACCTCATGGTGTTCTTTCCCTTTAAAATATATTTTAAAAAGGATTTTAGTTGGCATAATATTTATCATTGGTGATATAGATAGTATATAAAAATGGAAAGCCTCCCAACCCTCAACTATTTTTTAAAGAAAATCCTTAATATTTAGGTTTTATTTTACCTTCCTCTTGATAGCCGAGGATGTGTCTTTTGACATCAAGGATGAGGAACAGAAAGAGGTAGATTCTCTCTTTTCAGCCCTTCTGGGCTCAGGATGTTTCACCATTACGGCTGGACTTCTGTTGCATGCTGACCTTCCTGGGTGACTCAGCATTCTACAAATCATCAGAATACTTTTGGCAGTCTCCACTCAGGAGGACAGAGATTTTAGTTGCTCTTTCTCAAAGCCTCTAAGTTTTCTCCTTTCACCCACGTGTTTCTCAATATATTTTGTTAATTTGTTTTTTACTAGAGTGTCACTTCTACACCTTTGGACAAAACATAGTCTCTACATTATGGCAGCTCCCCAGTTCTAATTCTAATGGTGGTATTTCTGTTATTTGCTGATGATTTTTATACATTGAAAGACTTTCATTTGGTGTGATCAGAACACTTGTGTGTGTGTGTGTGTATAAAGTGGGAAATAATATTCTAGTATTAAAAAATAAGGCAAAGCAGCCCAAAAATGTCCATGAAAAGCTATTTAATTTGTTCCTATTATATTTCCAAAATAATTTTTGAGGAACTCATATTTTAAGATTTGGAGAGGGCTGTAAACTGATACCTTATGGTGTGATTTTATATTGTGGTCCTGGACAGTAGTCAGTTCTTGGCCACTTCATGGATACTGAGGCCTGTGGCTCTATTGAGAGCAGAGTAGTAATAACCCATAACAGCTACAGCACTTGCTTACTCACAGAGTTCTCCTCCTATGTAGAAAAGATCAAGAATATCAAAATATTTCAACAAGCTCGTATTTTTTCTCTCCCCTGCAGAGATGTTAAGCCCTCCAAGAGATTGCAGGACCCTTAGAGAATAGAAAATGAGACCTCAAAAAACAAATTTATGAGGGAAACTAATATACCCAGAACTCAGCTCTGTAATATAATTCTCAGGACCCACTAACACTATGCCTTGTCTCAGAGAAACACATTCCTGCCTTATTCCTTTATACTCTCTTCTTCTTTTCCTCAGAAGACTGTTCTCAGGGCCGCCAGACTGGAAAATATATTCAAAAAAACCCACATTGAGATATGGATGCCTGATTATAAGATAATTCTATTAGTATTTTCATTTAATTAAAGAATATTCAGGAAAAATTAGTGAAGTAGTTTTAGGCATTGGACACTCAATTATGGTAGATTTTGGGGCTTGAGTGACCTTCCTGATCCTTCCATCACCTATGGAATGCAATTAGAAGTCTTTATCTCACGTATTCAGTTAACTTTGGTTTTGCACAAATATAATAGCAAACATTTTCATCAGATGCTTTGTTATCCTTGATTTTTTTACCCAACATTATAAATAAGATAACTACTCATTTTCTAACCTATTTAGGTCAGCCTTAACAGAGGTGATGGAATAGATTGTCAGTTTTGAAGTATAAAACAATTTAACATCCCATAGAAAACTTTTAAATTTTCTCTAAAAGTATGCTGTTTTACATAGACAATAACATGAAATGTGTTCTCACTAGTGCTAGAATCACACGTTCAGTGACACTTTATTCTTACTTTAGCTGACATTAATCAGTTATTCCAGAAAGTATCTTAAAGGTTATCTTAATTGACCTTTGCAGGCACCATGTGTTCTTGCAACTTGATATATATTTCATAATATCTGACTTTAGAATTTAGTGTATTAAGAGACAAAGTCTTGAATCTGGATGATATAGTCATTTTATATGACATATGCTTTGAATTGTGCACAATTAGGGTCAAGGCATTTGCGTTCTTTTTCTTCCTCCTGTCTTCCTCTGTACACAGGGACTAAAACGTGCAAGGGTCTGGTATCCTAGATCCTATTGATTATGCAGATTATATTGATTAGTCTTTTAATCATCTATACTTTTTAACTGCCTCAGCATCCAGAAGACATGCCAACTGCAGGCCTTAATATTTTGTTATACCAGTCACAGGAGGAATTTAGTAGAGATAATTTGACTACATGTTTGTAACAGAAGTGAATAAAGGTAATTCATTTTTTAATGTGTCTCCAAATACTAACATCTGCCCCCCCTAAAAAGAACATTTTCCCAGTGTTTGCATTATTTCTCCAAAAAAAACCTCTTTGAATTATTTTAATTCAGTATAGATGTTTCTCTGAAAAGAGGTAATTTTCTGAATATAACATCTAAATAAGAGAAATGTTATTTATAACTATAGCGAAGTTAGTGCTGTATGATTAATTATTAACAGACCCTTCATATATAAGTGTCTATAATCTTGCTAAACTGAGCTCAGAGCTGTAGTTTCAATGTACACATTCTTTGCTCAAATGTCAATTATCTTTAAAAGTTAAAGAAGATATCCTTTCAGTTATTTTTATGAGAGGATAGAATATATTTTTGTCACAAAAACAGATAGAACTTTAGTGTGTACCTTGTTACCTCAATCGAGATGAATTTAGACCCATACAGATTTTTAAGCTGAAGAATGATTTGCCCAGTTTTTAATGATAATGATCAAAAGCATAATAGGTTAAGTGTAAAATTCAGTATCAGAAGGTATATTTCCTTTGTATTCCTAGGGAAAAAAATCCTATTGGTAATACAAATGTTTCCACATCTCCTGAACAACTGAACATAGAGTTTTAGAATTAAAACTTTTAATATAAAAATTTTAACTAAGATTTTTAACTAATTTAAGATTTTTATCAGATTTTTAATGAGTAAAATTCTTAAATTCTGAAAAAAATTAAGCAATAAAATGACTCCATGTGTTAATGTCATTTAGTCATTTTAGGAAGCAAATTGAAAGATGGTATGGAATTTTCTACCCATAAACGTGTAGAAGTGAGTCCTTGAAATTTAGTGGGCATGAGAATGACCTACTAGAAATTCATAAAAATATGAATCCCTATGACATCTCCCTCACCCAACAATCCGTATTTTAAAGAAACAAATCATGTAACACAGAGACTACTCTGAGACATACTAGTATGAATAATTTCCTTTTTGCCCATATATGTGAGCTTTTTTTTTTTTTTTTCGGTACACGGGCCTCTCACTGCTGTGGTCTCTCCCATTGCGGAGCACAGGCTCCGGACGCGCAGGCTCAGCGGCCATGGCTCACGGGCCCAGCCGCTCCGCGGGATGTGGGATCTTCCCGGACCGGGGCACGAACCCGTGTCCCCTGCATCGGCAGGCGGACTCTCAACCACTGCGCCACCAGGGAAGCCCTGTGTGAGCTTTTTTGAATTTTAAAATCTAATATGTAAAGTATTGCTATGACATTTATTTTAGAAATTGACCTCTGTAATACTGAGGGAGGCTTTGTTGCTGTTGTTGTTTTGCTTTTGGATGAGCCATCATAAATATTTGGAAATGATTATCAACATTTTCAAGAACAACACATCTTTCCCAAGTGACTGCTATTCGTTTGCTAGTCTGCTAACTTGTAGAAACCAAAAGCTTCAAATAAAATCTCTGACCTCTAGAGGTGTTTACTTTGGTTTGGAAATTAAAGCACCTAGATGAAAATGTTAATGATACTATAAGAATATAAAATGATCTGTTCTAAGACTCTCAAGACCTTGTTGGTAAACACAGAGAACATTAAATTAAGAATCAGAAAATGTGAATGTGGTTACTCTCTTAGCAGTCCTTTGATGTGTGTTTTTTTTGGGGGGGGCTGTGTTGGGTCTTCGTTTCTGTGCGAGGGCTTTCTCTAGTTGTGGCAAGTGGGGGCCACTCTTCATCGCAGTGCGCGGGCCTCTTACTATCGTGGCCTCTCGTTGCGGAGCACAGGCTCCAGATGTGCAGGCTTAGTAGTTGTGGCTCACGGGCTTAGTTGCTCTGCAGCATGTGGGATCCTCCCAGACCAGGGCTTGAACCCGTGTCCCCCGCATTAGCAGGCAGACTCTCAACCACTGCGCCACCAGGGAAGCCCCTGATGTGTGTCTTTTAACATTTGCACTGAATACATTGTCCCCAGTTAAAATTAGTATGAGAACACTTCCCTTTTACAAATCACTAGCTTATTGTGAGAAATGTTTGTAGTAATTGATTTAAAAATACTATGTTATAAATAATTCAGTAAATATATGAGAATTTTAGGAGTTAAAGTCTAAGAGATATTAAAAGGCTAAGGTAATCATAGAAGAATATGTGGGAAAATTATTGCCAGGGGAGGACTTGAACAAGTAGAAAGAAGTGGTGAGCACAGATGGTCATGTGGCATACATGAATGTGTAACTCTAGAGAACCACATTTGGGAAATTCTCAAAAATATTCTTAATTTTAAAGTAGAGGTAGAAAGCTCTCCCGTGTACCATAATTTTAGGCATTATTGTAGTAGTCTATATTTTTTATTGTCAGGATTATTTATTACATATATACATATATATAAAACTTAGCTGTAAATTAATAGCAATGGGATATTATGTGCATAAGGAAATAAATTATGGTTACTAAGGGAAACATTAGTTTGAATTTTCTTGATTAATTATATGGAAATCTCAACACTAACACTTTATTTAAAGTTTTATTTTAAATTCATACACATTAATTATATTGAAATAATTTGTAGAGATCATAACCAGGTCTTTATTTCTGCTGATATTTTTACTTGTGAAGACTTCTTGTGCATCTAAAATTCGGTGCATTAATTAGCAAATGCTTATTGAATAGATCTACATGTAAGACACTACATTAAAAGCTTTATGCAATGACATAAAAACATAAGGTATGCTACTACCAATTAAGAAACTTACAATATAGTTGTCTGGATAAGATATGCATTGCAGTATTTGTATGTCAGTAGAATCACTATGTAATTAACATCAGCAAAGTTGACCATATAAAAGTTATAGCCATTCAAAAGTGAAAAAAAAAAAAGTCCTAGTCAGCTGGACCAGCTGGAGAAAGTGGGGAGCCTGAGTCACAAGTTCAAAGTGAGCTTTACATTGACAGAGAGGGCATTTCAATGTGGGCAGTTGTGAGCAAAATACAGCAACAGCAGTATTTTAGTAAGTAGTGTGGAGAATATTCTCTCAATTAGGCATCAGAAATAGGCGTCAGAGAAAATTCTCATCTGTTAGGCTTACCGTGAAGAGATGAACTCATTTTCTGTGTTAGTCATTCTTCAGGTACTAAAGCATCCTTCCTCTTCCCACTTCTGGTCCTCACGCTGATTCTCTAGTTCCCTGCCTGTGTTCCCATAATTAGCTGCTGACTCTTGTTGCTGTCGACCCACCCGTCTGCAGTGCCCCCTGTTACCTTCTGCACAGTCCCTTTATACCACCTAAAAGTCTGTCTTCACTTTTTCTTTATAATCAGCTGGAGTAGACACGTATTGATGCCCCAAATCAAATTTCAAAAATCTCCTTCCTACCAGAGAAGAGTATCGCTGTTAGCAGTTTGATGTAGTGTCTTCCAGTTTTTAAGACACACACACGTATATATACTATACATTTACTATTTGCATATATGTATCATATAGTATATCTACACTATTTTAAAAAATTAGAAATTTGGTTGTTACACGTCACTTAACAATTTTTGAGAGCTTTACCCACATAATTAACCTTGCTTTTGAAATACTATTCTACTGGCTGCGTGGTATTCTGTGCTGTGGTTGAGGCTTCCTGAACTTCATTTTCCTCATCTGCAAAATGGGACTAATAATAGCTCACCAAGTTGTTTTAAGAGTTAAATGAGATGACATGTGGAGAAAGATTGTAGCACTGGTGGTAAAAATAGGTATGACTAGTCGGACTCCTTGGTTGGGAAGTAGGGAATGTGGGTAGTGAGAGTACGAGGTTGGCTCCAGACGTATTTTACTGGATACTCCAGCCGGGCATCCGAAGTGGAGACGTTGAGAAGACATTTGGAAGTGAACCTGGGGCTCCGAGCAGAGTACTGTAGGAGGCGGGCGTGTGGTTCAGGAATCCCCAAAGCACCTGCTGCAGTGCAGACCCTGAGAGCGTGGGAGTCCCCAAAGTTGATATGAAAAGTGTGGTATAGGCTTGGATATTTTCATAGGCAGTTGTAAATAGCCTTGGATTGGAATCCCAGTGTTTACACTGGCTGCGTGGTTTGGATACGCTAGTCACTTTTTCCACCTAGGACGGAGGCAAGCCTAGGGCCGTTCTCTTGTTTCAGTGGCACATCTTGTAGGTGTCTGAGTCCCAGTTCACAGGGAGCTGATCAAATACAGTTGATTGCAATTCAGTGAGTACTTACTGTTGCCACACATGCCTCTCTTACTCCCCATATATGTACTCATTTAATCGTCACAAAGGCTCTATGAGTTATGTGCTATCATTAGCTTCATTTTACAGATGAACAAGCTAAAGCACGGGGAGCTTAATACATGCACAGATGTCTCTACAGGTAGCGTCTGAGACCCTAGCCAGCCTGGCTCTGAGCCGGAGCTCTGAACCATTAGTGACACTAAGATGATATAATTGTATGCGGAAAGTCTGCGGTAGGAAAATGGAAAAGGAAACCAACAATAAAGAAAAATTGGTGTCCTGGGCCGTAGATTGCCTTGGAAGAATAAAAGAACACCCCTAATAATACGGTCCTGAGGGCAATGAGTCCTAATCCCAGGGTGAACACTAGGCAAAAGAGGAAAATTTCCAGAATGTTAAGACCAGTGTGAGACCTGGCTGTACATGAAGCTGACGAAGGAAAGACAAGTAGTTTCTCCTAGAGTAGCTTAACGATCCTATTTGCATCCATCAAAAAGTAAGAATTACAACACTTTAATTGTATTTAATATCAATAGTTAATATAACAAATCACATTTTAAATAAGAAATAACATAGATAAATTTGTTGATTACACATGCTATATTTTCCTATACTATGTATTACATACTTTAAGGGTAGCAAACATGTCTGACTTTTATTTTTATAATATCAGACATTACTCATTCTATAATAGGTACTCACCAAAATCTCATTGACTTAATATTTGTATAACATGCTCTATTTTTCTTTTACTATTTTTCAAGACTCTGAATGGAGTATTATTTAATTTGGCTTTTTTATAAATATTTTAATACAGTTATTGTAAACGTTAAAAGCCTCTACATGATCCATTCATTCATTCATTCTTCCATTCATTCCACAAGTGCTACTTGTACCAAGTTCCATCTTCTGTTACATACTCAAGGCCATCGATAAGCAATTCTCTGCCCTCTCTCCCTCACTACCACATTTTCTTCTCTACTCTGTCATTCCTGCCAGCTCTTATTTCTTCCATTGAAAAGACATCTTTTCTTAGCCTCACTTCCTCCACCAGTTACTACCCTGATTTCTTTGTTCCTCTTTGCAGCAAAGCCCCTTGAGTGAGTTCTCTTTAGACAAGATTATCAATTAACCTGCTCTCGTTTTATATGTTGCCCACTGCAATCAGATTTTGCCGCGTCTCTCTGTTTAAACTGCTCGTGTTAGAATCACCAGCAGCCACCATACTGCTTAGTCTGATGTCACTGCTCAGCGCTCATCTTCATTGACTCACCTGCAGCGTCTGACCTGGGTGTTTTCTTCCTGTCTCACGGCTCAGTCCTGACTTGATCCATCTCTTCTCCTGATGTCTGGAGGTGGGAATGCCCCAGACCTCGGTCCTGGCCACTGTTTTCCATCTTCACTCACTGTACTGGAAATCTAACTAGTCTCATGCATGACATATCTGAGCAGTTCAAGAAAGATTATGGTGGTGGGTCTGGCTAAGGCTGAAAGCAGCAGCTCTCCTGGAGGATCAAAGCCTTGATCCCGAAGGGGGGTTTTGCCAAGACCGAGTGGTATTCAGACTAAGTTGTTCAAAAGTTGAGAAATTTTGCAAGTGAGATCTGGGGGAATTAATCTCATACTTCAGCCTGGGTAGGGAGATGAGCCTGAGCTATAAATAAAGGGTAAACGTAACCACATGGTAGAACCTGCTAGATTAATGGTTCCTCTTCTTCAGATATTACAGTTTTCAAGTAAATCTTTCTCTAGTTGCGGTGAGCAGGGGCACTCTTCTTTGCAGTGCTTGGGCTTCTCACTGCGGTGGCTTCTCTTGTTGTGGAGCACAGGCTCTAGGCTCATGGGCTCAGTAGTTGTGGGTGGCTCGTGGGCTCTAGAGCACACGCTCAGTAGTTGCGGCGCATGGGTTTAGTTGCTCCGCGGCATGTGGGATCTTCCCAGACCAGGGCTTGAACCCGTGTCCCCTGCATTGGCAGGCGGATTCTTAACCACTGCACCACCAGGGAAGTCCCTCAAGTAAGTCTTAATATGGTTTCAAGGCCCATAAATTTGGCAAAGATGAATTCTATCTGTTTATATTACTCGTGTGTGAGAGTTGTAATCTATTGACATATTGATATAAATAGATTAACTAGCATATAGTAAGCAATCAGTAAATACTTGAACAGTTTTCACCTGATGAGTATTTGATGAATTGGCTTATTTGCTCCAGAAATTAT
This sequence comes from Hyperoodon ampullatus, assembly GCF_949752795.1. Lineage (NCBI taxonomy): Eukaryota > Metazoa > Chordata > Mammalia > Artiodactyla > Ziphiidae > Hyperoodon > Hyperoodon ampullatus. Next base: position 33,971,299 of record NC_136933.1, read on the forward strand.
TAATTCCAATCATTCTTATAAGTTCTAAAGCAAACTTTTATAGACTGGTCTATATAAGACTAATGTAAAAAAATAAAATTGGTAACTTCTGCTACAGCCAAATGAAAGCGTTCTCTTATTACTTCTTTTAGCTACTCTAAATTTTAAGCTCTACTGAACATTCATTCATAGTTGAATTAGACCAGATAGACAGTTTTTAAAACTTGACTGCTTTGAACTTAGTTTGATATGAGCTCAATTTAGTATGTAACTTCTGGATAATGTGAAAAAAAATACAGCAAAAGAATCATTTAACTGGAAAAAAAAATTTTTTTTAATTTTTTGGGGAGCAGATATTGCTCCTTGCTGCCCTCTTCTCCTTCAGGATACTTTGCCAAAGTGTTCAGATATATAGGATAATTTAACTAGCTTAATTTTCATTCAGTTACCTTTATTAAACTACAAATAAAGACTTAGCTCTTTGAAAAAGTGCATGCATGTCAAGACGCATCTGCTCAGAAAGCTGTGGGTTGGGACTCTGCATCATTGCATTAGTCCCTCATTGTGTGTGTTTTTTTCACAATGATCGTATGGAGCCCAAACAGCCATAATATCATCATTGCCATTCTCTCTCCTCTCCCCCATCTCACTCCCTTCCTCTGTCCCCTCCTTCTTTCTCTCTCACACCCACCTTTCTTGTAACGTTGCCTTGATTCCCTCATGAGGTTGAACTTACATACTCAGAATTCCACCAAAAGAAAAGGAAGACTTTTCTCATGAGCTTCAGTTAGATAAATCCCAGGAAGGACCCCGATGGACCTGCTTAGGGAATAGGAAGACCCAGCCTGAACAGAGTGACCAGGTACAGGTGTATGGTTGACCCAGCCTGGCTGAGATGTCAACCCCCATGGCCACAGCAGTGAAGTGTTATGTATGTGAGCTTTTACCAGAGTCAGGGAGCCAGGAGTTTGAATGGAGAAGGGGGTCTTTCTAGTAAACCCTGTTGAGCTCTCCAGTCCCTGGAGTGCTTTATTTTTTCTGTTCTATAGAATTCTCCAGAACTCCAGAAGAGAGTTCTCCAGAACTCTTCATTCTCTAGAGCCTGGACCCCATATTTGATAATCATAACTATTTCATCCAGTTGTTTGATGTTCTACAATGTTCTGTATATTCTTATCCAGTAACTTGGCATCAATACCAGCATTCACCGTTTATATTCTTACACCCAGACACGAATCTGTTTGGAAAAAGTCACACTGTTGTGCATTTGAGATCCATGATAAATTCATTGTCTGAGTTACAGCAAGACATCTGTAGATACTTTTCAAGCTATTTATTGTCCTTTGTCAACTCACATTCTCTTTCTGCTTCCAGTGATCTCAAACCTTCACCAGTCTTCTCAACATCTGATCTCCTGGCCCCCTGGCAGATGACTTTTTTTCTGTCATTTATCGAGAAAATTTCAAGCATATGGAATTTTTTTTTTCATTTTATCCTCCAAAATATTTACAAACCTATGTCCATCTATACCTTTCTAATCTATTTCCTTTTAGTTCAGGAGGTGAAAGCTGCTTCAAAGCCAAATCATTTACCCACACAATTAACACAAACCTCTACTGCTTCCTCCAAGGCCTTGCCCAATTCATCCCTTCTCTGTCTTGTGTCACCAGTCATTTCCTCTCTAAGAACTGTTTCTCCAAATGATCTCCACTCTGCAACAACTAAAAACAGACATAGCTGCCATACTCTGGCACACGTGCGCCTACACACACAAAGCTTCTCTTCACACAAAGCTTCTCTTCGACCAGTCGCCCCTCTTTTGTTCCTCTCTTCATTGCTTTCATGAAATTTCTTGGAAGAGCAATTTACAATTATTGCTCTAACCTTTAACTCTGATCCCTGCTCAGCCTGCCTCCTTCTGGCCCCACATCCTCGGCCCACATAATTTTTTTTTTTTTAACATCTTGATTGGAGTATAATTGCTTTACATTGGTGTGTTAGTAGCTGCTATACAACAAAATGATATACGTATACATATATCCCCACATCTCCTCTATACGTATACATATATCCCCATATCTCCCCCCTCTTGCGTCTCCCTCCCACCCTCCCTATCCCACCCCTCTAGGTGCTCACAAAGCACCGAGCTGATCTCCTTGTTCTATGTGGCTGCTTCCCACTAGCTATCTATTTTACGTTTGGTAGTGTATATATGTCCATGCCACTCTCTCACTTCGTCCCAGCTTACCCTTCCCCCTCCCTGTGTCCTCAGGTCCATTCTCTGCATCGGCATCTTTATTCCTCTCCTGTCCCTAGGTTCTTCAGAACCATTTTTTTTTCTTTTTAGATTCCATATATACATGTTAGCATATGGTATATGTTTCTCTCTTTCTGACTTACTTCACTAGCAAATAGGAGGTTGTTAGAATCCTATTTGCTACATCCACTGAGCCCTTCAGTTGTCTTACTGGACTTTATTTTGACTTTTATCTCTGCTAGCCACTCTCTCCTTCTTCAGACTTCCTATACCCATGGCATCTGTGACCCTATACCGTCCAAGTTAGACTGACACCCCTCCTGTTTCTATTCTCACTCCTTAGGGCTTATCATTTTTCTTTTATTTTAAATTTTATCGCTCCACATTTTTTCGTGGTTCCATACTGTTATATTGATTTTCTCAATCATCATACTTTCCCTGGGATTAGATTGGTACTGAAATGTCTTGGCATTTCCACATAGATGTCTTCCTACATAGTTACCTATGTACGAAGTTACCATAGTTCCTACATAGGAATTTCCAAAATTGAGCCCATCTGTTTTTTTCTCCTAAACTGATCACTCCTTCTATTTTCCTCCTTTTCAGTCAGCAGTACTAATATCTATGTGCAATTCCTGATAGTATTAATTATTAATACCTGACTAGCTTTTATTGAGTTCATAGTATGTGCCTCACACTGTGTGGGTACTTTATATGAAGCATTTCAACTAATATTAACAGTTTATGAGGCTGATGGCACTTCATTTCCATTTTATAGTTTTGGTATGTAAATTAAAATGTATTAAATATTGATAATTTGCCAAAAGTCACTTAGGAAGGGTGGCGTTGGAATGTTCACTGGGGCCACATGTTGAACGATATGGTCTTTTTTTTTTTTTGCGGTACGCGGGCCTCTCACTGTTGTGGGCTCTCCCGTCGCGGAGCACAGGCTCCGGACGCGCAGGCTCAGCGGCTATGGCTCACGGGTCCAGCCGCTCCGCGGCATGTGGGATCTTCCCGGACCAGGGCACGAACCCGCGTGCCCTACATCGGCAGGCGGACTCTCAACCACTGTGCCACCAGGGAAGCCCGAACCATATGGTCTTTGACGTCTCTTTAACCCTCTGTTCTAAAACAGCGCCTTATCTTGTCATTTTACTTGCCCAGTATTTCTTTTTTAAAATTTTTATTGGAGTATAGTTGATTTACAATGTTGTGTTAGTTTCAGGTGTACAGCAAAGTGAATCAGTTTTATATATACGTATATCCACTCTCGCTTCCCCAGTATTTCTTGAACATGTTGTCCTCCCCCAAATGTCTCCATCCCTTCAAAATACCCTTATTTTTGTGCTCATTATGACTATGCTGAAATAATGCATCCATACCCTCACTTTCTTTAGAACCATACTTCTTAAAAGACATTATTCCAGTAGCCTCCAGGGCTTAAAACAAATATATTAAAAAAAACAAATCAAGACAAAAAACATACACACAAACCTGAGATTTTTCTTTCCTGCTCAAAACATTTGGATGGTTTCCACTGCCTCTGAGGTGAATTCCAAACTCCTAAATGTAATTTGCGAGGTCCTGCTGATCGAGCCTCTGTGCACACACATCGCAGTCTCCTCACCCACTGGCTTCCTCGTTCCTGGTTTCCCTCCTTGTCATCAGTGATGCAGACCGCTTGTGGCGCTCCTGCAGCCCATGCTGTTCCTCACTCTGTTCCTGTGCTCTTGCTACCACTTCCTCTTGGGAGACCTACCCCCTGCTCTTTCCCCGTAACTCGGGTCACTCCCACTGTCCCCAGCCAGTCAACCACCTGGCCAATACCTGCTCCTTCTAACTGATACCTCTCTGCTTCCAGAAAGCCTTCCTTGACTTCCAGAACAAAATAAGGACCATTTCCTTTATTTCCATACTAACTTTTGAGTGTGTCTATTAATGAACTTGCAATTTTGTTTTGTAGTCATCTATTTCTATCTAGACTGGGCTTCTTGAAGTTGGGATCTACATTGTTTATATTCTATTGCCTAGCCCTAGAACACCTTATTTCCTTAGTGTGTTAGTTAACTTTTCCACAAGTAATAGTATTACTCCGTGGAGGAAATGAACTTTGAGTTGGCTCTTGAATAATAGGTTTAGAAATTGATGGACTAAAGGAGAGGAAACATATTTGAACATATGCCTGACCATCACTGAGATTAATTTGATTATATCTAGCCTTTGCATTTATAATACTCCATGATTTTTTTACACCGTGCATTCCACACTGTATTTTTCATGAACCATGCATATATTTAGAAGGTGAAATAATGGACTGGGTGTGGAAACAAAACTGTTTCCTAAAAGCAGCTAATTGTGTGATTAATTATAAAGTATGTTAAAAACAGCGCTGAGAGAGATGGCACCTGTGGTTGGCAGTAGACATGCTGTGGATGATTTATTATCAAAGACCTTTAAAATGTAAAAAACCTAATTAAAAAAAAAAACTTGTAACTGATGGGTAGAAAATGCTTCTTTAAAAAGCAGAAATCACATTAGCAACATCACACAACCTCCAGGCAAATTCTGATCTCAAATAATAATACATTATCTGCCTAGTCTTTGTGTGAGTTAAGTATCATTGAAAAACTGCACTGATAACACCTCAGGCTATCATCACGTTACATTCTGTAGATGATAAAAAATGGGGACTTATGGTGGGGGGAACTGCAGAAAAGAAAAAAATTCATCTTTATAGGTGGCAGTCTTTATTTTCCTTTCTGATCTGAAACGATTACTCTGACAATGGCACTATCACAAGAATATTAGTTTGTTCTTAAGTAGCTTACGTTCTTGGTACTCGCTTTAGGACTCTTTTCTAAGGCTGCTCAATTATACACCTTCATTAGACACTGAACTTGAGGGAGTTTGTATCATACGTAACTCTATTTCACAAGTCACTATATCCTCTGTCTGTCTTTTGCACATGGGGAACATTTCTTAGGAATTACTGAATTGAATGATGATAACCCCCTAATACCATCTTGTTCATATCACCTTTTAAAAGTAGCAATCGGGCTTCCCTGGTGGCGCAGTGGTTGAGAGTCCGCCTGCCGATGCAGGGGACATGGGTTCGTGCCCCGGTCCGGGAGGATCCCACATGCCGTGGAGCGACTGGGCCCGTGAGCCATGGCCGCTGAGCCTGCGCGTCTGGAGCCTGTGCTCCGCAACAGGAGAGGCCACAACAGTGAGAGGCCCGTGTACCGCAAAATAAATAAATAAATAAATAAATAAATAAAAGTAGCAATTAAGGATTTCTCTTTTATGTTAAGCAAAATTGATGGTTAAAAATATACTTTTTGTGACAATGATGAGGTTGGGTCAAAAATATGGTATTAAGGAAAGAATGGAAAGCAAAAATGTTTAACAAGAGAAAAAAGTCATCACTGTTTACAATGCTCATATTTGTTCTTATATGAAAATGAAATAAATATTTCATGAAAATTTTATTGTAAATTCTCAAATATTCTGCATTTTAGCTCTTATTATGATTTTCTTATTGATATTTCTTCTGATTTACTTAATCAAATATTTTAAAATTAGTTTTGCTCTCTTCCTTGGTTTGTTGATTTCTTGGGAGAATTTAAAAAAATAACTTATACAATTGTTAAAATTGCAGAAACCTAAGATTGACAAAGTTGAATTGATAGAATTATTTTAAGATATACATATTCATCTCTATGAGTCCCTTCAGTATTATTAATCAACCTTTTCATAGAGTTTTATTTTCTCTGATGTAGCTTATGAGTAAAGGGATATGTTAAGGTAAATAATTTAAACTGCTTTGACTGGTGTGATAAAAGATGCTGATGAATTTGGAAATGAAATGGCTCAGAGAACAACCGGATTGGAAGAGGATGTGTTGTTACTTCCAGAAAAATATCATTTTTATGGCAAAACATTAAACATAAAATCAGTAGAAAATGCCCTTGGATGCTTTGCAGCTGTTGTGTAAATGAAATAAGACCCGGTTATGTTGAAGCAGATTCATTAGGAGAAGGAAAATGTGACTCCCTCAATCTTCATTCTCTGGTTAAACAGAGGCTAATGGAGTTTTTGGTCTTGTCACAATACCTGTTTCAAAGGTACTCAGAGTCTTTAAAAGGAGACTAATTAAAAAAGTTAAAGGATACCTGTCCCATCAAATGCCATAAACCTCTTTATTATTGATCTATTTCTTTGTAACAGTAGGAGAGTTGTTTATGGTAGAAGTTGCTCAACACTCGTAGAGAAATAGTTTCTGCTTTTCTGTAGTTGTTAAAATTTCAATTTAAATACAAGTAGAGGACCATCAGAATTTTGCTAAATTCTTTGTTGCTGAAATGAGGGTTAACAGTATACACACACACACACACATACACACACACAAAATGTATATATATATAGAAAAAAAAAAAAACCTTTTGTGTGATTTTAGTCCACCAAATAGCAAATTTCCAATTATAGGTACTAGTGAGAAATAGGAAAAAACTTAAAATGTGGTAAAATTCAGTTAAGCATTTATAATAAACCTTCATTAATTCATATTTTATTTATTTAGTATTTGTAATAATTTGTTAGTATCAAACTGAAGTTGGCTTTTGTATTACACATAAGGAAAAGAGTTCTGCAAACATGATGGGATAGAGAAAATGAAACATATTTTAGAAAAAAATGCTTTTAAATCATATTTTTTTTTTTTTTTTTTTTTTTTTTTTTCCGGTACGCGGGCCTCTCACTGCTGTGGCCTCTCCCGATGCGGAGCACAGGCTACGGACGCGCAGTCTCAGCGGCCATGGCTCACGGGCCCAGCCGCTCCGCGGCATGTGGGGTCTTCCTGGACCGGGGCACGAACCCGTGTCCCCTGCATCGGCAGGCAGACTCTCAACCACTGCGCCACCAGGGAAGCCCTAAAAATGTTTTTTAAAAGCTGAAGCAAAACATTTAATTCCCCATTAGTACACACGATATTATTCAATTCTTTAATTATAGACCTCAATTTAAGATAATGTGAACAATGCACAATAGGGGAAAAAATATCTGTTTTCCTAGACCCAGTGAAATATTTGAGACTTGAAATCATAGCATTTTTTTCTTAACTCAGTTTCTGAGGTCAAAAAAAGTTTTATGATCTTTGCATCATTTTCTACAAATGCTTAATGATTGTCTAAGGGAGTCCTTGCCTTCAGAGTAAATAGAGTCTTGTACAAGATATGTAATATAGCTTGATACCTGCAGTATATGACAGAAAATGAATATTCCTAAAGGAAGTTACAAAAAATTGTTCAGAGTTCAGAAAAAACAGACTATTTAGTTTTAGCATCTGATACAGTTTTAGAGCTGACCAGCTAGTCTGCCTTTATTTTATAGTTTATGAAACAGAGGCCAACAAGTTACTTTTTTTTCCAGAAAGTGCTGTGACGGTAGTAAAACTTCATTAATTTGTTTTAGTTAGAAGAAAGAATGACAGAAGTATCATGGGACGGTAGTGATACTTGATACACGATACATCTGAGATGTGAAGGCCAGGCTGACACATCAGTTGGATGTGTCACGTTGGGAATGCCAGTAAATTACCCCAATTGGCCTCAATTTCCATGTCTACAAATGAGAGTTTGCATTACATCATTTGCAATGCCCCATCCAGCACATAATTTTTATGATTATATAAAAGACTATTAGGAATAAATGAAATATCTGTTATGATTAAATGAAAAGCCTAATTTAAAAAGAAAAGTATGGGGTTTTTTGGTTCAGTTTTTTGTGGTTTCAGTTGTTAAACAGAATGTGCTTTGCAGTAGATATACTCAACCTGATTTTACTTATACTGAGTATCAGCAGCTGGCATAAGAACAATGTGCTTTTTCCAAGGGGTTTTGCCATTCCTCCTGTTATGTACTTTAAGCTACTCATTTGTTTATTATATGATTAAAGGTAGCCTTTAGGCCAGAGCATGTTAAATGATCACAAATCCCAAATTTAATGAAGTAGAAATTAGTGATATTTTATTTCATTTTTTTTCATAACATCACACGATAAAAACCACACTGACATTTTACAGTATCTGGAGGACATGGTAAACTACAGCAGCTATTCAAATAAAATCCGGACACCATGGCTAAGGCTGGAAGGCTGACAGCTGTAGTAAAGAAGAGATCACACATTCATTAATGAGCGCTCTCTTTATAATTGAATTATCTAGTCTTTTATTTGTTTTAAGTCATATATTATTCATTCAGTGACCATTTATTGAGTGCATAATACTTTCCAGATACAAAACTAAGAAAATTGAAGGGATGGAAGTGTGAAGTAGTTACAACAACAGAAACTTGAGATGAAGATGAAAGTAAAAGCTCAGTATTAAGCATCGGAATGCATTGGATGGTCAGTATGAGGTGGAGAGAGGGAAGAGCCTCTAGATGATGTGCCTACACTAAAATCAGATCAGACTAGGAACGTGATTTATTTAGTCCTGAGCCCTTAGCATTTATCCTGGAGCAAGAAGGTAAAAAGAAAATGGAGAAGTCAGTGGGCACTCACTTCATCATTGCTACTATCCATTAGTAATCTTTTTTATGGATTATAGATCTTTCAAATATATACCTTTATTTGGTATACAAAACAAATACCTATTTATTTATTGTTTCTCCTCCATTTATCTGCGACAGGGATTTCAATTTGCGTCTATATTAAGTGGTGCTACATTAGGAGATGTCTAACACACAAGCAGGATGGGCCAACAAGAAAATCATTTGCACAAAGACTGATTTATTTATCATAGGATAAATCATTGTGTAGGAATAAAGTCCCAGGCATAAAGAGGTTGGCTCAGAGAGGAAGTCTTAGTTTTCAGAGGGAGGTAGAATTCTGAATGTGGCCTGGCAACTGACAATTGTATTTATTTCATGGATGAGCCACCTGTGGCATGAAGTTCACAGAGAACTGTAAGTAACAATTGAAATTACACTTTTATGAACTTCGTGAAATATTAGGATGCAACTAATATAACTTTGAAATGTCTTTAAAATAATATACTGGAAAGAGGACAGAACAGGTTTGTGTTAATCAGGATTCTCCAAGAAATAGAACCAATGGGTTACATAAAAATAGAACCCATAGGAGATACATAGATAGATAGATAGATAGATAGATAGATAGATATATCTCAAGAGAATTTTTATAGGGGTTAGCTCACATGGTTATGGAGATGGAGGATCTACTTCTTCATGACGGGGAACCAGGAAAGCCAGTGGAGTAATTTAGTTCTAATCCAAAGACCTGAGGACCATGGGGCCACTGGTGTCTAAGTTCCAGAGTCTGAAAACCCAAGACCCATGAGTTCCAATGTCCTAGCGCAGGGGAAGGTGGACATCCCAGTTCCACCGAAGAGGGAGAATTCAGCCTCTCTCTGCTTTTTTGTTCTGTTGGGACTCTCAAGGGGTTAGACGATGCCTACCCACATCGGTGAGGGTGGATCTCTTTACTCCGTCTACTGAGTTAAATACCACTCTTCTCCAGAAACATCCTCACAGACATACTCAGAAATAACGTGTTATCAGCTATCTGGGCATCTTTTAGCCCAGTCAAGGTGACTCTTAAAATTAATGATCACAAGGTCTTTCTCAGTAAGTTATCTAAAGGCTGCTGTGTAAATAAGTTAATCTAAAGGCATTAATGATTCAAATAATGAGTGGTAACACCAAAACACCAAAAGCAGAAGAGATCATGGGCTCAATATAGTCATGTGTTCAGCGATGATCCCTGCCAGAGAGCTGCTATGCCCTGTAAATTTGTAATGCAGAAAGCAATACCCAGTAGAACATCTGCAGGGAGGTGGCAGCAGCACGTGTAGAAACAGCGGCATCTATAGGAATTTGCCTTGTCCAGGAATCATGCAAGAACAAGGCTGGAGATTCTGGCCACTGGTTAGATGGCCCTGGTTCTCGGCAGAAACCGTAGTTCTCTGTGCAATACAGCCCTCACCTCATAGAGTGATTGCCACAGCTAGCAGAAGAAACAGTGACAGTGGACACCTGACCAAAGCAAATGGACTTGTTTATGGAGTATGCTCCATTCCAGGGGGTTATTTTCTCCTGGTTTTGCCTGCCTTCAGAGCTGTGATTCTTCTAACCTCTCAAACTTTTCCCTTTCCTATAATCTTGAAGGATCCACAGTTGGAGCACACGCTAGGTTTTTTTGTATAAAAGCTGATTTACTGGGATTTCCCTGGTGGCGCAGTGGTTGAGAATCTGCATGCCAATGCAGGGGACACGGGTTCGAGCCCTGGTCTGGGAAAATCCCACGTGCCGCAGAGCAACTAAACCCGTGCGCCACAACTACTGAGCCTGTGCTCTAGAGCCCGTGAGCCACAACTACTGAGCCCGTGAGCCACAACTACTGAGCCCGCGAGCCACAACTACTGAAGCCCGCACGCCTAGAGCCCGTGCTCCACAACAAGAGAAGCCACCGCAATGAGAAGCCCGCGCACCACAACAAAGAGCAGCCCCTGCTCGATGCAACTAGAGAAAGCCCGCGCGCAGCAACGAAGACCCAATGCAGGCAAAAATGAATGAATGAATGAATGAATAAAATTGATTCTTAAAAAAAGAAGAAGCTGATTTACTAATGTCCTTTGAAGATGGAAATTTACATCATAGCTTGTCCAAAGGAGTCAAAGCTAACTCACGATTGTACTAGTGACATTGTATTACTTATAGCTTCTTCTTAAAGTCAGTGTGATAGAAAGACAGGAGAGAGTTGTGGAAGGAAGCTGAGTGTTGACAGAGAGACTAACCATCAGTGAGGCGTGTTTTGTAGTGTGAGCCCGGACTCTCCTGTCTCACTGCTCTGAGTTTTTTGGCCACAGAGTGTGGTGATTCGGGGACCATCAGAAGAACTCAGATGATTACCCTGCAAAATCACCTATGTAAACTCAGACTAGAATAGTTGGCAGTTTTTCTTTGCGTTTGCCAATTCAGCATGTTCTTTCCCAAGATATCATTGTGACTTGGTTTTTACCTCCAATCAAACCCTGAGGCAGGATCAGCTGCTCAGGGAGGGCTTCCCTGTTCAGCCTGTTTCAGTTCCAGTACTTCACCCATTGTGGCTCTCTCTGTCCTTCCAACTAGAATTTGTCACTCTCAGATATACTATTTATTTCACTCGTTTGCTCGGTTCTCTGTCTCCCCTGCCCCCAACCCCAGTAGAATGAAAGTTCCAAAAGGTCACTTGTTTTTGTCTCTTTGTTTGCTGCTCTGTGTGTAGTGCCTATAACAGTGCCCGGCACACGGTAGACATTCCTGAAACATCGGTTGACAAATGAAGTAATGACTAGAAAATTTAACACTCTGAAGAAAACAGCGAAGTGAGTCCAATATGATATAAAAGTTGTGCACTATTATTAAGAACGTTTCATCCCTACACTATTTCTTCCTGCAGCCACTGCAATAGCATCTTGGCTCATCTTTCTGCTTCCAGCCTCCTTTCACAGCGCATTGTCCACAGAGGAGTAAGACAGCTGATGTCAGCATCTGGTCCTCCTAAGCGCTCCCATGGCTCTTTACCTAAACCTGGAGGCCTCCTCCAGCCCATTATATCCAGGCTTCTGCTAGCCTGTCCATACACGCCCTGTGATTCAGAATTCTCTTACCTTGACCTTGATGCTCTTCTTCACTTTCCTCCAGTCTCCTTGGTTACTCTACCCTCTGCCATTTGTGCTTGTTCTTCTTTCACTTTGGAACAAACCTGGGTATGGTTGGCTTGTGTGTATCAACCATGTCTAAAAATTTTATATTTCAGATTTTAATATTTTAAGAATAAAGATGTGTAATTATAATAGAAAGCACATGCTAGCATTTTGGTTAACTAGATATTTATATTTGTACATAAATGTATATTTATAAATATCTGTAACTTGAAGCCATTGATATCAAAACTTCATTTGTGTGTGGAAACATAATTAAGCACCTATTATGCAAAGGACTGGAGAAGTCAAAAGGGTAGTAAGAAGCTGCACGCCTAGCAGTGGGAGAGATACACAGTGTACTGTCTAGTTTGTTAGAAGACTACAATGATATCTAGCATTTTTGGAGAGACTATTTATATTAACAGTATCTTCACGACAAAATTTTGATGTAGGTATCAGTGCAATCATTTTATAGATGTGAAAGCTGGAAGTCAGATTGTTGAAGTTAATTCTTCAAGATCTCGAATATAGAAAATGGGTTCCTAGGGCAGGTGTATACGGCTTCAAAGCTCATGCCGCCTCTCTCAGATAAAAGAGTTCTCAGATGAAAAGGAGCACAGTGGGAGTGAGGGGTTAATCAGAGCATTCTGTGGTCAGAAAAAGCTTTCCACGGGAGATGGCCTGAAATAATCTGGAAGGACCAGTGAGTGCAGAAACACAGATGAGGCTGAGAAAAATGAGTCTTTCTCGAAAGCACAAGCACTTCAAAATAATTAGAATGTAGACCCGAAACGGAGTGGACAAAGGTGGAGTGATAAGACAGAGATGTGTGCAATGCAAGAGGTTTGACTTAACCCTCTAGGTAAGCGCATCATTAAGCAAGGATTTCAGCAGAATTACACGTTGACCACAGTATAAGAAAGATTGGGATAAGGAAGAAGGCCTGAGGAAGACTCTCAGTAGTCCAGGGGTGAGATGGTGAGGACCCTGAAACAAGAAACTGGCATTACAGGTGGACAGCAGTGGTGAGACCGAATGCATATGTAGCAGGTAGAATCAACTGGAATTTTTTAGATGCGGGGCTTGTGGCAGAGGTAAGAGTTTAGAATAAAACCCAAGGTTCCTGTTAAGATGACTGTGTGCCATTAAGGAATTTAATAGGAAGAACAGGTTTTTAGGAAAACACGTTTCCTGTATTAATTTTAGAGTGCCCGGGGAACAGTGATATGCTCACTAAACCATTTGAAATACAGGTTTGGAGGCCAACCTAACGTTTTAGCTGTGGCTCTAGAGACAATGACCAGGTATAAATCCCAACCCAGTCACTTAAAATCTGTGTACCTGTGGATAAATTATTTAATTTTCTAAACTTCAGTGTCTTCTATTAAATGGACAAAGTTTATACACCATATATGGTCCCCATGAAAATTGGGTGTTATATTCTATGGAAAGCATATAGAACATGGCCTAACAGGTGTATTTGTGATTGTGACTACAGTTTTTATGATTACTTGTAATTTTGGTTTGTACTACAGAATAGACTTAGGCAGATATAAGCATATGTTGTTTTACTGTTCTTTACAGGTGTTACGTTTTTCACAAATGGAAGGTCTGTGGCTACCCTACATCGAGCAAGTCTGTTGGCACCATTTTCCCAACAGCATTTTCTCACTTCATGTCTCTGTGTCACTTCTTGGTAATTCTCACAATATTTCAAACTTTTTCGTTACTATTATACTCGTTTTGGGGATCTGTGATCAGTGATCTTTGGTGTTACTATTATTACAAAAAGATTATGACTCACTGGAGGCTCGGGTGGTGGTTAGCATTTTTAGCAGAGAAGTATTTTTTCATTAAGGTATGTATGTTCTTTTTTAAAACATGCAATTGCACACTTACTAGACTACAGTATAGTGTAAATGTAACTTTTAGATGCACTGGGAAGCCAAACTATTCATGTGCCTCACTTTATTGTGATACTCTATTGTGGGGACTTAGAACCTCTAGTATCTCTGAGATCTGCCAGGATAGACTAATGAGTGTGTTAATAGATCAGTAGGTGTGACTTGAAGACCTGGTGTGAATGAGATCATCTGGAAAGGCTGGACAACAGGAGGGAGGAAAACTAAGACTCAAACCCTTGGGAACACCTGCACTTAAGAAATAGGAGAGAAAAGTGAAAATGTGCTTGGGGACAGTTAGTCTGAGAGCAGAAAAAAAGACAAGGGAGTGGATGTTAAGAAGCCCCAGGAATTGATGAAGAAGTGAGTGATTAACATGTTAAATAATGCAGAGGTATAAAGAAAAATGAGAGTAATTTGTCAATTTAGAGGAAGTAGAAGCATTTCAGCAGAGTGGTAGGGTCAGAAAAGGGCCAGAAATTACTGGGAGGTCTGGAAGTGGAGAATAGACCGTGAGAATACACTAATCATCATCTTTAATATATAAAGGCAATACACATAATGGTGCAAAAGGTCGTTGAGAGTAAGAAGTAAGGGAATCCAAAGGGCAGGTAGATGAATCAGTTTTTGAAACTTTCAAAATGTTATGATGGCCTCGATGTCTTATTACAATCTCTTGTAATTAATTACAAGATTAATAAGATGGCCAATAAAAATAAAAATAAGACAATAAAAAAATAAGACTAAATATACAAATATCAGTAGCTATTAATCTGTTTGTTGGTATGTGTATAATGTATAGAGAGGAAATTACAGAGTGTGCTCAAAAAGTCAGAGGACAGAATGAACTTATTTTTCATTTGTTTTAACAGCTTTATTGATATATAATTTACATACTATAAAATTCACCCATTTAACATGCACAATTCAGTGATTTTTTAGTGGATTTAAAGAGTTGTGCAACCATCAACATAATCTGATTTCACTTCCTATCTTGCTCTCCCTACCCAAGTTATAGCCAAACAGCCTTATTTTCTAGAGATTTGTCTGTTCTGGATATTTCATATAAATAGGATCATGGGCTATGCGGTCATTTGTGATGGACTTCTTTCACTTAGCCTAATGATTTTGCGGTCTATCCATGTTGTAGCATGAATCAATACTTCATTCTTTGGTTTGCTGACTCATATTCCAATTGCATGGAATGCCAGATTTGTATCAGTTGGTGAATATCTGATCTGGCTTGTTTCTGTTTTTTTGGCTCTTTTGAATAATGCTGCTATGAACACTCATGCATTAGTTCTTGCGTGGCTGTATGTTTTAATTTTCTTGGGTTTGTAACTAGGTGTAGGATTGCTGGGTCGTGTGGAAATTCTTTTTAACCATTTGGAGAACTTCCAGACCACTTTCCAAAGCAGCTGCTCCATTTTACATTTCCTCCAGCTGTGCATGAAAGCTCCAGTTTCCCCACATTCTCTTTTCACCAACCCTTATTATTTTCTTCTTTTTTAAAATTATAGAATGAACGTGTTTTTATATAATAGGTAAATTATGCTTTTATACAATATGCCCATTGTGTTTTTCTTCAATGTACTGATACCTTTTCAGTAAAGTGGCCCTAAATTTAAAACTATCAATTCAATTGTTAATGAGAAAATGTATCATAAATTCAGTACACTATTTTCTCTGGGATTCCAGATTTTGAGGGGGCATTCTATAGGGTATGTAGAATATGCACATAGTTGTGTACTAATGATAATGGGAGATCCATTTTGGCAGTTGTGGCAGTGTCAACAGCATAATCCACTTGGTAAGAATGTTAGTGGCATCAGTGGAAACACTGTCCAGTGGCTGGCAAAAGAGCCCTGGGCAGTGGTGTTAAGTGCAGAGGTGGCTGTTATCAGAGTAGTGCCTTCATCCTATTTCTTCTGTTAGATTTTTGCTATGGTCCTGGGTATGGCATGGCATTTCTTGTCCATGCCCTTTTTGGGAAGCTAGTTCTTCTACTTGCTGATTCTGGGAGCTACTCTAAAACCTTTCAGTATATTTCCTTCCTGTGTTATTCAGGGAAATCAATGTCCCTCATTTGAAACTAAGAATCCTCAGTTATAGATCTGTGGTATTATTTTCATGACTGATGAGATAGGACACAAAAGCTACATGTTATTTTCATGGAAAAAAGTGATATTAAAGGAAATGTTAATTCAGCAAAGCTGAAGGAGATCCCTGACATTGATCCATCCTAAAAATACATTATCTCAGAGAAATGAAAACCATTCACACAGAAATCTGTACACAGATATTCACAGCAGCTCTATTTGTAATAGCCCCAAACTAGAAAGGACCAGGATGCTCTTCAGCAGGTAAATGGTGAACTAAACTGTGGTACATTCATACCCTGGAACACTATTCAGCAATGAAAAAGGAACAGACCATTAAAACACACAACACCTTGACTCAGTCTCCAGAGAATTGCATTGGATGAAAAAAAGCTGGTTCCAAAAATGTTACATACTGGGTGATTCCATCATATAACATTTTTGAAATGAAAAAATTCTAGAAATGGGGAGCAGTTTAGTTGTTGCCAGGGCTCAGAAAGGAGGAATAGGGTGGGGAAGGAATCCGTGTGGTGAGGAAGACGTTGTGTATCTTGACTGTGTTGGCATCAATATCCTGGTTGTTATTTGCCCTCCAGTTTTGCAAGATGTTACCACTGGGGGAAACTGGGTAAAGGTGCATAGGATTTCTCTCTGTTATTCCTTATAACTCTATGTGAATCTTTAATTGTCTCAAGGTAAAATGTTTAATGAAAGAGTGCGTTGAAAGATATGCACTTTCTTATGGAAAAAAAAAGACGTGATCTAAAATGACTAGAACCTTATTGTTTTGATATGTGGATTTTCCAAAACAAAAAAAAACATATCATTATGCTTCATGCAGATTTGCTTATGGCATTACCTTGTTTTGTTTTGTTTTTTAACCACAAGCAATTTGAGATACCTTGGTTTCTTGGTGCCCTAGAAATAATACAGATCCCTGGCCCCTTAGGGATGAGACAGATAAAGAAAACAATTTTGAAAAGCTTCCTTCAAACTGTAACATTCATCCTAGATCACTGACATTTCATTGAATATTTTGAATATCAAAGAGAAATGAAAGCTACACAATTTCCCTTTAATAAGTAAATGAAAGAACTAATAACATCTATCAGTTATGTGCATCCTGGCACAATCAATGAAAATTTGGGGGAGCCCATTTTGAAAACTTCAGGGACCATTGATTTTTTTTAAAAAAATAGAAATGTTACTTTACTGATGAAAACATCATTTGAAAGAAAAATCTCAGACTGTTGTGTGCAGTGGAAACCATTATAGACTTGACATCCTATCTGATTTTGGTTATTTGCTAAAGAAAACGACAGCTCTGAATCATGATTTTTCATGAGCTGCTCTGTTATCAGAGATTCTGACAAAAATTCTTAAAAGTCTTTTCTTGCAGTCCTGAACTTTGTCAAGGTACTTAATGTTAGGACCTTCTGAAGGGTTCTGCTAAGAAATGAAAATATGATAGTATATCTAAAGTTTTCTTGCAAGCATCTTGGAGCACCTGGTTAAAATTCAGGCAAAACTGGTGGGTTGTTTTTTTGGAACAAAAAAAATACAGCATAGTTCTCAGGCCAACGTAAGGAGAATTAATTTGGCCTCAATAATGAATGCATGGGTCATTTGGGTAAATAATAAAAAAAAAATCATGTTTATTTAAGGCTGTGTGGTCATCATAACGATGCTGAAAACAAAGGTGAGAGCCATTGTGCAAGAAGACATCAGAGGCAGATGTCAGTTCAAATTTCCCAGTGTTTGAAAAGTTAAGCCTCACGTGGACCAAGATGAAAATGAGTACAACTGGAATGAGTGCAACTGAAAATGAGTACAACAGTGTTTATCAACTGGAAACTCTAGGAAACACCTTAAAACACTGCAAAGCATTCTGAACATAAATTCTTTGATGACCTTAAACATGAAATATACATTCAGAATCCTTTCTTGCTGACACAGGTAGGAACAGTGAGGAAGAATTTGCCGAAGATAATTTCCTTCAGTTGAAGACAAGGATAATAATAGTGGTCACAGCATTCAATGTGGAGCCTCCAGCAGTGTCACCAATGGCAACTTCAGCTTTGTATTTTTGTTTTTTTTTTAATTACATGGATTTTATAGTCAGCGTTTTCTAACTCATATATCAATACGAAAAGGCAAAAGCGATTAGATAGTATTGTTAAAACAAACAATAAATGTTACAGTACTGTTGAAGAAGATGATTCCAGTTTTATTTAAAAACACCAGGTATTTTTTGCTGCCTAGGTACAAATTTGTCATGATACAACAAAACATTAATAATAGTCGTCTCTTGAGAGTGAGACTGGGGGAGACAATCAATCATGTAGTCTGTAAGTTTTGTAATAAAAAAATACTATATGTATGAATACCAAATACCATATATATGGCATATATTTTATCAAGGCTAAGTCTAAGATTTGAACATTTTAGCTTCTTTTTTGGGAAAATGTAATATGGAATCTCACAGAAATCTATTTTTTGTGCAGAAATAAAATTTGTGGGCTTTTTTTTGCAATTTTACTTGCAAAATTTATAATTTATTTTCAAGAAGAAGCAGTTAATTGCATGAAAAATTTAAAAGAGAAAAATAATTGCGTATGAAGACTATATTATGAATTCTCTCCATGTGAAGAAATAGCTTTTTAATTGCAATAAAATAAATAAGCAAAAAATCTAAGTTCAGTATTATTTTAGGGCATGGACACATACATAGCTTTATATATCATTCTCAAAGAGAATCAAGGCTGCACTGATTAAGAAACACTGATACACAGGTTACTGAAGTGGGGTCTTTATCTTATTTATATGTCCATCTACTTCCATCTTCAAAGTCTACTATTTCTAGTCATCAGGAAATCAGGTAGATAGATCCCTTTTAAGTTTTCTATTTAGTCCCATCTTTCTTTTTCTTTTCTTATTTTTTCTTTACTTTTTTTTTTTTTTTTCAGGAAAGAAACATACTCTCTACCAGGAGACAAAACAGACAGTAGTTCAGATTTTTGTCGTATGTAACTTGCTGTCTCATAAGGCAAAATAAGTCTTGGTGGTGGATTAGAGTAAAAGTTTTATTGACTGAAGAGCTATCTCCAAAGTATTATCTGTGAATTGTCTGGCGTGACACTGCAAACAAAACACAGAGGGGGGCAGAGACAGACCTAGTTCATTGCTTTCACCAGTAATTTGGTTCATATATGTGCATGTTTTGTCTATTAATGGTTCTGTTTTATATGGATATTAAAATGCTAACAATAAAATATATCATCAGTGACTATTAAAATCTGTGGTCAGGAATGGAAAAGTCAAATAAAAACCAATTCTTGTTACAACACATGAAAGAAAGCTGAACTGCCTGCAAATCAGTGTAGGAAAAATCAGACAAAACCTAGAAGTCCTGGCTCCACTGATTAGACCCGTGTTTATAAATGTATATCTGGAGTAAGAAGTCTCTTTGGCTTTTGCTTTTCTCCAAAGTGAGCTGCAGCACAGAGAATCCATTTACTTAACACTCTCAGATGTTTGAAAGATACTATAGCGTAGCTTTCAACTTAGAAAATACACACCTCTTTTGTGGATGAAATGTTTAAAACAGAAAAAAAGCAAAGGTTAGTAGACTAGGATTGAAATCTTAGTTTGTACACTAAAATCCAGTGTGACTGTAGGTAAATTACTAACTTTCTCTGGGCCCCATCATTCTCACTCTGTAAATTAAGGGAGATGGAACGGTTAGGAGAGTCTCAAAATAATATTTTAAACCTAAAATTTCACGGTCCTTCTTAAAGCACTAATACACCCATATGCTATATTTTCTTTCGAAAGAGGAACATGAACATCTTTAGAAATGCAATTTTAATGCAGTCAAAATGTATTTTAATGTAATCATTGCAATAATAAAAGTATCATAGTTAAAAATGAATAGAAAAGATGGCATTAGCTTTTGGTTTTATTATCAATTGTATTTCTAGAGAAGTAAAAATTTAAAAATAGCAATAAAATATGCAAGTGATTTACATAAAGCTTCCTCAGTAAAGTAATATGACCACAACTGTTTTTAATTCCACTAAAGCAGCAATAAATAAAATTTAGGTGTATCATCTAAAAATAATCTGAAAAAGAATATATATATAACATATACATATATATAAAACTGAATCACTTTGCTGTACAGCTGAAACTACCACAGCATTGTGAATCAACTATACTTCGATAAAAAATTAAAAAAAAAATAGGCACAAATGTACAACCAACCAGTCGTGAAAGTCGCATCAAAACCAAAACCGGTGGATATCGGTTTCTGAAGGCAGCTGTCAACACAAGATAAGGAAAAATTCCTCAACATTTAGAGCTGGTCCAATTTGGAATTAACTACCTCATGAGCAGCCTGTCCCAAGATACAGAGACTGAACTGATACTTCGTATGTAGGCGGAAGAGGTAATTTATGGATCAGGTGAAGTGGACCAGGTGATCTCCAACATCTGTACATCTCCGTGATTTAAAAATTAGGGTATATTTGCTAAAATACTTCCCCAAGCACCTAGGGTATCAGCTGTGTGGTAGAGCGTTGCTCCAATGTTGCTTGTTAGTTATCTGAAGTGTAGCTGGGTAGAGTGATTGCCTGACTTGACAGGATTCACCTCCCAGGCTCCAGGCTCCAGTGCCATAAGAAAGCCCTGTCTTGGGCTTCCAGGCCACCGCCTGGCCCGTAAAGCAGCCGCATCCAAAGTTATACATCTCTTTTTTCCTCACTGACTGTTTACACGACTCTATTATTTTTCCAGAGCCCATGGATTTCCTTTTATGTGCCAAGAAAATGTGCATGTTCCTCATGGGGAGGACAGTGTGGACTCTGTCTTTGACGTTACTCAACTGTAAAACAAGGGGAAACATGAAAACCATCGCCCCTTTGATTTAGTTGCAAAATGGACCTCCTAAAATGGGAAGTTTCATTAATTAAACTCATTTTCTGTGAACAACTTAAAAAAAATTAGGTGTAGCATGCAATACAGTTAGGTTCACTTAGATAAAGAGAAAAATTTAGTGATATTTTATTAAGTGCATTATATTTTATCATCAGTCTTTTGTCATATTTGTTATTATTTGATAATGAAGGAATAAGGCAAGATAGTTTATGTGGGTACTTTTCTTATCTCTGCCTAAGCTACTGAGTGAGAATTCATTGACCAAAGTAGTCTAGTCCAGATTTTGAGATGGTCATTCAAACTATACTGGACAATCACCTTGGATTTACAGTCCTGCCTGCGACTGCCTGAGTTTGACTTGAGCTTTATTTCAGTGGGCAGATTCGGGCACAAAAGAAAACAGCAGGGTAAAAAGACATAAGGAACACAGCTACGAGGGAAGTTTTATGCTTAAAGGTAAAGAGGAGTGGTTTGAATTTCTAAAACATGAGAGAAT
Source organism: Hyperoodon ampullatus (assembly GCF_949752795.1). Taxonomy (NCBI): domain Eukaryota; kingdom Metazoa; phylum Chordata; class Mammalia; order Artiodactyla; family Ziphiidae; genus Hyperoodon; species Hyperoodon ampullatus. The sequence goes on from NC_136933.1 coordinate 33,992,672, forward strand.
AAGCCACTGAGATCTTTTAAAGTACTGAAATAGTCATTTTTAAGCAAAAGAAGACTCAGAGCCTCAGAGAGTTCAGAGAACTTGGTCCTGGAGCTACTGATGTAGCCACACCAGGGACTGAGAGAGCAGGGGTCTCTGGCAGCTGTCGGGAAAACCTTTCAGATGGACGCAGTCTGAGCTGGAGCATGTGCTCCACAGTGTGGCCCCCCAGGTGTTCTCAGCAGGCTTGGTGAGCAGGGGCTCCCTGGTATGCTCTGACTTATGTCTGTCTGTAAATTTACTTCTGATAGAGTCCAAAAAAGGAGACCGATCAAGAGCGCTACCACTTGAAATGCTTTCAGACTGTTCCCACCTCCCTCAATCTATTGTCCAGGGCTGCAAGGAGACAAAAGCATCAGAGGCTGGTCCCAGCAGTCTTTCTTTTCCACTGGGATCCCTGGAAAGGACTCTTCCCAGAACCACCCCTCACTTCCTGGGCTAGTAGAGGACAGCAAGTACTTGCAGTGGCATTTAAAGGTGGTTCTCCTAATTGGTTGTCCTGTCAATTAATGGTACCTATCATCTCAGAATTTATCTAACGCCTTCTGTGGTGCACACTTGCTGACAAATTTCACATGTTCCTAAACATGCAGCTGGATCTCCTTCCCTGATCGTTAGCATGTGTCTTGTGCCATGCTTCATTCTCTGATATCGCTGGAATGATCATATATCATCTTCATTTGATTATATTTCCAGTTCTCCAAGGTCCAAACTAGATTTGCCTCTATGATAGGATTCATGGGTAAAAACGTGGGTATCATTGTTTGGTTTCTGTTGAAATTGTCTATCATTTGTAACTTACTGAAAGATAGGATTGGAATAAAATAAAAGCAAGTACGATGCATTTTTTAACATAGGATACTTGCAAATATATTTAACTGCTGTATCAGGGATTAGTGTTGAAAGATGTATAAAGATGCTACAGAAAAGCATGCATTCCGGACTTCGGATTGTAGAATCCAAAGGCACTTACCCATTTTAGTTTTGTGTTGATATATATACTGATATGTATACTGAAGTCAGAGGCCCAGTTATTTAAAAGCATCATTTTACCAGGGTTTTAAACAGGGCAGGAGATAATTGAAGATGTCATAAGTATTTTTTAAAAAAACAATGAGGGTTGACACGGCTGAAGAAAATTTGTTATATGTGAAAGAAGAATTATGTAGGCATAGTGTAATTATGAAGAACTTTATAGCTGAGGTTTTGTTTGCTCCCTAAGTCAGCAAAGATAATTTTTAAACTCACCTTCTAAAAATTGCTTCTTATTGGAGTTACATATATACGTATTTTGCTTTTCTTTACCCTTCCCAAGATGGTAAACACCTAGGGAACAAAACTATGTCTTCTATACTATTGTAAGCAACTAGTCAAGTAGAATATTGGTTGAATATATGAGCTTTCAGTACCCTTTGTTGATTATAAAAGTAAACTATTATTCCATAGGATTTACCCCATTCTTTGTTTTGAATTTTATGTACATATAGTTTTTTTGCCCTTATAATACTGTCGACTGGAAAAATGCACAACCTAAAAGTTGAGAATTATGTTTTATTTGGTGAACATACTGAGGACCTAAGCCTAGGAGACAGGCTCTCAGATGCTCTGAGAAACTGATCTGAAGAGGTACGGGAGGAGCCAGGATACATAGGAGTTTTTGCAATGAAGACCAAGTGGTCAGAACATCAAAAGATTACTGTTAATTAAAGGAAGACCAGACACCTCAAGTTAACGAATTTAGCACTTTTCTCCATGTGGGAAGATGCAAGAGCTTGGGCTCACTGAAATCATTCTTCGACATGCACCTTACCTGTCTAGGGCCAGTATCCTGTTTTTTTCCCATCCCGAATCCCCTCAGGGTGCACAGTCTCAGGTGGCTGCAGCGGCTGATAGCTTGATGGCCCCTACATCCTTTGTTTACTGATAATGGCAGGTGACTTTCTTTGTCCATGATATCTAATTTCTCCCTATCACTACTGCATTGCTTTGTCTTATTTTATTTTTTTATTTTTTGCTTCATAACACTGGTTCTAGTGCTACTCCCAACATTCTGAAAGAAAGGGATATTTTCTTTCTAACTTTACTATGGCTTCTATTTTACCCACATTCAAGACAGAAAGATTCATATTATATCCTTTATTTCCAGTGCACAATCGTTGAATAGACTGTGTGAGTTCTTTTGAAAATTATGATACCTAGGTGCTGTTTAAAAAATTTTAAAACATAGTATTTAATAAGTCCTTGGTTAGAAAACTATTCTCAAACCTTCCAGAAAATCCTGGGACTTATGGAAAGAGAAAAACATAATTCGGCCTACTGGATGTGAGAGCTGGACATCTTGCGTTTTTACATCCTCTGACATATCGTGTGTTTCTATTGCTGAGGAAAGAGCTGTGCTAAAATACATTCACCACAAAGACCACCATTCAGCTTCTGACCATAGAGGAAAGAAAAGCAGACATTTTCCCCGAATTTGAAGGTTGTGTCTGTGACTTCACGCAGCCATTGCTCGGGATGCGGTGACGGCAGGAGGACCCGAAGGTGCTCATGAAGGGGCAAGGTTCTGCTGCATGACTGTCCACAAGAAGTGCAGCAAGTATCAGAGCAGGAGGCTGGGCTACAGCGCCTTCACGCCACTGCTGACCTGCGCGCGACAATAGTTCTGCTGTAATGAAAAAGTAATAGTTATGTCTGGTGAATATGTGGCATTCATATCAATTTTATGAGATTTTAAGTGTTGAGTTTTCAAATATGTAAATTCACGATATCCTATAGAAAAATGGGCTCATTAAGCAGACTTCCTGTCCACGTGCTTCTAACACCCTCAGAGAAAAGACATATGATAGGAACAAAAATCTACTCTGGATAAAGTTGTAAATTAATTGTGATCCAACACAACTGACCCATTCAAATTATTGGTAAGCCATGTTGATGTATTTTAAACAAGTTCTTAGTGGTGACAAATAGCAAAATCCTTCTAAATGAATAAATTTTAGTAATAAATATTTCATGAATAAGATTATGGCTATTTTTTAGTTACACTTAAGATTCTCTTTCCTTTGGTTATTCTTTTTACGTTAACTCTAACACCTCACTGACACATTGTTATTAATATTGTACAGTTTTTCTTTTTGCAGCGGGTTTGATGATGGGTGTGATATATTTGACATTATAATTCATTTTTAAGATGCTAATCAGCTAATATTTATGTTTTAACACCAAATCCGATTTTGAAGGTAAAAACAAGAAATATAACTAGCTTTGAATTTAAGCAATGAAAAATAAGTCATATATAGGTTCTGGGTTCTTTTTAAGCTGCCCATTCTTAAAGCAGTTTGTTATGCAACACTTGTTGAATTTTATTCAGATACTTTGCATTAAGATAACATTTGGTGTGGAAGGTAGTTATTTCGATAACCTTCATTAGTTCGAGTTCAGAAAAGAGGCAGGGCTTTAAAAAAACAATTTCTAATGAAACAAGGAATTATTCCAAACCTATATTGGATATGTTTGAATTATGTTTAAAATGGACACATTCAAGAAAAATAAAATAATTATTGGTAGTAGAGATAATATATTGCTTTACACTCTTGCTGGCATCAGCCATTATGAGATCCCCGGCCTACACTCTGTATCCTCAATTCTAAGATGTCAATATCTGTACAAGGTACCATTGATTTAACATCAGCTTTCCTGGGGGAAAAAACAATAATGGCTGGCAAGTTTCCTTTAAAAATCCATTGCAGAATGCATCCCAATTTAAGAAATGTTAAAATGTGAAGAAATATTGATATTGGAATTGAGAAAATGTGATAATGTGCTTGTCTACTTACGCTCTGCGATATTCCAAATGAATCCCAGCGTTGTGCTGCCGACAGCACTTCATTCAGACAACGTCCTCACCTAAAGCTATTATAGCTTTGCCAAGGTTGTCGTAAATATGTATATAATAATGAATGGGTACACTTTGATATCAAGTTATCTTTTCTTTTCATCTTTAAATTTTCATGTTTTGTTGAAGTATAGCTGAGATATCAAGTTACTGTATTATCACTTTTCCTCTGTAGTCAAGTTTGTCAGTGTCTGAAATATATTCTGAAATACTTCACCAAATGGGAACCTCCTGCTACTAGGTTTGAAGAATGTCCTTTGGGATACAGGAAATTTACACATTACTTTGAAGAAATAAAAATCATGAGAATAAATAAATCATTATAAAATGAATTATTACTACCAGGTAATCTTTATTACCCTAATAAAGATTACTCATGAGCACAGTTTCAGGTAGTGGAATCTGATTTTGTGAAATAGGTTCTATTTAAAGTTACAGTCTTGATACTTGAATTAGTGTAACATAGAATGAACCACTAAGACCAAAAATAAAATGACATTATGAATAAAATAAATCAAACATTTGTATTAGGATATGAAGGCTTCTGGTAATAAGAGAATTAGCTGTGTTTTAAGAAAAAAGGCCTAGGTTATCCATATTACTTTTGCATTGGTTGTAATATTTATATCCTAGTTAAATAAAATGTTTTAAAATTTCTTATTAATTAAGGTTTATACATAATATCCACATAACAATTTCCCAAAACACAGAACCTTGTTTACTTTAGGTGAACACTTATATTGAAATATATGATCAATCCAGTATTTAACATAGGAATATATAGATAAATACATATATATCTTCTGTGTCAGTACAAAATTGCCACTGTTGTTTTGATTGTATAGACCTATGCAAAACAAGCAGAATGGAATGAATTCAAATTGTCTTAATTAAGCCTGTCTTATAGGTTTCATTAGTTATGTACCAGCTTGCAGTACATCTGGACTATAAACGAGGCATCATGAGTATCTGAACTAACAATTTGAGGTTCTTGTTGTTTTTCAGATTTCTCTGTGGGTGTCTGTACATGTTGGTGAGTTTGAGTAGGCAATAGCTATTACTTTCAGTAATTTCTTCTGGTGTGAGTCATGGTTATGCTTTGTGTGTGTGTGTGTGTGTGTGTGTGTGTGTGTGTGTGAGTGTGACTCCAATTACTAGATCTGGAAGTTTAATTAACAAGGTTACGGGAGCAAAAGCCCGAAGTCAGAGCCTTTTGGGCCTTAATTTATAAAAATAATTTTTCAAGACTTTGTTATTGTTCATATAGCAATTTAATGCTAAAGGAAATAATATAAATGACAGAAAAATACACTCATTTTCCATTATTTTACTAATGATTTTCTTATTTCCATGTTCCTTTACTTCTTGTCCTGTTTACATGTATTCTTTATATGTGTTTTCTTATAACATGAATAAAATTTTGTATTCTACCTTTTAACTTAGTATTTTAAAATGCAGGGCTCTTAATGATTGTTTTGCAGTAGTTATGTAATATTCTTTTGAGATGATTTTAAATATGTTTAAACAACTAGGCCATTATAAATTTACATACTTCATATTTTAACTCTTTATTGATGCTATGTGTAACCAGGGTATTTTGCGTTCATAAATTAAAAAAAAAGAAATAGCAGTTATCAAAAAACAAATAAACAAAAATATGGTGTCCAAAGCCATAGAAAAGGAATATCATATGTTATAATAATCAGACATAGGGAGGTGTCACTATAAGAAATAGCAGATTGAAGAGAAGGTAAATTAAGAATATATGTTGAGAGTATTTTACATTGTTTTAATTGTACCATTTTCACTAGAAAAAATATGCTTTAATGCTTTGTAGCTACATATTTCAATTGAGAAACAGAGGATTATACTGTAAATTCTGTACATTTACATTTTATTCTCACCTTTGAGTCTTGTTGCCTGTTGAAATGTGTCCTTATTATTAAAGGTGTAATATTTGTGTTAGTTGAGTTTGTATTTGCAAAATACAGCTATTTATTATTGATGTTGGTTAATTATACTAAATAAAACATCTGTTTTCTAGTCAACAACACTTATAATGAAACTTAGTATACTATAATACATCTCCTTGAAACTGTTTAATGATTTATCATTTACTTTTGTAATTTTTAGAATTCTTCATATATATTTATGTGTACATAAATATATGTATACATGCATATATGGTTGTGGTAACAGTCTAAAATATAATGAGGAAAATGTTTTTGTTTTAAATGTTTCTCAAGGGTAAAGTGTATGCCTCCCTTTGATAAACATAAGCGTTTACTGATTCCATTGCTCTATGGTGAAAAGGTCTAGTTAAAAATCACAGTATCTTCTGCTTATATTTACTAACAACTAAGATTTTGTTGAGCTTCAACTTTTATATAATGAAACAATCTTTATGAATTTCAGACTTAAAATGTGTGTTTATTAATTTATTTTTACCTCCCTGGGAGTTCCAATACCGCCACCTCCTAGGTGTCTCCTCTTTACCTATCAAGTAGATACATTAAATACTACATATCGTGATCAGCCACAATAAGAATAAATCAGTTTGATGAAAGCAAGACAGTGGGAAAACTCAGAGGATTCCAAAAACAGACTCAATAAAGTTAAAACTGGAAATTAAGTAACAAATTCATTAACCAACCACTAGCTAACCATTCTATCTACTTGCAACAAATACAGAATATTTTCATGGATGGAGACTGTATTTTCAAAATACTGGAAAAACTTTGAACATCTCTTTGCTAGTAAATTTTAAAATCTGGATTGTGTTGTGAAATTTTGTAATTTACTGAAAAAAAAAAGAGGTAATAGGCCTCCAGAGATCAGTCATTTCAAGATTATTTCAAAGACTGATACCTAAAAAAAATATAGACTCTGAAGAACATGTGTGATTTCTATAGTCTTCCCTCCACCCAGTAAGGACTTATATTAATCTCAGTAGTCTCAGCACCCACATGTCAACTGAGAATCTCTGATCTGGAAAAGTAAACATTTAAGAATAGAAGGATGAATCTGAAATGGAAATAGACAAATTAGTATAAAAAACCAGAAAGCCAAGGAGCTGGCTGTTGCATTAAGAGAGATTTAGTTTATATTCAAGATAACTTTACAAATCACCTATGTAGTCACTGGGTCAAGGGGTGCAGGGAAACAAACACACAGTGTTGAATCCCCAACTGGCACCTTAGTTCCAGAGAGCCTGAAGAGTTAGATGTATGCTACATTTATACTAATTATAAACTAGACTGCATACATATACAGAGAGAAAATTTAGGAAAATATTCAAAGAAAACAGTTGCTTAGAGCAAAATTCAGAAATTAAATACTTTATTGTAAAACAGTGGATTTGAATAATTAAGATATACAACTTCTGAATGACAAAGAAAATACTACATATCATAAATAAATGAAATTATATGTGTGTATATACGTATTTCTATATTAAATATAGATATATGTATATATGTATGTCTGTGTATGTAACAGAAAAAGCGTTAATAGACCTAAATGTACATATAATTCATGCAAAGCAATGAAAAAATGTCCAAAAACTCATTAGAAAAATGTGCAGAGGAATAGGGTGTGGGGTAAGAAGTTTTTTTAAAAAAGAAAAGAACCAGATTATTTAAAAGATTGAACCTCAAGAACATTAAGTGAAAATATGCGGGTTTAGTAGTAATTTAATACGTAAGGTTGTATTTACTGTCTTTAGGTAGATTAGGAATGATGATTATGCTTTTTTTTTCATGTAGGTCTCATAATTTTTTAAAAATATACATTCTTTTTCATATTGTTTTCCATTATGGTTTATTACAGCATATTGAATATAGTTCCCTGCGCTATACAGTAGGTCTTTGTTGGTTTTCTTTTTTATGTGTAGTACTGTGTATATATTAATCCCAAACTCCCAGTTTATCCCTCTGCAGTCCCTTTCCCCTTTGGTAACCATAAGTGTGTTTTCTATGTCTGTGGTCTGTTTCTGTTTTGTATAAAAGTTCATTTGTCATTTTTTTAGATTCCACATATAAGTGAGGTCATATGATATTTGTCTTTCTATATCTGACTTACTTCACTTAGTATGATAATCTCTAGGTCCACCCATGTTGCTGCAAATGATATGATTTCATTCTCTTTTATGGCTGAGTAGTACTCCATTGTATATATGTATCACATCTTCTTTTTCCATTCATCTGTCAATGGATTTTTCGGTTGTTTCCATGTCTTGGCTATTGTGAATAATGCTGCTATGAACATGCGGGTGCATGTATTTATTCAAATTATAGTTTTGTCTGGATATATGCCCAGAAGTGGGATTGCTGGGTTGTATGGTAGTTCTATTTTTAGTTTTTTTAAGGAACCCTCATACTGTTCTCCATAATGGCTGTATCAATTTACATTCCCACCAACAGTGCAAGTGGGTTCCCTTTTCTCCACACCCTCTCCAGCATTTGTTATTTGTAGACTTTTAATGATGGCCATTCTGACTGGCATGAGGTGGTACATCATAGTAGTTTTGATTTGCATTTCTCTAATGTTAGCAAGGTCGAGCATCTTTTCATGTGCCTGTTGTAGGAAGGTTGACTTTTGAAATGCTTTATCCAGATTGGAAATGTGAATACCGTTTGTCATATCAGTTCTATTACTTGGATTTGAAATAAGTAAAGTATTGAACCAGTGTTCAAAGACACACACACAAGGACGTTCATTTCAGTGCTGTTTTGAATACTTCTAAGTCAGAAACTAATTCAGTATCATTATATGATGTAACATACATACTAAAAACAATCTTGAGGTTATTAAAGTGGATTATGTAGATAAACTTTATTGAATTGGAATGATGTTTATGCTGTATTTTGTAGTGTAAAAAGCCACATCATAAAATAGAATGCTTGTGGTTTTTAAAGTAAGATTATTAATATGATTATCTATGATATATAAGGGACTATATCTGGAAAGTTGCCAAAGCATAAGTCTGGGTAATGGGGGAGGGAATTCCTTTATTCCAAATATAAATCAGGGTGAGATGTGTAAGGGAGAAAGATCAGATTATATATATACTGTGATCAAGTCCCAGAGAGGAATATTTGAGCAGAGACTAAAGGGAAGCAAGGGAGTAAGACTTGAAGATGGGAGTAGGGAGGATTGTGGGAAGAGAGTTCTTGAAAAGCAAGAAGCAAGTGTGAAGGCCCTGTGGCAGAAACATGCATGTTGTGGTTTAGGTACATAGCTTTAGGAGGATATTGTAATAACCCAGGCAAAAGCCAGTGATGGCTTGTACTACATTGATAGTTTTGGAAGCGATGAAAAGTGACAGGATTCTGGAAATATTGTGAATGTGGTGCCCAAATGAATTGCTGATTATTTGTACGTTGGGGGTGAAAGACAGATAAGAGGAAGCAAATTTTGGAGTGGCTATATTCTGAATTTTATTTAATTTGAATTAATTTAAATTTATATTTAAATGGCCACATGTGGCTGCTGTTACCATATTGGACAGTCTGGCTGTAGATAGTGAGGATGTAAAGGGACAGGAGAAGTTGAAAACTGAACACTTGGTCACCCCAAGTTAAGCCCTTAGATGTGGAGATGGATGAACCGTCACAAGGGACAGAGAGCAATGAGGTGGCAGGAACTAAGGTCAAGTGGAGAAATCATTTCAGGATGAATTTATTTAGGAGGGGCTGGTCCACTGGGTCACGTGCTAGCAGTAAACTATGTCAAACGATGACTCAGAATTGACCACTGGATTTAAAAGTGAGGATAAGACTTTTTGATCTTGACAGATGTTTTTTTATGATTGTTGTTTAGAGGAACAATGCCTGATTTGGGTTGGTTAAAGAGAGAGCCCAGCCTTTTCTTTTGTGTGTGTTGCTCTCATCCCTTCCTCAATTGGATTGCAAAATCCATGAGCGTATATTTTTCTGCCTTTTATATTTTGTGTATGAATAATTGCCTGATGCAGTGGGATTTTTTTCAGTATTTTAAAGTATTTTTAGTATTTAAAAGTTTTAATATATTAAATAGTTTTTAATATTTTAAATATTTAGAAATATAAATATTTTAATCTTAGATGTCATTTTATCCTTGTAACTTTCCCATCATTTCAGAAATACATGAATTAGTTTAAAAGATGATCGAAAACAAATTGTTCAAAAGAAACAAAAAATATTTAAACTATAAAATGGAAGAAAACTAAGACCTTAATAATTGGTTAAGAAGATTTGCAACAGGGATCTGTACTTTTAAAAAAAGGGGTTAGTCAAACTCTCAGAGCATAATACTAATGTTATCTGTATGATTAAAAATAATGGTCAGCCTGTAATGTCTAGTAACTTTTAATACCAATGATTATTCTAACCAAGGGAATAGCTTTCTCTAATTGTGTGGAATTGTTCTTAGGTTAAAAGGTATGGCAATGTATATGACTATTCAAATAAAGAAAACAGCACTAATTTTGTATTATTATACTTAAAGTAAAATGTAATATAGTGAATATGATTATTGCATTGTGCAGTTAAATTAAATGATCAAGATAAGTATTTATCATTTTCCAATTTCACATTTTAATGTGCTTTTTAACTGTTTTTGACTTTTAATATGAAGAATATTTTATTAAATATAAAAGAAATACATAACCTGAGTGAAAATATGTCTGGCATATAAGTACATCACTGAATTAAAATGGAATAAATGTTTTTATTTCTTTCTGAAACACTTGAAAAAATTAGATAAGAGTTTAATTAGCAAGTACAATTTACACAGCTCACTATAGAATGTGAATAATTTAGCACTGCATGAACTAATGCTTAGAAACTTATTTTCAAACAACTTTATTTTGGAGCAACTGCTTGAAGTCACAAACTTTTATGAAAAATATTAAAACGTTATCCAGCAAAAAGTGCTGCCATATTTGGCAGAAACTGAAATACAGATGATGTAAAACTGCATGAAAACTGAAAAATATCCCCAAACTCCAAAATCACAGTTTGCTCTTTTCTTACTCAATCCCAGTGACTATACAAACAAGTGAAAGAAAGCCTTCAAAATCATAAACCTACTGCACAAAAAATTACTTTTCCCTTAGGTGATTCTGCAGTTTTCAAGTAAGCACCACTGGCTGTAATTTGTGAAACTACTGACAGAGAAGAATTCATCTTCAATCAATTCAGCATTTTGACAACTTTATCACTTTGGACCAATGTGCATTTAGCCTTTATCCTCTGTTCTCAGTTTTGTCAGTGCTGTATCTTTTCAGGCTGATCCTTGAAAACAAATTCTTTGTCCTTATTTGGATCATTAAACTGCTGAGGTTTTTTCTCCCATATACAAAGGTTTTTCTCAATTACTGACCAAAAAAAAATATTAGATGAAATCCTCGGTATCACCATTCTGCCTAGATTTTAAAAAAGAAACGTTAAGTCATGATAAACTTTCACACTTCTTAATGAGGAAGTGACATACTTCTTGAGGTTATAGTTTGTGCATTCCTCCAGTTTTTTAGCCAATTACTTGATTTTACCCTGCAGAAATAGGCAAATATTTTTACGTTTCTCTTGCTGTAGCATGTGAAGTTTATCAGCAAATCTCTAAATCATTGATTGACATCCTGGGTTTTGTGAGAGCTAATAGTTTCTTTGGTAAGCAAAAGAAATATTATGAAATTGTAAAGTAAACATACACAAAATCAAAAACTATAGCAACAGAGAGCTAACAAACTTCCCTCATGTAAAATTAGCTGTAATTAATGGTCATGTAGAATACGTTCTGTATAGATATTTTTAATGTGAAAATAATGTATATAGTATGAAATTATTTAAAAATTTCAGAATTCAATCCACACCAGCCTATCCAGGTTTTTCCCATATAGAGACACCCTATATACCATTAAGTTGGTTTACTTTGAAAGAAAAAAATCTGATATCCTACAAATATTTCTTGTCCAAAATATGCATTTATATGATGTAGATTAATGCAGTGCTAATTAGAGATTCATTTATTTATTTATTTTAACATGAATGACATAGGATTAGATAGAATTATCTTATGTAAATATTGATTTAAACTGCTCAGTGTATAAGCATTTTTATGTGTGTAAATTTTGTTTTAAATCTTCCTTAACATTTACTCTTGCAAAATCAGGAGGTTTTTTAAATTTTATATATATATATATATATATATATATTCCCTCATGTTTATGGAAACCTCAAAAATGTAGGATATATTTGAATTTGAGCTGTATTTTTCTGAGAGTCACATAAATATTTCCTTTTTATTTCCCATGTGTATTCTATAATGATGTAACTTAGACATTTAGCATTTTAGCATGTTGACATTCATATCCTTATTGTTTAATTTTATGTGAATATGATACTTCAGAGGATTCAGTTCTTATCAAGTTTATTCAGTATACTTTCTAATTATTTAAAATTGTATCAGATATCTTGGATTTGAAATTTGTACATTATATTTTTAAAAAATTGAATTCTTGCCTGTAATGTGTTGTATATCATGACAGTCCATACTCGGTTAAAACAACTTCTCATTTTCTGTTATAAATAGTTTCATCACAAAATGACATAATTTTGTTTTTTAAATAACATAATTTGATGGAAAGAATATGGGATTAACATTATCATGAAAGTTGTTTGACTGTTTACTAGCAGGTACATGATTTGAGAAAATCACTTAATATTTCTTAGCTTCATTTTCCTAATATGTAATATGAAGATGATAATGATATTCCTTATCTCATATATGAATGAAAAATTGATACACAATGTTGACCTGACATATATTGAGCAATTAGTAAGTGTTGGTTACTAGTCTTTTGTATTATTGTCATGCAAATTTGTGTGTTCAGTTTTAGCCACATATCTGGTGGCTCCTGTTTTGGATTTCAGTGTGTGACAGCAAGGCAGACACTTTGCTAGGTAACAATGACTTCCCCTGAGGAGTGTGGGATGCTAAGGGGAAATGGACAGTACTATCCTCAGCATATTGAATCCCAAATTGGAAGTCAGAATGCACTGTTCATTTCTGACAATTATCTGTGTTTTTAGTGGTGGCTTGGTTCCCAGACGTGTTTACCAAAATATAATAAAGCCAAAATGTAGATGCCTTAGTGGAATATTCTAGGGATTTAAATACCATTGAGAACATTGTTACAGCAGATGATATATTACACCCAAAATCAAGCAGACAGCTTGCAAATATGTCCTGGAAATCTGACCTCTTTCTTACATGTGACTTTCCTGTACTGTACTATAAAGCCTTCTAATTTTAAAATTCTCTGAGAAAAAAAAGACAAACTTTCTTTTCCCCACAAATTACAGATTTCTTAATGTCTGAGTACTAACTGTAGAAAATTTAACATAGAAAAATATCACTGGAGCATATTAAGACATACTTATCCATATGGGTCCATAAAGAAAAGAAACGATGAAATTAAATAACAACTAATAAGTAATATTAACTGTTGGCCGATCAAGTCAAGTCCTTTTTAAATAATTTGTTTGAATGAATCAAATGGGGAAGGACTGGCAATACAAGCCTGATGACAACAGCTAATCTCTTCAGTTAACTGTCTTGATGATTATTTGTGCAAAAACCTTGGTTGAGTAATAGCTGCAAAAAGCATCAAAGAATACATGAGAGAGGTTTGAGGTTAGATGTTTGGTTTGTAAATGATGTCATTCAGAGTTTACTGTGTTTTTGTCTTTGTGGTTTTTTTTTTGGTCATAGAAACAAATCTTCTAAATATGTCATATATGTGAAGTTTACATACTAGCAAGAGCCTTATTCTTTCTCAGAACATGGAATTTTAAGAGCCCTTTTGGTTGTGGGTGGCATAGGAATTCAGGAGGCACTTGGGTTCTACTGCCAACCATTCCTGTGAGGCAGCAAGATGTTGTCCACTGAGAATAGCAGAGGATGCTGAGGATGGGAGTCCTTGCTAAGAGCAAAATAGACCTGACTTTCATTGATTGTTGAGTGAGAATGAGAGGAGGCATGAATGGGTTATAGGAATGTTGACTGGGGGAATCACTGTCTCCCTCCCCACCATCCTTTTCTTTTTCTTTTTTTTTTTTTTTTTTTTCCCCACCATCCTTTTGATGTTTGGTTCCAAGCTTATAACTCTGTATTCTCCGGCAGGTTGTTTTCTTGACTAGAAAAATGATGTCAGATGTTCAGAAAAGCTAGTACAGTGATTTTTACCTGAAGTGTATCTGTTGGGCCATATGGGAATAAATATTGCTACCAATATCCTACCCCAGGCTTACAGAACAATCAATAATTACTTCCAAGTAGGCCTGAAATATCAGGATGAAAAATTGTTTCAAAATTTGTCAGGGGTGGATTGTAATCTGCCAAATTTTGGATAATGATATCCTTTTTCTAACAACCTTCGTTAACGTTTCTGATGGCACTGTCACTGGTTTCCAGTGATCCTGACAATGAATCCTTGATCAGATTCAACTTAAATGTCAGCAGATTCACCCACCTAGAATTTATAAATTTGCCAGTTAACAGAGAATACCAAACTTAATGAGAACTGAAACGTAAGACCCTGATATCTAACACCTCAGTCACCAAGCAAGAAGAATTGCACAAAGTTCATTACACCTAGTAAGGGAGAGGTGGTCATCACTACTAGATCAAATGCAGGAATCTTCATTCATTCACTAATTCAGCACATATTTCTTGAGTGACTCTATGACTTAAAGGGGTTGACTGCATGATACTGATTGCATAGAGGAAAAAAACAAAACAAGGAGAGGATAGGCTCAATCGACAAAACAAATAACATTTTTGAGGGGATGTTTGAATTAAAGGCATTCGATGGTGATTACATACACTTGCACACACACAGTATGTCAGTCACTGAATGGTCCCATTCAGCAATTTAAAAAGGAATATCATCATATGTATACAGAGCAACCTCACACCTACAACATAAGCAAGAGTAGGTAAGTCACTTGAGTGAACAGGAGGTGAAAAATATCTATCTTAAATGACGCAAGGTGTTATAAGAAAGAGTTCTGACAATTCGTCGTCTCATAGTGTAGAAGCAAAATATTATCTCTAAAATGTGAGAGCATAATAAAGAAATTCAAGTTTCAAAAAGAGATTATAATGCAACAGAAGGAAATGAAGATCAAGCAGTCAAACTCTAGGGGAAAATACTGAAAGACTAAATAAATGTACGAAACTATTCTCAAATGAAATCAAAATGACAGAAATGGATTTTTTCAGTTACAATAATTGCCTAGGACATGATGAAATATTTTTGAAATACTTACCAAAAAATAAAGTAGGATAAACATAAATATAGAAGTTACTAGAAAGGATATGAGAGATTTAAAGAAAATAACAAAGAACTAATGCATACATTATAGGAGTTCATAGACAGAAAAGTGAACAAACAGATAAAAAGGAAACTTGAAGTTATAATTGAAAACACTTCTGAATGAAATTCTTGAATCTGTGATCAATTATTTACCTTGAAAATTTTATGTAGAATTATTATCAGTGTATAAAATTATCCTTTGAAATTCCTGAATAGCAAGAATTAACAATTTCACAACCAGGAAGGAAAAAAAAAGTCATGTACCAGAGACAAAGGAGGCATTAAAAATCAGATTGACATACTAACCAGTCAGAAAGGAAGTGGGTTACCAACAGTGAAAGAATGAAATTAGAACTCTCCCTAACACCATACACAAAAATAAACTCAAAATGGATTAAAGACCTAAATGTAAGACTGGACACTATCAAACTCTTAGAGGAAAACATAGGCAGAACACTCTTTGACATAAATCGCAGCAAGATCTTTTGTAACCCACCTCCTAGAGAAATGGAAATAAAAACAAAAATAAACAAATGGGACCTAATGAAACTTAAAAGCTTTGGCACAGCAAAGGAAACCATAAACTAGACAAAAAGACAACGCTCAGAATGGGAGAAAATATTTGCAAATGAAGCAACAAAGGATTAATCTCCAAAATATACAAGCAGCACATGCAGCTCCATATCAAAAAAAAAAAACCAAACAACCCAATCAAAAAATGTGTGGAAGACCTAAGTAGACATTTCTCCAAAGAAGATATACAGATTGCCAACAAACACGTGAAAGGATGCTCAACATCACTAATCATTAGAGAAATGTAAATCAAGACTACAATGAGATATCACCTCACACCAGTCAGAATGGCCATCATCAAAAAATCTACAAACAACAAATGCTGTAGAGGGTGTGGAGAAAAGGGAACCCTCTTGCACTGTTGGTGGGAATGTAAATTGGTACAGCTACTATGGAGAACAGTATGGAGGTTCCTTAAAAAACTAAAAATAGAACTACCATAGGACCCAGCAATCCCACTACTGGGCATATACCCTGAGAAGACCATAATTCAAAAAGACACATGCACCCCAGTGTTCATTGCAGCTCTATTTACAATAGCCAGGTCATGGAAGCAACGTAAGTGTCCATTGACAGAGGAATGGATAAAGAAGATGTGGCACGTACATACAATGGAATATTACTCAACTATAAAAAGGAACGAAATGGGTCATTTGTAGAGACATGGATGGACCTAGAGACTGTCATACAGAGTGAAGTAAGTCAGAAAGAGAAAAACAAACACCATATATTAATGCACATATGTGGAATGTAGAAAAACGGTATAGATGATCGTATTTGCAAAGCAGAAATAGAGACACAGACTTGGAGAACAAATGTATGGACACCAAGGGGGAAACGGCCTGGGGGTGGTGGTGGGAGGAATTGGGAGACTGGGATTGACACATACACACTGTTGATACTCTGTATAAAATAGATAACTAATGAGAACCTACTGGAAAAAAAAAAAGAGCAAAGAAAAAAGGCAAAAAGGCTCAGAACATTAACACGATACATTGCCTCATTGTCATTGCTAAGAGGATTAGTAAACCAGTTTGAACATGAAAAAAATAAGCTACTGTTGACTGACATTAGTAATTACATTCAGAGGTAGAGTTTTTGTTTTGTTTTGTTTTGTTTTGTAGCGGCAGGTCTTTTATCCAGTTATTTATTCTTTAAGCTACCTCCCCTCACAGTGAGTGAGATTGCAAGGGTCACATTGGGTGACTTCTATTATTCTCTGTTACAATCTTGAGGGTTCACATACAGTGACTCCACAGAAGTTTTAACTTTGGGAGGTGCAGGTGAGAGCGTTAATGCATTTGTACTTAAAATAGCTTTGTTTTTTTTTTTGTTTGTTTGTTTAATAATTAAAGCCACAGTATCTTGAAATATTGTAGTTTTTATTACTAGATACTAAGTTTATTCCCGTTAAAACAGCTTGAAACAGCTCAGTAGCCTTAAGGAGCCTTTCCCTTGGAAGTCTTTTCCATTAAAGTTGTTTGATTTGATCTCAATTGATAGCTACGCTATAGGCAACCTCCCTTGAACAAACAAGGACTATCCCTCTCCCGTTGCAGATTGTAGAGCCCTGAGTCTGAGGATATCCCTAGATGTTTTTTCTCCAGAGTCAGCTCATTGTAAAAATGTGGTACTTTATTTGTATAACTTCCTTTTACAAATCTCTCACAATATTTGAATACATATCCTTTTTGTTAAACATAATGTGGATATGCGTACCTTAATTGGATATAAAAGGACAAAATTGACTTCCCTGTGACTGCTTCAATACTAAAAGCTAGTTCATTAATTCACCAAAATATTCTAGGTCAGTTTTATAATCATTTAACTGTTACGACAAAAAAAAAAGATTACATTTTGTACCTTTCTCAGTATCCTAAATACACTTTTTTTTATAGAAATACAATATATGTGATTAAGATCACTCAATGTGTGCCGATTCATTTCTTATTGGGAAGTAAAAGAAGTAATATTGAGCATGACAATGTACTTTTTAATATAAGTTTGGTGGGCCTGATGATTTTTGCATCATATATAAATTATATTTTTAAAATTCTTCATGATACATTCATTCAGTATTTGGAAACATTATGTTCAGGAAAATATTCTAGCATTTTTCTTATTGTTTTATAAAGTACATTGAAATTATGCCATTGTACTTAGTAGTAAGATAGTTTAAATTTTTTATTTTTCAGACTTGAATGCAGCGATCATCTAAATTAGAGAAAGGAGATAAAAATAACCTCTGGATATTCCTCTCGTGTGATATTTATTCTGGATGAAGCATTAAGATCTCTACTAGAGGTGTATCACTGTAAGTATTTTCTAATGAAATTAGAATGTTAATTTTTTTGGCCTTGATGATGTCAAATGAAGTATACTTTAACAGAATTTAAGAGTAACATATGAATTCTAAGAGCAGTAATGGGTGGAATACTATGAACTCCTGAAACACCACTGACAAGATCATAGTAACTTGGAAAGAAAAGGATCATCCTGGATATAGAAGAACTTAATTACAGAATAAATATTTGGTGAAAACAAAAGTAAAGTGAGGGACAATGTGATGATTTTTTACTATGTCATGGTGATCTTTGCCAGAATACATTTAGTAATGTAATAATATTCTGATGAGAAAGTAAAATATTCATAAAACTATGCTGGGAAGAATGATAATCTTACCATGAATAATCAATATGTTATGAGATACAGGTTAGAAAAATACAGAATGAGAAACTTTTATAAGGCCGACTGCTAAAATTTTGGTGATATGAATAAACCTATTGAATTATCAATGATGATAGCACCAAGTTCAATTATTAGAATGTTTAATCTGCACCTAATTAAGTTATCAAAAGCCCTTTGCTCATGGCATCTACAGTTTAGTCATATAAAACTATTGTATTCATAAAGAATAAAACAAACAAGAAACCTTGTAAAAAAAACCTTGTAAATTGACCTGAGGGCTTGATTTGGTCATATAACCAAAGAAATAAATTTTCCACATAATATTTCACCACAATTTATTTCATAAATACAGCACCCTGCTGTAATTCATGGGTAAGTGCTATTATGATTGGTAAAGAGGTGGAAATGTTAGCCATTTTGCTGGTGGAATAAAGGTGGCAGGTTATATCTCTTAGGTGGCAATGTCTTTGATGGTCCTGTGAATTACACAAAACATAACCTCTGGGGGGAATTCAGGAAGATTGCATTTAATAGTAAAACCTTCAGACAAGTAGGGTTTCTTTGGGTTTTGAAATCATATGTAGCAATCTCAGATGGTACTCAGAGCTCACCAGCAGGACCTTCTGACCAGTCAGGCCCATGCACTACAGATGACTACATGTTTTCAACGCCTGCCACCCAGGTTACAGTCAAGTATGTCTTGACTGTAACACCATTCAAGTTTTGAATTGTGTTATTAACCAGAAAATTTATTCAGATAATGAAAGATTTTTTTTAATATCCTATGACATCTAACATTTTTTTGGGCAGGTCCTTGTGAATGAAACAGTTTATATTTCATTAGTTTTTTTCAGAATTACAGAGGTAATTTATCATAAAATGTGGTGATAACTTAGATTTTCAACTTCAAAATATGAAAATCTTATTTGTAGTGTTATTTTACCCACATCCAAGACTTGGGGCAGCTGGACTAATTCATATTTTAAATGGGTAAGTAGAGGTTTTAGAGTCGGTGTAAGACTTGTTTTATTTAGCTGAGTCTTATAATTTTTATTCTCTCATTATCTCATAAATGTATTCACAATATGACTGAATAATGAGATTGATTTAAAGATAAATCACCACTCGAGACAAAATCAAACTTATTAAATGTGTGACTTGGGCTTCCCTGGTGGCGCAGTGGTTGAGAGTCCGCCTGTCGATGCAGGGGACGTGGGTTCGTGCCCCGGTCCAGGAAGATCCCACATGCCGCGGAGCGGCTGGGCCCGTGAGCCATGGCCGCTGAGCCTGCGCGTCCGGAGCCTGTACTCCGCAACAGGAGAGGCCACAACAGTGAGAGGCCCGCGTACCGCAAAAAAAAAAAAAAACAAACAAACAAAAAAAATGTGTGACTTATCCTACTAAAGAGGGAACTTAAAGACAGTCATTTTTAATGTCTTCCATAATATAATTTCTCTAAGTTAGAATCATAGACAAATTTTCATGAAAGTAAATATTCCTATGAAATATCAAGACTAGCTTGAATGAAGGCAGATTATTTTTAATTTATATTGTTGATGACTTGTGACTGAAAGAAATTTGTGAGTTGCTTTAAAACTATTAATCTTCCTCGAAAATGGCTCAGACCATTTATCAGAACCGTGTTGTTAAATACAGATTTGCAGAAATAATGTCATTTGAGAATAAGTGATATTTGAAGCCATACAGTTTATCTAACACACTTAAATTGCTTAACACAATATTCAATCTATAAAATTTCCTTTGATCTAGTTACTTTATTATGTTTTGTGTCAATGTTTTTTAATAACCTTGATTATAGGATGGATATATAGAAGTTCATTTATACCAAGAAGACAAACTTGTGAAAGAAATTATTTTTATTAAGCAAAATGCATTAAGCCCTCTAGTGGTATTAATACGTAAAATATTTCATTGTGATGTTTGCTTAATGAAAGCAGTTGTTTTTGTTTGTTATTTTCTTCCTTAAGCACAGGTATTTAACATTCCCTGAGCATTAGCTTTTTGCAGATTCCTATTGGTGTGTGATGCTAGTGATAGTAAGATAAATCCCCATCCTCAAGGAGTGCAGTGCACTGGGGAGTCCAGAGAGAAACATGCGTATTTATAAACAGTGTTGTAACAGCATTGCAGCACATGCTCCGTACCTGCCAGGCTTGCTCAGAATGCTCCGCCTCATCCTCACCACTTCTCTGTTCCTTCTGTGCTGTGGTCCTCTTCCGCTTTGTGGATGTGAGAACAGTGATTGCATAAGGTTGAGAGAGGTTAGGTAACCTGTCTGCTGGTGAGTGGTAAAGCTGAGTTCAGAGGCCATGAACTTCAACCATTGCATTTCACTTCTATTTGAAAATACCTGAAGGCCAGAGATATGCATAATTTGTTCCGGGAGAAGTGAAAATAGGCACTGGGTCTCCGTGGGAAGTGGTTGAGGAAGGACAGCTCAAGCAGCGAGCAATGTAAAAGGCCGAGAACTCAGACAAGGGTCGGATGGAGACAAGGAGAAGAATTTATACGGGGGAGGCAGGATCAGGAGGTCTCCGCACGCTGTTTTACACTGGGTGTTAGTGAACTAGAGCTCGAGAGAGGATAAACAGGAAAATGTCCCAGGAAGTCTTTCATTTTCACTTGATGCGTGATGCCTTACACTGAGGAAATCATATAAGGGGAGGTTTATGAAACCAGATACGTTCTGCTTTGGGCATCTTGAGGATGTGCCCATTGAAGTGCCAGGTAGAGGTAGTTTGCAGACAGTTAAGTATGTGAATCACCGATTGGAAGAGAAATGGGGCCCCGGCAAGCGTGGAAATGCAATAAGAGAGCAGAGAAAAGGGAACTCCAAAGTGAGGCATCGAAGGGAAGGTCGGAGCAGCACAGGAAGAATCAGTAAAGTCAGTTTCAAGGGAGTTTCAAAGAGAAAGAAGTGAGGATGATGAGCCCACTGCGAATTAAGATCGAAGGTGAACTTCCCTGGGAACGGATCCCTCATAGGCCCCAGGTTGTGCTGCTTAGCGGGTGCAGGATGTGTAGAGCTGAGAGGCCGACGCCATGTGGTGCTAGATGGGGCGTGAACAGTCAGTGATGGAGGAGAAGCTGACTTGATAAATGAAGGAGACCATGGAATTAAGGTAGGCTTCCTTATTGTTTGTTGACTATTGGGTTAGTAGCTGGATGCTTTTTTTTTCTCTCTCTCTTTTTAATGAGAATGATATGAAGCTTAGAGAGTACCAGGAAAGAGAGAGAGAAGTTGAAAATACATGGAAGAGGGAATAAAATTGAAAGCACAGTTCCGGCAATGATCTCAGACTGAGATGCGGGCCGGCCTTGGCTTCCCCCATGGCTTTGACTTTGGCGATGGCATTTAATGTCTCAAAGCTTCAGTCTCTGCCTCATTAAGATGTGGATAAAAATAATACTGATCTAAGAGGGTTATTGTGAAGGTTAGACGTTTTAATGTATGGAAAAATGATTTACAGTGAGAACTCGTAAGGTTTGCTCTTATTGTTGGCCTCATAGATGAAGAGATCTGTAGGTGGGCATGTCATCTGAGACGAGAATGAAGGAGAAATGATAGGTATTTCTTGAGGCAAATTTGAAACATGATACTCAGGGAGATAATACCATATTGTTTTGGTGACTTTAGCAGTTATCCCTTTTAAAAAAAAATTAAAAACAAAACTAAAAGTAAAAATCAGGACCCCATTTGTTCTAAAATCATAAACCTCTGGCCGTTTCCAAGATGTTTGGAGATAAGACTTCTTTTGTCCTAAAACTATATACATCTGTTTGGGAAGGCTTTTATATACACATTGTGAGGTACATCTTATTTTTTGTAGGTGAGCTGGCAATGTTATACTCCTCAAATGTAAAACGTAATGAATGTTCTTTCTTTAGCACAGGAATTAACAATGTAATATTGCCCTTTAAGTGATAGAAAACCTGCCTAAAACAGTTCTGACATCAAGCTCCCTTCCATGTAGTGACTAAGGAACTTATAAACCCTTCTTGCAAATGACGCTAAATTCATTTAAATATTTTTTCGAATCCTTTCTATTTAAGAATACTTGAAGAATTGCGTTTTTTTTCTTTCAACGTTGGTTATTTTCTCTGTGGGTGAGTCACATGTTTGGATATAACCAAAAGTAATTTATCACAAGCGTGAAAGTGACTAATCAAGCTAGGGAATAAAAAAGTAATATTGAAGTAATAGGACTAATTTTCTTGTATGTATTTTATAAACGGACATTTTCTTACAGAGTACGTGTGTGTATACTATATGTCTTTTATTAGGATTTCTGTGTGTAATCCTATCACTTGTTCTACATGAGAACGGTTCTGTGCTTTCTTTCATTTAACTTGAACCGCTGCTTTTCTCATGACTCTGGGTTAATTTAACCTAGTTTTCTGTTCTTCCAGAAATTGAAAACTACAAATAATCTCAGATGTGTTGAATCGAAGCTAAACTTAAAGAGAGGCTAATATCAAATCTAAGAGTGCCAGTTCCTAAATTTTGTTCTGTTTCTATATGTCTACTCATGCTGATTTATGAGCTCTTCTGAGAGTCAGGATTCATCTTTATTCTTAATTGTATATAGAGTTCATTCTGATATGATTTACCCTATACTCAAAGGCTTCCTATTTTTGCAAAAGCTGGCAGCGTATGAATAATTTATACTTCTTTGGCACTCTTGCCTGTTTGGGGCACAACCAGTTTCTTTTGGGAAATGATTTTTAATTAATAAATAGAACACTTTTCATCACCTTCAATGGTGTAACTTTTAAGAGACTAGGAAACAAGGCTAGTGACACCTTGGAACTGCCATCCCAGGAGGAGCCTAGGAGTTAACAAGCAGTGAAAGAATCAGCAACTTCTCCCTCTTTCCAAGCTTCTGTTCCCATTTCAATTTACTTCTGGATTTTTTCTTTCTTTACTACCTTCTTTGTTTCTTGATAGAGTTCTTTCTGGTATCAAGGATCTTCATATCTATTTACAAAAAGGAAAAATGAATATTAGGCTAATAACTTTAAGTACAATTTAAGAAACCTTATCAAACTTATGATGCCATTGAAATAGGTTGTCCAGTTTTGGGGGAAAAAAAGGATCGATTTTAATTTGCTACTTTTTCGTGTCAGCACAGTTTTACAAGGAAGCTCTAAATATGCACATAAACCTCAGTGGTACTAAAGCATAGTAAGTCAAATTCTGGTCATTTCTTTTGTCAAGAACGCATGATCTTAACTCATGAGTCACTGTTAAATATAAGTGTAATGTGGAGGAAAAATGAAAATACATTATGAGTAATTTTTTTGCCAATTTGTACAATTTTTCAGTTAAGCAGTCATAAATCAAGGAATATTGTGTTTTTTGAGGCTCATTAAAGAGACATTATACATCAGAATAGTGAAGTCGTCAGCATAATGAAATGATGAATGCCTGTAACTATCTGTATGTAAATGATGTGAAACAGATTCAGGGTGTTACAAAGGAGAATAACAATCTCCCTGACAGTTCCCCTTCGGTGCTGTTGCTAGATGCTGGTGACACATATTAAATGCAGACCTCTTCAACGACAGGCACTTATTAGCACTCAGTGGAAAGTGACAATATGCAATAAGACAAATAGCAGATAATATTTGAAATAAATTTGTTCAGCAAGGCGTGTTAGTGCATTTTAAGAGCCTTCTTTATTGACAAAGGCCATATCCTAAATTGAAGAAAACATGCTAGAAAAGAAAATGGTTATTTTGAAAACTAGTATGTAAAAATGTAATATATATATTGTAATGCTGGCCCATGTCCTTAAGTTATGTAGAGACTTTTCCATAAAGTAAATAATAGGTCAGACTTAATTTAGCTTTATATATCCTAACAATGAAACATATCTATCTCACATGTACATTTAGCAGATGGATTCCTACACACACGATCCTTTACATAGTGAGATTTGTAGTACACATACCACTTTGTCCACCATCATATCTAGCATGGTTTGTGAGTTCTGTTCTAATCTTTGTATTTATTAAAGTCATCTCCTTTTTGTTTGAGGCTGCACAGTCCAACTGTTGGTGAGCCAGCACCTGAAATGTTCAGTCCTACGTTTCAGGTGCTTTATGTCACTTACCAAAGAGGAGCAGGCTATAGATCTAGTAATTTTCTGGAGGTTCTCATTTATCTGTGCATTTCACAGCACCTGATACAGGTGCCAAGTACATGAATGATTACTGAATGAAGAAGGAAGCGAGGGAGAGAAGGAAGAAGAGAGGAAAGGAAAAATGGAAGGAGAGAAGGAAGGTTTTTAGTCCAGTGTGAGTCACTGATGAGTCTGTGTCATTGGCCAATTGACATATATCTCTCTGCATACATTGCCTCTTATTTTATTTTATTCAGCTTTTGTGATGCATACTTGACAAATGAAATTGTAAGATATTTAAAGTATAAAATACGATGGTTTGATATGCATATACATGTATACATCGTGAAAGGATTTGAGTTAACACATCTATCACCTCACATATTTATCTTTTCTTTTTTTTTTTTTTTTTTTTTTTTTTGGTGAGACTATTTAAGTTCTACCTCTTATTTGAAATAAGGGTGGTGATTCAGGTTCTACCTAGGCCGCAGAGTTTGGAGAGGACCGCAAGAGACAGTATGTGGAATCACAGTTAGGTTGATGATATTACAAATTATATCAATACATGTGAAACATCAGTATGATTTTCAAAAACAGTGTCAACCTCTGCATCTTGGGAACAGAGAGAGCACATTGGATTGTGTAACTGAATGTATGTAGACAAAGTTATGTTAATAAAAACACTCATATTCTGTGTGCTTTGGGGACAGGGGTTTACTTTTTAATTTTTTATTTAAGTAGAGTTGATTTACAATGTTGTGTTAACTTATGCTGTACAACAAAGTGATTCAGTTATACATATATATAATTTTTCATATTATTTTTCCATTGTGGTTGATCACAGGATATTGAATATAATTCCCTGTGCTAGACAGTAGGACCTTGTTGTTTATCCATTCTCTATGTACTAGTTTGCATCTGGTGATCCCAAACTCACAACCCTTCCCTGCTCCATCCTTCCTCCCCCTTGGCAACCACAAGTCTGTTCTCTATGTCTGTGAGTCTGTTTCTGTTTCCTAGATATGTTCATTTGTGTTGTATTTTAGATTCCACATATAAGTGATATCATGTGGTATTTGTTTTTCTCTTTCTGACTGACTTAATCTCTAAGCTGCTGCAAATGGCATTATTTCATTCTTTTCATGGCTGAGTAATATTCCAGTGTGTGTGTGTGTGTGTGTGTGTGTGTGTGTGTGTGTGTACCACATCTTCTTGATCCATTCATCTGTGAGTAGACATTTAGGTTGTTTCCATGTCTTGGCTGTTGTGAATAGTGCTGCTATGAATACAGGGGTGCATGTATCTTTTTGAATTACAGTTTTGTCTGCATATATGGCCAGGAATGGGATTGCTGGATCATATGGCAACTCTGTTTTTAGTTTTTTGAGGAACCTCCATACTGTTCTCCATAGTGGCTGCACCAACTTACATTTCCATCAGCAGTGCAGGAGGGTTCCCTTTTCTCCACACCTCCTCCAGCATTTGTTATTTGAAGACTTTTTAACGATTGCCATTCTGACTGGTGTGAGGTGGAGGTTTGTTATTTTTGATGAAGTTTTCCTATACCTGTGCCACAGTATTTTGACACTATATGAGTTGCTACCAAGCTTAATGGTATAATTTCCCCAAAATGCCAGTCAGTGTAGTGATATCTTTTCTTTATCCTGATGTGTACATCATAGAGTTAAACGTAACATTTGATTAAAGAGATATTCTTAAAAAATTATGAGCTATTTTAGTTCTTTTTGCCTGAGGAATATAACAAATTATGAACATCTGAATTTTTTGTTAATAATTAAATGTTTATAGTTTGTTGTGATGTGAAAAGTCCATGAGAAGGTAATTGTCCAAGTTTTCAATAGTCTCAATATTAAGAGCAATAACTTAAGTTGTTAATGGCACTTTGAATATGTTAGTGCAATAATGTGTTGTAGCAATTCCTTGAATATATTTTTATGTTAAAAAAAAGATTTGAAAATGTCTAGTCACAACTTAAAAGACTATGCATAAGCTATAACTAAACTGAAATTGAAATATTTTAAAGAAATATACATATTATTTTATTTTTCTTTTGCATATTCATCACCTACCATATTTTCTGATCATTTTGCAAGTTTACTCACTTACTAAAAGAAATACCCTTATGATTTTATGTTATAATCCTTCAAGTTAATCTGTACACAAACACACATACACACAATCTGAGAGCATTTTTTACATAAAATAACAATTTTATAATATGATCTACATTTCCCCATAACTAAATAAATAAATTTTGGTAACTTCTGTGATATCCTGTTGCATAATTGACTGTCTATTTTGCCTTAGAGGGAAGAAAGAAGCAATTGAATATTTTGGAAAGGGCACCATTTTAGATGTTGAAAAGAGGCCTGGAGAGAAAAATCATAAAAATTTATTTCAAACTAATACTTTTTTAGAGGAAAGGAAGCCAGGGTTCTTATCATGGAAATTATTGTTTTTGAACATGTTACTTTATATCTACTGTGAAAGGGCCACCATTAGAGTATTGGAAAGTGTCACATAGATCAGTCTTGATATTTTACAGTCAAAAACCTTGTAAACTTACTGCCACACGTAAGGAATGAAATCTACTAATATTAAATTATGTTTCCTTCTAGTTACTTTTAAGCATCTTAAATAAAAATATGACAGAGCAAACTGACCAGTTCACTAACCAGTTATGTATATAACAGTTATATATATATAAATATATGTATAATGTGATATATATTATATATAATATGTGTATAATATAATCACATTTTTGCTTAATATAAATTATTATAATTATAGTTATATTTATTATCATAATTACATTTATGTATTTTTCTAGTGATAACATTTATACAATTTTTATATTAAAAAATCACTATCAAATTTATTACCTCATTGATCAACAACGTAGTTTGAATCCTTGTCTTTTAATTCCAAGTCTGTTGCTCCTTTTACCCTATCATAGGGCTTCTTGATAAATCTCTTAAATTTAAATCCAGGAAATACACATCCTTAGTGCACTTTGCCAAGCCTAAGGTATAGTGTATATGCAACAAGACTTATTTAATTGGGTGTTTTGTCACATATCACATTTAGTCACTTTCTGTTTTAAAGGTAGTTTAGAGACAGATGAATAGTCAAGGGGATTGATTGAGTTCAGAATAACATTTCCACCATTCTACTGCACAGAGTAATGACTCCAGAAAACATTTCTCAAAACCAAAAGACATCCTATCTTATTACATAATTCTTCTTCCTTCAGTTACGTAACATTCGTAAACATCGCCAGGCTATCCTTTACTGCCAATTGAAATAAGTGACTTAAGCATTGTTTAAATTATAAATATTCCAGTTAATTTTAAACTGTGTGTGTATGTGTATATATGTTATCTGATAGATATATGTATGTATATAAATTTCTAGTAAACTTCCATTTTATTAATCAGAATCTAGCCATCTCAATCAGATTAAGGGGCCCTGAGCTAGGAACCTGCAGAAAACATTCCTAAGTAGCACTAGGATTATCTAGGAGGCTGAGAGCCTTGGAGTCATTATGAGTATTAGTACAAGGAATCGATTAATTGCTTGCGGCATTTAGAGTCCCAGAATGTTATAAATGGTAATGACCTTAGGAATTATCCAGTCTTAGGATGGCAGTAGTTGAAAAGTTAATGCTGCCTTAGACTGATTGGAACTTGCTGCCTGGAACACTGTGTAAGAATATATGAAGCATGTCATAATCAAGTTAGCCTTACCTACCACAGGTGAGCCATGGAGACTGGAAGCATAGTTGCTGAGACTCAGAGAGTTGTTTTACATCACGTGCCCGAAGTTGCACAGATGGTTAGCTCTGAATCCATGGCTATAAACAGGGCATCTGACTCATAATCCAGTGCTATTTGCTCTGCTCTGTTGATAAAGTAGAAACATATCTGGAAGACTTTCTCAGAGTAAAGCCACAGAGGCATTCAGAAGACTTAACTGATAGCATGAAGAGCCATACAGGGTGTGCTGGCTGCTCTGCATCCATGTCCTTGTGGGTTAAACTTACTGAGATATATATATGGTTGTCAAGGCATAATTTACTTAAGGTTATTCCGAAGCACTTTAACTAGGTACTTTCTTTTATTAATTATACTTAGCATATTTCATGTTTTGTCTTTTCTTAGAATTCCTAAGCAGGTGATGCCTATTCTTCCATAAGGTAAATAATTGGATTTCTGTAAATTAAATATACTAAAATAGTAGTGTTCTCTAACTATGTTCAAGGAAAAACCCTTCACGTGAAACATAAAAACTACATTAAAATGTGAACATTTTTGGGCTTCCCTGGTGGCGCAGTGGCTGAGAGTCCACCTGCCGATGCAGGGGACACGGGTTCGTGCCCCGGTCCGGGAAGATCCCACATGATGTGGAGCGGCTGGGCCCGTGAGCCATGGCCACTGAGCCTGTGGGTCCAGAGCCTGTGCTCCGCAACAGGAGAGGCCACAGCAGTGAGAGGCCCGCGTACCGCAAAAAAAAAGTGAACATTTTTCATTCCAGTGTGTAGCATTTATCTAATAAAAATGTTGACATTACATCTAAAAATTGATTAACTTCTAATAGAGGCTAAAACAGTTTGGTAAAATACAGACCATTACCAACGCTGCCTTTTGTTCCATGCCCCCGACCCTTTTATAAAATCCTGTCTAGCTGATTAACAAAACAGAGCACCTCAGCTTTGGTGAAATACACTTATTCAATTTCACTGAAGATTATAGGTTCCAAATAATAAAATCGGATTTTATCGAGGATTGAAGTGTGTAAATAGAACATTTGATTGAATTTAATAAAATGGTATCCTGCTGATAGAGGCAAGTCATTTCCTCTAGTTTTAACTTGATTACAAAGACAAGAAGTTTTATGAGCTATTTTGAATGGAAAATTTCTTTCTGTCTAGAGAAAAAGGCTATATTGAGACTAAGAAAAGTAAGTAGTACCATTTAATATTTTAAGTAAAATAGTTGTGAATGTATGATTAGTTTCAAAATTTAATAGAACTATTTTCTAATCTGTACTTGTAGCTATTTACTTGATCACTAGAGTTAAACATGTATGTTAGTCCAGTAGATAAATTTATTTCTCTAGCTTTTGGTGACCATTCCTCATCTGATAATGCAAGTCTGTCTTTAATCAAAGACAGAGATAGCAGACCACTAGTCCTTTTGTCACAAAATGAATCACCACATAGTAACCAGTGTTACTCAGATTTTTGGTTTTCTTTAGCCAATTCTAAAGTTCCATAAAGAGAAACACAGAGCAAATTTTTTTTGCTACTTTCTGACGAGATATATATGAAGTCTGGGAATAATTTATAATAACTTTGAGGAAACCAAAACACCATACCAAATGTTAAGGCATATTGAAAAAAATCACATTTATTTGTGAGAAACACTGTATTATGGTAATATCAAAAATTAATTTTGCCATTAAAGTTTTAATTTCTTTCTCAAATGTATTATATTTCAATATAATAAGTGTTATTTTACCCAAATCTAGTTTTTTCTTAATTAATCAATATTTTAATTATTTTGTTGGACTAAAGAGACAGCTGAAAATGCCTTTTTTTTAACCATTTAATCACAGAACTTTTAAAAGATGGTTAAGTTAGTTTCAAGGAGAATATTTGTAAGCTAGAAGATAGGCTAGATTTATCATCAGGCATCATTATAAATGTGGGATGAGTATTAAGAAATGCCAGAATTGCAGACATTATTTTGACTGGATTGATAATAAACAGTTTCAGAGCAAGATGGATTTTAATGTGGCCTAAAAGAGTACTTTGGATTGATTTAGAATATTATTTTTAAGCAGTCGATTCAAAGTATCTGCAATTTCTATTCAATTATTTAGCGGTGCTTTCAAAGAAATAAAAAGGTAAAGAGTTGATGAAAGGTCATTACCTTAAAGGAAAAAATATACCTCTTTCTGTTGATAATGATTGTGTACTGTTTTTAATGCTTCAGAGAAAGCTACATTTTACAGGGAAAGAGAAGGGTCACTAGAGAGAATTGGCTGAGAAGACAAAAATAAGAGTAATGGGGCAGATACAGACCCTAGGTATACAGGAGAGACAGTTTAGAAACAACAACAACAAAAAAGGAGGCAACAGCAAAAAATACATGAATGCTGTATGGGAAAAGGCCTTTGGTTCAGACCCTTTGCTGTCACACTGGGAGCTGTTTGAGTGTAAAGATTAGAATGCCTATTTGAAAACAGAAAAATGTGTAACATATGAAGGATGATAGTTTGATCCCAGAATTGAGAAGAAGGAAGAGCTATAATCAGAGCAAAAGTAGTTATATCTTAAAAAGATTCAAGCTACAGAAGACCATTCATCAGACAAATCAGATAAATTAGTTTGAAATGTGTTCTAAAAAAATTTCCAGATGCATTTTTAATAGGTGTAAATTTTGTGGTTTGAGAGGAGACACAAAGCAAGAAGGATGAGAAAGCATCTGAAAACACTTCATATAAAAGATGCACAGAGTGGTTCCCTGGTGGCACAGTGGTTGAGAGTCTGCCTGCCGATGCAGGGAACACGGGTTCGTGCCCCGGTCTGGGAAGATCCCACATGCCGCGGAGCAGCTGGGCCCGTGAGCCATGGCCGCTGAGCCTGCGCATCCGGAGCCTGTGCTCCGCAACGGGAGAGGCCACAACAGTGAGAGGCCCACATACTGCAAAAAAAAAAAAAAAAAGATGCACAGAAATAGATGGGATAAGTATAGAAATATGATTATCATTTAGGATAGGAGTCTAGAAAAGGTAAAATAAGTGAATCAAAGTGTTTAAATAGAAACATGTATGGAAATGTTAGATAAGAGTATTATACAATATGCAGCAGGATTGTTCACTTTGAAAGAGAGCTCTACCAGAAATTTGGGTGACATTTATTAATTTGAAAATATATAGAGGAAAAACATCACAGAAAGTATCTATGTTATTCACTGAATGCCTGATATGTCCTTCGTTTCATCTTTAACTAGCTCTCCAATAGTTTTGCATGGTTGTCAAGTCATATATGTGGTCCCTTTAACTTCCAGGCTGTAGTCTTGTTTGATTATTAGAAAAAACTACAGTATCAAAAATATGAATTATATTGGAGGTTGTCAGGATTCATAAGATCAGCACACCATTCTATAGCCTCATTTCAGCTCTGAAAATTAGTTGAAGTAAACAACTGTTTAGCATATCAGAATAATTTTAGCACAAGCAATCCTCATGCCATGCCTAGTACGAGTATCACTTGTCTTCAGTGTGAAAATGAAATCACCAAACATCTAGTATAACATCCATATTACCAGGTAAAATATTGGTATTAAATTCAGAATTGACCTGTGGATCTCATTACCTGTAGGAAGATTAAAATCTTCACTGGATGATAAAGACAGAAAACAGAAGCTGAATACTGAAAGTACAATAAATCAGTTTCAAAAATAAATGAGGAGTTTCCTTGGTGGCACAGTGGTTAAGAATCCGTCTGCCAATGCAGGGGACACGGGTTCAAGCCCTGGTCCAGGAGGATCCCACATGCCACGGAGCACCTAAGCCCATGTGCCACAACTACTGAGCCTGTGCTCTAGAGCCCGTGAGCCACAACTGCTGAGCCCACGTGCCACAACTACTGAAGCCCTCGCGCCTAGAGCCCATGCTCTGCAGCAAGAGAAGCCACCACAGTGAGAAGCCTGCACACCGCAACGAAGAGTAGCCCCTGCTCGCCGCAACTAGAGAAAGCCCGCATGCATCAATGAAGACCCAACACAGCCAAAAATAAAAATAAATAAAGAAAAAAAAAAAAAGAAACCCAAAGCAGTCATTGTAGCAGGTCTTATTTTCATCCTCATTATTGAGTTTTATGAATAAGAATCTCAAAAAGCCTTCATCCTCCTCCAATACAAACATTGTTGGTTATTATTTGTCTCCAAAGAAATTCTACGTAGGTAGCAAAGGGTCTGTCTTCTCCGTTAACATTTGTTCCAAAGTGAAACAAATGGAAAGCAACCACCTTTTTTACTTGTTTTTTTCAGCTTATATTCAATGTCTGCACATAAGTTACCAAATTAAAAGGGATTACTATATTCTCTTCTTCTCTGAGCACTGTAGGAAAATAGTTTTGAAAAATACGAAGCATATATTATATAATAGTATATAGTAGTAATTAATAGTAAAT
Source organism: Hyperoodon ampullatus (assembly GCF_949752795.1). NCBI lineage: Eukaryota > Metazoa > Chordata > Mammalia > Artiodactyla > Ziphiidae > Hyperoodon > Hyperoodon ampullatus. The sequence continues at coordinate 34,025,593 of NC_136933.1, forward strand.
ATGAATTTTAGACTAAGATATTTATGAAAAAGAGAAAGATTAATAAATCAAGTTGTGAAAGGAAGTTTTGGAATTTAAATGTTTCTAGGTTTACAAACTTTCCAAAACCTGAAATAACATTTGAGATAATGATTAATGTTATCAAATTGAAATTTATCAATAAAATAAGGATATAATTATCTTCTGAAATATATCCATTCCTATGTGAAGTTCTTATAATGTCAAAAATACATATGTCTATTTTTAGAATAGTGACTAATGAAGCCACAAAAGCAGTAAACAATTCAAATTACAGACTTTGATCTGGAAATATCACTGCAGGTCATACAGTATATTTTGTATATGTTACAGGTTAGGAAATTGAGTGGTATGGTAATTCTAAGTGACTTATACAACTTTTGTTGTCACAAAACAGAATTATTCTCATTCCCAGTTTAGACACATACCTCTGTGTAACTATCTCTTTTAATGACTTAATCTCAAGATATTTATGAGTAACAAGACTCTATTTCAACCTAGGCCATTATTTTGTACATTATTGTCATTACTGTCATTACAGTCAACTCCACATTTCATTTAACTGAAGTCAAAATGTATCATGTCACAATTTTAGTTAATCAAAATGACATAATAGAACACATGACAAAGGTTACAATGTGTTGCTTAACAAGGCTTTCAAGCATCATCTGTTGCTTTGTATGAATTATATTAACAGAATGACACAAGTTTAAAAGGGCTTAAGATGTACGTTTGAATATAATAGTTATATCCTACCTTCTGTGGCAGTACTGAGGAAGGAATATGAGCCGTCAAAATTCTGAGTAGAATGAAACACTATAACTCAGAGAGAAGGGAAAAAGGGATAGGGTAGGCAGACTGTAGAGGCATCAAAGAAACTGAAGAATATCAGGCTCCATATATTTATACACCATAGAGTTTCTCTTCCAGAAACAGTGCCAGGCTGGGAGCGGAGAGCACCACGGGCTGAATGCCGTGATCCCCATTCTAGACAGAGCAGGGGACAGAGCAGAAGCCAGGTTTCCTAGAAGGAACCACATTCAGCAGGAGACCTCACTCCCATCCCCCTAACTTTCATGCTTTCTGGCTGCAGAAATTGTAAAGTTCGGTGGCTTTTTAGCTGAAACTGTGGTGAAGGCAATCAAGAAAGGCAAAATGGCAAACAAGGTTTACTCTATCAGAGCAAATAGAAAATCTAAGCAAAGCTGCCATGTTAGTCAGAAAACCAGCCAGAGCCAAACCCAAATTCACAACCTAAAGGAAAATCTTGAGCAAATTACAGGGAAGGCTAAGCAAAGAAATCTAGCAATTCATGCATCAGGAGAAAAGACCATAAATATGAAAGAATAATAAAAGAAGACTAACAAGTGGAATAGTAAAACTTTTCAAAGATAAAACAGGGGCCTCCCTGGTGGCGCAGTGGTTGAGAGTCCGCCTGCCGATGCAGGGGATACGGGTTCGTGCCCCGGTCTGGGAGGATCCCATATGCCGCGGAGCGGCTGGGCCCGTGGGCCATGGCTGCTGGGCCTGCGCGTCCGGAGCCTGTGCTCCGCGACGGGAGAGGCCACGGCAGTGGGAGGCCCGCGTACCACAAAAAAAAAAAAAAAAAAAAAAAAAAAAAAAAAAAAAAGATAAAACAGGATTTTTTTCCCTGAAATAAATGAAGAACTGTATCTTCAGCTCTGATGGGCATATAGAATACTAGAAACTGGAATACAGACAGAAGGATGAGAACAACGGTTGAAAAATAGACCAAAAAAAAAAATAATAGTATGGGCTGACATTTGCAGGAAAGGAAAATGGGCAAGAGAGGACCGAGATTTCTGACCAGTTGCTTTAAGGGCTCTGGTGAGACAGTTTAGTTTAGGGTTGTTTGGACGTATAACTGTGTGACATTCAAGGAATCTTTCCTTGGCATCTCTTTGTAGAACAACAAAAACCACTTAATTGTATTTTGATGTTTTATTTGGGGGTGTAAAGGCACTCCTATTGACTGGACAACATGCTGAGTGAGATCAAAACGTGCTTTAGGTGTACTTAGTAGCACCGTTGGGTTTCCACTAGGATTTGGGATGTAACGTACACTTTAGATTAAGTTGGTGTATAGAAACGATCCTTGAGTATACTTTTACAGTGCCTGCTGTTGGATGATTGCCATGAGAGGGAGCAGAGAGCTACCGAGAACAAGCCACGATGAGTCTTGGGATGGAGAAGGAAATTGTGGAAACTGCAGTGATGTTAAAATCATTATCTTTGTGCTAATGCACAGGGTAGGACTGTGATTCAAATGGAGAATAAATAGAGGAAATATTTCATTACTTAAAAACTTGAAAAACTCTCATGACGGTACATGCTATAAATTATTATTTTTTAAAGTCAACCTCCACACTTAGTGTTTTAACAGACTGGACCCGTGTAAGGCATTTACTCCACTCAACAAGCTGATACAAGAACCCCGAGAAGTGGTTTACCATTATGGCACAAGAGATCAAGCCAGATATAGAACTTTAGATGAAGATTCGATGCTGGGAAAGAAAAATGTAACGAACATTATTCCAGGGACGTAAGACTCAGTTATCATTGACATGGGCCACAGGTATGTGGCAAAAGGCTGTAAAAGGCTGGAGATTAAGTGAGACTCTGATCAATCCAGATTTCCACAATTTTTGATCAAAGTGATAAAGGCTTCTGTTTTCCTGGCAGACTGCCTGAATGTTCCAGAGTGCAGAGTTGCTTAGAATTTTCTGCTCAGTTTATTGACTTTTTCATCACTTACAGATCACTTATGGCAAAAGGATGTAACCATGGAGTCATGGGGGTCGTGGGCCATCCATGTAAGTGGGAACCCTGTTTTTCATAGAATGGAAGTCACTGAGTTGGGCAGAGAGACCAAAAATAATTTACTATCTCCTCATTGTTCACTGGAGTGTCAAAAGTTATTTTTCATCCCTGGTATTAACTTGGAAAGAGGTAGAATCCTATAGAACCATGAAAGTATCAACTCCCATTACCCAGCTGTGTTGCAGTGATCACCTGAGCATCCATACCTTGGGCAGATTTTACTTTGGAGTAAATTTCTTTGTGGCATTACTAAATGTAACTGTGAGCCCATTTAATTTTTTTATGGAGGCATTTTAGTCTATGATTATATACTAAAAATAACTGGGTAGTCTTTTATTAATATACTAATAATGTCTTAAATGTATCCTCCACAGTAATGTAGCACATGGCATATACAGTTAGTATTTTATAAGTGTTTGTTGAATAAATTAATGGATTAAGTGGTATTTCTTGCATGACCACAATAAAAAAATAGGAGAACATGGATTAAAAATTCCATATAACTTTTAAGTTAAATTTTATAACTCAACATACTCATAAATTAGGACTTTGCATTTTAAATATAAATGAAAAATGTTAAACTATTACATACGGTATGTCTTTTAATTATGCCTGGCCATTTTCTTTCCAGTAGAGTTGTCATATATGCCTTATTTACATGCCTAAGACCTTTAAAGGTTAAAATATATGAATTAAGGAATTAGAAATATCATCCAGTTATATAATTAATTTTAACATAGTGGAATCATTTCATTTTGTATTCCACTTGTTAATGGATTTCCTTTTGATAAGTTAAATAATAATTCTATAGAATGTTTATCGTATTTTGAGAATTCTCAGATGTTTATTTGTACTCAGAACCACATGCTATATTTTGATTTGTTTTAGTATATTGTTTGACTTAAGCAAATATTGATTACTGCTAAAAGTATATGACTTGCTTGCTTTCCCAGAAGGATCTGGAGACTGACAGATTTTCCACATATGTTGAAAGTTTAATTGTTGAACAGAGACCTTAATTCTGACTTTTATGTCTAACGGTGGGCAAAACAGTAATCATCACATTTTATATTCCTGAAACTCACCATTCTTTATCTGCCATATGTTATGCACAAAACTTGACCCTTGTTTTATTACAGAAACTCTGTCTCTTGGGTGGCAGTCAATGATTTTATGTAATTTGTCTTTTTTTTCACATGTTTATTGGAGTATAATTGCTTTACAATGTTGTGTTAGTTTCTGCTGTACAACAAAATGAATCAGCTGAATGTATACATATATCCCCATATCCCCTCCCTCCCACCCTCCCTATCCCATCCCTCTAGGGGGTCACAAAGCACCGAGCTGATTTCCCTGTGCTATGTGGCTGCTTCCCACTAGCCATCCATTTTACATTTGGTAGTGTATATATGTCAGTGCTACACTCTCACTTCATCCCAGTTTCCCCTCCCCCCCATGTCCTCAAGTCTGTTCTCTATGTCTGCGTCTTTATTCCTGCCCTGCCACTAGGATCATCAGTACCGCTTTTTTAGATTCCATGTATATGTGTTAGCATACAGTATTTGTTTTTCTCTTTCTGACATACTTCACTCTGTGTGACAGATTCTAGACCCATCCACCTCACTACAAATAACTCAATTCCATTCCTTTTTATGGCTGAGTAATATTCCATTCTGTATATGTGCCACATCTTCTTTATCCATTCATCTGCTGATGGACATTTAGGTTGCTTCCATGTCCTGGCTATTGTAAATAGTGCTGCAGTGAACATTGTGGTACATGACTCTTTGAATGATGGTTTTCCCAGGGTATATGCCCAGTAGTGGGATTGCTGGGTCGTATGGTAGTTCCATTATTAGTTTTTTAAGGAACCTCCATACTGTTCTCCATAGTGGCTGTATCAATTTACATTCCCACCAACAGTGCAGCAGGGTGTAATTTGTCTTTACTTCATGTTCTCACTCGAGAATTTCTCATCTTGCCCTGAGTTTCTAGTGGAAATTTGAGAGTAATAGGCATTGGCATTCTGAGGAATGAAGAAAGATGATTCTCCTTTCTGGAGAGCACATCTATTATTATAATAGTAATAATGATCCTTAATTTTATTTCTGTTAGGTTACTAACAAACTCTACATAGATCAGAGATTCCAAAGTCCGAATGTCCAAAATCAAACATCTCTTCTCTGATTATTTTTCCTCCTTCTTTCCTCATTGTATTGATTAATAACAGTCTGCTCTGCACTGCATTTGTGGGCAAAGCACAGTGAGGAAGAAGTATCTTGTTCTGCAGATGCACTGCAGGCTGTCTTAGGAGTGAGAATGGGGTGCAGTCCCTAAGATCCAGACCCCAGAATATAAAAAGAGCCCAAAAGAGGAAAAAAAGTACTAATTGAAGGACATGTTGATACATATACATTTATAAAGAGGACTTTTAAAATTGTGCAAATAATACAAAAAAGAAGTCTCATAAAATAGACTGGAAATATGCTTGGAGAGCCGCATTCTATCCTTTTTGCAGATATTGTCACAAATGAAGACATGATGTCCAAAGAGTTTTGTTTTTATAAACTGTTTTCCTGCCCTTTGTGAGATGATTCTTAACTGTAATTCTGAGTCTTATACACTAGGCTGCAGAACATTCCTTTAGAAATAAATGGGATGAAGGTGAGGGAAGGAGAGAAGCAAAACAAAAAAACAAAACAAAAAAAAAACCATTAAATAAAAACAATATGCAGAGAGATAAAAATTGGGGGCCTTATTGAAAATGATAAGAAATGTCATGAAAGTACATTTACAAATTATGAGATAGTGGGAGAGGAAAAGTTAAGATATTATTTTTGTCTGTCTTAATTTAAGAGACAGTCATAACCTAAGGCAGACTGAAAAGCACAACCAATTATCTTTTATACTGAAGTGATTTCCATCTGAAAGGGATGGAAATTAGAAGATGAAAAGATGAAAAAAGAGACTACCTTGGGAATATTGTGCCAGAGTGTATGTGTTTAACTCTCTAGTTGAGCAAATCTGACAGGGAGCCACCACCTGGAACTACAGTGATAGAAAATAGTCCTGTTTACTAAGAATAGTGTGTGAACTTTAAAAAAGAGCATTCATACATAAAGATCTGTATAAGTTACACAGTCCGTTTCTAGTTAAGAGGCAAATGGTCTCGATTTAAGGGAACCCAGCAAATATTCCAAATGTGTGGTATTGTGCAAAAACATTCATGATAAAAAATGCTAATTGTTTGAAGGTGTAGTCCTAAGGACTATAATGTTATTATGCAATTAAGAATATGCATTTATAATAACCAAATATTACTCAAAACTAAATAAATAGACACAAACATGCTGTTTTTGTAATAATTGTATACATATTTATATACCTGAACTTACCATCCTCTTTTGAAGAGATATCTAAATAAAAAAATAATAAATAGAAGAAAATTATGCCCATAAATGCTCCAATCCCAGCTCAGGGCACTCAAGCTTTGAAATTTTGACAGAGCTATTGTAGAGGTGTAAACTGTAATTGAGTACACTTTTTATTCTTTCAGCAGAAAGCATTTTATGCCATTTAAACTATTGTCCAGTTTAAAGCATTTTATAAATAAGAAATTATGCAGAGGAAACATATAGTTTTCCTTACAGTGTGCAAGAACTGTGGATTATTAAATGAAAATGGGCTTCCCTGGTGGCGCAGTGGTTAAGAATCCACCTGCCAATGCAGGGGACATGGGTTCGAGCCCTGGTCTGGGAAGATCCCACATGCCCCAGAGCAACTAAGCCTGTGCACCACAACTACTGATCCTGTGCTCTAGAGCCTGCAAGCCACAACTACTGAGCCCACGTGCCACAACTACTGAAGCCTGCGCGCCTAGAGCCTGTGCTCCGCAACAAGAGAAGCCACTGCAATGAGAAGCCTGTGCACCGCAACAAAGAGTAGCCCCCGCTCACTGCAACTAGAGAAAGCCTATGCACAGCAGTGAAGACCCAATGCAGCCAAAAATAAATAAATAAAATAAATTTATTTAAAAAAATTAATGAGAAGTTGACAAAGTATCACAGACATATATGCCTTTATAGTACCTATATGACAGTGGTTATGAATTCTGGCTGCACTTTACAATAGAACCTTCAAGTTCCCAAGATTGGAAGCCTGAGAACTACTCTAGACTTAACTATCATCATGTCAAGAAAATTAACCTCAAAATATTCGTTTAGAAAGCATTTTATTACTGATTGTAAAGTTCAGTGTTGAAAACCATTGATAAATACATTGTTCTTCATAAGAGTTTATAACTGAAAGGGACCTAAGATTCATCCACTTCAATCTGTACATTAATATGGAACTCAAATACATTTTACAATGGTTTTTATTAGTGTATATAATAATATATATATGAATGTATATATATATGCTTATGTATATGAACATCAGTTAAACCTGGATATGTATGTAGATATTTATGTGTGTATATACATACACATAAATGCACAGACTTATGTACACATACTTACACACTGAGAAATTTCGCTATGGTAGCTAATAGAGAGGAAGCAAATATGAATATGACATTTTATGGTGCTTAAATAATTTTTAGTCTACTAAAACATATACACAACCAAATTTCAAGACAATATTATGCATAAAGTGCTGGTGTAATGCAAAAGAAGAAATTATTAATTCCTAAAAGGACGGCAAGGATTGTATTTCTTTGATCTGGTTTTTAAACGCAGAAAAGGATTTTTAACTTGGAAGAGGTGAGGCAAAGGAGGAAATGAAGATTAAGAGAATAGAATGCGCAAAGTAACAGAATTGGAATATTAGTACTTTGTTCAGCATATATGTGCAGTGAAATTTATCTTTCGATAAACTTATTTGCATATTCTTTCTTTCATTCACGAATGCTGAATACTGAGGATATATTAGTCCTTGTCTTTTTTTTTTTTTTTTTTGCTATACGCGGACCTCTCACCGTTGTGGTCTCTCCCATTGCGGAGCACAGGCTCCGGATGCGCAGGCTCAGCGGCCATGGCTCACGAGCCCAGCCGCTCTGCGGCATGTGGGATCTTCCCGGACCGGGGCACGAACCCGTGTGCCCTGCATCGGCAGGCGGACTCTCAACCACTGCGCCACCAGGGAGGCCCATTCCCTGTCTTAAGGGTATCGGATCACAAAAAAAGCAAGGAGGAACAGCAAGTGAGAAGGGAACTTGATACATTGTTAAATACTTCGTTACCTATTTTTTAAATCTACATTATATTCCTGAAATCTCATTCTTTGAGGGTTCTAGATTATGTTCAATGTTGTGGAAAGATTTCTTAAGACAGTTTCTAAAGAATCAATGGTAGTAACATGAATTTGAGTTAAAATTTATATGCACTTTTTAGAAAAGTTTATGATACCATTTATTTTATCCATAGAAATTTGTAGCAGTTTTTAAAAGTTTATTCATGTTTTGGTAACTGTTTTTGTTTATTTATATGCTTAGTTAATTGTTGCTATTGATACTAAAGGAATATGTGATTTGCTAACCCTATTGGATATTTAACAACTCAAATTGGAATCATAGAGCTGAAAATGAGTCATTAAGTCAGTTCTTTCTTCGTCTTGGGCAGATGAGAATGTATTTTATTTTGAAATTTTCTTCGAAATTTATTGTTTATATTTGTTTGTTTTCTTTTCTTTTTATTTTGGAGTGTCGATCTCTTCTCCAATCCATAATGTATTACTATTAAAGTTTAAACCCTGTCTAAGTCACTTGTTTCCTCAAAAACCTCACATGTTCTCTGAAGCCCAGGTTCAAGTCAGAATAGCATTGAGGGAGTAATTTCACTACTTGCTTCTGCAATAAACTACATTCTTCTTGCTCATATTCATAATCCGGTGTTTCCATTCGGGCGCCCTCTGCTGGGTTCGTTCCTGTCCTCTAGCATTGCCGCCTTTGACATACATTCAACTCTGCCTCTCTTCCAAGACTGAGCACACGTGCTTTTCCCTAATGTTTGCCTATTTAAACTCATCAGTATCTCTCCGTGATCTCAACACAAACGGCTCTTTTTCTGTGCTTCTTTTATGGACCTTTTCTCTATATCTTCATACTCACATACCTGTTTACTTTCTTATTGGAGTGGAGTGTATATTTTAATTGCTGAAGGTCGAATTCATGTCTTAGTCATTATTCTATTGACACATTGCCTGGAAGGGAACCTTGTAGACGTAATTGAACCTTGGTGTGTATTTGTCGAAGTATGAATTTGGTTTTTTCCCCCTAATTTAGGAGTTTTCCAGCTGTGCCTTGCTCTCTCTTTGCCGGGAAAGATAAAATCAAGAAACAAAATCCTGGACTCTTCAGTCTGTCTCTTCCACGTGCAATTTCAAACTGCAAACAACAAATCTTGCATTCCTTGTATATTACGTTCTAGGATATCTTTAGTTACTAATTTTAATGGTTAATACTCTTCAATAAAATGTTGTAATATGTAATTAATTACATACTACCCCAATTCCTTGAGCTACAAGTTCAGTTTTTTCTTCTTTTATCCTTAAAAAAAAAGTGGAAAAGAGAACCTTGTATCTGAATAGTATGAACTTTATAATCACTTTAAAAATACTTCCAGAATTTTTATCAGGTTATCATTGTTCTTTTATGACTCATTTGACAATCTAGATTATCATCATCTAATTTAAGTTAACAAAATTCATTGATGACTATTAAGATATTTATATCTAAAAGGTATTCCTTGTGAATCTTTGTTGAATTAAGCACCTTTTAATTTTTTTTAATTGTATTTATTTTATTTTTGGCTGCATTGGGTCTTCATTGCTCTGTGCGGGCTTTTCTCTAGTTGCTTCATTGTGGTGCATGGGATTCTCATTGCGGTGACTTCTCTTGTTGTGGAGCACGGGTACTAGGCATGCAGGCTTCAGTAGTTGTGGCTTGCGGGCTCAGTAGTTGTAGCTCGTGGGCTGTAGAGCGCAGGCTCAGTAGTTGTGGCGCACGGGCTTAGTTGCCCCACGGCATATGGGATCTTCCCGGACCAGGGCTCGAACCCGTGTCCCTTGCATTGGCAGGAGGATTCTTAACCACTGTGCCACCAGGGAAGTTGTAAGCACCTTTTTTTAAAAAAAACAATATAGCACTTAGCTAAAGTTAGATAGGACAATGGCTAAAACCTGGTAATCTGATATACCAACTATCCACTGGAATAATGCAAAAATAATTTAAATTTTAAATGAGGAGCAAAAGAGAAAAAGGACCAATTTAAAATAAAGAATTAAGACAAGTATATTCATCAGTTATCATTTGGGCACAGTGGAGAAACTGGCCTGAGGACTATTCAATTTAGAATGTTGCATAGGTACTATTGGATCCCTGAAGCAAAATATAATAAGGGCTTAGTGTCCCAATTAAAGTATTGGAAATGTCAGCAAGCTGAAGGGAATGCCTTTATATGGTTTGAGAGACAAGTATGCTGATAAGGCAGTTTGGGTATGAATTACTTGGAATATTTCAAGAATAATCAGACTGTTTTCTTAATTTCTAACTTTTGCTTTCTCTTTATTTCCCTGAGGTGATTTACTTGTCCATTGCCCAAAAGCAGTTATTATGAATTGACAGTGGACAAGATCATATTGAAATTGTACAGAACCTTAAATAACTGAAAATCTAAAGGTAGATCAGGCTAGTGAGCCCTTTAGCAATTTAAGCACTGATTTTACTTTAAAGAGAAAGGAAATCAGCATTGCTTCGTCTTTTGAAATTCTTTCTGCTTCCTAGAAGAATATAACTTGATGAATTTTACCATTTTCAGTATTCGAACTTAGATATAGTACTACTGTCATCAAATGATGAATCACCAATCTCCAAATCATAACTTTATAAAAAATTACTTCCAATTATTGTAATAACATTTAAAATACACTTTTATAATCAATTCATCTTGTAAGTCACAAAATTTAATGTGTATATGTAAGTGTTTGGAAGGTAGGATCTCTAAAATAATTACAGAGTCCTATCCCAGTTCAGGAGTTAGCCTTGGGAAAAGTACTAAACCTCTCTGAGCCTCATTTCTCTTCTACATGGATAATGATTGTACCTACTTCATGAGGATTTAATAAGTTAATACATTTCAACAATTTAGAATACTACATGGCACATGATAAACACCCAGAAGTTAATAGTTATTCTTTTATAAATTATCTTCATTATTAATATTATATGAATTTGATAGTTAATAATTATGAGCCCAAGCACTTATCATTTAAAGTTTTCTTTCATTATCCTTTTCTAATTTGAAACTGTAAATGTTGAAAAGAAATATAATTAACAAGGGGGGAAAATCCACTAACTTAATCAAAAGTGTGCTTTGTCATATTTCACAGGAAATTGAGAGTAAAGATAATCCTTTCAAAGATGGGTGAAAGGGAAAGATACCTGCTATCACAACTTTTATTTTCTTTCTTTCTGAGAGTATCAGATGAAATAAGACTGGGAAGCTATATTAAGAGGTGAAGCAAAGAGAAAGAAGATTCAGTCATTGTTTTGGCAGATCATATCATTAGATGCTTCAAAACTCAGTAAAATCAACAAACATTCATTAAGCAAATTAATAATAGTATTAGTGCTAATATAAAATAAGCATAAAGCATTTATAGTTCTCTTAATAACAATAATAAATATTTAGAAAGCATAAGGCTAAGTAATTTATTCATAACACAAATCAAATATAAGCTACTTAGAAATGAACTTAAGGAACAAATTTATATCTAATCTATATATACATATACATATCTATGTTGTGTTCTTTATGTAAAAATATGAAAATAACTTGAACAAATTAAAAGCATTCCAAAATTTCAGATAGGAAAATTCTATTTTTTAAAAGTTGTCATTTATCCTAAAGTAAGACAGAGACAGAAAGAGAGAGAAAATAAATACCTAAAAATTAAAAAATAAAAATAATTATTTGTTGGAACTGCCAGAAGTGATCTTGCAGCAAGCAATTGCAAGGATAAGTATTGAAAAGTATGCATAAAAGTGGAAGGAAAAGAAACTTCCACTATAACATAATAAAGCATATAAATCAAACAATGTACTGTTAAATGGTAAGTGCTTACAATATAATATAAAATGGAAAACTTACATACACACTGTGAATCAATATTCCTCAAGTATGGAAAGGAGATAGTTCTCGGTCTGTGTTGAAAGATGATGGTACTTTGGGTCATACTTGGATCATCTGCCCCTACCCAAACTCCAAACCTACAGCAATGATAGATAAATTATAAAAAGGAACAGGCAAGGTATGTCACAGACACGAAGCAGAAGGAGTAAGGTGGGCCTGGCTGAAGCCCTCAGCCTGCTGCGTTCTAGGTCCTAATGCAGTCAAAATTACGTGACTGGGAGTTTTGCTCACAAAATGTTCAGAATTGCTCTTTGTAAGGTGGAGGACTGAAGTCAGGTTCAAACTCAGGCTTTGGTGTAGTGATTTCCCACGTGTGGTAGGAGGCATAAGAAAGCTGTCAGTTGGGGCTCCTGCTTATAGGAGGTGGGAAGATAAAGGCCCAAGCTTGAGCCAAATCATTGGATCATTTGGATCATCAGTTTCTGAGTATTGCCATAGTGCAGGGAGATCATACTGCTAATATGGGTTTGCATTCTGAAATTTGAGTGGCCAGATCGAGCTTGCTGTATAACCACTCTGCAAGGGGACCGTGGAGAGCAAAGGTAATACAAATAGAAAAAGAGTGAATTAGGGGGAAAAGCACTGCTTAAATTTTTCCTCTGAGCTATGATTTCAGTAAATGAAGACAGCTAGTATGACAAAAGCCAAATATATCAATAATCAGAAGAGTAAATCAAAATAATTTGATAATTTGAAAAAGACTTTAAAATACGTTTATGGCCCCAAAGTGATAAATGGTTAAACATGTATAAAATGAAAGAAATTTATGGAATATAAGCAATTGATATAAAACAAAAATACTTAGATAGAAGAAATAACCAAGTAGAAAAAATACATATTGTGGTGTTCAAACTTAAGTAAAATAATAGAATTCTTTGAATCCAAAAATAAAATTTAAAAGATTACTAGCTGAGGGTTGTTTTTGGTTTTGTTTTTAACTTAGGTTTGAGGAACTAACTAAATCTTCATATTGAAAATATTAAGCCAGATAAATAAAACTGAGTATCCTCTTGGGCACACTGTTGTGAATGTGGATTATGAAAAATTAAGAGATCTTCAAGGCACCAAGAAAAGAAAGATTTACATATAAACAAATGAAAATGAGATTGAAACAGACTTCTTGGCAGTAAACTAGTTGTCAGAATATAATATATAATAACTTCAAAGAGCTGAAGGAAAATAACTACCCATATAACATATCTTCCCCACCAAAATATCATTCAAGAGTTATGTCAAAATAAAGATAATTTTAGATGAGCCCTAAGAGAATAAGCCAACGAAAATCTTTTCTGAAACAACTATTCAAGAATATGGCTTGGCTGGGAGAATACTGAAGCCACAGTAAGGTATAAAAAATGATATAAAAATGAGTTATTGGTAAATTTAATTACCATTTGACAAAATACTATTTTGTGATAAAAAATTGAAACTATAACTCAAGATAAAATAATCTGGATCTGGAATCCAGTAGGAGGTTAAAGCTTGCTAAGCCCTTGTTCAAGAGATAAACACAAATACTGGATAGTGAAGTTTAGAAATATTATCTATTATTTACAAACTTGTTGAGGAAATGGAAGGAGATGAAGTGGTGATAACAATGTATTGATCAACAAATACTATTCTACTATTATAATAATACTGCTTTTTAACAATAAAAAGCAAGAAATACTAATAAAAGAAGGGAAAGAAAAGTAGTAAAAAGAACAAATCAGATTATAAAAGTACTTGAAAACCACAATAAATGTAACCAGATTAAACTCACCTGTTAAAAAGCAGAATAACTGATTGATTTGTTTGCAAGAAATGGCTGAACAAGAGCACAGACTCAGAGGTGTTTGAAGCATGACATTTATCATTACCCAATACCAGTTTACAGAGGAATTGAGGTTGTTAAGAGCCACTTCACAGTTCCTTGACATGTAACTTTATGGGTTCTTATTTGGGGGTTCATTTTTATGGGAGAACCAGGCAAGATGACCTCTACACTTCTCTGGAACTTGTTTGGGATCCATAGTGGAAGAAGGTCTTTGTACTTAGAGGTAAATACATTACAGTGTATGTTTGAAAAGCAATTGCAGTATGTAATTTTTCAACCAGAGATAAGAAAATAAAGGAGAAAATGTATCTATACATAGATTCAAATATACTTTAAAGTGGGGAGGTTATAGTAAATAAAGTATGCATCTGAAAGGAGATTAGATACACATGTGAAGAGAAAGGAGATTAAAATATTTGTTCAGAAGAAAATACAAGCTAAGGAATGAAAACATTAAAGGCATTCTTAGTTCACTTATTAAACTTCTATAATAGATGTTATGATGTTCTTTTGATACAAATGAAATAAATCATACAGAAATTGGTAAATAATAAGTAGTGAAAAGAGACAAACACTAGATTAAAATAAAAAGATAGTATAGCAATATTAGTATCAAACAAAATTTAGGACAAATATTACTAATAGATATAAATAAAAACATAACAGTAAGAAATTTTTAAGAAAATATAAAAGCTATGAATTGTATGTATTTAACATTGCCTTAAATTATACAAAAGAATGATAAAATAAGAAAAAATGATAAAAAATGAAATTTATAGTTAGAGAATTGTACACTGTTCTAGAGCTCAATTAAACAAATAGTGTTAATGTTTTTGAAAATCAAATTTAACAAGTTTGATCTAAGAGATCTAGGTAGAAAAGGCCTTATCCAACAAATAGAGAGTATGTTTCATGTCCAACAAGCAAGGAGAAGTTTCCAAAAAATATTAAGCACATTATTAGGCCACACAGATAGTTTCATCCAATTTCGAACAATAGCTACAATAGAGATCTTGTTCTGTGGCTGTTATGCCATTAAATACCAATTTAAAGGTAAACATACCAAAAATAACTCTCACTGTAGAAAATATGCCATATATCTTCAGTTGGCTCCACATTCACTATCCGCCCTTTTTCATCCCTTTTTATTCATCTCTGAGCTCCAGGGATTTCACTGCTTGGACTTACACCCTCCTGGTCAACACCACCTCCTAGCCCACTTGGCACTCCCGGGGCCAGCCATGTCATATTATTACACCCCCATTTTTACATAATCCGTTACCAGCCCCCTCTGAAATTATCCTAATTTATGTGTTCCCTTTGGTTTTACACCTGGGACCCTAATAACGCTGGTGCTTAAACAAGTATTTAAAGTCAAAATAAAATTATGAAATATCAAACTTTGCAGTGGTTCAACATGGTAGAGGTAAATACAGAACATGAATGCATTAATTAAGAAACAAATAATTGATAATCATGTGCCTATTCAAATCGAGAAACCAGAAAACTATATAACATTATACTGAAGGAAATTAGAAATAAGGAAATCATAACTATAAAAGCAGAATTAAATGAAATATGGAATGAAGCAACAATAGAGAGGATCAGTGAAGACAAATACTAATTCTTTAAAAATAAATAGTTTTTACAAAAAAAAATCAAAAACAAGAATAAAATAAAATAACAATTTGTCAACAGTACTTTATTTCAGGGCTGCCTTATTGGATGGAGTGCAGTGATATTTCTTTATATTTTTCAAAAAGTTTCAAATTTTCTGCAAATGAACATGTCCTAACCCTTTGGTAATTAGAATAAAAGGTAAATAAACATTGCTTGTATAAACTTGGTACAAAGTTGAGTGGTTAATCCAGTATGTTTACTTTTGTAAGAATTCCAGCTCAAGTCAACAAGAATCTGTAGTAGTGTTAATTTTACATTTTCCATATCCCTGATAATAAAAAAGTGTATCATGCCTTTATTAACCTTCCTTCTCTGGGGCATTTTTAAAGGCATTCCTCCCAAAATACAAGGAAAAAATTGGGGAAGAATTAATCAAAGACCCGTACACTGCTCTATTCAGTGATGTCAGACCAGTATCAACAGCAACAAATACAGCAAGTTTCCAGCACAATTAATAGGGACTTCCACTAATCGTTAAAAAGTCTAGTAAACAGAATTATAAATGTTCATATTGCTTGAAGACATTATTATAATGGCATAATATTAAACATAAGCTCTTATTATTTATTAAAATCATTTTGTCCAAGTCAAAGATATATATAAAGTATAAGGCTCTATTCAAGTTCGACCACTCTAGTTCAAATATAAATATATAATGATTACTTTGGGTCATTCTCCCACAGTTGTGTCAATGGTAGAAGCCACATGCTTATGTTATTTCTGATAGTATCAGGAATAGTTAAATAAATATATAATTTTGACCTATAATTAAGACCATCTTAATTGTCCTGCAGATGAAAAAAATAGAATTTCTAAGAAATATAATAACCTAATAATATGGAGTAAAATAAAGAGTAGAGAAATGAACATTGGAAAATTTGAAGGCTGAGAGTATCTTTTGCCTCAGATTCCTAATTTAAATATGCCTAAAGCAGTGTAACTTTATCCTAATTTGGTGGTGGTAGTAAAGTGATGCAGCAAACTGATTTATAGTATTACTATTTCAATATATGTTTATTGACTCACATGGTAAGGTGCTTACAAACAAGATAATCTATATAGTAGAACTTATTTTTAACATAAGCGTTTCAAGATCACATTAAGAAAAATTATAAATATCATTATGGAGAGAATAAATATGAAGTTCATAACTCTGATACTGGACGCTGAAAATATACATTATACTTGAACAGTCAGATGCTGACTCTGTTTAATATATGAAACCAGTGCTTTTAAAGCTTCTTTATGAGAATGATAAAATGTACCTTTTTTGTTACTTCATTCCTTACACATTCTGACAGCATTCTGTATTTTAGCAAGGGATCCTTTGAGATATTTTTTCTTTGCCAAATAGATAAATATATTGACATAGTCTGAAAGAAAGAAAAATACAGTAAAACCATCTGAGGAAGGTGGGGATACGTTTGAAGAATAGGTTGATTTTATGTAGAGCAAAGTGATGGTAAAAAAAAAAATTCTATACAGCTGTCAGAAATGCTTTTGAAATCATATTCTAATATCAGTGTATTCTACCAGGAAGCTAAAGGGTCTAGTATTACTCCTGATTTTGTATTATCACTTCAACTTTTATGTGAATGACTTCTTGGAAATCAGAATTGGAGCTTTATTTTAATAACCACAGAGGGAGGATCACTTCTAGAAAGTCTGAAAACAAAGTCCAAAATGAACATGTTCTGCGTGCCCAAAACGTATACAAGGATTAAAGATATTTAGAGGGAGAAAAAAACATGCCTTGTGGGCACCAATACATGTAGAGCGAGCCATGGTATAAACTTACAATGATCATAATTCGTGAAGAAATAGTGTTTCAATATGATGTAATAATAAGAAAAATTACCATTAAAAAACAATGAAAAGGACCAAAATACTTCTGCCCCTCATTCATTCTGTGATATAGGAATATTACTCCTGCACTAAGTCACCTTTTTCATGGTATGCAGCACTCTTTATTGAAAACTTCAGTGTAGCTAACTCCGAAATTGTCAAAAGGCAGTTATGTAGAAGACCAACAGATATTTAGAACATTAGAAAAATTTTCAGCTTATTCTTGCTTTACAGTGCCTTTGACATTTAACTGTTACATTGACATTTAACTACTGCATCAAATAATCATTAACTTTTCCTAACTCTCCTATAGAATAGATTGAAAATAAAAAAGAAAATAGGTAAATTCCATCTTGCTTTTTTTTCAGGAACATTGGGAAGTTTCAGTTATACCTTAGTAATCTATAAGAACCTTCTATAAAGTTAATTTAATATATTTGTATTAGTAATTTATACAATTATCCAATTTTATTGAAAAATAGTAGCCAAGATTTGAGATAATCATATTCACTTAGAATTTTCTTTAAAAAAGGAATATACTATCCATTATGAAATTCATCACTCTTGTGCTCTATGCATAAGTTAGGCCAAAGGAATCTTACCTGAGACAAAATAATAGAGAATCTTCCCACAGCATATGTTTTAATTGTGGGCGACACTAGCTATATATTCTTGCCCCCCATATATGTGCAAATTACCAGAGTTAATTAAAATTATTATTTTCCATGTTTGAAGCTCTATCAAAATACTGCTTTTCATAATTCATGCAGATTCTATGAACTTTAAGAAATCATAGAGAGTTATACTACAACATTTTTGTCATATGTAAGGTGTTGTCATTAAATAAAGACTACTTAACAGACCTGCCATATAATAGGGTACCATCATCATACAGATGCTTATTAAAATTGTGCAAGAAAATTATTCACATGCCTTAAAATAAGGTACCATTAAATATTCAGATATATTCAGATTTACTGCACAGCTCTTCTGGTCTACCAGAACATGTAGAAATGCTTGATGAAATTGCTAAATATATATGGCATAGAACCAGAAGTGACAAGTGAATTTAAAGATGATATAATTTTCAGGGCTTCCCTGGTGGCTCAGTGGTTGAGAGTCCGCCTGCCGATGCAGGGGACACAGGTTCGTGCCCCGGTCCGGAAAGATCCCACATGCCGCGGAGCGGCTGGGCCCGTGAGCCATGGCCGCTGAGCCTGCGCGTCCGGAGCCTGTGCTCCGCAACGGGAGAGGCCACAACAGTGAGAGGCCTGCGTACCGCAAAAAAAAAAAAAAAAAAAAAAAAGATACAATTTTCAAACAAAAAAAATGTGGTTTTATACTATTTAGCTTTATTTATTAAAAATGGTGAGGTGAAGCTAGCTTTTATAACCGAAGTAATAATATTCTTCCTAATCATGTAAAGCATATTAAAAACATTAGCCAATGAGTAAGCATTAATTAACGTGGCATTTACCTCCTTCATTTAATATTTCTAGAGCCAGGTCACTTTTGTCTCATGTCTAGACTAATAAAATCTAATTGTGAGATAATCTCCAGCACAGTAAATTCTGCATGCCACCGCTATACACATCTTTCCTAAGAACAACACAGATACTTTCAATGACTCTGACTAAAGCCCCATAAATTCCATCTACGCACCCGTGACCTTGCAGCCCTCCACGCCCTGACCCCAAAGTCCCTTTCTTGCCCTAACTCTCAACCTTCCTCAAAAAAGAATAGTTTTTTCCTCTAGTTACAGGATATTCACTTTTTCCTGTATTTGCAGGACACTTTCTATCTGCTCAGTCAGTTTTACTGAAGTGTTCCTGCTGTCTTGAAAGTTTTTGCACATGTATTTGCTAATCCAAATTCGATTCATCTTAAGGCCCAGCTGAAACTGTCTGTATGAGGCTTTCCTAATTTATCTGGAAGTGAGTTTCTACTCCTTTTCTGCCCATTTTACATTTACTCTCCCTCCTAGGACACTTACTAGGTTATGCCTTCAAATATAGATATTTCTAACCATATCTTTCTCCTAATATAATTAAGAACTGTGGGGACCAAAGCCTTACAAATTGTACCGTATGTCAACTGAATGCTTCTGAAAGGCAGGTGAAGAAAAACCCCAAATTAGGCAATTAAATTATCACTTAAACATGTGTTTAAGTGTTTATAGCTGTCTGTGGCCATAGTGAGCATTTGATCAATTTCAGCTATTTTTATAATATTACAGCTAAAACCTGTTAAGACACATTTTGAAAAACAGACCTACCTATGATTCTGTCTCCTTATGAGCTTTTCACTCAAAGCTCTGCCTGAAAGAGGAAATAATAAGTTTCAGATGTTTATGCACTTTGGCTTTAGACTAAGCCACTGCCTAGAGATGGGATGGAAATGCTCACATGATGGAGCCCATAGTTTTCATTTCTCACTAAACAATGATTGTGTCATCACTGTGGTGTCATACAAGGTTATCACCAGTGTGTGTATGGGAGAAAAAAAAAAAATTTACCAAATGGTGACACTCCACGTGTGTGGTCAATACCTGATCCTTGTTTCTTGGTGGTTCTTAAAACATGCCACCCTTCTTTTTGTTTTTTTTAATTGACGTATAGTTGATTTACAATGTTGTGTTAATTTCTGATGTAAAGCAAAGTGATTCAGTTATATATATATATACACTTTTCCATTAGGGTTTATCTCAGGATATTGAATATAGTTCCCTGTGCTCTACAGCAGGACCTTGTTGTTTATCTGTCCTGTATATAATAGTTTGCATCTGCTCATCCCAACCTTCCGCTCCACCCCTTGCCCATCCCCTCCACGCCCTTGGCAACCACAGGTCTGTTCCTTATGTCTATGAGTCTAAAACAGTGCCGCACTTCTTACTTGGCTGTTGTACACCCAGCGTAGTGGGGTGGGACTCTAGTCTAAAGAGAGAAATTGCAACTTGTTTTCTACACAGGTATAGACTTTGAGTCCGTGGATGCGGTGCCAAAGAAGTGCCTTGGATTAATTGTCTGGGGGCTAATTTTATTGTTACTGTTGAATTTTCCTGACAGCACTAAAATTTTATTACTGTTATTTTTTTTCTGAATTATATTAAGTATTTGCAAACGTAGAAGTAGATATTGGATATATTATATTTCAGTCTTAAAAACAGTAAAATTTCTAACCCTTGAGAAATACCTCTAAATTATGTTATAAACGTTAAATGAAAATCTCACTGAAATATAAAAATTGATTTTTATAGGTCAAGAGGAAGCAAACTGGATATTATTTACAAGTGTTTCCTCAGCCCAATTTAAATCTGTCTTGTGACTTTAACCCACTTCGTGAATGTAATACTATTCTGAGTGGTTGTTATACAATGTGATTATTGGACACAAATATTTCTAGGGTGATTGTAGACAACTGTTGTGATTAAGTTATTAATAAATTTCACATGCGACTACACCAGCATTGCATCACAAATATTAGAAGACTTTATGGCATTCAAGAATGTGCAACTTAATTTTATGACTGTCTTTATTTGTCTTAGAATAGTTTCCTTGGAGAATCTTTATTAAAGATTACTCTGGAGAGGAAGCAGAAGAAAATAGGAAGGAGGTCTATGGAAGCAGCGATAAGTGCAGAAATAGGGAACCCCCTGTGTACTATTCACAGGGTTCTCTGGGTAACAATTCCAAGAGGTGGCTGAGAGCCGTTCCCGGAAGATGCTCTCAGGTGAACATCTTAATAAGCATGACTTTGCAGAGAGAGTTGCACCAGATGCAGAAATTTCACACCATCTGACTGAACATAGCCTTATCCCTCAGGGTGTAAATAAACTAACTCAAGATTACTAGCAAATCTGGACCATCCAGATGGCCCAGGCAGACACTTAATTGATAAGACAAGGAAACAACTATCATTTAATATATTTTCATTTTATTTCATACCTTATTTAGATACTGAAGGGGATAGAGTTGCAGGAAGTGAAATAATGAAATGCTTTCATTTTTTTTTCCTCATACCACTGTCTTCCAAACATACAATAGTAGATCTCCCTTTTCTGTCTGGACAGTATTTTTAGCAGATCTTGTAGCGCTGGTGGTTATTTTAGGTATTAAAAGTATAGTTTTCAGGTAATAAAAAGTTCAGCCTTATTTAAAACAAACTGTGAATCTTTCATTCAATTCATTGTTTCTCCCTCTGCAATAGCTCGAGCCCCATTCAGGTGCAGAAACTTGCATCACAAAGGGTTGCCTGGTCATTTTCTTCTGTCTTCTTTTCCTGACTCTTTTCTTCAGTAATAATTGTCCTTTCATGCTTCTCCTCTCGTCATATTCAGAGGGGAAAGTTTCTCAAAGATCACGCGAGGGTCATAAATGACTAGTGTATCTGTAATCTGGCATTGGTGCCCTAGCCTTGAAAGAAACCCAAAAGTGTCCTTTATGTCACAAGGGGCTGTTTTTCGGGTTCTTCTTCAACTCCCCTGAGGGACCTCCCACTGCAGCACTTCCAGATGAGGTCAAAATACTACCAGCTGAGCACCTTTACCCCTTTTACTTCCTGTTTCTAGTGCTACACCCTAGAGAGCCTCCTTCTGATGGACTCAGCTCACTCATCTTGTCAGTGTCACCTTCAAGATGATAATACTTTTGTTGTTGTTCTTTCTCATTATCCTCGTGGACCGGATGTACCTGTGCTTCACCCTTTTTAACAGTGTTTCTTGCGTCCTCTCTGACCCTCGTTTTTTTTCCCTCTTTTTCCTCAGTTTTACTTTATAAAAATGTATAAACTGGAGTCATGTACCATTGTAGTCCAAGCTGTAGGGTCTCAGTATCAAATTCTCTGGGTGATTGACTTGAGGAAGTTGGAGGCATGGGGGAGAAATAACGAGCATTCTAACAATTATTTCCGATAGATACTCACTACCCATCTTTCTCTGTTTATATGTGAGATTTAGGTAGATGATGGGACACAGGTGGAAGACCCAGCTTTGGACCAAACCCTTAGTAAGTCCTGCCGAGATGATCAAACATTTCTCTTAGTTGTTAGTTTATATCATCCCCAAGTCAATGTGACTTACATTATACTATAACTTTATTTACTTTTAATCATAATAATTTATGATTAGAATGTAGCTATTGTACTTTAAAAGGCAAGAATGAAACGCTCAGGATATATGATACCATCGTATATATGATATATGCTACACTCAAGCTATATGTAGGTGCAAACACAGCACCATCAGCAAATATTTGATAGCAGGTGGAAACATTGGGAAAAAACAAAACAGTTCAATAATTTCAACAAAGACAAATATGTTTTAAATGTGTGTAAACTGGTTACCAGAGTTTCTAAAGAAAAGTTTAAATCAATACATTTTAAGTGGAGAAAAATAAGAAAAACCCAAAGTCAGTATTTCAAAATTTATCTTGTAGTTATCACAAATTTATGGATTTTTTTTACATAGTATTTTATTTATTCAGTAAAGATCTGTTGACTTTTCATGTGCAAGACCCTGTGGGGTTCAGAAAAATTCAGAGTCACTGGCTTTCAAGGAGATAATTATGAAGTAAAGAAAATACGATATATGGCATCTGATAAGACAGTGATGACAATCTTAAGTCAGGAAGCAGAAAATACACCAAGAACGTGGTGCCTCCATAGTACTTGACTTTTACCAACAGTTTTTACCGTATGACATGAGTGGCGGCTTAGCAGAATTTATGGTAAGTGCTCTGTGACTTTTTGGCCCAGGACAGGTTACATATTTTCTTTTTCTTTTTTTTCTTAATACTAATATGGGTTTAATAATAGTTCCTAGTGCATAGAGTTGTTGTGAGAATTAAACAATATCTGCACTTCAGTTAGTGCTAGTCATATAATAAACTCTGAGTTAATGTTAGTAATATAACATAAAGGTATTATTAGAAAATTGCATTATTGCTTCAACTTCATGTGGAAAATGCTGCCCAAACGTAGCAATCTGAGGTTGGCAGGGTTACGTGAGGATGTGTCTATACCGGTCACTCCGTGGATTGCTGAGGAAGGTTCATTGACCTTGTTACCTTTTTGTCCATTTCCTCCTTCATCACGTAACCCTTGACCTTCTAGGTGCTTCTCCCTCACTCCAAAAGCACGTACAGGAGAATATTCAAGAAATGACATCCTTTTGTTAGGACCCTAAGTGCACAATCTCAATTTAAGTTCAGGTTCCTGATGGCAAAGCCAACACATCTTTTCTTTAAAAAGAAGTAGAAGAAGAAAAATTCAGAGAGTGGGATTATTTGGGGTGGAGGGAAATGATTAGAATTTAAGCTGGGTGCAGAAGTGTGATAATGTTTTAGGTAAGATCGCATTTATCTGCAGAGACAGAAAATTCGTAATGTAGAGGGTTTATTTTTCTCATATAAAATAGTGTTCATAGCCGTATTCAGAAGCTCCAGATGCTAAGGTGAAAGTTCTCTTCTTATTTCTTCATTCTACCAGGTGGGCGTTGAAACTCCAGCCATGACAACATTATTTAGGAATCAGGGAAGAAAAAGGAAAAGGAAAGGTCAGCCCTTGTATTAGGATATAAAATTTTCCTCCAAATATCCAGTAAGCATCCACTTTTACCTCGTCATTCAGAACTGTGTTGTATGAACATCGCTAGCCCTAAAAGATTTTAGAAAGATGAAGTTTTAGCTTCCATTATAGAGTGAATCACAGAGTAAATTGATTAGAATGTGTTTGGAGTGAACCTTGATTACCAGCCACAGAGGTGGGTATACTTGTATGACCAGAAATGGTAGAAGGAAACTATAGGCAACCAAAGATAGAAGGTTTTGGAGAATGGTGGATAATATGGTGGGGACCAGAAAGCAGAGATCCTTAAAAGTCTACCAAAGGAATCAGGAAACAGTATTTGAAAACATGGAAAAAAGATTCAAGGGAAAGGTATAAATAAATAAAGACAGGGTTTTACCATGCAGTTGAGGATGGCAGGAAAATGTTCACTGTTGAGGAAAATGAAACGAAAAGCCTCTGATTTAAAAGTGTCAGCTGTGACTTTGGAGAAAAAAAAAAATTCTGGTAGACTCTCTGGGAAATATCAATATTTCTTGCTTGAGTTAATTGATGGAAGAGACTAGAAGCTAGGAAGAAACACGGATATTTTTAGAAGTCTTATTGTTAATCAAGAAAGGAATCAAGTAAAGAGGGTAGTTAAAGAAGAAAAAATAAAGCCTTTAAAGAAAGTTTTTGTTGTTGATGTTGCTTTTGTGTGGTTGTTTGTGTGGTTGTTTGTGTGTTAATGAGGAAACTTTAGAATATGTGAAAAATGTTGGTAGAAAGAGATTAAAAAGGAAAGAAGGTTAAAGGATACATATTTTTTCATAGATGATTTACTTTCAACTATTCAAAGTCCAATAATCTAACTAATGACATACAGACTGATAAACTTATCAAATGTATTTCAAATATTTTAGTAAGAGGGAATAACAGGTATTGGATAGTTGAATGCTGACTAGATTACAGATATTTGATGGTTGCAAAATTCGTAAGAGTACCTCAAAATATTGTCATGAAAATGCAATTTTTAATACATGAAAATGCTGAAAACGGGTCCTAGCATATTATAAGCCGTATATTGTTGTTATAATTAATAGTAATAGTAGTAATAGTCTTTTATCGGCACTATCTTTGTACAGAAACTGAAGCACATATAATTTAATAAATGGATTTGAAGTAATGCAGTTACTAAATCAGAATTCTATCTCAGGTGTGTCTGAGCCCAAATTCCACAGAATTTCAGGAGGAGCAACAAATTCTGTGGAAGACCTTAGGGATAGTGTCAGCAGATGGGGTTATAGTCACAGGCCTGACTTCAGGGCCTAGACCGAAATGGTGGGCTCTCAAGATAAGGCTCTGGGTAGCAAAGTGAGATTCAGGTGAGAACTAAGTCTCAGTGGTAAAATGGTACCCAAGGCAAGCTCAAGTTTGAGTCAATAGCAATCTTGGGGTATTTCCTAATTTAGAGTGACGCTTCTTCAATTCCTAAAACCGTGATAATTAGATTGGCAGTGCAATTCTCAGCAGCATCGATTGAACCTAAGTTTAGTTGGACAGTATCTTTAAGGCACTGAGATATAATGACTGCCAGTCTAGAAATGGGTGCTGGGTAATCTTTTTCAGAAAGAGAAGGTTGCAACTCATGTTCAGATTAAAAAATAACAAGAGTGATTTATCCACTAACCAAATTTTGTTACTGATGAGCCAAGAGGTTGTTATACATGCTTAACAAACATTGTATTTGTGGAACAATAATAATGCCAAGTTGTAGATGTTTGTATATGTAAGTACTGGATAATAGTGTCGTAAAGGTCACAAGAAGGATATTTAGAATTAAAGTATACTATCATCCCAATGTTTCTCTGAAGCTTTCTAAAATTAATTATATATTATAAAATTTAAGGAGTATCCAACAATGAAGCAAATACTGATTTTATAATTTCCAATTCAGCAGAGAAAATATGATTAAACCTAATAATTATAAATTGACTAAATGTCTTAGTAAAGACAAAAAGATATGTAGAAAAGATTTTTTTAAGTTTTTTTATATACTTTACATAAGAAGTATAACAAATTAAAGGACATGAAACTTAATGATACACACTTTCATCGTTACTATTCAGCTTTATTCAGAAGGTCTTAAGTTTTTTAAGACAATCAAATTAAATACAACATATAACTATGGAAAAGGAAGAATGCTAAATGTCAATATTTACAAATAATAAGATTGTTTATGTAAAAGACACAACAGACTCTCCAGACAGATTATAGAAAAAAAAATAAGTATCCTGGTAGGTAGCTGCATGTAAGATCAATAAAGACAAACTTTTAATTTTTGTTTAAACAGGCACAAACAACAACTATCGTAACCAGGGTAAACTTTACTATTTGCTTATTAAGTACCAGACTCTGTTCTCAGAACTTTACATGATTGGAGTCATTCAAGCCTCACAACAGCCCTATGAGGCAGGTGCCTGTAACACCTCATTTTAGAGTCTGACCCATTTTTTATGGAAAATTGGTGTATGACTGAATTGGCATTTCAATTCAGTGAAGAATAAATGGTATAAGGGCAACTGGTTAACAATATGGAAAAAACTGAAATTGGATTTCTCCCTCAAAACCATACTCAAAAGTGTTTGCAAGGCTAACTTTCTCCCCTCCGTCAAGTATCTGCTTAAATGTCACCTTGGCAACGATGCCTTTCGCCTACTAACTTTTTAGAAATTGGAACCTGTATGCCTGATTTCCCTTATCTCATTCTAAAGATTTTCCTCCATCGAACTCATCACCTCCTTATATAATGTATGATTTACTTACTCATTATGATTATTGCTCTTGGTCTCCTCTCCTGAAAGGTCCACAAGGACAGAGGTCTTTTTCTTTTAGTGATAAATCTTAAGTGTCCAGAAGGGTCCCTGGCATATAAAAGATGCTGATTAAATATTCTGAACCAGGATATAGCTCCATCAGGATTAATCCGTAGATTTGGGAGATTAGGGGGCATTATACAATAATTATTACCCTGTTACACATAAACTGATTTGTGTTACTGGAAGAAGAATAAATTACTTTAGAAGCCTTAGTAAGTTGTAATTCATTCAGTGTGAATTTAGACTCTTTCCTCGCTGTATAAATATTAAGTAAGCTAGGCTCAAATATCATTAATTTATAAATAAAATGTTTACTCTGTATTTTATTAAGTGTATTGGATAGGTTATATATCATTTTTTCTAAGAGGTTAGAGAATCTACACACCAAACACTAGACTAGACATAAAGGAATCTGGACAGCAGACCTGGAGTTCTTTTGATTTACTAGATGATCATAAGCATATATTTTATATAAACTCTAAATAGGCAACAGATGTGTCTGTCTTATTCATTGTTGAATCCCAAGCTCTTAGAACAGTGCTTAGAAAATAGTAGTTACTCAATGCCTATTTGTGGAAAGAATCGTTATGTCAATGGGATAATTATTTTCTCTATTTCATTCTATTATCAGAAAATGGAAATAATCCTGTCTGTTAATGTTCATATTATTAAGTAGTAGCCATAAAACAACATGAATATTATCAGTAGAAGGTCAGTGTCTTGGCTGTCCTTCTAATAGTACTATTTTGCACAATTTGATTTTATAATGTTGCTATTTATGTACATATAGTAAAGGTTGGAAATGTTAACTCTTTAAAAAGGCTTTTCTTGCAGCATTTTTCATTCCTACTGAATAGAATGAATCTATTATAGGGATTATTTTAGAATGTATCAGTGTGAGATGTTAACAGTGTCATTTAATTAAAAACTATCATTTAGATATGCTTTTTAGGTTTACAGATGGTATAACTCAAATCATATCATTGTTAGATATTCTTCAACTGTATTTTTTAATCCTCTATTAAGACAGAAGGAATCTAGGTATTTATATCCTTGAATTATTATAGTACTAGATCCTTCAGGAAATTCTATTGTAGGATTGAATTATTATAGTACTAGATCCTTCAGGAAATTCTGTTGTAGGAAGAACACTCTTCCTTCTGAAAAATTCCCACTTTTCTTTCCTCTGAACTGCGTAGTTTGTTAAGAGATTATGAATCATGCTTAAAAACATAATGTGGTTTTCCATTCAGTAAGTTGTCAGTTGCAAAACTATTTTTAAACAACATCAGTATTTCAAGCAAATACATCTACTAGTGCATTGGCTGTTTCTTCTCTCAATAAAGCACATATTATGTAGATGCTCAAAATTACTGTAAGTATTAAAGAGAAGATAAAATTCAATACTCTATAAATTAAAACCTCATCGTGTATCTTTTTAACTTAGCTTTCATGCAGATTATCTTTCACCCAAAGACCTAATCCTGAAAAGAAATTAGGTTGGTGCTAAAGAAAAGATGCTTTGACTAAGTAAAATATCAATAAAAATGAAGCTCTCTTAGAGTATTTCCCCATACAGAGCAACTTAAACAGAATTTGTCAGTAATGAAAGTTAGAACATTTTAGAAAACTTTCTCTCTCTCTCAACATTTTAATATTCCCTCATCCTTTAGTTCCAGGCCATGAAATTGGTTGTGAACAAAATTTTCTTATCTTCTTTGAATATTTCTTTCCAATCTTTCAATTCTGCCTTTGCGTCTTTCAGAGATTTGTTTTCTACCCAGTTACAATGGATGTTACTGTTACCACAAACAGACTAATTAAAATTTTAAGCAGTATAACTATATACCCCAGTTAATTAAAAATATAAATATGTGTGCATAGGAATATGGACAGAGAGCCCATAAGGAGTGATGAAGGTCAAGGGAGAATCTCTCTGCAGTGGGATAGTTCATTGTCCCTCAAATTACTGGGACCTTCAATTACTATATGTAGACCTGGGTCATGCCTGAAATGTACAAATCCTCATGTTTTGTAGTAAGAAGCTCTTATTACAAAATAATAACTATTAATAAGTTGTTTAACTTAATTGTGTATTGTAGTATAGAATTAGAATAAAAATATCTTTAAAATATTTTAAAATTTACTTATTTATTTATTTTTGGCTGCATTGGGTCTTCGTTGCTGTGTGTGGGCTTTCTCTAGTTGCGACGAGTGGGGGCTGCTCTTTGTTGCGGTGCGCGGGCTCCTCATTGCGGTGGCTTCTCTTATTGTGGAGCACAGGCTCTAGGCACGTGGGCTTCAGTAGTTGTGGCTCGCGGGCCCTAGAGCGCAGGCTCAGAAGTTGTGACGCACGGGCTTGGTTGCTCCGTGGCATGTGGGATCTTCCCAGACCAGGGCTCGAACCCATGTCCCCTGCATTGGCAGGCAGATTCTTAACCACTGCGCCACCAGGGACGTCCTCTTACAAATAAAAGTACCAAAAACGTGTTAGGATAATAATTATATAGTATTCCATGTAAAGCTATACTATTTAGAGATTATTTTCCCATGGGGGAGAAATTCTCTAAAGTTTTATGTAAGAGAAGGTGAAAATAAAATTCACATATTTCTTATATGGTCAAAAAGGAAAAGTTCAAAAGCTAAGAAGCAGGAGAACTAAATTCTAGTCTTAACCAAAATAGTGGTTTAGAATACAGTTATTTATATTCCATAGTTATTGTTTAAATATTTTTAAACATTACATAAGTCAATCATTTCTACATATTGAAATCTGTTGACAGCAACAAAAATCATTAGACTAATATTATTTTCCAAAAAAGAATGGGATATATTAATTGAATATTGAGTTTGTATGTTATACATGTATTCAGTGGTATCACAGGACATTTTTTCCCCATAGCAGTATTTCTTCTGTAATAATATCCTTAATGTGAACAACAATTACCTCCTCGATGATATCCAGAGAACTGGATTTAGAAGATATCTCAAGACAGGTGCTAAGATTGGGACTGAGAAAGCCAAATCAGAGAAGATAAAGGAAAGAAAAGACACACCCACTCAGTCTGAAAACTGACTGCAGCTCCATAGTCTACAATGTGATAGCACATGGGGAAAAAATCATTCAATTCCACAAACTATTATGTTTATCCTATGCAAATAGTACTTTACTATTTTAAAAAGTTTTACCTGGGTATAAGTTATTCATTGTATGAAAACCAGTATTTTAAGGAATGTTTCACCAAGTATCAAATAGAGCTATCAAGGGCCGTGCTGGGCTCTGCCAGAAAGGTTGTTATCAAAACACAAAACATCCATGAGAGATGGGTTATGAAACATACCTGTTTTTAGGGTCACTATCGTGGTGAGGTCTCCTAACCAGTCTTTGAGGATGAAACTTTTTTGAAATCTATTCAATGGCACATGCTGTACTAAGTGCCAGAGATATGCATGAAAATACGTGGACTCTTTTTTCAAAGCTGTTAAATTAGCAGAGAAAATAGTGGAATTAAGCAGATGATGGCAATACTATGTGATGCGTTCTTTGATAGTGGGTACTGTGGAAACAGATTTATGTGCATGCATGGGGTATGTTGGGGGCCAGGGGGTCAGCAGAGACTTCCTGGTTCGGATGACTTCTGAGATAAGGGTCGGAGGGAGAGGAAAGGAAAAGAAGCAGCATATGTGAATGCGGGAAGGTGAGAGAGAATGCCTTGTGAGTATCACACGTAGGAGGAGGGCGGCAGGAGGAGAACGGTGAGGGAATGAGACCCAAATATTGCTGAGCTAAGCAGTTTGGAATTTATCTTGAAGGCTGTGGGATACAGTGGAATTATCTTAAAGAAGGGAGTAAGGTGACTTTGGAAAAATTATTCAGGGTGAGAGAGGTAAGATGGTTTTGGAGAAGTTATTACTGGTCAAAGAGGAGTCACCCGCCCCCCAGCTTTGGCTGGGGCGCTTAGTAGACGGATGGTGACAAGCAAAGGAGAGAATGCCTGGCTTCAGTTTTTGCCAAAATGAATTAAGACTTTTATCCTAGATCTGAGATTTATAATAGAAGATTATGTGTCTTGGAAATAGGAGGAGGTGTAATTGGAGGGAAAAGAGACAATAAGATTTTGTGAGAGCCATTAAAAGGGAAGGGTTACCCAAGTAGCAGAGAGCTCCAAACGGAGGAAAAATAGCCGAGGTAAGGTTATAGGAAGTTGATGTGTTTAGGGATTAAAATGTCAGGATTATTATAGTCCCGGGTGATGGTGATGGATTCAGGGATGGGAGTGGGGAGTGAAATGGCTTGGTGGTAGAGTCCAAGTGAAGAAAAGTGTGGCACGTGAGCTCTCACGAATGTGGATGAGCTTCATGGACACTAACCTTACCTGGAATGGTGGGCAGGTAGCTTCCTCTTTCACAGATAGGCCAGGACATTTCCTTCTGAATATTTGTATCCTATTCAGTTATTTATGCATCAAAAGCATTAGTGGATTCTTATGCACAGAGTGGTTCAAAGAACATTCTGTGAAGAAGTTCAATACGTAGGAATATTGGGTTTATGACAAAATATAGCAAAAGTAGCACCAGCATGGTTGTCCTGGCAGCACATGGATCTCAGGCTTAAAGTTTCATAATAGTACAGTTTGAATATTTATTCCTACAGATATAGCCCAGTTGATATCAGAAGTGAAACTGAGGGAACTAATGTATGATTCGAAAGCAGTATCCACCGCTGAACTGAATGAATAAGCATTTTCAGAACTCTAACGGAAAACTGATGAATTCATAAAAGTGCTAACAAAAGATTAAGATAAAAAAATTAATTACATGGGACTGAGTGAACTGATGAGGATGATTATAATTTTTGTGACTTTCTGTTTGAATAAAAAAAAAATCCCACAAGGACTCAGAGGCAAAAAATATACAAATCAATTTTCACTGCAAAGTAAAGGAGCTGTTCCAGTAGAGGATTCCTGGACTGAATGTCAATATTATGACAGAGTGTGAGTGTGTTTCATGTTTGGTAATTGCAATCATTGTTGCTTTTGTTGTGGTCATCCGTTTACAATGCTTGATGTCAGTTTATTTATCTCTTGTAAAAATAAAATACAGTGTGTGTGTGTGTGTGTGTGTGTGTGAAAAAAAAAAAAAAAGCAGTATCCAAAACACATGCCTGAGAAGCAAATCAGGCTGTTGTACTTAATGGTCTTCTCTGAGGATACTGTCAGAATCAAGCCAATTGCCTGTTCTCTAGATCAGCATTTGAAAAAATGTATTTTATTGGGCTTCCCTGGTGGCGCAGTGGTTGAGAGTCCGCCTGCTGATGCAGGGGACACGGGTTCGTGCCCAGGTCTGGGAGGATCCCACATGCCGCGGAACAACTAAGCCCATGAGCTATGGCCGCTGAGCCTGTGCATCCGGAGCCTGTGCTCTGCAACGGGAGAGGCCACAGCAGTGAGAGGCCCGCGTACCACAAAAGAAAAAAAAATATTCACTATAAATAGAGGTGAAGAAAGCAAATTGCTTTTTCTTATATCCAAATATATGTCATTGAATGAAGAGAAATAGTATAGGACAGGTGAACTCTCGTAAGTGAAAGGGTGGAGATGGAAAGTCAGGCCTAGATGGGTCCCTAGCCTTGTCAGTGATTAAAGCAGCGGTTTTCATCCCGTAACTTACAGCCCTCTCACTACCACAAGGTCTTGTCCATTCGCAGTTTGACATTGACCAGATACATATCATTGTGTGATCTGTAATTTTTTCTTCTGTGATTGAAAGCTCAATAGCAGGCTACATGTAGTTGTACAAATGGAATCTCCCAGTTTTAAGTGTTGAAAAAGCTTTATTAAGTTACTTCTTATAAAATAATGATTGTCATTATCTTGCACATTAACCTCTTTAAATACCTGCTTCTTTCTGAGTTAAGAATACCATATTTAAATGTAGGAGAGATAGGAAAGGATGAAGCATCACTGGAAAAATCAAGAATTTCTTTTTAGAGAGGGTATAATTAATATACCCATATGTATGTACATACATGCATATATATAATGAATTAAATAAATGTTTATACATACCAATATCAACCTATATATACATGTATGCATTTATAAAATTACATAAATATCTATCAACATTTATTTAATTATATTGCCCTTTTATTAGTCCAGGAATCAAATTAGGCCAAAAGTCTAAACTCTAAGATTATAAGTAGTTCTGTTCTGTGCATATATATAACCTATTATTGAGATTTCTTATTAAATGTGAATTAAGCTTTGTAAATTCTCAGTTACATAATTTGCTAAAACATTCACCTTAATGTCTCTCAGTCACAAAAATAAATGCATGTTTAATATTTGCATAAATGCTACAGTAGCTAGAGGGAAATTTGGTTTTAAGAGTCTAACGTTGAAAAAAGTACTTTTTATTTCATTAGCATAAGTGGAATATTGACAACATTTCACAAATCATAAAAAGAAAATATAATTCCTTTTCTTGTCATTATAAGAAAGATAGTAACAGCCAACTTGATGGAGAGGTGATACCCAGACACACATTGATTGATGCTCATGGTTAAATATCCCCAACAAAACATGGCCTTAGTTTGGGTCAAACCACTGAGACACTGAGTGAATATATTCTATTATATCAGAATGAACTTGGACTTTTTACTAGGTAATTATTTACACAAACCTCTTAATTAAATTAAGTGTTCACTTATTTATTTGTTCAAATTGAGGGAATCACTAAGAAACATTTCATGTATGTTTACATGAATGTCATTTTATATCATTATTTATGAGATGAAATATCTCTCTATATTTATAATATATATATAGGTGTGAACACATATGGAAATATACATATAATTGGTTGGAATATTTGTTTTCTAACATTATGACATCTAATTGGAAAGTTTAATAGAACTCATTTATTTGAAAATGACCTCAGAATAAAAGAGGCTAGTTACCAATCATTAAAATACATTGTCAGAGACATGACAAACCACAAATTTAATCCTGATTTTTAAAAAGCAAAAAAAATGCTTATGATCACGTGTTGTCCGTAGTTGTATTTTCTTTATGACCTCAGGGGCGTGTTTAAGTTACAAAGAATAAGCTGTGCTTTAGAAAGAACTATTTATGTTTTATTTTCTACTTACATAATGAAGTAATATTTATGTAACATTCTTTTTTAATAAGAATTAAAGAACACAATTTAAAATAGTTAAGGGGAATTACATTTATTAGATAAAAAGTGTAGTTCTTTGGCACTGATACTTTCTTATACCAGAAAATGATACTGTCTTATCAGTTCATCCTGATTCTTTTCATATAGATATACTCAGTAGAATGTAATTTCCAAAAGAAAAAACATAGTTTGAAGCATTTCCACTCATGATAAGTAACACCTCTGATGTACTGAGTGTTGCTCTCACAGTAGCCTGAGAACGTAATGACTGTAACTGGCCCTATTGGAGGAAAAAATGGCACAGGTAGATTGAATAATTTAACTAAAAAATCAACTGAAATTCCTCAAAATGATATCTTATGGACAATTTTTATTTACAGTTAAGTAACCGTCATTCAGACAATCAATAAATCAGTGTAAACAGAGTAAACAAGTTTGTTCAGTTAGTGGAAAGAGGGAGGAAAGATGGGAAAATGAGCAGGTCAGCCTCATAGTGTTTAGTCCACAGCTTAAATGTTTTCCTGAAATGTTTGTGAAGGAGAAATGCATATCCAGAATGCTCTTTTGCTATCAGACCAATGGGAACTAAATTAAAAGTACTGTAAAATGCTGAGTTTCTTTGTAGCTCTGCAGCATATTGATTTTTCTAACAGCCCAATTCTCTAATTCTCTGGATCCTGGTATCTCCGTAAGGTGGTAATTAACATTCTTAACCTCAGATTGAAGAATCTCTTCTCCGCCCAGACGTGATGGTTTGAATTTCAAGTCTCTTTAGAAGAGGAAAGACTGAGACCACCTGTGTAATGGTGAAGATACCTTTAGTTTTTAGAAGCATCATTTCCAAGTAGTGATTTTAAAAATTCAAGAATTCCTACTGGTATGGCAAAGTTATTGGCCTGTCTGTGTGCTGTGCTGATAAAATAAGCTGAAAAATAAAGCCAAGTCACTTAAAACTAACAAAATAGCTGTGTGAGCACATAATAATTTTATGTGGGAAGCACGTCTCCCTGTACTCAGGCCAATACACCCACCGAAAAAAGACTGAGAAAATCACCAGAATGTGAGATTAGAAAAAGAACATCCCAAATATATTTATATTACTTGTTGAAATATATGTATATATAGAAAATATTATGTAAACAGAACATTTAAAATATTACATATATGTGTATATATTGAATTAATAAAGGATACATTTTCTAAAATTAACTTCTATTTAGTTCAGGGCCAGACTTATGTGAGAAAATAGGTTTCCTAATATGATGTAAATTAGAGATATTTGATATTTGTTTCCACAAGTCCATACATATTCATTGAATGATGCAAGAAAATTCATAGGTGCTGTATTTAAGAATTTGAAGGCTTTTAAATGCAGAAAACTGATGTCAAAGAAATGTGTTACCATTAGTGATTGGCTGTCATTTAGTATGACTAATCATCTTTGGGAAAACAACTTTTTCTCCCCGTTTGGAGCATAAAGTGAAGTATACTAGGGCACTGGAGAAGCGCTAAATATCTGATGGTGCCAAATATGCCCAAATAACAAACATGTGTACATCACAATTTTAGCACAGCTTAGCCCTGATTAAATTGAATGAACTGATAATTCAGTTGTTACATCAGTTGATGTGATTCAGGGTTCAAATCCTTTCAAATGTAGATTTTAGAGTAAAAGTCTTTCTGATTAGGTATACTTCGATGACAATACTGCAGTTACTTTTCATTAAATTTACTAACTTTTAAACTCTATCCCAGATATAATTGCATGTTTTGTCTAAATCACACATGTATTTTAGCTGTGTTTTGTGATGGTTTATGTAATAGTTCCTTACGCATCTATGATTTTTCAGAGGAAAAATGC
Organism: Hyperoodon ampullatus; assembly: GCF_949752795.1. Classification (NCBI taxonomy): domain Eukaryota; kingdom Metazoa; phylum Chordata; class Mammalia; order Artiodactyla; family Ziphiidae; genus Hyperoodon; species Hyperoodon ampullatus. The sequence continues at coordinate 34,061,446 of NC_136933.1, forward strand.
TTATCATTTGAAATTTATAGATGAACTGCTGGCCATGAGCCAAAGGAAAGAAAATTGAGTCATAAATAATTGTAGGATGACTCACATCATGATTATTAAGAAAATTACAATGCATTGCTAATTATAAAAACCCATTAACTGTGTGTCATATAAAATCAAACTGTGTTGGTTTGGAGAAATACTTTGGTGCCAAAAAATATTTTTTATTAGAATTACCTTAGTCACAAATTTGCCTTGTTTCCTAGGCAGCTATGAATGTTTCCTATAAATAGAATAGTATTTATCAAAATGAGGTTTAGAGAGCCATTATGGGAGAGCTCTATGAAAAAAGAAATAGAAAAACCTGTGGAATGGGCAGGGAATCGCTGCCAGGATAAAGGACCCTGAGGTCCTGTGTGGTAAGAAAACACTGGTTATCTTTCCTCCCTAGTTTGAAGATTCTCAGAAGGCTTGCAGCACTAAAACCTATATCACTTTGTTTAATCCAGTGCTTCGCAAACTTATTTGACATTGGTAATTCTTTTCAAATTAACATGCATTCATTATATATTTTGGGCAAAGCTGTAATAGAGTTAACTCCACAATAGATAACCTAAATTAGCTCCTAATACCAATTACTTATTTCCTTTAGCAAGAGCTTCATTTCCTATTTCAACCTCATCTTTATAAGAGGCACTCATTTACTGACTGTGCTAGATCTTCAGCGAAATGAGTAATGCTTGATTCTGACCATCACTTTTACCTACGAAGCAGAGTGTGATTTTTATAGCATCTCCTAGAGCCGGCTCTCAAATATCATTTAAATCCTTCTATATTGGCTGACGCTTTCAACACTCCTATTTAAAATTTTTTTCTTTTCCCTTTGGTGTTGCTTTATTGACTTCTCTGTACCCATATTAACAAATTTTTCCCCTGCCAATCCTCACAGAAACCCCTCGAGGCAGGGTATTTATTATTTTACTTTGCCAAAGATAAGAAGACTAGCTTAAAGTAATTGAATTTGACCATGGTCACTGAGAGACAGATTCAGGATATGAACTTGAGCATGTGTTGCTTGCAAGCCCCATTCACACCACAGGCTGGGATCAAGGAGCCCTGGAGCACAGACTGTAGTTCAAATCTTAACTCAAGTTCTCACGCTTAACTTCTAGGCTATGAAGTCTTCAAGGGTGGGGATGCTATTCAGTTTGATGTTGCTATTTTCTATAATAGTGGTTTGCGTTTTTAGGAGATGCTTGATAAGTGTTGAATTAAATCGACCACTTTGATTCTTATGTATTTAGTGGAAAGTTACAGAATTGTTTAATGGGAAAGTGTGCTCAGTTTCAACACATCTAACTTACAGATATATGTAGGCTGAGAATTAACTCTCACACCAATTTATGTTTCTTACACTTGACTGTCATTTACAGAATTGATATTTGATATTGTGAATAAGTGTGTTGTAGGCTGAGGTGGTAGACTGATAAATCCGGAAGCGTCTCAGAAAACAGAGTCTGGTATCTGTAGAATAGTGGGTTGTTTTTTTTTTTTTTTTTAATTTGGTCTAGATACTTAAATGGCAAAAGTTTAAAATTATAAAGGAATTCTTAGGATCTTATATCAGAGACAAGAGACTCAAAATTTCAGGGTATTTGGCTACAGGCATAGAAGGGATTTGACGATACATAGAGAGTATTTCTTCTCTGGGAAGGTCTGTTTAATAAGCTGTCTTTTTGTATAGTACGCCTGATGAGGTTATTAAATATTTTTAAAGGATTATGTTATCAGTGAGAAACTAATGTTCTCGTGGAGACAGAATGAAATCCACACAGTAGTTTACTAACAATACAGAAATATTTAATCATTCTTTTATTCGCCCTGAGCACTTAAAAATAAGATTATTTGAATTGTGAATTGACTTTTGAAAAGGCTACTCTAAGGGGAAAGAAAGAGTGAGACCAATTTCTGACTAGTGTTTTGCTGGTGAGGGGGTGAATGGAACAAACTTTCCCCCATAATACAATGAATGTAGAAAATGTTTCCATTTGGAGATTCTTAGGGTCGCTTGCTGGATACAAAGTACCACAAATCGGGTGACTTAAAACAAGTGAAATGTGTTGCCTTCTAGTTCTGGAGCCCAAACTCCTCATCAGGTTGTCAGCAGGCCCATGTTCCCTCTGAAACCTGCAGGGGAGGATCCTTCCTTGCCTCCCGCCAGCTGTGCTGGCTGCCAGCGACTCCTGGTGCTCTTAGCTTGCTTCTGCCACACTCCAGGCTCGGCCTCCATCCACACGGCGTTCTGCCCTCCCGAGTCTGTCTCCTCCTGGACTTCTCCTTGTCTTATAAGGACATCAGTCTTACTGGATTATGGCCCGCCCCAATGAGCCCATCTTGACTATATCTACAAAGACCCTATTTCCAAGTCAGCTCACACTCACAGGCATCAGTGGTTAGGACCTCAACATATCTTTTTGGAGGACACAGTTCAATCCATGACAGTGTATATGTAGTCAAAACAAGAAAGTGAATATATACATGATTTAAGAATGAACAGTGGTATCTACACATGATCTGAGTCACTGTGAGAGGTTTGAAGGGTCAGGTTGGGAAAGCTTGGTGTGCCTGATGCTTGTAGATCAATACATATGTAGTGTAAAATAGATACTTTTGACTTTTTCTTTGGCGGTGGGATGAATTGGAAGATTGGGATTGACATATGTAACACTAATATGTATAAAGTAGATAACTAAAAGAACCTGCTGTATTAAAAAATAAAATGAAATTTAAAAAATAATTATGAAAACACACATAAAGAGTACTTCTAAAGAAAATGAAATTTTACCAACTTGGAAGTCTTAAAGCACAACAGTGCCACCACCATACATCTGTACATTTTCTGAAGCATTTGATACCATTTGGTAAGAGGCAGCAGTGTAGAAGAAAACTCTTAGCCAGTTGAGTACAGGCAACTAGTCCCTGAAAGTGGAGTTTAAGTTGTACAAGTTTCTGTTCTTCATGCTCTGATTCCAAGAACATGCCTTCTTCGTAAAGTACACATTCCCAAATTGGACATGAGAACCAGTGTATCGTTTCCTTAGAGGAAGTTTACAATTTTATTGTGAGAGACTGAAACCTTTGCTACTTAGAATGACACGTGGCAAATGCGGTATATCTGAACAATAGTATTAGAACACAGCATATGCAAAGCCAGTGTAATGAAGAAAACTGTGGCTAGATCATACCCATGCCATGCAGTATAGTGCACAATGCAATTGAGATAACTATGTCTTATAAATTAGTAAATTCATTTCTAAAATTGCCACCACACATCTTTCCAAAGATTCCTGATAGGAAAATAGAGTTTCAGAGTACTTCTAGTAATATTATGGGTTTCTGGTAAAAGACGAGTTTGTGGTAGCAAACAGAAACCAAGTTGGACCCACATACAGCAAAGATTATTTATTGGAAGAGTACTGGTGGGCTCATGAACAGACTTAGGAATAGTAGAATCCAAAGGTATAACCCAAGTTCTGGAAGAAATAAAGAAGCAGCGTATTTATTTCTGGAGCTCTGAATATCCCAGTCAGAGATTGCCACTACTGCCTCTACAATCACCATTGGCCTTAGAATAAATATTCTTCTACCCTATCTTTTGTCCATGGTCACTGCTTAACATTCAGAGCTCCAGGTGAGAGCATTAATTTGCCAAGTTGAGGTCACATACACATGCAATATCAAAAGAAAAATCTAGCCCCCAGGTCTTCTGTAGTGGAGAGAAGTTCTAGGAACCACTTCTTCATCAAGACTGCACAAAAGATAGTTATTACCCTGGGAAGAATTTGGGTTCACTTGGGTTCTATTAGGATAGGAAATAGATGCTGGGTATCCACTGTGTACCAAGAGCAGTGATACCACATGGTTAATAATATTGGTAGTGAAATGACGTTACAGGAGGGTAACCCTGTTAAAACTGTGAACCAAGTGTCTGTACAAGTCATGGAAAGCAGAGCTGCCCTTATTTGCAGCATCATGGGAAGCACAGCGTAAGGAGCAGTTTTGTTTTGCTAATCCTCCCTGGAGGTAAAGGGGATAAATTGTTGCCAAGGCTCCTGGTTGTGCAGTCGTTTTTCTTTTTTTAGACGTATGTACTTTGTTCCATCTCTATGTATTCTCCAAATCCCATCCTCACACCCCATGATTTTTTCTACCCTCATTTATTACCTTTGCCTTTTTGTTGCTTTATCTTCTTTTCTCAGAGAAATGAGGAAAGACATGTAATCTACCATATGACCTGGTATTGCAACTTCATGTTTTTCTTCTGAAGTATACTTCACTAAATGTTACATGAGATGTGAATTTTATGCCTATTTTATTCCACAATCCTTTGTTTCAAGAAACAAAAAAATCCATACAATGAACTCAAGTAGAGAAGACTTAACTTCAAGGAGGCATTGGGCAACAGACGACATCGTGTGCTGCCATAGGAGCTGAGCTACTGAAAGGTCTGTTGGAAACTGAATGAGATACTGCCAGGGAGTAATCCTGCCCTCCATCGTTCAGGACCTGATCCACCTGGTTTCTCATTTTCTCTACTTCTGTCTGTCTCCTCTTTCCTTCTATATCTGCTGCTTGGTCAGTCCCGAATCAAAGAGCCCTTGAAGGTCCAGTGCATACTATAGATTAGCTACAACTCCGTTTCTCTTCGAAAGAACACGAACTAATATAAGGCACAGAAGTATAGCAGTTATTACTTCTTTTACTCAGATTTCCAATCTGTCACCACTGGCTTCTTGGCTTGTGCCTCCAAAAATATTAAGTATTTCTCAACACTAAAGGAATAAAAATAGAAATGTTTTTCATAACTTCTGTTTCTCCCCAAAGATAGCCCTGTCTGTTCCTGCCAACTTTTCAGATTACATTCCCTCTCTCTACTTCCTTAGACTTGCTCACTCTTTCATTCTTGAAACTTCCCTTCTAATATACCTTCTCTTCTTCCTTATTCTTCTTAATATTCAAGTAGTTCTGGATGCCACTAATGGCCAGATATTTCTTAAAACTCTTCTACTTTGAGCCTTTGGGTGCAGTAGAATGAGTCAGGTAGACTTGGGCTCAAATTTTAATTTTACCACTTCCTGACTGTCCTTAGCAACTCAGTGTCAGACTGTAAAATTAGATTAATAATGCTTTTCTCTTAGAGTAATTTGGAAATTAAATAAGAAAGCAATTTTGAAGATCTTTCCACCTACATTAGATGATTTGTAATCTTAGTTTCCTTTCTCAAGTTATGTGCCCCATAGAACACTGACTGAGAATACCAAATGGTATAAGGTACAGGAGTACATAGTTCTGTAAAGGAAACTAGAGGAAGATGAGGGGATATTCTTGTAAAGAAAGTACTTTTCTAAAGGGAAAATATTGTGAACCCAAGAGGAATCTTTTTCATTTTTATTTATTTATATTTTATTTTTTATTTTATTTATACACCAGTGTATAAACGATTTTACTCAGGGTAAACCAATACTAAGATTATTGGTGTCCATGTTTTTACAAAACAAGATTGCTCTTTAGTCACCAGTATTTTCTTCTCTTTTATTTTAAATCATAATTTACTCGACACTTGAACTGCTGTCCTGTCCTCCCGTTGTCACTACCATCATATTTTTCAAGGTACTTCTTAAAAACTATATTTTCTCAGATACCTTTTTCTATCCTTCTAATGAGAAGTCAGCTCATTTTCCTTTGCCTCCCCATAGCATTCTTCTCTTGTGCTATCTTTGCTTATTAATACTATTTGTAACTTTCCTTGTGTTTTTTTTTTTAACTCATCTTATTCATAGAATTCTATATCTGAGGATTGGAAGGGGCCATTGAGTTTGGTGTCAAGGATAAAATGAGTCCAAAGTCCATCTCTCTCAGTTACTCTATAGACTTAGCAAAGTGTAATAAAATACCTCTCATTAGATTCTGCAACTATAAAATGGAACTAATGTCAACCTTATAGAATCTTATGAAGATAATACCTGTGAAGTAACTAATACAGTACCTGGGATATGATAGCTACCGTGCTCTCAGTGACTATTACCTGGAAGAATCTTGATTTTAGTCATTGTATCAACATTTCTTTTTTCTGTGAAGAGCTGGTATAGTGAGTGCCTTTCAGTTAATATGTCTTTGAAGAAAGGAAGAGTTAGATGATTTGTGAGCAGGGCTACAGGAATCATATGCAGAGATCACTACAAACAAATAAATAACAGAACTAATGCCGAAGACTGTATAGGGCGTAGCTTGAAACACTGTAACCAACCATGGAAAACAGGACCATCATTACAGCTGGCATGGTTCTTCTGTTGTAATGAAGAAAGGAGGTATTCGGTTGAGCAAACATTTGGTCAGCAGAGAGTTTCATGTGCAAAGTTAGAAAGAGAAAAACATACTTATTCATGTGGTAAAAGACCCTAATTAATAATATAAACTTCAGTTGCTATTAGCTGGAGAGCACAACTGATCCTACTTTCTTCTTTAAAGCCATTATTATAAAAAAGGAAATTTCCTAATTTCAGGCAGAACTAAAAGGAGTACTTTGTGCATACTAAGTGATAGGTTGATCCATTGATCAAAAGTCCAGTAGTATCTTTCTTTTGTATTAGTTGGGGAAGAATCGTTATTAGTTCATAGAAATTCCGAAGAAAAGGCATTTGCAAGAAAAAGGTCTGAAAATATGCTTTAAAGGAGTTCCAGTTGAGATAAGGAACAGACACTGTCAAAGATGCTCATGAAAACATTTTAGGTCTATTGAATCATGTTAACATTTTATCTTTAAATAAGTTAAATAGTCATGAATATGAAATCAGAAGGTCTAAAAGAGAAATGTCTAAGACGACCAGCTCTTTTCTTTTAAGATGAGTACCCATCATCTCTTTTGGAGGACAAGATCATATAAATGTCAGAGTCCTGTATAACAAGGGGCCACATCTGAAAATTCAAATAGAAATGACTATAATAGAAAGGTAATCTATACTTTTCTAATTATTAACAGTCATTAATAAAAAAAAAGCAATAAAGAAAGGATTACTAGTGACAGAGAAGTACTTCCTTCATCAGCCTACACTATAAATTGCCAGATGGGCAGGAATCCTTCTGATTGGAGAGGGAGTTAAAGGAGACCTTATGGTTCATAGAGATGACTTTTGCATTTTATTGTGTTTCCATGTTTTTATTTCTGTGGTGAGAATAGAGGGTGGTAAAACTGGATGCAAAGACAAAGACGAAAAGCAGAACTGAAACGAAGACACTTGTATTTTCTTTTTCTCTAGAGTTATTTTGCAAGTCATAAAATGAGGGAACTATTGAGATAGCAAAAGAGCCTGCAGCTATGAAGAGAAATATTAGAATTTTAAAAGACAAGAATTACTCAGAGTCTGAGAGGTTATGCCACCGATACTCCTACATCTGAAAAGAAATCCATTCTTTCTTTGTGCCATGTGTAAAGGACTATGCTAAAATATCATAATGGCTAATAAGTGAAAAGGAATTAATTTGTAGCATATATGCAGATATGTATCTATGTGTGTGTGTATCGGACAAGACATTCATCTAGAGATATGGACATAAGATGGCCTTTTCTATGATTCAGTAGCAGTTAGTTATGCCCCATAGTGATCATGGCAGAAAGCCACACTTGCTGAACTGTTGACTTCAGGTGTAGAACTTTCTTGAGTTGCAAATACTCAGCTTTACCAAAGCAATGCACACAGTCCTGGTATTTTCTTTTCCGCTCACAGCAGCCCTGTAGAGCACATTTGTGCGTGATCTTCATTGCACAGTGCCATTCTGCAGCATTAAGCCATGTGCCACTGCTATCGTAATGGTTTAGTTCTGTCCCCCAATTTATAAGCAGAATGATGCTCACTCTGTTCCCTCCTGGGCATGAAGGGAGGGCACGCCACCTCCCAGATTTCCTCCCTCGTCCCCCACTTCAGATGTCTCCCCAGCCCTCCTTCCACTCCCCTCTCTTCTCACTGCAATAGTAATTCCCTCAGGAAGGCCTACCAGGCTTTTACGTTCTGTTAATGATTACAGGAATAATTTATTTTCAAATGGATATTAATCTGATAGAAGTAGTCAGATTTTCCCTGAGCTCAGGCGGAAACAAACTTCTTCATGGCAAGTGTACTGATTCCGTCCACTATTATTGTGATGGGGAAGACAAATTATCCAATCACTAAACACACTGCTCTAGGCAATTCAAAATAACATCCTGATTAATCTAACTACACAGGAGAGATACTTCTGTTTAGAACAAGTCCCCTAAAAACAAACAATATTGGATTAAGAATAAAGATGGGTCATATTTGCTTGGTAATACTTACGGATATTTGAATCCTGGATAAGGAGCCTCCTTAAGGTGAAAAACATTTACATAAATGTTCTTAACATATTATATAGTTAAAGTTATATTCAAAAGTAAAAGTGTAAGTACATTTATAAGGTCATTCGTGAGATAAAACACTGAAGATTTCATTCTAGCTTCTTCACACCAATAAGAAACACATTCTACTTCTTTCTGCTCTGTGCTATATATTTAAAAATGAAATGTTACAGATATGCAAGTAAATGCTGAGATGAATACGTGGTCACAACGGACATGTATCCTTTTTTTTTGTCGTGAAAGTCAAATGATTCAGTTATTTCTCCGGAAAGACAGCAAAAAGCAGTACAAATTTTCGTGAGCGGGATAAACATTTAAACATCATCAACCAAATTATTATAGCACTATTTCACCTTTAATAATTGATGTAGGAAGTTATTGTCCCTGTGGGAAATAAGGATAGTGAGAGAAGCTAAAAATAAAGTACCCCTCGACCTGTGAGATCTCAGATACACTCATTCCTGCTCATGATCTAACTGTAGTCTTTCAAGATCATATTCTATAACCTTGACCTCTTCAGTTCATCTGCCTCTCCTATCCCCTGTCCTTGACTGGAGTTGACAATCTTGATGAAGGTGTTTTGCAGTTCTGAACATGGGCTGGCAGCATAATTCATATTTCCTTTCTTCCGACTTCACTCTTGTTTCCTGATAGCTCTGCACCTTGCACCTTGGTCTCAGTGCGTTGCCAATCATATCCTGTACACCTGACCCCAATTCCTGACCTACTTTCTTGCTTGACTGTTAAGCTTAAAGATGCGTAACACAGAGACGCAGCAGAACTGGCCTTAACCTACATTCCCTGAGAGGGACCAAAGTTATTTATAAAATAACCTTCATTTTTACAAAGATGAAAAAGGGTGTGGCCTGTCTAATAAGCACATAAAAAAAATGGACTCAAAGGCTGTGCCAGTGGAGCCTGAGAAAGGGGAGCAGTGAACCTTTCCCTCCAGGAAGTGGGCATTCTTAGAGGACATTGGTGGAGCTGCCAGGGAGCAAGGGCACACGTGTGCAGCCAGGGGACTTCAGTCAACACAGGCCAGTAGGATTGCAAATGTCAAGGCCAGGTCACTTCATATCCAGAGGTCAGCGGACATTTTTTTTCCTCTTTTTTTTTGCTGGGGTGAGGCTTTAGTAATAGATGAATCTTAGTCGAAAATGTCTGTCAAATTACCCGCCTTCTGTAATTTAATTTTAGAAAAATGCATTTCCAATCTTCCTTCAAATATTGGCTCTTCTACGTTCTACTAATGTGACATTGATGAGTTATTAAACGTGCCAAGTCCCAATTTCCTCAAATGTTCAAAGACAGAAAAAAATTGGTATCTATGTCACAAAGTTGATGATGAAATCCATTGATTTAGCTCATGGGAAATCACCTAACACATTACTTGATATAAAGCATGATGAATATTAAACAGCGAAATGAGTAAGGAATTCTAATTAATATGCTACCAAAACCCAAATAATATATTCATTTCCATTTTCTAAAAAAAAAGATTTTCATTTGTTTTGTCCAGAGATATTTGGTTGCAAGGAACAGAAATATACTCAAATGAGACAGATAGAAAGGGGGTCTGATGAAATGGGTTTTTATCTCTGTTTCCCCACCTATGTCCCTCACGAGTCATGAAAATTTCTGATTATACTCTGGCTCTGATAACTGAAGGGACATTTTCAGTGATGTAGCCAAAGGCACAGAAGTTTATTGGCTTTAGATAGAACCTTTGGGAGATGCCAACAGGAAACAAGAAGGTCTCATTACCTATGATAGATGTGACAGTGGTGACCCCCAGTGAACTACACACCCACTCCATCATGCCCTGTGGAGTTCCTGACGTATTGACTCTGGATTTGACTGCGTTACTTGCTTTGGCCGGTCGGCATTATCAAGAATGATCCAAGCAGAGGCTTGATAAGAATTGCACGTTGGGGCTTGCTGTCTTGAAATATTCCCTTATGGGGCTGGTTTCATGCTGTAGGAAATCTAAGCACTTCTGCTGGAGGGAAAAACTAATGGGAGAGGTCCTGGAGGCTAAAACTTCACAGGAGGAAAGTGGTCACATGGAGAAGAACAGAGCCCGGCTTCCAGTTGAATGCAGCTGCATGCGTGACCTAACCAGCATCATGATGTGCAACAGAAAGACTCATAACATTAGGATAAGTAATAAATGGCTGCTGTTTTAAGCCACTAAGGTTTAGAGTGGTTTGTTTCACACAAATAGATCAACTGAAACTGGGACCTTATCTCTTAGATAATATGGTGGGATATTATGGTCAGCACCTCTCTGACCCTTTCTCCATCCTCAAGATACTCAGTTTCATTTCTCGTCACCGAGACAACTTGCATAGGAGACTAAGCTTACAAATAATTGGAACTCAGAAGGAGAAGGACTAAAACTAGATGACACAGGTGAGAAAAAGAAGAAGATTGCCCGACACCACAAAACCCATCTGGCTGTATCATAGACAGTAAAGGGAATTCAGTGGCTCACGTAACCAAAAATATATAAAGTAGGAGAGTTAAACGAAGCCTCCTCCTTTGTTTCCTTTCAGTATCTTTGGTTCTGCACTTCTCCAAGTGTGGCTTCGACTTCAGGTGTCTTTCCCCATAGACAAATAACGGCTAGCCGCATAGCTCTTCCTTGACATGCAGAAAGAGGGAGAGACGGCCACTTCCATAATGTCAAGCACAAGTCCTTATCTTCCCTTGAATTACTCTTTCCCTAAATCATGGAAGTGAAGGGAACGCCACGCACTCCGTGACTTTGAACTGTTACAGACGCATTACCTAATAATCACTGAGGCAAGAAGAAGGTCATTATCCTAATTGGATGAAAGTCAGTAACTGTTAACCCGTAACAGGGATTATCAGATGCTCACCCAGAATAAAGATGTCGTCAGAGCCCTTTACTCTCCCTTTTCTGCTCAACCAAATCAACATGTTAAAATCTGCTCTTTGTGACTATGTCTTCCTTGCATGAATTGATAGGGTCAGATGCTTTTAGGTGCAAGTAACAGAAATGTCTAATTCAAACTGGCTTAGTCAGTAGAGAGGGTTTATTTGTGAAACTGAAACGTTCAGAGCTGGAGCAGACTTTAGGGCACTGTTCAACTAGGGCTCAGCTTCCATTTGTCTTTGATTTTCTCAGCTTGCTGCTTCTCTAAGGTTACTACCTATATGGTTCTCCCATGGAGAAAACGGTGACAGTAGATTGGAAATGTGCATAGTCCTAGCTTCAGATTTCCTGGGTTCACAATCCAGCTCAACCACTGATTGTACATGTGACCTTGTACATTGATTTAACCTCTGTGTTCTTCAGTTCTCACATATGGATTATCTGAGCAAGAACAGACTCTATCTCAAAGAACTATTCTGAGATTTAAATAAGCTAATTCATATGATGGAATACATGGTATCTGGCATATAATCAGCACTTCATAAATTTTAGCTATTTTTATTATACTCTGTTGACATCTAGTGGGAGAAAGGAAATTCTCATAGTCATCCAACACAGATCATGAACTTGGCTTATCTTGGGTCATCTCTAAATCAACAACCACAGTAAGGACGGCCAGTCAAAACCATCCCTTGCAAATCACATTCACAACATGGAAGGCTGAAATGGATCTTGGAAGACAACCTACTACATCCATGGAAGACATGTCCACTGCATACCCAAGTAACAAGAATGAGAGTTGCTACCCACTACAGTTGTAACCTGGGGGGAGGTGAGTGAATTAAAGAGAGTTGAACAGCAGCTGATAAATCTCCATCATCTTGCCTGCACTGTTTGGTATAGAATATATACCTCCAACCAAAAATAGAAGAATGCCTGCACATTCAGTGGGTTTTTTGTGTGTGCTGAAACATAAGACTGTTTGTTTGGGGATTATATAACTGTTCCCTTCATTATAGTGGGGCTAGTGCTTAATGATTGAATGTGGGGAAAATGTCTAAAGTTACTGAAATCTAACTACATATGAAAGAAAGCATCAATTAACTGAACAAAGAAGATTTTACCAGTGTGTTTCACTGTTAACTTAATAGTCCTAAGGTATGAAAGTAGACTCAGCAAGAGTGATAATGGACTTCAGAATACCCTCTCAAGGAATGCAGAACTTAGGGCACTGTGATCTCAATGCCGCAGCTGATGGATGAGTGTAATTCTTGAGAATCAATGTTTCAATCGAAGCCAGGAAGATGCTAGACTGTGCGAGTCTATTATCAGGTCCAGTCACTCACAGGATCTCTGAGATTAGATGAAAGGAAGGGGAAACAAGAAGTATGCTGACTACTGTAATAGACGGTAGACAATCTTGGAACCTTTAAGGAAACAGAAAAGGTAAAATCAGGGTACAGAGGACTGGACTCTAAAGATAGGTGCTAAGCCTTTGCCACCCACTCTCAGAGCAGAGTTACTGAGAGTGGGAATCTGTGTCTTTGACGACACTGCATCAGTGTTTCTAAAGAAATGCAGTGGTGCTGCTACAGTAAACTTGCATGTGTGTTCATTGACTGGCTATACCGCTATTTGATGATACAGAGAAATAGTGCTGACTCCATGTGTCTGTAACCAGTGTTGGATACCACACTGGTACTTTGTAAATGGTGCCTATGGTTTATACTGCTACAGATGTTATCAATATTTTCTGATCCATGACCTTGGAAACCCATTTAGGAAACCAGGATACCTATATCTTCTATGATACACTCTGAAGAAGGTTTTTATAATATTTTGAAACTGGACTAATGTGAACCCAAGTACATGGACATAAAACTGCAGTTGGTGTTCAGGTCAAACCATTTTAGGCCTCCATCATTTATATTACATCGTCTCCACAGTGAGAAATGAATAAAATCAAAACTATCCAACTCACCTCCCATCCCTAGAAATAAAACACTGGACCCTGGAAGTTAATTCTATTTGTAGCGACAAACTTGCCAAACAATGAATTCTGTTTTCACCTCTTAGAAATTCATAGTAAAGTCAGCCTACCAAAGTCTCTGATAAGTTCAATGATACATTATGAAATCCAGCAGAGCCCTATTTTAAATGATACTTGGAAACTTGCTGGTATGGATCATGGATTAACACCACTGGGACACTAGATAGAATTCCATGGACAAATGTGTGAAGTGGTGTTTGTTTTAAGGTTGTGTATGTTGAACACAGTGTGATAAAGTTGGTGTAGCCACAGGAGGAAGTGAGGTGAGACTTGGAAGGAAGAAGTTTATTATACTCCCAGGTCCCCGGGAGGGGATCACTGCATGTCACAGAGGGCCACGGGGAAGACACCAGTGTCCATCAGAGGGCAGATGGGCTAGGAGCAGCAGAAGGTTTAAGCCAGAGCCTTTTATTGGTGTCTTTACAGGAAAGGCAAGACAGGCCAGCATAAACAGTGTAGGATTGGCTGCTTTGAATGACAGCAGAGGGCTCTGGGGTATATGGTTGGTCACTAGTTGCCTGGTACCTGGCCCTGGGCTGATTCAGAGCAAGGGAAATACTGGCTTGGTGTGTGAGAATGAGGCAAGGAGGCAGTTGGAGGTGTAAACCCAGGATTGGTTGGTTTGCATATGAAAGGCACGCTCTAGGGCGAGGTGTTACCTTTTTAGCTAGCCCTGGGGGGAGCTGTCTCTCCCCAGCCACAAAGGTTTTCAGGATGCCAAACATAATATACAGAAAAAATTGTTTAAATGTATAATACAGTATTCTTCTTTGTTCTTATCAACATGTGAATGACAGCACTGCACACATTAAAATAATAACATTGCTGCTAAAAAATAAAACAGCGTGGAAAGTCATATATAAAAATTAGAATTTGAGGAATATTTTGTAGAAAGTGAAAGCTTATAGCAAATATTTAATTTTTTTAACTTTTTTTTTGAAGTATAATTGATTTACAGTGTTGTGTTAATTCCAGGTGTACAGCAAAGTGATTCAGTTATATATCTCTATATATCTCTATAGATAAACATATTTTTTTCAGATTCTTTTCCCTTATAGGTTATCACAAAATATTGAGTATAGTTCCCTGTGCTATAGAGTAGGTCCATGTTGGTTACCTATTTTATGTATAGTAGTGTGTTTATGTTAATCCCAAACTCCTAATTTATCTCTCCCCCCTTTAATTAATTTTAATTAAAATTTAATTTAATTTTTAATTCTGTATTTTCTTTCATTGATATTTTAAAGTATATATATTTCTTTATATAAACAAATACGAGAAATTCTTATATACAGAAGCCAGATGATATACAAAGGTCATAAAAATAAACTGGCATTCTCAAAGTGTAGCATTAATATGCACATTTGTCTCTTTCTGATGAATTCTGATGTTTGCGACTCTGTGGACTTCATATCCCATCTACAGTGTTCCTCTAAATAGGATACGGAAACATACATTCTCCAGGCCTAGAACACCTCCCCACGTGCAGTTTCTCCATGCCTGGCAGCCTTTGAAACCTTCTTTAGATTACGGCTCTTTGCTCCGTGTCTTACAACAAAGCGTTTCTCTTTCTTTGCTCGGGAGATGTGTACTCACACTTCCTGTGATTCTGCCACCCGCATCCTTATATAAAAAATTAAGACAGAAATCATCATAAAGTAATGGTCTATCCTTTCTTATATAACAACTTCAGTAATGCAACATTATTTTGTGCTAGTTTTGTGTGCGCATGTGAATGAAGAGAAACTCTATGTAGTAAAGAGGGAAACTTCACTTTTGGTGTTTGACCACTGACAGCTTTTGGTCCCCGCCCTCCCCGCTCCTCTTCCTCCACACCTGGGCTGCTCCCCATTCCTTGGCACTGACAGAAATTTCAACCCTTGTAGATGCTAGTTGTCTGTGTGGGCCTCTGTCCCAGCCTTACTTGCTAAGCACAACAAAACCCAGGCCACCCACCTTGCTTCCCTCTTGCCCTTGACCTGGCTGGTACCTTCCTTGCTCCTCCCAGAAAGTCCCCTATGTCCGAATAATAAGGTTAAAGTTCCTTTAACCGTGGTTCCATTCCTCATTGGTGAGTGCGTGGTGTCCTCAGTCTCCACGTCTGAAGGAATTCTGGGTGGGGCTTCAACCTGCTGTCTCCAGGGAAACCCAAGAACAGTAAAGAACACCTCAATTTAAAATATATGCATATATGTATATTAGAAATAATATTCGCGTGTGTGTGTGTGTGTGTGTACACTTTAGATGGGGCGTAAACTGTCTGTTTTGCCTCAGTGTTCACACTCCCTTATGATAGGACCTGTGACATCTATTGTTTCTTTACACCATCTGTTTGGTCCCCGTAATAAGCTTCTGTTTTGGCAGCTGCAACTATAATTGCTAAGAACTGCAAATATAATCTGATGAACTGAGAAATATATCTCGCAGAGAATTAATTGTCTGACTACACTCAGATCAACAGTCTTACAACCTAATTCTATGAAAAAAAAATTGTAGAAAAAGTAGCGTGATGTCTATTAATTTACAGCGTGAATTATACAAAGTGGGAAGTATCCAAAATGAATTTGGATAAGTAGTTACCTCCTGTTAGCTTTTAGCATATAGTAGATACATGCTATATGGAGTTTATTTATTAAAATAATTATGAAATATGTTTCTTAACAATGAAGTGATTTTTTTAATGTCTTTACTGGAGTATAATTGCTTTACAATGTTGTTTTAGTTTCTGCTGTCTAACAAAGTGAATCAGCTCTATGTATACCTATATCCCCATATCCCCTCCCTCTTGTGTATCCCTCCCACCCTCCCTACCCCACCCCTCTAGGTGGTCACAAAGCACCGAGTTCATCTCCCTGTGCTATGCGGCTGCTTCCCACTAGCTATCTATTTTACATTTGGTAGTGTATATACGTCCATACCACTCTCTCACCTCTTCCCAGCTTACCCTTCCCCCTCCCCGTGTCCTCAAGTCCGTTCTCTATGTCTGGGTCTTTATTCCTGTTCTGCCCCTAGGTTCTTCAGAACCTTTTTTTTTAGATTCCATATATATGTGTTAGCATACGGTATTTGTTTTTCTCTTTCTGACTTACTTCACTCTGCATGACAGACTCTGTCCATCTACCTCATTACAAATAACTAAATTTCGTTTCTTTTTATGGCTGAAGTTCACCCACAGTGTTGATGTTTCTTGCTTTAAAAATATCAGTTGGCTTAATGAAAGAACAGATGCTTAATATTACAATGCACATTAAAGGATTATGTTTGAGATATTCAAATATGAAGTTTTCCCAAAAGGTGATTTATCTTTCTAACCGAATTTTTAGTACAAATCCGGCTTGAGAACTGTCACCAGAAATGTCTGGTGACTTTGAAGAGGCAAGGAAGTTTGTCCTCCTTCTGTCCGTAGTCAAAATGAGATTTAGAAAAGAATCTAAGTAAACATTTTCCAATCAAAATCCTATAGCACCCAATGAAATGTACAGCGATCCTACATTCCTCTCCATTGAAATGACATATATTCCAAAACATGTTTTTGAGAGCTTACCATGCACCAGAATTACCAAATATTTTATACATATTAACCATTGTATTCCTTACAAGAACCCCATGAGGTAGGTCCTGTCATACCATGTATTACCTTTGAGGATGTGAGGAACAGAGAGATTTAAAAATATCCAGTTCTGACAGCTAGCAAGTGGTAGACCTGGAATTTGAATCCAGGAAGCCTTGCCTCAAATAATATATAGTTAATCATTATGTATTTATACTTATATTTATTCTGCATAAAGCATATGTATACACATGTACATAGAGTTAAAAACTGGGGGCTTTGTTAATGCCAGGTCAAACCAATGATGAAGGTTTAATCATCTCATACCATCTTTCTATCTACTACTAGCAAGTCAAATGCCATGCAAAAGAGGAACTATGTTTATCTGCATAGGTTTCCCCTGTTTTAGAATTCTAGTAGGAGGGAAAGATAATTCTGGGTGTTTACCAGTACTGAGCTATTCCTAGTTCATGGGGAAAAGCAACTGATATTTACAAGGAGGGCCCAAAGTCCCTGGGTAGAGAGAACCAAAAGGAACATAGTATGCACATCACCTACCTGGTACACACATCTGAGTATTCAGTGAGTACCTTGCCCTACATTTTCCTCACCAGCTAGGACTATAGGTTGGCTGTTACAAAATAAACTGTTCCCCTTTCATATAAATATGTCTACTTTCTTTCCACTGCACCCCAGCTGCTCAGTAAGGAATACACACCCCTCACTTAGACTCAACCGAATGGCTTCTAAGTTCTGTGACACAGGAAGAGAGCAATGATGACAGGTTGTAAAATGGAAAGTTGTTTAGAATTAAAATAAGAATCTGAAATAGCCAAACATTCTAAAGATTGTTAGCATTACAACTCTATAGATTGCAAAGGGCTCTCTCAGTGTGGAGATAAATAAACACCTGTGGCTACACTTCACTTGCTATCAGCTTGTAGATTTTAGGAGGTAAGAGACTTTAGTACCAAAATATTTTTTAGGTCCTTTAAAAGTGATCTTGATAATTTGTGGATTGGATATTCTAATTGAATTTCCTAATGCTTTTTCAAAAATGTTATGCAGCCAGAATTTGGAAACTGAAGAATTCATATTTTCTTTCACTCACCTTTCAGGTTAGGTAGACTATATTCACATAAATACAAAGTTAACATATATCCGTACACTTACTTGGCCTCTGGACTGTGTGTCTGCATTTCCATGTTGTCAACACTAGGCGGTGCACTCTTGCATTAGCTTCTTTATGACAGTACTATGCAATTCTTCAAATCCTGGAAGGATCATTTTATAGAATTAACAAATATCACATACAGAGTTTGTGTATAACCCGTGTATACCCTGTATTATGAAGAAATTCACAGCTTCCATTTAGCTGTGCATGCCATAAGAATCCTATAGCTTTTGGAAGTAAAACCAAGAAAGAAAAGTAAAGAAACTTAATCAAGTTTTAGTTTCTAATTAAAATATGGTTTTCTCTAATATTAATTTATGGTCTCTTAAAAACACTCAGTTGTTATATTAAATATTATTAATAATAACTAATAAAATAGTTTCTATACTCAGAATGTTTTACACTCTACTTTTTCTCCTTGGTGTTAATTCTCCATCTAACATTTTTTAAGGGGTTTGACATAGATTATCTCTCTCAGCCTAAGTTTCTTCTGATTAATCAAGAATGGGGTAAAGTCAGGAATTAATTGTAGTTCAGTTGTTTATTCTCTCCACTACATTTGTTTTCTCTTGATACCAAGATGTTTAGTCTAATTTAAATATAGGGAAAGTGTTAAAGGGAAAGTGTTTTAAAGTATGTATCACTGAATACAAGCAATATATTTCAAGTCTAAATTTTTTTTTCCTCTTAAAAACAGGTTGAAATCTATTCCATTTAAAAAGCAAAAGCAAAACACAATGAAATATACAGTAGACAATGATGTGTTTAAAGAAATGTCTTTTTGCAACATGATTTATAATTAGCTAATGTCCATAAAGACTTACATATCTAACAATTAGAAATGGGGTGCTATGCTTTATCCCACAGCACATAATTCTATACAGCTTTACAAATCGTATTTTCAAAAGATATTTAAGACCATTGTAGACCATTGTAAAGTGTTTACAATATAATGTGACTTTTTTTCAAAAAGTGCAATATACCAACTTGGACATACAGTAAAATCTCACTTTCATGAAATAGATATACAGCTATTTTCTTGAAATAGTAGTTATTTATGTTCCTAGTTAATCACTCTAGTATCTAGAAGTTAAGACGCATGAAAATATAAGGCTGAATTTTACAGATACATATCATACCTCCCACCCCATAACAAGAGAGGGTATAGAAAAGTTATTAAATTAAAGAATAAATTCGAAATTAGTTGTCTGCAAATCTTGCGACACACCTTCAAAAAAGTAATTGTTATTTGGAGAACTGAGCTCTCATGAAGCAGGTATAAGATCTTCTAGCTTAAGCTTATGATTTGAAGAATCAAAATAAGAAAGTGTCCTATGCCAGCAGTTGGAATATTCTAGCACAGCTAAGACCTGGGCAGTTCTTGCTGAAGATTCAAAGGATATAAAAATAACACACAGCCAATGAGTATGAGGAAACTAAAAGTTGATAGCAGAAACTATTACCAGTAATTGTGTCTAATGTGGGTAAATTGGTTATATTTATTTAAATTTTTGTTGTTGTGAGATTCATTAAAAGTGACATTTATTCATTTATACTGGAATGACATTAATGTTCAATTCTTCCCCTACCTCCCGTAAATTGTACATCCCTTTTTTATTTTGTTACAAACCTTCCCCCATGTGAACTACTAAACAAGAGAATTTGCTCAGGGGAGAAATTAACATGGAAACAGAAGAAGGGTGACACATGACTTTTAAATTTGAAAGCCATGGTCCAGGTACAAGGCACATATGGAAAAAATGCTTATTTGGGTCTTTGGAAAAGAGGTGCTGTGTCTTGGTTCTTGAGCAGAGGCCATTCAAGGAAAATGAGTTTTTCTTTTCCTGATGGGAAGCAGATGATTAGAGTCATGGCACAGTGTGTCTAGGCAGAGAGAGCCTGAAGCAGCCTCTCACTAGTTAAGATTTCCATTGAAGAGCATCTAAAAGGTTTCCACGTCTTTGAAGGATGCACCAAGTGGGCTGAGAGGCATAAATGTATACTAAGGTTAAGGGAAGGACAGGATATGCGGACACGTGTACATTTTGACCATTCATTGCGTTCCCATGTGGGGGAATGATCATACCTGAGGACCAGACGAGACAATGTACATATCAGTGGGTGCTTTTATAAATTGGTAGTATTGGGCAGCAAATGCACACCACTTGCCATCTCAGTGCCACAAATTTATACATCTGTGTAAGTCTTCACAACTAGTGGTCACTGCAGGGTGGAAGAGGAAAAGCAGAAAGCCCTTAATTTGATGAAGCATCAACCTGAAATTGACTCAGCTTTTCTGGAATTGATTATGACTACAGTTTTCCCAGTAAGGGAGAATGAGGACCAAAATAAAGATTGTGCAGCATTATTGAAACAACTGAAGTTAGCACATTCACATATTTACCTATCTCATATTCATTTAACAACATAATTAATTGGGGGTCCGTAGTATGTCTCAGGAATTATGATGGGTGCTGATAATACCAAGACAGATAAGATACTGTTTTGTTCCTATTATATAAGGGCACACAGATAGTCAATGGATAAACATAAACATGTGGGAAATACAAAGAAGAGTCATATAAACCCAGCCATGGCTTAATGAAGATCTTGTGGAGTAGATTAGCCAAGAGTTAAAGGAGATGAGGTCGCTATCTAAATGGAGATTTGAAGCATGGATGGAGCAAACTAAAGGACATGGGCAAAGACAAAACACTTAGGAATGGCATGCAGGTCCTACAGTTTCAGATTCAGGAGCACAAGTAAGAATTAGGACAGAAAGCTGGGGAGGTAGCAAGAGCCAGAGGATGGAAAGCCTTGTAGGTCATGTTAAAAGCTTGGATTCAATGACCATGTCATGAAATAATCAAGCTCTATAAAGGCAATAGAAGAAACATGTGACTAATTTAGAAGGTAGCAATGGGTGGACCTTGGCCACTAAATGTGTTTCAGGAGTTAGGAGGAGAAAGGAGGTTGGATGGGAGAGACAATGAATTGAGGATTGTATATGTTGAATTTGAGGCGCTTATCTGCTTTCTACATGAAATATCCAATATGCAGTTGGAGAAGAATATGGTTGTTGGAGGAGAAGCCTATGCTAAATATGTTGATTTCTAAGTTCTCAAAATGTAGGTAGTTAAACCCATGACGTTCAGTTAAAGAGTTTAAAGGTGTATGCACAGGTGGCTGAGTATGGAAATCTGGGGAGCACTTATATGCAGAGGGTAGATGAAAGGAGAGGAAATCACAAAGAGATAAAGCAGCAGTCAGGAAGCATCATGTAAGTTCAGTGTTTTGCGAAGCAACAATAGTTGTTTCAAGAAATAACAAAAATTCAGTGCTATCAAGTAAAATATAGATTGCAGTATGATATGGGCCTCCAAACACTGACTGGATTGAAAAATTCAATTATTTATAAATTAGATCATTGTTACTGCAACAGGAAGAGAAGATACGGAATTCAAATACCAGTGGACTGAAAAATGAGATAGGATAAGAAGGTATACATTTTAATTCTATGGATGTAGACTAGTCTTTTTTTTTTTTTTTTTTTTTTTTGTGGTATGCGGGCCTCTCACTGCTGTGGCCTCTCCCGCATGTGGGATCTTCCCGGACCTGGGCACGAGCCCGCATCCCCTGCATGGGCAGGCAGACTCTCAACCACTGCACCACCAGGGAAGCCCTAGACTAGTCTTTTTTAAAGGTGTGCATGAGAACGAAAGGTAGACTGATTAGTAGCCAGATGTATCTGTAAGATTTTTTAAATGTTTTAGAAAACATTTACAAATAATGTCTTAAGAAGTACTCGAAAATAAACTTAATAGTGTCTAGTTAGCAACAGCATCACCTGCCTGACTTGCAAATTTTAAAAAATATTAACATTTTTGGGATACACAGGCAACTCACAATATCCCTGCAAGGTAGACTTTATTATTCCCATTTGGTGTATCAGAAAATTGAAATTCAGAACATTTGGTCAATTTGAACAAGAGCTCAAGGTCTGTTAAGCAGTGAGACGTGAAACCATTTTTGCCTATTTCAGTTACAAATTCTTGCTCTCATGCCCATGGAGTCATATACAACAATATTTCTCAGGCATAAGCCCTTACAACCACTCCAGAATGCCCACAGAACCCAGTTTGAGAATCATGACATTAAATACATTAAACACTTTGAGTGATCATTTGTCAGCAGTCGTGTAGAAGACCCTGGAATTATGTTGCAGCATTTGGTTTTAATGTGATTATCAAAATGGTCAAAATGACACATATGCAATTTGCAGGGATACTATTAATCCACTCTTGCTTGCCCATTTTCCAGATAAAGAGACTGAACTACCAAAAAGTTAAGTAAATGTGCCAGGGACACACAGGTTATTCGTAGATTCAGGATTTAGATTCATATTCTGGCTCCAATGTCTGCTATATTCCCTTTTTTGTAAACATGCAGAAAATGGAATGTAACCTTACCCCTGTAACGTTAACAGAATCTGTAATGTGTGGCTCCACTTAAACTTCCGTAGCTAAAACTCTCCCAACTGCAGTCATGTGACCATGGATCATTGTGAATATGGCAATTAATACAAAAAGAAGTAAAACTGTATGTATGCCACTGAAATAAATCCCTGAATTGAGTGAACTTTGTGTTCACAGCCTGAGTCTCAAATTAGAAAATACTGAGAAGATGATTTACAACATTGTAGGTTGCTACATGTAACATGTTTTATATCAAATGATAGTCTATTTATAGAAGTGTGGTGGATTTTAGTTCTCTTGCTATCATTATTCAGACAGAATTTGGTAGCATAGCAGCCTTGCGTTGTATGTGTGTGTAACAGAGGACAGGTTTGCAATCGAACCTGACTGTTTGCCCAAACCCATCTGGCCTCGCCATTTATAATATGTCAAATGAGACTGCCCAAGGTGTGAGGGAAATCTTAATTTCACTTTTATTCAGGTTATATTGCTTGAGGATCCTCTGGCCACAGCTCAAACTGCACCACTAAAACATCTGTATTTTTACTGCAGCCCACATGTCTTTTATTTTTCTAAATTCTCTTGAATGGTTTTCTGATTTTCACTACCTTGCCCATAATTATTCTGGATACCTTACTATGAAAAGTTTTCACCCACTCTCAATCATAACACTAAGCATCTTGCTACAATATGTAGATTATTATAAACGCTAATAAAATAATACAAAAATTTGAAAAATAAATGTCCTTGGATAGACCTTGCTTATATTAATTTCTTTTCTGTTGGAGTCAAATTTCCATATGCATAGATAAATATATATATATAAACTACAAATGTATGTAAATATATGCAAATCTTTAAAAACGAATCACTGCCTCATTTTTTTTTGTTTGTTTGTTTTCATAGCAACACTTTTTATTGTTTTTTTTTTAAACAGCTTTATTGGTGTATAATTGCTTTACAGTGTTGTGTTAGTTTCTGATGTATAACAAAGTGAACCAGCTGTATGTATACATATATCCCCATATCCCCTCCCTCTTGCGTCTCCCTCACACCCTCCAAATCCCACCCCTCTAGGTAGTCACAAAACACAGAGCTCATCTCCCTGTGCTATGCGGCTGCTTCCCACTAGCTAACTATTTTACATTTGCTAGTGTATATATGTCCATGCCACTCTCTCACTTCGTCCCAGCTTACCCTTCCCCCTCCCCGTGTCCTCAAGTCCATTCTCTATGTCTGGGTCTTTATTCCTGTCCTGCCCCTAGGTTCATCAGAACCATTTTTATTTTTTAGATTCCATATATATGTGTTAGCATACGGTATTTGTTTTTCTCTTTCTGACTTCGCTCTGCATGACAGACTCTAGGTCCATCCACCTCACTACAAATAATCAATTTTGTTTCTTTTTATGGCCGAGTATTATTACATTGTATATATGTGCCACATATTCTTTATCCAGTCATCTCTTCATGAACACCTAGGATGCTTCCATGTCCTGGCTATTGTAAATAGAGCTGCAGTGAACATTGTGGTACATGACTCTTTTTGAATTATGGTTTTCTCAGGGTATACGCCCAGTGGTGGAATTGCTGGGTCATATGGTAGTTCCAGTTTTAGTTTTTTAAGGAACCTCCATACTGTTCTCCATAGTGGCTGTATCAATTTACATTCCCACCAACAGTGCAAGAGGGTTCCCTTTTCTCCACACCCTCTCTAGCATTTATTGTTTGTAGATGTTTTGATGATGGCCATTCTGACTGGTGTGAGATTATACCTCATTGTAGTTTTGATTTGCATTTCTCTAATGATTAGTGATGTTGAGCATCCTTTCATGTGTTCGTTGGCCATCTGTATGTCTTCTTTGGAGAAATGTCTGTTTAGGTCTTCTGCCCAGTTTTGGATTGGGTAGTTTGTTTTTTTGATATTGAGCTGCATGAGCTGCTTGTAAGTTTTGGAGATTAATCCTTTATCAATTTCTTTGTTTGCAAATATTTTCTCCCATTCTGAGGGTTGTCTTTTTGTCTAGTTTATGGTTTCCTTTGCTGGGCAAAACTTTTAAGTTTCATTAGGTCCCATTTTTAAATTTTTGTTTTTATTTCCATTTCTCTAGGAGGTGGGTTACAAAAGATCTTGCTGCGATTTATGTCAAAGAGTGTTCTGCCTATGTTTTCCTCTAAGAGTTTTATAGTGTCTGGCCTTAAATTTAGGTCTTTAATCCATTTTGAGTTTATTTTTGTGTATGGTGTTAGGAAATGTTCTAATTTCATTCTTTTATATGGAGCTGTCCAGTTTTCCCAGCACCACTTGTTGAAGAGGCTGTCTTTTTCTCCATTGTATATTCTTGCCACCTTTATCAAAGGTAAGGTAATCATATGTGCGTGCGTTTATCTCTGGGCTTTCTATCCTCTTCCATTGATCTATATTTCTGTTTTTGTGCCAGTACCATACTGTCTTGATTACTGTAGCTTTGTAGTATGGTCTGAAGTCTGGGAGCCTGATTTCTCCAGCTCCGTTTTTCTTTCTCAAGGTTGCTTTAGCTATTCGGGGTCTTTTGTGTTTCCATACAAATTGTGAAATTTCTTGTTCTAGTTCTGTGAAAAATGCCATTGGTAGTTTGATAGGGATTGCATTGAAACTGTAGACTGCTTTGGGTAGTATAGTCATTTTCACAATGTTGATTCTTCCAATTCAAGAACATGGTATATCTCTCCATCTGTTTGTATCATCTTTAATTTCTTTCATCAGTGTCTTATAGGTCTTATAGTTTTCTGCATACAGCTCTTTTGTCTCCTTATGTAGGTTTATTCCTAGGTATATTATTCTTTTTGTTGTAATGGTAAATGGGAGTGTTTCCTTAATTTCTCTTTCAGATTTTTCATCATTAGTGTATAGGAATGCAAGCAATTTCTGTGCATTAATTTTGTATCCTCCTACTTTACCGAATTCATTGATTAGTTCTATTATTTTTCTGGTAGCATCTTAAGGATTCTCTATGTATAGTATCATGTTATCTGCAAACAGTGAAAGTTTTACTTCTTATTTTCCGATTTGAATTCCTTTTATTTCTTTTTCTTCTCTGATTGCTGTGATTAAAACTTCCTAACCTATGTTGAATAATAGTGGTGAGAGTTGGCAACCTTGTCTTCTTCCTGATCTTAGTGGAAATGGTCTCAGTTTTTCACCATTGAGAACGATGTTGGGTGTGGGTTTGTCATATATGACCTTTATTATGTTGAGGTAAGTTCCCTCTATGCCTACTTTCTGGAGGATTTTTATCATAAATGGGTGTTGAATTTTGTCAGAAGCTTTTTCTGCATCTATTGAGATGATCATATGGTTTTTCTCCTTCATTTTGTTAGTATGTTGCATCACATTGATTGATTTGCATATATTGAAGAATCCTTGCATTCCTGGGATAAACCCCACTTGATCATGGTGTCTGATCCTTTTAATGTGCTGCTGGGTTCTGTTTGCTAGTATTTTGTTGAGAATTTTTGCATCTATGTTCATCAGTGATATTGGCCTGTAGTTTTCTTTTTTGTGTGTCATCTTTGTCTGGTTTTGGTATCTGGGTGATGGCCTCGTAGAATGAGTTTGGGAGTGTTCCTCCCTCTGCTATATTTTCGAAGAGTTTGAGAAGGATAAGTGTTAGCTCTTCACTAAATATTTGATAGAATTCGCCTGTGTAGCCATCTGGTCCTGGGCTTTTGTTTGTTGGAAGATTTTTAATCACAGTTTCTATTTCATTGCTTGTGATTGATCTGTTTATATTTTCTATTTCTTCCTGGTTCAGTCTTGGAAGGTTGTGCTTTTCTAAGAATTTGTCCATTTCTTCCAGGTTGTCCATTTTATTGGAAGATAGTTGCTTTAGTAATCTCTCATGATCCTTTGTATTTCTGCAGTGTCAGTTGTTACTTCTCCTTTTTCATTTCTAATTCTGTAAATCTGAGTCTTTTCTCTATTTTTCTTGATGAGTCTGGGTAATGGTTTATCAATTTTGTTTATCGTTTTTTTCTTCTTTCTTTTTCTTTCTTTTTTTTTTTTTGAGGTACGCGGGCTTCTCACGACCATGGCCTCTCCTGTTGCGGAGCACAGGCTCTGGACGCGCAGGCTCAGCAGCCATGGGTCACGGGCCCAGCAGCTCCGTGGCATGTGGGATCTTCCCGGACCGGGGCACGAACCCGTGTCCCCTGCATCGGCAGGTGGACTCTCAACCACTGCGCCACCAGGGAAGCCCCCAGTGCCTCTTTTAAAGAAAAAAAATTTGTGCTTACTACGGACATCTTGAAAATTTTAACTAGTAATTAATAATAATTTATGCACACGTGCTATTTTAGCGGAAACTTAATGACTCAAGAGTTTTTAAATAACTGACCAAATACTTAAATAAAAGTAAGAAAATAAACATTTCACTTTGCATTAGGCACTTCTGACAGAATGTATTTCATTAGAAAGAAATGCTGAGAAATATTTTATAAACTGCATTAGATACTTTAAATGACCTTAATAGTTATAAAATGATTTCTACTTCATTCAAAGAATAATTAGTAGTGTCTAGAATAAATGGTATTTTGTAAAAATACAGTATTTTAGTATTCTAAAAAGAATGCCAATTATGAGTATATGTTCTGATTGATTCAATTCCAAAATTATATTGAGACAAGAAAGCATTTTATGTAGAAATTGATTCCTATTTGGAAAGTAGAAATAGCATATTAATAATTTAGATTAATGTGAAAAGCTTATCATGAAACATGTTTTTCTTTCTTTGAAATTTTATATTTCTTTGTGAAACCCCTTAATTGCTAGTCACATGAAAACTCCAGGAGAGGTATTCCAAGAAATATTATGACATTTAAAGAATGATAATTTCCATAATAATTTAATAATGCACATCTTCTTAAATAGTGTTAAAATGCTAGTTTTGTGATCATTATTGCTGATGTTTCTAAATGTCAGTAAAAATTTTATTTTTAAAATTTGAATCTGGAAAAAAATAGGATTTGATTTGAAAATACATAGAATTTGTGAGATCTTCTCATAATGTACCTTATTGTACATATATATGTTTCTCAGCATGCTCAGCAAAGCTCAGCAAAAGAATCCCATGTTTTCAAATCAGAGGACCACGGTACTGAAAATTATTACTTTAGTGGTGGACAACAAGGCAAGTAATGAGAAAAGGCAAGTTATTTATATCAGTGGAGGATAAAATATACCAGAACAAGACCATTCCCCTGGTTTAATCTGGTGCATGAAATGTTAAAACTCTATAAATGATATGATAGTTTGAATTATATATTTCTATGATAAGAATTGCATATTTTAAACAACTTAAGATAGTTTCACATATATCATTTCTAAGTTAATTGTTTTGAGTATGTGAAACGCTATCGATATTCTTATCAAATATACAAAGCTATGTGTGCTTTGAAGTGGAGCAGTCAGATTCTTTCTAAATTAATTCAGGAATAGCAGTCATATTAACTGCATACTTTATTTTAATTCTTAAAATAATGTGATTGCTCATTTTGCTTTTAAACGCTTATTCCCCAAAACTGCATAGAAATAACTCTTCAAATATTTGTAGAATAGTACATATGTGCTGCTTTCAGAAAAGTATAATTACATGTTACAGAGAAATAATTGATTTTCTGTCCCCCATATTATGTAAAAACTTAGAAATTAGATGATATTGACCCTTTCTATTTTAATTGCATAATTTAAATATTTATGGAAAGTTTAATGGAGCTGTTATTTACCAGTTCTCCTAAATTCATAATTAGATATCCTATTTCACTTGTATTAGAATTAATTTTATTGTCATGTCTGACATAGGCAAGTTACATACAGGTCGCTATTAGATAGTTCATGAAAGATATATTGACATAAAATCAAGAAAAGGAAAATAAATAAAAAGAAAATCTAAGCTTTTACTTCTTCCATAAATATTAGTCATTAATTTTGAATGAGATTTTGTTTATACAAACTTATGTTAATATTAACCTAAGTAAAATATCATAAACGAGTCTATTATAGTAAAAAGCAATTAACTAATTATCTTTGTGATCCTTTTTACTTTGGTATTTTTAGCTTTTAGATGTGTTTGTCATTTTCAAGTACCTACTTGATTTTTAAATTATATACCTTTTGTAGTACGTCAAGTATTATTCTTCACCCAGGCAAATAACTTTTCTTTTGAAAAGCAACAAAAATGTAAACTGCTCATAATAATAATGAGCCTGATGTGCCTAAGAATGAATCTTTCATGAATGCTAATCAAAAACTTTAAAAAGAACCCATGTATAATGAAAATCTAATTCTCCTTTGTTGACGTTGAAGATGTGTTTTGTACAAACTGCTTTTTCAGTAGAAGCCCAAGTTCCCTTTCTCTCTTCACCCTCTGGTTATTACAGTTCAGTCTGTTATTATAGACAGCATTGTGAGGTTTGAGACGGTTGAAATTTCACCACCATATCAATTTACATAAGGGATTACACGCTATGAGGTGGATGTTTTCTTAAATATACTTAACTACTTAACTTTGGTGTTCTTTGAACAGTAAAATAAAAATAAATACTAAAAATCTATAGAATAATTTGGGCCTTATTGCTTTTGTACTTTTTGTTTGTTTATTTGAAAGCCTTTCCCTTAAAATCTGTTTATTGAATAAAGCACTTTCATTCAACTTGCCATAGAGACTATTTCAATATGGAATGCTGTTTTTTTTTTCCTTAATCTGGAACTTCAGGTTTGTTTTTTTTTCTTCTACACAGTTATACTGGAGTTTAATGATAGTGTAATAATTAGTAAAGAAATAGAAAAAAATTAATACATAACAACAAATAAACTGATATGGCATATGATAGATTGTTTCTCATTGTTGGAGGATCTTTAATTTATATGTAACTTTCTTTTACATAATCTTACATATTTACTGGCCCCACGAGGTTTAGGAAATTTGATAGATTGAAAATTCCTTGCTAAGCTGGCATCGTGATTTCCTTAATGAGCTGGTCTTCACTAACTGCTGGAGTTGCACTTGAATGGTTCATATCATGACATCAGTGGGAACTCTTGACTGAAATACTGCCATAGAGTCAGGAAAGGTCATCTGTAAGTCCAAGTGCTGAGGTATTTAATGGTAGTAGATGCTTAAACAAAATGCATGAACAAATGTAACATGAATATACTAACGATGGAGAGAAACTTTTTGGTAAACTATGATTTTTTTAATTTGAATTATAGCTGATGTACTGTATTATATGTTAGAGGAGTACAATATAGTGATTCACAATTTTAAAGGTTATAATCCATTTATAGTTATTATAAAATATTGGCTATATTTCCTGTGTTGTACAATATATCCTTATAGCTTATTTTATGTATAATAGTTTGTACCAATTAATCCCCTACCCCTGTATTATCCCTCTGCCCTTCTCTCTCCTCACTGGTAACTGCTGGTTTGTTCTCTATATCTGTGAGTCTGCTTTTTTATTATATTCACTAGTTTGTCATATTTTTTAGATTCCATGTATAAGTTATAAAATATAATATTTGTCTGACTTCACAAAATATAATATTTTCTAGATCCATCCATGTTGCTTCAAATGGCAAAATTTTATTCTCTTTTATGGCTGAGTAGTATTCCATTGTGTGTGTGTGTGTGTGTGTGTGTGTGCATGTGTATACACACATCTCTCTCCCTCTCTCTCTCTCTCTCTCTCTCTCTCTCTCCATATATATATATATATATATATATATATATATATATATATTTCACATCTTCTTTATCCATTCATCTGTCGATGGACACTTAGGTTGCTTCCATATTTTGGCAATTGTAAATAATGCTGCTATGAACATTGGGGTGTATGTAGTAGTGTTTGAAATAGTGTTTTTATTTTTTTTCAGATGTATACCCAGTTCTATTTTTATCTTTTTGAGAAACTGCTATACCACTTCCCACAGTGGCTGTATCCATTTACATTCCCACCAACAATGTATGAGGGTTCCCTTTTCTCCACATCCTCACCAACATTTGTTATTTGTGTTCTTTTTGATGATAGCCATTCTGATAGATGTGAGGTGATATCTAATTTTGTTGCTGATCTGCACTTCCCTGATGATTATCAATGTTGAGCATCTTTTCATGTGCCTATTGGCTATCTGCAATCCCTATCAAAATACCAATGACATTTTTTACAGAACCAGGATAAATAACTTTTAAATTTGTATAGAAACACAAAGGACCCCAAACAGCCAAAATAGTCTTGGGAAAAAAGAACAGAGCTGTAGGAATCACCCTCCCTGACTTCAGACTATACTGCAAACTTACAATAATCAAAACAGTATAGGGCCTCCCTGGTGGCGCAGTGGTTGAGAGTCCGCCTGCCGATGCAGGGGATGCGGGTTCGTGCCCCGGTCTGGGAGGATCCCATGTGCCGCGGAGCGGCTGGGCCCGTGAGCCATGGCTGCTGAGCCTGCGCGTCCGGAGCCTGTGCTCCGCAACGGGAGAGGCCACAACAGTGAGAGGCCCGCGTACCACAAAAAAAAAAAAAAAAAAAAAAAAAAAAACAGTATAGTACTGGCAAAAAAATAAATAAATAAAAAGTCATACAGGTCAGTGGAACAGGATAAGAGCCCAGAAATAAACCCACACACTTATGGTCAGTCTAAGACAAAGGAGGCAAGAATACACAGTGGAGAAAAGGCAGACTCTTCAATAAGTGGTGCTGGGAAAACTGGACAGCTACATGTAAAAGAATGAAATTAGAACACTCCCTAACACCATACACGAAAATAAACTCAAAATGGATTAAAGACCTAAATGTAAGACCAGATACTATAAAACTCCTAGAGGAAAACATAGGCAGAACAGTCTTTGACATAAATTGCAGCAATATTTGGAACTGTCTCCTAAAACAAAGGAAACAAAAGCAGAAATAAGCAAATGGGACCTGATTAAACTTAAAAGCTTTTGCCCAGCATAGGAAACCATTGACAAAACGAGAAGATAACCTACTGAATGGGAAAGGTATTTGCAAATGATATGACCAATAAGGGGTTAATATCCAACATATATAAACAGCTCATAAAACTTAACATCAAAAGACAAACCAATTGAAAAATGGGTAAACTATAGATTTTTGAAATAAACTTGTTCTTCTGAGTTTTAAAATATTTTCATCATTCTCACAGTGTTCACTATTTTCCATACCACTAAATTGGTTATTTTTCTCTTGGTATTTTATCTCATTCATTGTTGCTCAAATTTAAAAATTCTTATTCATTTTGAGATAAATCAAATTTAAGTTAAAATATTCCTTCTTTGAAACTATGCATTTCAAAAGTAAGTATTTCACATACTTTTTGTTTTCACATTTTATATTTTATGATAAAAATTTTAGATGCAATTTTCTGTCACATAAAATGTATTTATGCACATCAAGTATATAGCACCTCTTATTGTCTTTATAAAATTATAAATGACCTCTTAAATTGTAATATTACAACCTACAGTAGCTAAAAATTGTGTGAGGAACCAAGTAAAGAATGCTGATTGAGAATATGTGGAAAAATACTTTGAATATTGTTTTTCAGGTTGAAATGGAATAATATAATTCTAGACATTAAAGTATAATAGAATATATGCTTTCAAATTTATGTAAATAGCAGAAGAATCATTTCTTGAAAGGGAGATTTTATTATGTCCTGTAGACTCTCTGATAAGAAAATAATTTGTCTATATAATAATGAGATTATTTCATGTAATACTTCTTTACTTCATAGGCAGTTAACATATTTTCAAATAATCATGTAAGAAAAATAATTTAGGACTACCCATATATACCTGTTGCAAAGTAGAAAGAAAATATGCTACTGGCCTCCAATACTGCTTGAAAATAGATGCTCTGCTTTAAATAGCATATTAACACCAAGAACAATAGAGAGATATTATAATGAAAACTTCTTAATAATGAAGTGGATGTCATGGAAACATTTGACATTAATGAGTTAAGTATTATTATACATAGAAGGAAATCTATATTGATCAAAAGGTTTATTACTGTTGTGATGATTTTTTGTTATATATTTATTCAGCATACCTAATTTGACTATACAAAGTATCACACTTCTTTTTTTCTTCCTCAGATATATTTACGTTAGGATCATGTTGCCAGTATTTCAAATCCTTCGTGATTCTCCTTTCGTAGCACATTAAATGGATAACTTCTTACTCTGACAGTCCCAGTCCTCCACAGTATAACTCCACCCTTCATCCTCAGCCATTTCACTCTTTCCCTTACTCATGTCTCTCATCATCCGGGAAAGGCTGATTATTACTGTTCTTCAAATATGTATAAGCATAGTTGGCTCCATTGAGTCAGGCAGTCTTGGGTTTAAGTTTGGGCTTCATTTCTTATAAGATGCACAGTTTTAGGTAAAATCTGACTTGTCCAAACATCACTGCTTCATTGTAAAATGTTTTATTAAATAAGGTTTACTTATTCCATTCCCAGGCCATTAGAATTTTACTCTATTTCCATCCCCTTGTCATAAACCTTTTCTTTCCAGTCAAATTACTAATGAAGTTATCATTAACTTCATTGAATTACCGTATTAATATTCTCCTCCTAGGAACAAAACCACTTCTAAAAATAAGTTGTATAACAATCTATAGCACACCTAAAAACAACAGCAACAAAACTTCACCTGTGTCTAGTTTTTTAACCAGAGTATGTGCTTTGCATGGACATAAAAAGTAGTTATAAGGAAACATAAGTCTCTGTATATTTCTCTGTGGCTTTTTTTATATCTTATGTTGGTTTTCTGAATGTAACTGAAAACTGCTTGAATGCAAAAAGGCAAAAATATGATATTAGTTTTGAATCATTACTTATAAAAATTATTTTTTAATCATTTTTCTGTTGTCAGATGTTTCTGCTTTTGAAAGCTTCCCATAATAGTAGTTTAAATAACATGTGAGTATAATTCTAAATGTTATTTTGTGTTATTAGGATCACCTAATAAGATCATAGATGTACTGATAGCAAGTCATTTGGATTAATATATATTAATGCACTCCTCCGCTGCCATGTGCAGCAGTTCGATTTCTCCATCATCGCCTCTTTTCCTGCCCCTTATCTCTGCCTTTCGTTGTTCCTGCTGTCTGGCAGCAGTATTGAAAACTACAATTTGAGATAAAAGAGGATGAGTGAAGAAAACATGGGGGTGATTTTGAATTGTAGAAATAGATGTTGATAAGGATAAGTATGACACTAATTAAATCATTTTGTCTCTGGAGCCCTAAAGTTGAAATGCTTAGTTTAGTATCTAAGTTGAGTGACTGTATATATTTGACATCACAGAACAATGATGGCCACTTGTCCACTTTGACGACATTTATTTAGAACCTTATATATAAGCCCTGGTACTAAAATACTCTGGGGCTGAAAATGTGATTAAGACACAGTCTATCCTCAGAAAGATAGAGGACAGTTAACCTGCATTGCATGAGTACCTGTAGCCAGGCTCTGTTGGCTACTTAAGAAACTGAAAATTTACTGTGAGAAAAAAAATACTAATACTTTTTAAAAAAGTGAATAAGGGGCTTCCTTGGTGGTGCAGTGGTTGAGAGTCTGCCTGCTGATCCAGGGGACACGGGTTCGTGCCCCAGTCTGGGAAGATCCCACATGCCGCAGAGCAGCTGGGCCCGTGAGCCACGGCCGCTGAGCCTGCGCGTCCGGAGCCTGTGCTCTGCAACGGGAGAGGCCACAGCGGTGAGAGGCCCGCGGACCGAAAAAAAAAAAAAAAGTGAATAAGAACAGGGATAAAGGAGTAAATGCTGAAAGTGCACTAAGAAGTTTTAATTTTGAACCAAATTGAAATTTGATGTTAACGTAAGAAAGAGGTCTTCCGTGCTGAAATGAATGCCACAACATTTCCTAATATCTGGGGAGTGGGTTCCAGACCAAATTAGACAAACACACAAACAGCTCAAAAATGGCAACACTCCATCCCTTCTGGGTGTACTGCCCCCTTCACTTTCAGTTGGGCATATTTCATTAGCTTATCTCTGAAACCGGACGAGTTTGAAGTGCAATAGACAATCCTCTGTATCCTGCTTCTGCCACTTTCTAGCACTGGGACTTTTGAGAAAGGATCTGAGCTACCTAGACCTTACCTTCCTCATCCTTAAAATGATGTATAAATATCAGTTTCTTATGGATGCTAGTAATCATGTAAAGTCCTAAGCATAGCAGTGGGTACTTTTTAACCTCTTAGGAAATATTATCATTATTATAGTGTTACATAATTTTTAAAAATGCATTTTTCTTCTTCACAGCTAGCTGGGTAAAACATTGGAGAGACTGGGTACTGGTACATCCTTTGCTCACTTACCTGACAAAACACAAGTCCCAGCAGACATTCCCTTTTAGGAACTGGTGAAGGAATATTGACGATTACAAATCACAGTGGCATTGTTGACATTTCAAGAGCTGACACTGTCTTCTACTTCTTTTCTGTCACTACTGCAATGAATGTAATAACATACCTCTTGGTATCTTGACTGTTTGCTGTTTTATAGGAGAGCCTTTATGGTAACTATTTATAACTTGAAAATTATGCTAAAATTATTTTAGATAAACTTCATTGATCATATATGCTTTACATTGAATTGGCTTTAATGACTAAAAATAACTTTGAAATGCCAGGTTTACCTGTATCTGGCTTGTCTTTAACCTTTGGATTTTGGTTTCGCAATGTAGCCAGTGAGAAAAAGAATATCTAGGTTCTGGCTCCCACAAAGATGAAAAATAAATAAAATCATATTCATAATATCTTTGGGGTGGACCCAACTTCAGAGATGAAGGCAAATATTAAACTGCCCATATGCGTTTTTTTGTCGGAGGTAAGTGTAGAGAAAATGATCATGAGTGAGGAGATAAGTTATATTATAAATAAAACATATGTAGAAACTGACTTTTCAGACAAACATATACCTTTTTTGCAAAAGAAGTCACACCATCCACTGTTTTAAATAAACATGTTGTGTTCTAAAAATATCTATTATTTTTCTAAACAAATATGCTTTTATTTTAGTTATAATTTTCTTCATCTTCCAGAATTTGGCATTGATATTATTAGCAGTTTATTTTTGTAGCTTTCTGGGAGGTTTCATTGCAGCTCTGGGTTTGTTGCACTACATGGTGTTACTTTGTTCTCTAAGCCTGTCCTGCTTGCTAAAATGCACTGGAAAAAAATTCCTTGTTCATCCCTTGTCTTTGATTGAGTTATCCTTTGCTGGGAAAAGTGTGGTTAGCTTTCCTGCTCTTCACTGGCTCCCAGCAGCGCTCCCCCTAGACTGCAGCCATAGCCTTACCGGGAGCCTGAGCTTCCTACAAGGAGGAGATCAAGCATCCACAACAGGGATTCTTTAAGGCAGGCTAAGTTCAAGAGTCATCTTGAAAAGCATAGTCTGCATCACACAATGGTGTGGTTAATCATTGGGGTTCTTTTCTGTGGATTGTTTCCACTTCTACATCTGAGTAATACATCAAGTTCAAATCCAGCCACCAATTCCTGGCACTTTCTTCCCTCCTACCCTCTTCCATGTAAGTTCTTTAGTGTTACATATACTTACTTCAGATTAAGATGTAAATTCTACCACCAGTCTATTCTGCCATTAGAGTTTAGCTTTATATCAATTAGCAAAGGATGATTTGTTTCATTCTCAAGATCAGTCCACATTATAAATGTAATATCCTTGCATTCTAGTGAACGTGAATACTACAGGAAGAGGCAGAGAAGAAAATAAAGGTTATTGCTGGTCTTACCTGTCGCAAATAAGCAATATTTGTCATTTAGACGTGTAAGATTAATTGTGTCCTTTTTATTTTAATTCGATATTCTATGATAGTTATTTTCTGACATGGTTAAAAATTAGTTTTCAGTGATCAATAGTTTACCATGCCATTTACAGTATATTTTTACCTCGTTTAAAAGTTGGTGGTTGTGGACATATACATTAATTTCAAGTCTTCAGATATAAAGAATGATTACCATAAAAATTCTTCGAGAAAAAAAAATCTTTTCCAATAGGTATGTCTTCAGTATATATTTCTGGATGTGAATTATTTCATCATCTTATGAACCCTTTATTTGAAGACATTTGGTATGTGTTGAGAAATTACATTCATTAGAAAAACATTTTTGAGAGCTTACTTCACTCAAAATCTTTACATTAATAACTCTCCATGTTAAGATAGAGACCAATCTTAATCATTTTAATAGTTAGGTTCAGCATTTTCCACGTATTTTTTCACCATTTATATGTTAAGTTTTTTGTATTCATTTAAATAATATAAATGCTCACTAAATTCTGGCTTCATGACTCTGTGAGAGTCCCTGTGCATTCACTGATTAGGGTTTTTGTGTTTATAGTATCCATTTTTATGATTGGAATATTTATTATTGCTACCAACTCTTTGTTTATTGAAAATTGAACAATTTGCCATCTATAAAATCTGTATTATTTCCTTTGTAATTTCTTCTAAAAATGATGTTTTACACTAAAATAACACTAAGAACAAAACACACAAGACTATTCAAATGTCAGAACATTCTTGGCTAAAAATTTATCTTGTACATGTTCAAAAATTTTCATGAAAAGTTAGTACACACAGATGTTCTTTCTAAAGCCCATATCATTTCTGGCGCCAGCAGTATCAAGGTAGAATTTTTACACTCTTCTTTTTTGTAAAAATCACCAAAATACATTTACAGAAATTATTCTGATATACTCTCTTAAATTGATGCCAGTTGCATTTATTTCATGTTTAAGAAACAAGGCTTCAGTGTAGGAATTCCAGAGTGAATTTTCACCATGTATCTTTGGAAACTAAACTGCCAAACTGTTATTGAAATGTTTGCATCAAATTGTTTATCAGGGGCTTCCCAGGTGGCGCAGTGGTTGAGAGTCCGCCTGCCGATGCAGGGGACACGGGTTCATGCCCCGGTCAGGGAAGATCCCACATGCCGCGGAGTGGCTGGGCCCGTGACCCATGGCTGCTGAGCCTGTGTGTCCGGAGCCTGTGCTCCGCAACGGGAGAGACCACAACAATGAGAGGTCTGTGTACCGAAAAAAAAAAAAATTGTTTATCAGGTCATTTTCTCTTGGTACATAAAAATAGCAAGCTTGGATAAAGTAGATATATTTTCCAAGGACAACAAAATAATGAGTGTGGAGTGGCTCTATTCCCAAGGAGAATTAAGGCAACTAGACTGAAATGTAAAAAGAGAGAGAGACTGGCATGGAAGGAGAGAGAGAGATGGTAGTTATTTAAAAAGATAATGGGAAATGGAAAGAGATTTTACTATTCCAGAAATCCAAGGCCCAGAGGAGCTAAACCCCTAAACTGGGAAACTGCACCATTTAATACTTTGTAAGGCACACTCCATACCAACAACTGATGAAACGTTTGGATCCCCACTCCTAACCATCTAGATAAGGCTTAGGGATGACAGTCTGTACAAGCTCTGCATTCACCACCAACAGTTCTGAGTTAGTTTCTGATCTTTTTTCCTGGGGGTTGCATAAAATTTTGCTTCCAGCAAGAGAAGTAAACAATGTATAACTGAATCTAGAAATCTAGAAATCTAGAAGTGCCAGGCACAGCTCTGAAGTCAGAATGGTAACTTTAATGTGAGCAATTCGGGGCACACAATGAACATTTCCACACTATCAACAAAGTGTTGAAAACTGAAAGAGTTAATGGCTAATGCACACATCAGAAGTGAGGCATATGTGTACATATAAAAGGAGGTAGAATAATGGGATAATACGTTGTATTCATTAGTCAAAGGGAACATGGCATTCCTTTATTTTGTAGAGACTAATGCTTTGTAATATGTTTAATTTTCCCATGTATTTATTCTGAGAACTTAAAACTCACTACTGATTTATAATCATTGTAAAATACTTGAAGGATAAAGAAAATATCAACAAAATGACTGTGGATTTTCCAATAAAACCTGTTTGTTATATCTAAATGATAATAATAGCCTTTAAATAATTTTCTGAGGAGTTTTTATTGCAGCGTTAAAGATTTAATTTCCTAATGCAAAAACATGCAAGTGTTTGCTACCCGGTGAGAGCTCTAACAGATAACTCAGGTATCTCCAATACAGATTACTCAAAATATAGAAAAGCTAAGCTCATATATTTCATTAGGAGCATTTGATACCGCAAATTAGCATTTGTTTCAAAATGAGTTCCCCCGATCTAACTTTAAATTAAATGGGTTTCTGCTTCCAGGAAGATGGAAGAGATGTATTTTTCCCTTCTAAGCACAACTAAAATCCCTGGAAACGACATGCAAAGCAAACATATGAAGACTTTGAGAGGTGGAGAGAACTCAGAGCAGCTAGTGACCCTAGAGCCTGAAGAAAACCTTGATGATTAGTTTCTATATTTTCTCTTTATCTTGTGTATTTATGACTTGTTTCTGAAGAAGCGAGCCGCCCAGAGATGCGATGGCTGCAGATAAATACAGACGCCAGCATGAGCTTGCATTTTCGAGCTAAAGGGCCAGGAAAGGGGCAGCCTAGCAAGACATAACACTTTCAGACATAAGCCATCAATTCCAGGGAAATGTCACAGAAAAAGAAAAGTATGACCCCGCAGCCCTGCTGATGAAGATTGAGTGGGGAGCTTAGTGTTCCTTCCCCTTGAGGCTATAATGAGGTCCCAAACCCTTCTCACCACCCCACTGTTGTGTCAGCAGAGATCATGTGGGGAGACATCCCTCTTCTTCCCTCCTGGGATGGGGTCAAAAGAGCCTGTGTGGAGAGTCCTATCAGGTGTCATGAGACTGACTAATTGGGGAATCTGGACTTCTCACTCCACCTACCAGTAATGAGGTAGCGTCCATCCCCTTCTGCCCAAGTGAAATCAGAGAAAGCCAACTAAAACCAAAGGTTTCAGTAAATCTCATAACGTACTAGGAAATGACCAAATTTGAATCGAAAATCATGTGTCATACCAAGAGCCAAGAAGATCTAAAACTGAGTGAAAAAGACAGTCACCAGATACACATATCAAGTTAACAGAGATGTAGAATTACCTTAAAAAGTGGTAAAGCAGCCACGATAAAATGCATGGTAAAATGCTTTAGTGAGCAATTACAAATAGAAAGTGCCAGCCAAAAATTGGAAGTTGTAAAGAAGAACCAAGGGGAAATTTGAGCATTTAAAAATGAAATAACTAATATAAAAAGTTTAGTAGAGAGGAATAACAGCAGAATAGAGGAGACAGAGTAGAAGATCAGTGAACTGCAAGATAAAATGAGATAAATTACCGAATCCAAATGACAGAGAAAAGACTTACAGAGCCTCAGGGATCTATGTAACTATAACGAAAAAAAAAAAAAAATTGTGTAACCGGAGCTCCTGAAGGAGAGGAGAAAGCAAGCAAGGCTAAAAAAGTTAGTTGAAAAAAATAATGAATTGGAAAAATTGTGCCAAATTTGGCAACCTCATGAAAATACAGAATCATGGAATTGAGCAAACCTTAAACAAGAGAAATCCAAGAAATCCATATCAAGCATAATTGAACTTCTGAAAACTTCTGAAAGCTAAAGACAGCCCTACTGACACCTTGGTTTCAGATCTTCGGCCTCCAGCAGTACAAGAGGATTAATTTCTGTTGTTTAAGCCACACAATTTGTGGTGATTTGTGAGGGCAATGCTAAGGAACTAATGCAATGAGTGATCCTAACGGTGATGGAAATATTCTGCATCTTGAGTTGATGAGTGTCAGTGTCCAGGTTGTGCTATGGTAACTGTAGTGTTGTAAGATTACTGTTGGGAGAAGCTGGGAAAAAGACACTTGGGATTTTTTTGTATTATTTTATAGAACTGCATGTGAATTTATAATTATCTTTAAATAAATTTATGATTACAAAATGAATAAACAAGTGCATTTTAACTCAATCTCATTTGCACAACCTAGTTGTGATAGTACCTGCAGAACATCTATTTTATATGCACTTTAGTCCAAATAATTACTCATAATAAACGGCAAACTGACTTAGTATCTTTGAATTATTCTCCTATGTTCTCACCTGGAATTACTCATCTTTTAGCAAAATATTGAGAGCTGCACATAGAAGCTATGCAGAGACTACTAATGACTAAATATAGTTTATCATTTTGAGTCTGCTCGAAGAAACTACATAGGTGTGTATATCTCATAATAAAGAGAATCATAGCAACTTATAAAATATATAAGGAAAATTAGATGAGGAATAAGTGAATATATTAATAGAAGTAGAAAATTAAGGTAGGAAAAATAAGAGGAAGACAAAATTTAAGATAGCATAGAGTAGAGAGTTCTGTACACTTAGTAAAGAGTACCTGCTAATTTTTCCGAGAGGATAAATACATAAATGTATAAAAATATTTAAGCAGGTTTAAATTAGTCAACATTCTTATGTCAAGAAACAAAAAACTTAAAAATAAATAGCTCAATTAAGTGTGTCAAGGTTAGCTGCAATTTAAAATATTCTATTTAAAATATATGCAGTACAGTTTTACAAGTAATTACTTCAATTTGAGAAGGAAAAACCTGCTAAACACTTGAAGACCAAATATATTAGTGATAGTTTCTGTTCATATTACTCTGAAACTTCTTGTCAATGACAACCATAGGCTTAAAATAAAGCCTAAAGATTTTCATATTTATTATGATTTTAAATAATGGAAAGATATTCTATGCCATTAAGATTATATTAAGAAAAATCAGGACTTCCCTGGTGGCGCAGTGGTTAAGAAGCTGGCTGCCGGGCTTCCCTGGTGGCGCAGTGGTTGAGAGTCTGCCTGCCGATGCAGGGGACACGGGTTCGTGCCCCGGTCTGGGAAGATCCCACATGCCGCGGAGCAACTGGGCCCGTGAGCCAAAATTACTGAGCCTGCGCGTCTGGAGCCTGTGCTCCGCAACAAGAGAGGCCGCGATAGTGAGAGGCCCGCGCACCGCGATGAAGAGTGGCCCCCGCTCTCCACAACTAGAGAAAGCCCTCGCACAGAAACGAAGACCCAACACAGCCAAAAATAAATAAATAGATAAAGCAAACTGTCAACAAGTAAAAATAAACACTATAAAAAAAAAAAAAAAAAAAAAAAAAAAAAAAAAAAAGAAGCTGGCTGCCAATGCAGGGGACACGGGTTCGAGCCCTGGTCCGGGAAGATCCCACATGCCGTGGGGCAACTAAGCCCATGTGCCACAACTACTGAGCCTGTGCTCTAGAGCCCATGAGTCACAACTACTGAAGCCCGCGTGCCTTGAGCCTGTGCTCTGGAGCAAGAGAAGCCACCGCAGTGAGGAGCCCGCGCACCGCAACAAAGAGCAGCTCCCGCTCTCCTCAACTAAAGAAAGCCTGCATGCAGCAAAGGAGACCCAACACAGCCAAAAATAAAATTAATTAATGAATTAAAAATCAGTATGGGATAAACATTTTTAAAGAAATGTATACATTTGAAAGTACCCTCACTTTTTACATAAGAAATATTATATTTGCATGGTACTTGAAGTATAGCATAAAAATCAGCATTTAAAAAAAAGGATCACCCATAATGTTACTTTAAAAGTTAAATAGTACGTAGCACAAGAACGATTTAAAGAACAGATTTTAGCCTTGCTTGACTGGTTATCTTATTTTAGAACTCTCTTGTTACCAGTTTCTTTTCCTAGAAAATTGAGATAATCCTTTTTTTGAGGGAATGTTTTGAGGCTTAAATAAATTGATAGATGTAAAACTTACATGAGCCTATAATATATGATTATTAACAGTGTTAATATTTTTTGAAAGTGAAAATCAATGATGCGAGTGTAGGTTAAGAAAGGATATCATTGGGATTCCCTGGGGGCGCAGTGGTTAAGAGTCCGCCTGCCGGTGCAGGGGACACGGGTTCGTGCCATGGTCCGGGAAGATCCCACATGCCGCGGAGCGGCTGGGCCCGTAAGCCATGGCCGCTGAGCCTGCGCCTCCGGAGCCTGTGCTCTGCAACAGGAGAGACCACAACAGTGAGAGGCCAACGTACCGCAAAAAAAAAAGAAAAAAAAGAAAAAAAAAGAAAGGATATCATGGCTAACCATGAGGTAGGAGTTGCTGGAATTTGAAAATAAAAAAAAAGAACACTGATAAATTTGAGGAAACCATCAAGGGAAAGCTCGCCTACCTGTTCACCAACCCAGTGTCCGTTACTTCTCTGTTATTAGGCGTATGAGGTCCATGCCCTAGTCCCTTTCAGGCCCATCCCAGCCATGTGGCTGAGCCAGAGCTAACAGAATGTCAAAGGAGATTATACGCATCACTCCTGGGACTTGCCTTTACACGCCTCACAGCCCGCATCTCTCTTGCCCTTTTTCTCCACCCACTGACTGTGTAGATCCTCAAGATGCATATTTAACTGTCAGATGGCAGAAGTCTGCTTCCCTGAATGACAGTATGTAAGTGAACACCAGAATTACCTGCAATGAAACATTGCAGTAAATGAGAAATCAACTTTAATCATGTTAAACTGGCATAAAACATAGATTTTGGTTGTACAGCAGCTCTACTACGCTAGCTAATTACTAGCCTGAAGGAGTACAAAGAACTAGCATATGTAATAAGTAGCATCAGTATGAACTAGCATATGTAATAAGTAGCATCAATATGAAAGTTATGATAATGTTTCTTAATATAAAAATATAAACTACAAAAGAAACAAGCAACGACAATAAAACTTATAATCAGATATATATAGTACGCCATGCACTAGTGCTCACCTGTGGTCACATGTACATTGGAGGGTAAGTTATTTAACACTAATACAAGCTTTTTAAATAGTTCTCATGGATTCCTGTCAATACAGTACTTTTCTTAATCTGACTCTCAGCTAGTCTTATTCTAGGAGACGGATTTCTTTTTACTCTCTTTTCCTTAACATGTAATTTTTAGCAAAACGTGGAATTGCATCCTTTATGATCTAGCACATGATGACATCTTATGACAAATAGTATTAACTGACATAATCTCAGCATTATTGCCCTCAGTAATGGTCATTTATATCTATACTGCTTCGTACCAGTTCAGTTATCTTGGTCCAAGCTTTTACAGTAATCTGTCTGTAAGATCACCATATCCTTTGTAAGAATCGTTCAACCTTGGTCTTCCCACCCACTTCACCAAGGATTCTAAGTAACCATACCAATTTTTACTTATTTTCTTTCTCTCCTATGAAAAACGAGGGTGTAGAAATAACTGGATGGATTCAATCATAAAAAATATATAAATATATTCTATAGATTGCTGTGTTAACTATCTAAGAATAGATTATAGTTAATTGACACAAAATTTTATCCAGATCAGAGAATCTTTAATTTTGTAATTTAACCAACAATCAGCCATTGGGGAAGGATGTTTCTTAGGGAAGGATCACCATAAAGTAATTGAAAATAATAAT
Source organism: Hyperoodon ampullatus (assembly GCF_949752795.1). Taxonomy (NCBI): domain Eukaryota; kingdom Metazoa; phylum Chordata; class Mammalia; order Artiodactyla; family Ziphiidae; genus Hyperoodon; species Hyperoodon ampullatus. The sequence goes on from NC_136933.1 coordinate 34,105,514, forward strand.
AGTAGATATGACTCTTTCCCAGTGAACATTTTATATCAGGCCCCATTCTACAGATTTTATATGCCTAACTTCTATGTTTTTATAAAGTATTTATTTTCTAAATTTACAGGTAAGGTAGCTGCACCTCAGTGAAATGAAATGATTTGCAGAAGACTAGAAAGGGATTTTAATTGCTGTCTCTTAATCTTCAAGCCAGTCCTCTCTTCATGGTACTATGAAACCATGAAATATAGTTTCTTCCCTTTGTATTGTCCTCTCGTCTATGGAAATTGATTGTTTCTTTTGAATAACTAACGATGTATAATCAGATCAGTTTAATTTAAGATCACTTAATACGGAAGTTATGATACATGTGGCAAATGCCAGGCTGAGTGCAGAGGATACAAAGATAAGATACTCTCAGTCTCATTGGGGTAAAATTCATGTAGCAGTTGGTTACACTGTGGTGGGATACGTGAGTCGAGGCTAAATGGAAAGAGCAGGGCCCTTCAGAGAAGGTGGTGAATTCAGTATCTGGGTGTTTCAAGGTAGGTTTCATGGTACGGGCGATGCCTGAGCAGGAGTTAGGGGTTATTGGGAACTCAGTAGGCCAACAGAGGAGATGGGGATATGGGGTGGGGATGAGAAGAAAATGGAAACAGAGAACAGTGGGTCTAATCACAGTCACACTGTGTGCTGTGCTAAGACATCTGAACTTTTATTCTATGCGTGAGAAGAATAACTAAAAATTTTACTCAGAAGAATAACCTGAAAAGATTTTCAATGTACGAAATTACTGTCAATATCAGCAAATATTGGGAGGGAGGAATGGAGAGACCAACTGAGTCATTACATTTGAGATGATGAAAGCTAGACCATTTGGTGACTATCCGTGTATGTATCCATTTTCCCATCTATCAACCCACAATCCTTCCACTTTATCCCCCAAATACTGAACTAAGAAACAGTAGTTAAAATATTGACAAGAAGATAGATTTTTGAGATATTGGGGGGGGGGGTGTGAAATTAAAACATGTTGAAGAGTTACAGAACATCCGGGTGAGGTTCTATGACAGGCAGCTAGATATTTAGATTTTACGAAAAAGCACACATAGAAATAAGTGTGGGCCTTGTAGATACGGAATTGGTTGTTAAAACCGTGGATGTAGATTCCATCATCTCAGAGTAGAGTCAGGAGGGAAGACTGAATATAATCCTGAAAAGGGGACACAAGAGCAAAGAAGAAGCAGTGAAGAGACTGGGAGAAGGTCATGAGGGGAAACCAAGAAAGACCTGTTCTCAGAACTGAATTGTTAAAAGTATCAAATCCCACAGGGAGTTCAAGAACAGTGAACGCTCGTGTCACGGAACAGATCATTTCGGAAAGCACTGCCCATGACAGTTACTCATGGCAGAAGCTATATTAGGAGTCAGTAGTTAGTGGACATTTAGAAAGTAAAAATATTAATGTCCATTACTGTTTGCAGAAATGTATGTGCTGGGAACGGAATTCATTAACAAGGAGTGGGAGAAAATGAGGGTTGGGAGCCCAGAGCAAAGGGAAAGCTTTTGCTCTTGATCCTGTTTGTCTGCGTGGGGATCATTTATTGACTTGTTTGCTTATTCACTTATGTTGATGGGAAGAGAGAATGATAAGGGACAGTTGGCAGAGAAAGAGTAGTTGAAAATAGAATCAGGTCAAGTTAGTCATGACTGAGGAATTGCCTAGAGGAGCAACGAGGAAATACCAGGACAAGCCTGTTGAAGGGATGATCTAGAGGAGGGGGACCTCTTCTGAGATCAGAATAAAGGATAAAAGGTTGGAATCAGAGGTTTTGGTGAATGCATGAGGTGGATGGAGAGGCGTGAATTTACTTTTTCAAAATAAGTGGCAGTTCCTCTGTTGGGAATTAGGATGGTGCTTGATAGTTTGAGGAACTGGCAAAGTCCAAGCCTCTTAAAAAATAATAATTACTGAATTACTCCTTTGTTTAGCAAGTAGCATTATATTACCTTGACTATGGGCTGTGCTAACGGCCTTCATGGATTTCCAAAAAATCATGATTATATCAAAATTATTTTCTAAAAAGATCAGGACTTCTTTCAACCTATAATTGAATTAATGTATCACAACATTTTAGAATAGAAATATCATAGGGGTTATTTATATTAGTATTACTAATAAATAATTGTATTATTAACCTCTTATCTTTTAGAGGAGATAACCTATTTTTCATTTAGATTTCATAGTATCATAATCTTACACTGCATATAACACATTTTTCAAACTTACAGTGGCCTTCACTAATTGTTAGTAAACACTGTGTAGGGTGTATTTTCTTTTCTCTATTTTTTAATACGCTGATTCATTATTTATTTATTTATTTTTGGCTGCGTTGGGTCTTGGTTGCTGCGCGCGGGCTTTCTCTAGTTGCGGCGAGCGGGGGCTACTCTTCATTGCGGTGCATGGGCTTCTCATCGCGGTGGCTTCTCTGTGTGGAGCACGGGCTCTAGGTGCACGGGCTTCAGTAGTTGTGGCACGTGGGCTCAGTAGTTGTGGCTCGTTGGCCCTAGAGCGCAAGCTCAGTAGTTGTGGCGCACGGGCTTAGTTGCTCCGCGGCATGTGGGATCTTCCCGGACCAGGGTTCGAACCCGTGTCCCCTGCATTGGCAGGCGGATTCTTAACCACTGCGCCACCAGGGAAGCCCTAGGGTGAATTTTTTTTTTTGGGGGGGGGTGAATTTTAAAAACCCTCCAGTCTGCGTGAGAGAAAGTCACCTTAATTATTGCAATAAGCATTGCTCTGTAAGCATGTTACAAAGTGACAGACGTTGCCTTAATAATCGATTGCCGGTAAAACAATTATAGAAGAATTTCCTTTGATGTTTATAATATTTTAATTGAAGTCAAAAGGAGAGGCTGTGCTTCAGAGGAAGGTAATATTTTAATCTTTTATGGGCAAAGATATTTATATACTTTGCAGCTCATTTCTCTATTGTATGGTATTTAGGTATGATATATAGAGTATTTTTAAACTAAAAATAGGGTTTTTCCCCCCCTGCAGTGTTTTACAGTAACTATATCCTACTATATAAACCTTGGGGTTCTTTTAATTTAGCACGAATAAAATACCTTAAAAACAAAATAAGACTGAACATTTTTGACTAATTCTGAAACATTCACACTTAACCTGTTTTTGATATCACTGGTTTAAAAATTTTACATAAAACTTGACCCGAACTGGGTAAGTGTAAGCATGCTGTTGAAACTTGTATATGTGCAAGCGTTTGTCAGTTGTAGTGAAAAGTTTATCTGAATATGTATTGATTGTTTGTAATCTCTCAGAGACTGTCACTTTCTTGAAAATCGCTTCCTTCCTTAAAATAGTGTACTCTTTTTAGTAAAAGAGTGTGTGGTCCTTAAATATTCATGAGGCACGATAGTTTCACAACAAATCAAATTTAATTAAATGATGCATTTCCTCCGCCTACAAAAGGTTTACTAAAGGTTTATTTGCTCATGCAAATTAAAGTGTTAAAGTAAAAATCCACATGAAACTTGGCACTCACAATTTAAAAAAATATTGAAAGATTTCTCGCCTCATTGCAGTGCCTTTCTCTGTTGAAACCGTTCAGCTTGTCATCTAGAATCTTTAATGAAACCGGGGAGGAGGCTATTTATTTGCATAATAGGACATAATTTGCTGCGGTGAGGTTTTAATTATTTATAGGCTGTCTGAAATATTTAAAATGGCATCACTAAGGTGCATGAAGTGTTGGATAATGCCTTCATTTCAGGTTTCCTGCCGTTTCTTTTACGGGTCAAGCGATTTATTTCTAATTAGCATACCGGGCTAGTGGCTTTAAAAACATAAGGACAACAAATTGGTTTCCGTCTGTTTGCAGCTTGAGTAGTTGCAGACTGCCAAGGGTCACTGAAAGAGGCTGAGTGGAGTTAAGAGATGAGGCAGAAAGTCAGTCCAGCACATGGAAATCACGGACTCAACACAGCCGCAGGGTCATTCCTGCACGCTGTTTACTGTCCATTGTAGTTTCTCTTTGGGAGGTGATGGGTTATAGCTAAGGGATTTTATGTTAACTGTCCTTTGAAGGATTTTCTAACATGAACCTATTTCTTACTAGAAATGATGTGTGAGCCATAGAAAACCTTCCTTTTCCTGAGATAAAAGATACAATCATTATTCTGTGTATAGAGAAAAATGCAGCAGTTTAGGGTAAGATTTCACATTTAAATATATGCAGTCTTATTTATATATAAGAACAAGAGCTTGTGGTTAAAACAAGATAGTACTCCCTTTTGAATAAACCACATAGAGACTCAGATATTTTATGAGGAGTTCTGAATTAGAGTGCACTAAAATTATTTTAAAATCTTGAAATTATCCTTTCTGTGTATTGTTCAAGTTACAGATGAAATGAAAAAAACCCAGTTTGTTATCATGCATAAGGTCTATTATTTTATAGTAAGAGGACTTGCATATTTCTTTTTTTTTTTTTTTTTTTGTGGTATGTGGGCCTCTCACTGTTGTGGCCTTTCCCGTTGCGGAGCACAGGCTCCGGACGCGCAGGCTCAGCGGCCATAGCTCACGGGCCCAGCCGCTCCGCGGCACGTGGGATCCTCCCAGACCGGGGCACGAACCCGCGTCCCCTGCATCGGCAGGCGGACTCTCAACCTCTGCGCCACCAGGGAAGCCCCATATTTCTTAATTTCTACCTCAAATACAGTTATTTTCTTTGAGCAGTTTAAGAACTGTCCTGTTATAAACATCATTGCAGAGCTAGGAGAAATGTTTATTGCAAGGGTTTATTATATTTCCATGATGATCTTGATATTCCCATCATTGTGCACATAGATTTGAAGTGGTGATCGTGCCCTGTTGTCAAACATTCTCTCCTCTGTCACCTTTTGGACTCAACACATGGATAGAGAGATTGCTGCCAGAGGTCAAGAAACAGCCTTTGGGCATTACAGGGGCTGCTCTCTGTGTCTCCTTACGGAGTAGGCCAGATGCTCTATTCAGAGTGAGGATTTGTATGATTATCACTCACTTGGCCCAGGTTATTGATCACGGCAGAAGAAGTCTCCAATCTCAGGGAGAAGTTTTTTGTTTTTTTTTTTTTTTTTTTAAAGGAATTTTGCCTTTAAAAAAAATATTTATTTATTTATTTATTTATTTATTTTTGGTTGTGTTGGGTCTTCGTTTACTGTGCGAGGGCTCTCTCTAGTTGCGGTAAGTGGGGGCTACTCCTCATCGCAGTGCACGGACCTCTCGCTATCGCGGCCTCTCTTGTTGAGGAGTACAGGCTCCAGACGCGCAGGCTCAGTAATTATGGCTCACGGGGCTAGTTGCTCCGCGGCATGTGGGATCTTCCAAGACCAGGGCTCGAACCCACGTCCCCTGCATCGGTAGGCAGACTTTCAACCACTGCGCCACCAGGGAAGCCCCAGGCAGAACTTTTTTGTACAACTTTATCTTGAAGGCAAGAAATAGTTACAAAGAATTATCCTATAGTTCCTGAACCTATAGCCATCAATTATCATTCAAAATATTTTTTTAAGTCTTCACCGGATGCAGATAGTGGTACTTAGGAAAGCAGTAGATGATGAAATGTGAAGAAAACATAGTCTCAGCATCAAAAAATTTAGAATTTCATTTAATGAGGAAGTGAAAACAGATGTGAGATTGAAATATTCATATTCTTAAGTATACATTAAAATTAAATATATTTTTATTATCTACAGATAAAATTTCAAGTAAAATACTGACTAGAGTCAAGTGTGGTAGAGGGCTAATAAATAGTTTGAGGAAAATGGGATCCAGGGAATGGTAGAAAACAATTTAAAAGGATTAACAGGTACTTAAATTTGTCAGAATAATACTGAATTTTAAGTTCTCTTTTTATTAAATTGTAACTTATTAAGTTGCCCTTTTTAAAGGTCAAAAAAGCTAAATTAGTTATTTTCTAGGATTCAAACTAGTCAGCTATTAATTGAAAAACATGATCCTTCGTACTGCAACTATAAGCAAAACTATAGAAATATTGGTGGTTGTATGAGACACCATATTTAAAAAAATCTATTAAAAAGGTAGTTCAAAAGTTACTGTGCATATTTTAAAATAGACATTTTATAGTAGTTTTAGATTCATAGCAAAATTGAGCAGAAAATACAGAATTCCTTATACTCTCTGCCCCCAGTACCTCCAGCCTTCCCACTGTAAAATCCCATACCAGATGGTAATTTGTTACAATCAGTGCACCTACAATGGCACATCACTGTCAACCAAACTCCACTGGTTCACCTTTGATGTACATTCTATGGGTTTTGACAAATGTATAGTCATATATATCCACCATTATAATATCATACAGAATGGTTTCACTGCCCTCAAAATCCTCAATGCTTTGCCTTTTTATCCCTTCCTCCATGCTAACTCCTAGCTACCACTGATGTTTTTAATGTTTCCATAACTTTACCTTTTCCAGAAGGTCATATAGAGCTGATCCTTGAACAACATGGGGGTTAAGGGGTGCCAACCCCTCCCATAGTCAAAAATTTCTGTATAATTTTATAGTTGGCCCTCTATATGTGCAATTCTGCAGATACAGATTCAGCCAGCCTCAAATCGTGTAGTGCTGTATGTATTTAGTGAAAGGAAATCCATGTATAAGTGGACCTGAGCAATTCAGACCCCTCTTGTTCAAGGGTCAATTGTAGTTAGAATTATACAGTATGTAACCTTTGCAGCCTGGCCTCTTGCACATTGTAATGTGCATTTAAGATTGCTCTATATGTTTTCATGGCTTGATAGCTCATTTCTTTTTAGTGCTGAATAATATTCCATTATCTGGAGGTATCACAGTTTATTTATCCATTCACCCACTGAAAGACATCTCTGGTGATCATAAATGAAGCAGCTATGAACATCTGTGTGCAGCATTTATGTGGACATAAGTTTTCAACTCATCTGGGTGTATACCAGGAGAACAATTGCTGGTGAGATTTTATTTAGTTTTGTAAAAAAACCTCCAAACTGTCTTCCAAAGTGGCTGGACCATTTTGTATTCCCACCAGCAATGAATGAGAGTTCCTGTCACTCCACATCCTCTCCAGCATTTGGTGTTTTTGACATGGTTTGGATTTTCATCATTCTAGTAGGTGTGTAGTGGTGTGTCGTTGTTTTCATGGCAATTCCCTAATGAGATAAGATGTAGAGTATCTTTTCATATGCTTATTTCCCATGTGTATGTCTTTTTTGGTGAGTTGTCTGTTCAGACCTTTTGCCCATTTTTTCAATCAAGTTGTTAAGTGTCTTACTGTTGAGTTTCAAAAGTTCTTGGTATATTTTGGCTATGGGTTGTCTTCTCTTTTTTTAACTGTGCTTTTGATAATATGTTTATAATGAAATACCCAGGGCATTGTACCAAAGAAAGAATAATCTTCCAGAACATTTCCTCTGCAGCCAAGGAAGCCTTGTCAGAATGCTGAGACCTGGTTTTGTGGCTCATACCTATCACCATAATATTGAGACTCAGTCTAGTAGACATGGGAAGAGAGAGGAGTATCTGAATTTTACATAGAGACACATATAACCACAAATTACCTTTCCTTTACATCTGAACAGAAAAAGAAATGTAGTGCGGGGCTTATTTTAAAAAGATAATCCTGATAGTGATGCATTAAGAAATAAAATTGGCATAACTGGATTGATCTGAGGACCTCTGGCTATTTAGGGTTTAATATAACCAGCATTTGCCAGGCAAAATGCTAGGCTTGGCAGGATTCCCAGTACATTCACCCAAAGGAGCTGAAATCCGAAGACTTCCTCAGAGCCGCTATGTCATCCAATATGTGGCCACTGGAGCAAGCCTTCTTTTTCTGCTTAAAGTAAAATCAACTCACTTCAATTTTCTGAAAAACACATAAGCTATTGTTCATTATCCAGTGACAGACGTGCTCTCCATAAAAGTCTGAATTCGGTGCTCCCAAGTTAAGATGAGAATAAATACAGTGAGAACATTTTCTAACAAAGGTGATCGGGGCTTCCCTGGTGGCGCAGTGGTTGAGAGTCCGCTTGCCGATGCAGGGGACACGGGTTCGTGCCCCGGTCCGGGAAGATCCCACATGCGGCGGAGCGGCTGGGCCCGTGAGCCATGGCCACTGAGCCTGCGCGTCCGGAGCCTGTGCTCCGCAACGGGAGAGGCCACAACAGTGAGAGGCCCGGGTACTGCAAAAAAAAAAAAAGTGATCATTGGTGTTTGCATGTGTGTGTGTGTATGTGTGTTATCCAGAAAGTGTCAAGTCTTTGATTATTGATGATAAGAGGCCTTAGACGCACCTTTGAAGAATTCAAAGTTAGAGGTGATATACATCAGAGTCAGAGTAAAGAGTTAACCTGAGCCCTAAAACAAACTTAGTAAATATTTTCGTTACTCATATTTATGTACAGGAAAAAACACATCTCTAGTCCACAGGTTTCCCTTTCTGTCAACTTTCCTTCTAATGTGTTGCCAACACATTTATAGGCTGTGCTTACTTTTATCAAAAACTACCTCAAATTTTACTCCATTGTTTAGATGAGGAGTAATGTGTAGTCAGTTGCATATTGCAATTATAACACAGAAATTATTTCACTGTTGCATATGCATAAATGTAAAGTATGGATTTCTCAACTCTGAAACAAGAAAGCCAGCTAAGCATTGCTATGATACTGATGTAAAATTTCTAGCTACCTTTTCTGAAAGAATTTATTATTTGATAATACAACCAAATGAATCAATTCTTAGTTAAGTGATGCTAATCAGAATGGAAGTGGCATACGACTTGAACACTTAGAGATCAGCTGTGATAATCAGAGAACAGACTAAAAAATGTGAAGTACAGCTTATTATTAGTTAGAAATAATTCTGATGTTTAACTTTTGCAATTAGATTATTTATATTATTTTCCTTCAGGTCATTGGAAAAATTTCTCTAATTGTTACACATAACTTCTCTGTGTGAGTGTGTGTGTGTGTGATCCTTTAATACAGTCACTGTTTATATAGAATTTCCAGTCATGTGAAACGTCAGGGTACTTTTTATGGAAGTTGAACTTTATAGATAGAATCAGTGAAACTAAATGAAATGTGTATTCTGATCTTGCCAAAAATCCCTGTTGCACTTCCAGTTTTTAAAACCTGAATTCCGTGCCTTTTTTTCTATTTTTTATAGTGGATTAATTCTATACTTAACCCATTTTTATTTACATTTATGTTAGGCAATAGGGGAAAAGTTATTTTTCCCCTAAGAAATATGGCCAATCTCTATCACTACAATATTTTTATTTTTATTAATTAATTAATTAATTAATTTTATTTATTTATTTTTTGGCTGCATTGGGTCTTTGTAGCTGCACGTGGGCTTTCTCTATTTGCGGCGAGCAGGGGCTACTCTTCATTCCAGTGCGCGGGCTTCTCATTGCGGTGGCTTCCCTTTGTTGCGGCGCACGGGCTCTAGCTGTGCGGGCTCAGTAACTGTGGTGCACGGGCTTCGTTGCTCCGCGGCATGTGGGATCTTCCCGGACCAGGACTCGAACCCGTGTCCCCTGCATTGGCAGGCGGATTCTTAACCACTGCACCACCAGGGAAGCCCTACAATATTTTTAAATTGCATTATATACACAAATAATTTTGTATAAAATCACAAATATTGTCACGTTCTAATTTAATTTTTAGAATGCAGGTTGTTGGTTTATTTTTTTGTTCCCACATGTACCAGTCCTCCCCATTCTATACCCACATTATAACTTCTTACAACCACTGGTTACTTACGTTGACCGCCTGCTATGCCTTCCTTCGTGATTTTCTCTATGCTAGTCTCATCAGGTATAAATATATACTAGACTTATATAGGACTTTAAAATGAGTTTTATAAAACAGTAGACTTAGAGTATACATGAGTTTGCATTTTGCTTTTCCTCTTTAAATGTACCTTGTAGAAATCTTTCCAGGTCAACTGGTTTAGTTGCATTTTAATGGCTGTATAATATCCGATTGTGTGGATGAGCTATACATTATTCAGCCTTTCCTTTGTTTGTGGACATTCATTTTTGTCTCCAGGTTTTGCCAGTAGGAACAATGTTGCAGTAAAAACCTTGTTCAAGTATTATGCCATAATGGAGCTTTTATTTTCATGTCATGTTTTCCCAGATGTAGTATTGCTGAGTCAAAGAAAATACTTTCTTAAATTTTCTTCTGAATTGCTTTCCTCAAAGGTTGTAATAATTTTCATCAACAAAGTAATAGACCACCTTTTCTACCATATCCTTGCCAGTATGTTTTAGCACTTCTTGAATTGTTTTAATATTTTAAAATATTAAAAGTATTTATTTTAATACTTTCCAGGTAATGAGTGGAAAGTGATATCCCATTTCACTTTAAGTTGCCTTAACCTATAGCAGCTAATGTGTGTGAATGTCTTCTTATATACTTGCTAATCATTTTGATTTGATTTTTTATAAATTGCTTATTCCTGTATTTTCTCTATTTTTCTATTAAATCATTTACCTACCTTGGTCAATTTGAAAAGACTTGTTGCATTTTATATATATATACGCTCTGTACATTTTAATATATTTTCCAAAATTTATTGCTTGTGTGTTGCATTTATTTATGACATTATTTGCTGTACAAAAAGATTTATGTTTATTTATACAAATGTATTTACTACAATTTCTGGGTTTCCAGTTGTGGTTAAGAAATTCTCCTAACCCCTGAAGTAGACATGCAGTGTTCCAAATTTTTATAATTCTGAGTTTGTCATAAATATGTATTATATATGTATATATGTAGCTTTCTATAATATATATGTAATGTTTGAGTATACTGAACATCCATGTGCCACCTCAGCTTAATTATTATAGAGTTTTCTCCCAATAACATCTCATTTTTATCCTCCTGCAGATAATCAACGTCTTGCATTTTTGTGTTAATAATCCTTTTCCTTTTGTTTATAGCTTTAAAATATATATGCATATTCCTGAACAATGTATTGTTTAGTCCTCTTCATGGCCCTTGTATTAATGGATCCATGCCGAGTATACTGCTCTGCACATTTTGTTTACTATTACGTTTATGGAATGTGTTCGTATTTATGAATGTAGCTACAAATTAGTTTTACTCTTTTGGGATACTTAATATTTTAAATATACTATGGTATATGTTTTTGAAGGATTATAATTATTTTACTTTTCATATTTCAGTTTTAATCCATCTAACATTTAATTTTGTATACAGTAAAAGATTCATATCCTTTTATATTTCTTTCAATGTGAATAATCAGTTGTGCAAGCAGTTTATTAAAGAATCCATACCTTTCCCACAGGGTGGAAACATCAGTTTTGTCACATACTAAACATATAGAGATCTCTTTTCATATTTTCTATTCCAGTCCTTTGATATCTTTATATATCCCACATCTATAGGATATATCTTTAAAGCATAGTCTGGACCCTTGTAAGCAAAGCCCATGTCTCCTAAACGCACACATACACACACACACACACATACACACACACACTCGGACACACACCAGTATTTTCATAGCTGCTTTAGACATTTTTTCTTCTCTACAAGTATCTTACAAAATAACTACAACAACAAAACCTGTCCTGACTCTAACTGAAAATATGTTAAATTCATATGCTGAATGGGGTTAAATTCATTTCCAAAATAAATTCTACTTGGTAATAAGGTATTATTGTTTTAATAAATTTTTGCGTTAATCTTTTAATTAGACGTTTTACTTATGCAATGCGAATGGTTTTCAAGTTCTCAGGTTTTAATCAATAAATGAATTTGATTTAATCTTAAAAGTGAATTTGAGAACTTTCTGTTTTTCTAAATTCAAATGCATTGTAAATAAAATGGAAATTATGACTTCTTTAAGAATGATAGCAGTTTCATCTGTGAGCCCAGCTGTTCTTAATGCCTTTTTCAATGGTACATATTTATTTTCTCTCCAAATCTCTACTCTGGTAATAGAGTTATTCAAGTGGTCTAATTCTTCTTGAGTTAATATTAGAAACTGGAATAGAACCTGTCCATTTTCTCTAAGATTTCAAATCTGCTGCCATCAGAGTGTATAGTATTTTCTTCTTCTTTTAATCTGTCTCATATTTGTACTTATTTATCTGTTCTTATTCCTAATATGTCTGTTTAGTTCCCCTTCTTTTTAAAAATATTCATCAGGCTTGCAAAGTGTTGATCTTACAAACATATTTTAGGCTTTATATATCTTTCCTGCTATTTTTTTTCTATTTCATTAATTTCAGGCTTTAACTTATTAATTCTTCCATCTTGTTTATTTCGTTATACTCTGTAGTTCTCTTTCCATTTGCTTCTATTTGTATTAAGTTCTATCTTTTCATCTTTCTTTTTTAATAAAGAAAACATTTAAGGCCATACATTTCATTCCTAGGACAGCTTTCACTGTCTCATCAGTTTTGTTCAGAAGTGTTAGCTTTTTCATTATTTCTTGCTAGCTAGTGATTTCCTTTTGATCCAAGGGCAATATAATCTGATTTATTTTTATTTTAATTTCCAAGTAATAAGGTCTGCTCATTTATAAACTAATTTTTTTAAAAGTTGTTTTTGTTTGTGCCCAGTTATGTGATGGATATGTAAAATATTCTGTAGACATAGAACACACAGACACAAATGCACATTCACACACGTTGTTCAAAGGCTGTAGAGTTCTATATTTGTAGGTTAAATCAAAAGCCTTGAGTGTACTGTTGATTTCTTCTTGTCCTTTGTGTGCTAAGTTTACTAGGTCTTTTAAATTCCAGAAGTATTTTATTCAAGCCTCCATGTGCAATTTATTTCCATCATATCCTGGTTTATAGATGACGCCATGCTGTTTGGTAAATACAAGTTTGTTGGAGGTACGTTCTCCTTGTCACTTGTGCCTGCTTTCATCCTTACACAGTTTTCTTGTTTATAGTGTTTAGTGTTTTTAATATTTTATTATGATTTTTCTGAAAATAACATCGCAACTCCCGTATTCCGTTTGCATTTGTAAGTTATTTTTACATCATCTTAAAATATTTTCAACTTTCCTTTGTAACATTAAGTATTTTTCTTGTTAAAAAACATACAGATACCTTGTTTTTTAAAATCTAATATGACAGTCTCGGATTTTTAAGGAGCAAATTTCATCATTTAATTATAGGGACTGATTTACATGGTTTTATTCTTTCAGTCTTAATAGTTATTAATGTGTGTTATTATTTCTTCTTTTGTTTTCTAAATTTTGCTTTAGACTCATCATTTTCAATCTGGTATATTTATTTCTCCTTGTTAATTTGGAAGTTCCATACATTATTTTATTATTATGTGGTTATTTTCCTTTTATTTTAACTCCTAATGATATATATGTTGCTATATATTATTTTTTAAAAACATATTTCCCCAGAAATATTCAGTGATCCTTAAAGCTCTACTACCTCCCTGCTCTATACTCACTGCAACCCCCAACTTCAGCCAGAAGAGACTAGTAGAAAATGTTTACTTTCCTCATGCCCATTTTTCTCCCAGACTTCCTCTACCAAATGAAGCAGTTGGCTTATCACCTCCCTCCCACCTCAAACCTTCCCTATAGCCAGGTTTACTTGGATTCTGCAGTGCATTGTGCTCTGGGCCATTATTAGAATTTGCTTTGGAGTGTACTGCTGTTTCAATATTTCAGTATTTCTTCTTTATCACTTCTGCTGCACATTCTTAGAGTAGCCATCAGTGTGTGTTTGTATGTGCGTGCACATGTGTCTGTTGGAAGGGCTCGAGACTCAGAGCTTGTGATCATTTCTTCTCTATCTTTTGAGGTCTCTGTTCCAGGCCATTTGCTGTTTGGTTACCCTCTTCTCTATTACTTTCTTCAGATGAAGTACCAGTATGGTCTACTTTACAAATTCTACATCTTTAAAACTTTATTTTACTCAGATAGGAAAATTGTATCATTTGGATACAGGATTCTAGGTTCCCAGTCCCACTCCCTCAGAAGACTCTAGATACTTGGCTACTGCCTACCGGCTTCAAACGTAGCAAAGGATAATCACAATGTGATTCATTTCATTTTTGGCTTGTCCTTTCTCCCCAGAGGCCTATGAGATTTCTCTCTGCACTTACAGCTCAGTAATTTTCATATGATATGTCTAGGTAGGGGTTTCCATCAGTGCAGTCCAGACTGTAGGAAGCTCTTTTGACGTGCAGACTCAAATCTTTCTTGCCCTCAGGAAATCTTCTTCCATTATTTGTTTAATTGATGCATCTCCTCCATTTGTCTTTTCCCTTCTTCTGGATGCCTGTGATTTATATGTTAGATTTCCAGGTCATATCATTTTATGTTTTTCTCAAGATTTCTTTCCCTTTTTTTCTATACACAGTACTTTGATATTCTTCCTCCATAAAAACTTCCAGTACATTTCATTCCTGTCCTATGATTTACCTTCCATATTGTTATTTGGACAATCGTGGTTGTTATAGCTGTTGTTTTTGTTCTATTTCCCTTTGCTTTGTTTGTTCTGTACTTGAACCCCCTTAATAATTGTGTTAGTTTTCCGTGAAAGGTATCTTTTGGCTCGGAGAGGATCCTCACTTTGCTGGTTGCTTCTTCTCTTTGTTCTGAAGGATCCTCACTCTCTCTCCTGTTGAGTTCCCTCAGTGGGTTATCATCTTTCAGCCTCAGATCGCCCACACTCTGTGTGTCCAACCCAGCCAGCAGAAGCTCAGCAGCAATTTGAATCAACAAAGGCAGATTTGGAGTTGGTAACAGAAACTAAACTATTTGTGTTCAATTCACCATCTACCAAAATCCTCTCTATCGCTGTCTTATTACACTTGAGATTGAAATAAAACCCTGAGTCTTATCACTCCTGATAGGAAATATTTCTTTTTCTGTAGAACATTTAGAAAAATATCAAAAGTTGGTAAAACATAATTTAAAATGAACAAAGCAAAGCAAAATCTGTATTTGAATATGGCTTTCAGTACATAACATTCATAATGCAAATCCTTCGTTCTAGGTGTCCTTAGGTGTATGCAAGAGACCTATTGAAACACACACATACCACACACACACACACACACAAGAAAACAGACCGTTTCTTTCTAGGGAACTGAGGTGAATACCACATTATATTTTTCTGTACTCTGGACTTAGAAAGGAACCTTTTAAATGTTTTCACATGTTATTAATCAAATATATAGAAGTTATGTAATTCCCTTTTCCAGAGGTACACTTCTCCAATTAATTGGTGAAAAATTAAGAAAAAATATATCTTGCTTTGAATTACTAGATATGGAAGCAGCCCTGGTTTATTAAATATATCTTGAGATGCTATTTTAATACTTACAATGGGTTGGTGTGAGGTTAGAAACTTCAGTCCTGTCTCAAAATGGGAGAATTCTCATGAATGAACTAAATGGTCACTAATTAATTGAGGGAGCCACCACACTAAAGATTATGTTAAAATATCTGGATTCATTTTAGATTCGGTCCATTTCTACAGAAATAAAATTCTAGTTGCCCTTGCTTCCCTTTGCTTCTTACTCAATTAACAATATAATGTTTGTGGAAAATGTTAGCCCCTTTATTTTTGGAAATAACCCACTAAAGAGTGAAAAGTATTTTCCTTCTTTTCTACATATAGTTAAGATAAATCTTCAAACAAACATGACTTTTAGCTCTTATGTTTTGTTTTTGGTTTGGTTCTTCAGCTTGGCTGTATTAAATTGCAGGTAGTTTCACTGTGCTAAGTTTCTTCCTCCTGGTTTTACTCCTTTATCCAGTTGTCTTGAATGACAGTGAGAATTAAGGCTGTTGGTCACGTGCAGTGTTCCCACCTTCCCCTCTCCAGTTCTGGTGTTCTTAATCAGCAGTGGAGAAAATGCAAGAACAAGAGTGAAAATGAGAAAATATCTCAAATACAGGGATCGAGTACTGTAGCTTATGAAGCAAAACCAATTTCAAATCACAGCAGTAAGTGGAAATCGAGCAAGAACTTAGGTTCTGCAGGACAATGGACAAATTAGACAAAGAAGATAGTATTACCACTGGCGGTGCCAGGATCAGGGTAGCTCTGGAACATCAGCTCTTGTTCTCATTATTATAGTAGCTAAAGTTTATTGGATGTTTATTATATAGCAGGTATTGTGTTAAGTGCTTCATATTTTTCCTCATTTTAACCTTATGAAGCCACTTGATCATTTTATTTGCTGCTTCTTACAGAAGTGGCAAGTTCGTGCCTGTTATGAGCACCAAAACCACAATTCAAACCTCGGAGCCCTGATTGCTGGTCCTGTCTCGTAACCAATGTGATACTTTCTCCATTGTTTTTAATATCATCATAGATGATGAAGCCTGTATCGTGGGAAACTTGGATTTCATTCTATTACTGTGAAATTACCATGGACAATGCAATAAGGATCACAGAGGAAAAATACTGGTACTTGCTGAATCTTCCAGTCCCACAGTCCATGGTAGATGAATGAAAACATGTACATTTTCCTTACAGTGAGAAGTTGGCATGGTTAAGACCACAGATAGAAATATAAAGTATCAAGAGAAGAGCAAAATAACACATAAGTTACTTTTCATTTAACTTAAAAAACTTTCAATTTTGAATATAAATGAGAATCTGCAGGAAATTGACTTCTGGTTTTCCAGATGGGAACTGTAAATGGCTTAGATAAAACTACTAGCATGTTATATCCCCCACTCAGTCTTCTCCCTTAACTCCCCAAATTTAAATATGTGTTCAAAGGCAAGTATGTGTGTGTGCAGGCAAACCTTGTTTTATTGTGTTTTGCTTTATTGTGCTTTGCAGATATTGTGGGTGTTTTCTGTTTGTTTTTCTGTATGTTTGATTTTTTTTAATTAAAAAAATTTTTTTTTACAAATTGAAGGTTTGTGGCAACCCGTGTAGAGCAAGTCTACTGGTGTCATTTTTCCAACATTTGTTCACTTTGTGTCTCTGTATCACATTTTGGCAACTCTCAAAATATTTCAAACTTTTTCATTTTTATTGTATTTGTTATGGTGATCTGTAATCAGTGATCTTTGATGTTACTACGTAACTGTTTTGGGATGCCAAGGACCACGTCCATATAAGGTGGAGAACTTATTCGATAAATGTGTTCTGACAGCTCCACTAACCGGCTGTTCCCCCATCTCTCTCCTTCTCCTCGGGTCTCCATAGTCTCTGAGACACAACAGTATTGAAATTAGGCCAATTAATAGCCCTGCAATGGTCTCTAAGTGTTCAACTGAAAAGCAGAGTCACACCCCTCTCACTTTAAATCAAAAGGTATAAATAATTAAGGCTAGAGAGGGAAGCATGGCAAAAGCTGATACAGGCTGAAAGCTAGGGTTCTTGCACCAAACAGTTAGCCAAGTTGTAAGGGCAAAGAGAAAGTTCTTGAAGAAAATTAAAACTGCTCCTCCAGTGAACACATAAATGATAAGAAAGCAAAACATTTCTTCTGCTGATATGAAGAAAGTTTTAGTGATCTGGATAGAACATCAAATCAGCCACAATATTCCCTCAAGCCAAAGCCTAATCCAGAGCAAAGCCCCAACTCTCTTCAATTCTCTGAAGGCTGAGAGAGGTGAGGAAGCTACAGAAGAAAAGTTTGAAGCTGGCAGAGGTTGGTTCATGAGGTTTAAGGAAAGAAGACATCTCCATAACATGAAAGTGCCAGGTGAAGCAGCAAGTGCTGATGTAGAAGCTACAGAAAGTTACCCAGAAGACCTAGCTAAGATAATTCATGATGGTGGCTACACTGAACAATAGATTTTTAATGTAGAGAAAACAGCCTTCTATTGGAAAAAGATGCCATCTAGGACTTTCCTAGCTAGAGAGGAGAAGTCAATGCCTGGTTTCAAAATGCAAAGGACAGGCCGACTCTCATGTTAGGGGCTAATGCAGCTGGTGACTTGAAGTTTAACTCAATGCTCAGTTAGCATTCTGAAAATCCTAGGGCCCTTCTGAATCTACTCCGCGTGTGCTCTTTAAATGGAACAACAAAGCCTGGATAACATCCCATCTGTTAACAACATGGTGTACTGGATATTTTAAGCCCATTGTTGAAACCTACTGCTCAGAAGAAAAAACTTCTTTTCAAAATATTACTGCACATTGACAAATGCACCTGGTCTGAAGCTCTGAAGGAGACATACAATGAGATAAAAGTTGTTGTCGTGCCTGCTAACAGAACATCCATTCTGCAGCCCATGGATCACAGAGTAATTTCTACTTTCAAGTCTTATTATTTAAGAAATATATTTTGTAAGGCTATCGTTACCATAGAGAATGTTTCCTCTGAGGAATCTGGGTAAAGTCAACTGAAAACCTTCTGGAAAGGATTCACCATTCTAGACGCCATTAAGAACATTTGTGGTTCATAAGAAGAAGTCAAAATAGAAGCATACATAGGAGTTTGGAGGAAGTTGATTCCAGCCCTCATAGATGACATCGATGGGTTCAAGACTTCAGTGGAGGAAGTCAGTGAAGATGTAGGAATAGCAAGAGAACTAGAAGTAGAAGCGGAGCCTGGAGATGTGATTGAATTTGCCGCAATCTCAGCATAAAACTTGAATGGATGAGGACTTGTTTCTAACAGATGAGCAAGAAAGTGGTTTCTTGAAATGGAATCTACTCCTGATGAAGATGCTGTGAAGATTGAAATGACAACAAAGGATTTAGAATATCCCATAAACTTAGTTAATAAAGAACGGCAGGGTATGAGATACTGACTCCAATTTTGAAAGAAGCTCCATTTTGGTTAAAATGCTATCAAACAGAACTGCAGGCTACAGAGAGATCATTCGTGAAAGGAAGAGTCAATCAGTGTTGCAAATTCATGGTCATCTTATGTTGAGAAATTGTCACAGCCATCCCAGCCTTTAGCAGTCACCACCCTGATCAGTCAGCAGCATCAGCATTGAGGCAAGACCCTCCGCCAACGGAATCACTACGACTTCCTGAAGGCTCAGATGATAACAGTTTATAGCAATAATTTTACATTTTCTTAGACATAAGGCACACTTAAGAGACTACAGTATTTTGTAAACATAATTTTATATGCACTGGGAACCCGAAAAAATCTTGTGACTTGCTTTGTTGCAATGGTCTGGAAAAGAATCCACAGTATCTCCAGGTACCCTGTATGTATATTAAAGTGTATATGTGTGTGTATATATATATACATATATATATATATATACAAACATATTATTATCTAGGTATACATGTATGAAAATAAATGGATAAGTGAATGAATGTGCACATCCCAATTTAATTAACAGTTCCATGTATGTATTAAAGTTGTCATTGATTTCAGGAAGGCTTTATGACTATTCTGTAGATTTTTATACCTCACAATAGAAATCCACGACACGAAGGGTTCTTTGAAGAGTCTGGTACTTACTAGTTACGAATTAAGTAAGTGCTTAGAATGCTGACGGTGATACATTTTTATCATCAACCCAATTAACTTAATTGCTTTTATCCTAAATGTGACACTTGTGAATAATTACAATAGCACAATTTTCCCACCCGATACTCTCTTTTCTGATGGTTGTTCTTCTGTTACTTATATGGAAGTTATTCCTAAAAACTGAAAAGAAAATTTTAAGTACTAATTTATTAAGCTCAATGACTGCAGTGACATTTTTCTTGTGTACTTGTCTTCCTTGGCAGTTATGTCCATCTCCTGGTTTCGGCTATCACTTTTATATCAATTATAGCAGAGCTTTATTTACAACTGTCTGCAATGTTCTACAGTCATCTGGCTTTCTCTCAGACATCCCTAATATAACCTGTCAAAAATTCAGCTCAAGTTACTGTAAGACCACAGACTTGTTTTTTTCTTTTGGCTAAGTAATATTGTTCAAGCCCGTTTTTGTTTTATTTTTAATTTTAGCTTTATATTTTTTGACCTGATATTGTATTTTTATTTCATATCTATTGGATCTGTAGACACTTTTCTTAGTGATTTCCTTTTTACTGAGGTATAATTGAAACATAACATTATACTAGTTTCAGGTGTACAACATAATGATTTGATATATGTATATACTGCAAAATGATGACCACAATAAATCTAGTTAACATTTGTTATAGTACATAATGACAAATTTTTTTTCTTGTGATGAGAACTTTTAAGGTCTGTTCTCTTAGCAATTTTAACACCTTTCAAATATGCAATACGATATAATTAACTGTAGTCTCCATGCTGTACATTATGTCAGGGTCACTTATTTTATAACTGGAAGTTTGTACCTTTTGATCCCCTTTACCCATTTGCCCACCTCCCCTACTGACATCTCTGGCAGCCATCAGTGTGTTCTCTGTATCTATGAGCTTGGTTTTTGTTTTTGTTGTTTTTTAAGATTCCACACGTAAGTGAGATCATATGGTATTTGTCTTCTTCTGACTTACGTCACTTAGCATAATGCCCTCAATATCCATCCATGTTGTCAGATATAGAAAGATTTCATTATTTTTATGGCTGGATGGTAGTCCATTGTACATAAATACCACCCTTTTTTTATCCATTCATCCATCGGTGGACACTCAGGTTGTTTCCATTACTTAAATTCGTTTTCTCCTAGTGAATTCCCGTCCCTCCACCAGTTTACATACTCCTCCGCCCCCAAGTACTGTGCTTCCATTGGGTTTAGATTACTTTACTCTTCTTTAGGTCTGAACAACTAATAATCATGATACACTTGAGGAGAGCTGTAGCAGGAAAAATATATACTACAACAAGGAAGTATATAAATGGAATTTGTAGGAAACAGAGATAAAGCAACGAACAGAATAAAAGCTTTTGTTAAGAAGCTATGAAGTCTGTTCTCAGAGTTGTAACAGTAGAAATTGAATCCAGTAAACAAAAGAGGAGGCTATAAAAAGGGAATGTTCATAAAAACGACAAAATACTGTTGAGAATTTAAAATACGCTAGCAAAACTTGTAAAAATAAAATTTTAGGTGGAAAAAATGGAAATATAAAGGAAAATAGAATAAAAATAGAAGTTGTATTAGAAAGGTAGACTGAGGTAAGAAAACTCAAATGCCAATTTAGGAGGTTCAATAACAAATTATTTTTATTCTAGGGAGAGAAAACCAGATTTCATATAATGGTACTGGGATGGGGGATAGAAGTGGGTAGAATAGTGAATAAGAAATAACTTACACCAAAATGTTATTTTAGAACTGAAGGACACCAGTTTCTAGATTGATAAGGACCACCAGTTACCTAATACAATTTGTGGAAGAATGCTTTCCTCGTGATACATTATTATGAAATTTCAGACTGTCACAGGGAGAGAGAAAATCCCAAACGTTTCCAGAGAAAATATAGACCCCATAGAAAGGACTGGGCTTCAAGCTGGTAGTTACGAGCCTTCTAACAACATTGATGTCTAAGTGACTGTGGAAGAAAATGTCTTAGTACCTACAAAGTAAAACAGTCACTAACCTGGAATTCCATACCCTGCCAAACTATTAAGTGTGAAAATAAAATGAAGATACTTATCAGCTATACTAGTTTTCAAAAATGTTTCTTCCCCTGAACACTTTCTCGGGAGATTATAGGAAGATATTCTCAAGGATAAATAAGTAAGTAAATAAATAAATAGGAAGATGGGGTGCAGGAAATCGGGCTTCAACCTAGGAAGAAAGTGAAAGTAATTCTCAGGATGGTGTTTGGGGAATGTCAAAGTGACATGAAGGGGATGGCCAAAATGACAGTGTACAGCATGCTTTAAAAGCAATGAAATATCAATTAAAAATAACAGTAAAATTAACAGCAGCAATAACAACAACTATAATAATAAGTGAATTGATAGATTACTTCATGTGTTTGACCATGTTATAAAACTACATTTCTGTCAGAGTGTTCAGGAGGCAACAGTGATAGGTACATAGAGCAATAAATCAAAACACACACACACACAAAGACAAGAAGTAAGACTTCCCTACTGGGGGGTCTCCTCAAAAACAGGTACATCAGAAAAAAATCACAATATTGTCCGTGGTTCAGTTTTGAGTAATATTGGCTTAAAATTCTGATACAAATCATAAAAGGCTGTGTGTGTTTTTTTTAAAGGAAAAAACCCCCTAAATCCTCCTTTTTCTTTTTTGGAAGGTACTACCTATTATCCAAAATTGAGAAATCAAGAAATAGCACTTTAAGCACACTGTTTAGAAATATTATAGTAAATACCATGAAATCAGCCAAATGTTGAAAGTGGCTCCCAGATTTAGATAGCTGTATGTTACTAGACTTAAAGTATATTTGACTTGTCAAACTATATATTTATTTGCTAACAAGGCAGGTAAATTTTTAAATGGTATAATAGAAACAAGGGAAGAATCAAGTATGTTTTCATGAGCACCAAATTACCACATATTCAAAGGTTAACCTCAAACTAAAAACACCGTGTTTTTTTTTTCTAATTTAGATTTTGTATCAACAAATATCTTTCCAATCCTAGTTTTTATCCAGTGAAAGAATAAATTAATAGCATCCAAATTTCTCATCTTAAGAACATTGTAAATTTTTCTCTAAATTAAAAAAAAATTAAACCAACACTTTGTATTCAGTGACATATACAGAGATGAAATGAAGCAGCGCCCCGCTCAGATCTTCTAGAAGTTCATTGCATCCACCTTTCATTCTTCCATGTGGAGCTCTAGCTGCACTTTTTTCCCGTTCTCTGCTCATTCAAATTATCCGCTGCACTCTTATCCCTCTGAGATCTTATTAAGTGAGTGTCGCGAACTGATCTGAAACAAACTATTTTATGTAAGATGCACAAAGGAGCTAATTATGGCACAGTGACTTTATGTTGTAGCATGTATGTATTCTGGCAAGAAAACTACTGAAGGAAGGGATCTAATAAAGAGAATTACAGGGAGCTGTGACTGTCCGGGATCTGTTTCTGGCACATGGGTCCCTCAGACCATTTATCTCACATTCCTGCACATGGGCAGATACTATGTCCTGCACACACCCTTTTGCAGTGTGATTGTTCAAACATACACCAGGAGAGATTTCCAGTCCTTGTTTGTTCTTAATAAAGATAGATTGCTCTGGAGTATTTTTTCCTTGCAAGTCGAGAATTCTCTAGTTTTCGAACTTGAACCCTTTAGGCAGACACACTGTGAGACCTTCATAGCAATCTCTCTTTGCTGGCTTTGCTACTTACCAAGTTATCATTTATTCAGAAATACTTTGTCATGGGTCCCATTCCATGCACTCACAGTACCAGTATCCCAGCTGCTTCTACAAGGCAAGAACTTAGACTGAATTTCAAGAGATGCTGAATAATAAATAGTGTGACATTAAGTTCCATATATAAGATACTAAGGTTTATTCTTATAATTATTTTCCTAAGTTTTAGAGAAATGTCATTAAAATATTTTTTTAAGATTTCTGGTTTTTTCCTCAAAAGAATTTGTGTTACCTATTCTTTACTTGGTATCTACCAAAGACATTTGAAGTTAACTATCAAACTTCTTCTATCTGAAAAATTGCAGGGGGATCTACTTACCAGAAGGAGAGGACTTTTCTAAACTTTAAATTAAGCATATGGCTGTTAAAGTGCCGTTATTCCCTTTAAAAAAGTCTAGTAGTATGCTATTTTAAATTGGTTATATGTGAAGCTTGATTATTAAAAATATCCTTGCTCTTCTGGCTAGCAACTGTTTTATGATATAAACAACTCTCTCTTTTTGAGGAGTGACATAATTTTGAAGTAAAGTTTCATAATAAAATAGCGATGTGATATTTGATTAGTATATTTGAGAATTTTTTTTTGTCTTAAAAATGAGAAGCTAATCTTGGGAACAGGCTAGGACAAAATGCGGTTTTGCAGAAATGGAGCTCAGGAAATATTTTAAAATTAAACTCCCTAACAATCTAGTCCTACATATGAAATATCCTTAAATGTCCTTAATTTTCATAACATTCAACCCAAAGGCCCGTAAGACAGAAGAATCAGGTCTAAAAGTTTTAATACTCAAAAGTTTAGACCAAATAATAATTAAATGGCTAAATACTCAAAATGTTATACCGAATAATAATTAGACCAAATAATAAATGACTATGTATCAGTATACTTTGCTTATCTTAGTAAAAATAAGCAAGAATAGTATTTATGCCATTATTATGACAAGACTTTAAGGCACATTGTATATCTGGCCCCTTTTTGTTGGGGAATTTTAAACCTTTTTTTGTTTACAAATCAAAAATAAGTTTTAATTGATTCAGTGATAGTCATATATAAAAGGTAAACATGACTTAGTAATAATATTCCTCTCAGTTTTCTTTTTTTACATTTATTTTAGACATTTGGGAAATTAACAGCTAAAAATATTAACATAGCTCAGCATCGAAGGGGTTTTTGTTGCTGCTGTTGTTTTAGATTTTCCAGCTTAAGTAGCTAGATTCTGCAATGGATTAAATGTTTGTGTCCCCCAGATTTCATAAGTTGAAATCTAATCTCCAATGTGATGGTATTTAAGGTGGGACCTTTGGGAGGTGATTTGATCTTCAGGGCAGAGCCCTCATGAGTGGGATTAGTGCCCTTATAAAAAAAAGACCTGAGAAAACTCTCTCACCCCTTCCATCATATAAGGACACAGGGAAAAGATGGATCTATCGACCAGAAAGTAGGCTCTTACCAGGCACTGAATCTGCCAGCAACTTGATCTTGGGCTTCCCATCCTCTAGAAATATCTTTGACGATGAATCTTTCTTCTCCATTGTGGAATCCAAGTTCCAAACTCACTTCATCTGCCAGTGTAGACAAATGTAGGCTTCCTTCTTAAGTCCCTGGCTTCCCAATTGAAGGGGAACCGTATTAGGTTCTTGGAGAAGCTGTCTCCCCATACTCTGTGTGAATCAAGAAATTTATGGGTCATAGAATTTAAAGAAGACTTTCAGTCTGCCCAGCTCAATGTTACTCCCAAAACAAAATATTTTATTCTTTATCACATATCTATAGTTTTCTGAGCAATAATTAAATAATTTATGTCCTTTGGATTTACCTACCATTTAGCCAGGTCATTCTTTTAGAGATCATTTAATAATGATTATGGTATCTAATACTTATTTTATAATTAATATATTTTCTGGTAATTAAATGATCCTCTTTGTAATATTTTCATAGAGCTTAGTTTTGCACTGTGGAAATGGTCAAATAAATCTACATTTCTCAGCAATAGCCCTTTAAATGGGTTTCTTTTTTCCTGGGTAAACCTTCTCAAATACCTCAATCATTCTCTGTATATTCACTGTAAACTCTCTGTATTTCAGGCACCCAGAAATACTAGTTATTCTCTTTTAGACTCCTTTCAGTTTATTATATCCTTTAATGCTAAATTTGAACTGAATTCTTTTTTTAATCTATTGAAACTGAGAAATCTAACATTCTCAACAAACTGAGGATTCCCCTTCCCAGAAACAAACCTCATGCCATCATTGTCAAATTAGTTGGATTTGGCTTATTAACAGTTTTTCAAGTCATTCTGTTTAATTACTTTTTAATATCTGTCCCATGATTGAATTTGCCTTTCATATAAATGTTTAGTGGTATAAGATGTGTGTGTAATGCATTGGCATCTGTGGAGAAATCTTAGTTTCTGTACAAATGAGGTACTGTTGGATAACTATTCCTTTAAATATCAACTTTAATAATTACATTTGACATTTACATAGTTCCTTTGTAAAATATTGGTAGTTCTAGATAATTATGATGATCTGAGATTAAGCAGTTAGAAATCGTAGAAACAAAAGGATATACTTACAGTAATTCACCAAGCTGTTCCCAAGGACACATTTTTCAGTATTTTGTGGTAATAAACTGATTTTTTCAAAAACTTGATGTCGATGATCCAGGAAATCTTTCTCCAGTTGACTAATTCACTTTCTGACTTAAAACTTATTTCCAATATCAACTTCCCTACAAAGTTGTCTCTGACCCTCTTAAGGTAGATTAGTTAGTTCCCTGAACTTTGTTCTTGCAGTGTCACAGATCAACTATCCTGATACACTAACACTGATACACTGACAGATGCACTGAACAATTATACAGTGTTTATACATTTTGTTATTATTCTCTTTGGGTGTCTGTCTCCCTGACCAGACTGGCTGCATGAGAGCAGGGATCCTATGGGCTGGTATAGTTTAAGGTCCAGTTAATACTTGTTGAATATCTAAATGAGTGAATGGATAATGAAATGAATGAACAGATGGATAAACAAAATTTACTTAAACTTTAAATTAATTTGAGTAGCTTTAAAGAGTATGAAGCATATCTATTTTATAATAGTTTAAACTTTTCAAATGAAAATTTTAAACGTTTCATCCAGAAATATGTTTATGAGTGATACAGATGTTCTCAATTAAATCTTCTTAGAAATTTAAATACTACTGTCTTGTTTATATTCACATGAAATTGGAATTAAAGTTTGATACAGAAGCATGGTCAGATTCCGTATTCCAGTTCCAGTAAGGAACTGACCCACTCCTCTGCCTACATTGTAGAAGAGAAATAATACCATACTTGAAAAGAAAGTTTTACAGCAAGTCTTTCACAAAGAACCATAGAATTTGCTTTTATTTGTAGATAATTCTGTTAAATATAACAGTCATACAGAAAATGCACAAAGCATAAATGTACAGCTTAATTATCTTCCTTCTGGAATACATGTGAACCCATTTTGGAGGGTACGTACCTGTGAGTAAGTCATAGGGAGTCTGATCATAGCCTCTAGTGGATAAGGCCAAGCTGTTTTCTGAAGTGGTTGTACCGGTTTTCACTTCCATCAGCAGTGCAAGAGAGTGCTTTTTGCTATACATCCTCGCTAACATGGGATCTCCAGTCCTTTTATTTTTTTTAATAAATAAATTATTTATTTATTCATTCATTCATTTTTGGCTGCGTTGGGTCTTCGTTGCTGCGCACGGGCTTTCTTTAGTTGTGGCGAGCGGGAAGCTACTCTTTGTTGCGGTGCACAGGCTTCTCATTGCGGTGGCTTCTCTTGTTGTGGAGCATGGGCTCTAGGTGCACAGGCTTCAGTAGTTGTGACACGTGGGCTCAGTAGTTGTGGCTTGCGGGCTCTAGAGTGCAGGCTCAGTAGTTGTGGTGCATGGGCTCCGTTGCTCCGCGGCATGTGGGATCTCCCCGGACCAGGGCTCAAACCCGTGTCCTCTGCACTGGCAGGCAGATTCTTAACCACTGCGCCACCAGGGAAGTCCTCCAGTCCTTTTAATTTTAGCTGTTGTGGTATGTGTGGTTTTATCTATTTTGCTTACTGAATTCAAGCTAATAGTACGTGGTAATACATACTGAAGTGTTATTACATTTAGAAAAACATCCATATCTAGCTTTCTTACTTTCTCTAATGTTTAAATTAGGCTAATGCTTGTAAAGTACTTGATAACAAACTCTCAATAATTAAGCAAAATTATTTTCTAAAGTACTTGTTCCTTAGTCTGATTTTACCTTTGCCAGATCAAATGCCATCTTTTAGAATATAAACGTAAATTATAAAGTACCCTGTTCACCTCCCTGTAAGTTATTTTTATTCAACAAGAGCCTTTCTCCATTTCATTAAGGTACTTTTTTTCCCTATGCAAATCACTTCACTAGGAGAAATTGTTAAGCACACAGCACTTGTGTATAGTTTTCTCATTTTTATTTGTCGCATCATTTTATTTGTCACAAATACTTTGAAATGTAAAAAATTTGTCCGAATTTTCTTCCCAAAGTATTTCCTGAAGTTATGAGTACAAAGTTTCATAACCATTTTGCTGTTGATACTTCCTCAATGTCTGGTGATCCTTGGTTCCCTTTATACTTGAATAAGGTGATATTAAAAACCAACAATTGTGGGCTTCCCTGGTGGCACAGTGGTTAAGAGTCCGCCTGCCAATGCAGGGGACATGGGTTCGTGCCCTGGTCCGGGAAGATCCCACATGCCGCGGAGCGGCTGGGCCCATGAGCCATGGCCACTGGGCCTGCGCATCCGGAGCCTGTGCCCCGCAACGGGAGAGGCCACAGCAGTGAGAGGCCCGTGTACCGCAAAAAAAAACCAAAAAACAAACAAAACAAAACAAAAAAATTGTGAGCTTTACAGGCAATAAAATCTTGTTATTAAACAGGTTTTGGAGTAGCTAAATATTACTTTCTAGGAATGCAAAGAATACCAAAATGAGGCAGGCTTTGCTTTGGAGTAGCTTTTCTGAAGCCAGCCATTCTCTGTTTCTCAGAACAATGTCTTCAACATTTGTTCGCTGGTTTATTTGTGAGAAATCCTGTTTTTGCCACAGGGTGAACATGTGATGGTTGGGTCTTCCGCAAACCAGAGTAGAGAAGCGTAGATCAGGAACTGTTGTCAGTTCCCCAGTTCACTGGAAACTTGCAAATATGCTGACCTTTCTCTCCTGTCCTTTTTTTGCCCTATTTGTTTTTTCTGTGCTGTGGCAGCTTCTGCTTAGTTTTGGGAGCCGTGATGTATCCACTCTTAGTTCATCTTCCAGAGACATCTTGGAATATCTTGCTCTTGCTATTTCTTCCTGATTTCCTTTGTTGTCCAGAAATTTATCTTTTTCCCCTTTCCTGTCACTTCAATGGGACTTTATTAAGGAGAAGCAATAAACTCACGTTCTGAGCATATCTTACTGGTTTCAAACAGAAACTCGCTTATTTGTTTTAGCTTTGGTGATAAGGAAAGCTTAGAGAATCAGACAAATGTCTTCTTCAGTGAGCATTTTGTTTTACCTATGAATGGGTTGTAACAATTTTGAGAGATAGGACCCTTATCACATTTCTCGATTTAATGTTGTCATATGCAACAGGATTATATTTTTTCACATTTCGTATGTAATTTTGTTAAGTATACCAAAAAGTCAGAAGGGACGGTCATTTTCTTTTTAATTACATTCATTGCTGGCTTCTCTTGCCAGAGTTACTTTTCGTTTCATATACTGAATGAATACATTTCAGTTTTTTTTCTATGCTAAACAATAAAAGCATGGGGATTAACCAAACTGTAAACACTTGTCCGCAATCAGCTATAAAATCTTCTGGGACTAGAGACTTTTGAGAATGGTTTAACTTTGATAACTTTCTCATTTTTTTCTCCTCATTTGGCTCTGCTTGTATTCCACAAGAAGTAATGTAAGAGCCATTCTTATGTAAAAAGCTTGCACAGGATATATATGGCGTGCACGGAATAAAACCTGAAGCAGGTCCCCTGCACACCCACGCATATGCACCCTTTGAACTTTCACACACATTCTTTCTCTCTCTCCCTCCCTTCTTCTCGCCCAGCTTCCTTCCCCAGAGGTGATGGTTTTTATCCTTTCTCCCCTTTTTCTGTACATTTCCATACATCATTATTCTTTTGTGCTCCCCGAAGTGTGTCATTCTGTGTTACATTTCCCTTACGAGTTTACTTTCAAGAGCTCTCCATGACCTTATCTTTCTTTGTCACACTTCTTCATTTGTATTGTCATCTGTTTTGTTCTGATTTATGCCATTTGTTTTGTATTCCTGTATATCTTGCTTTCTTGTTGGTTATCTTTTATATGTAATTAGATTGTTTAGTGTCATTTGTCTAGCATTTTGAAATTTTGTACCTTACTTCTTGTTCTCTAAATGGTATTGCTACATTTAACACATATATTTAGACATTTAAAAAAATTAGTTTCCAGAGTTAATTGTCATCTCTGTTCTCTGCAACCCCAATCTTAACGTGCTTTCCTTACTCTCAATCCAGACTCCCACATTCTGTCCTAGGGAACATCTGGGAACGAACAAAGCCTCGTGGCACCATTTTTCTTTTAAGTTCTATGCTTCAGGTTTCCCTTTACCTGTCACTGTCTCTTACAATGTAAATCTTTCTCTGGGTGGTGGATTTTTCTGTTTCTCCTCTGCAAACCTGTTTTGTTGGCATCCTTTTGAAGGCTAGTTTGACAGAGAATAGGATTCTGTGTTCGAACCACTTTTTAATCAGAAATTTGAAGAGAGTTTGACATTTTCATTGCTGTCCAATGTGGCTGAGGATAATTCTCATAATTCTGAAGCAAGTCTGTTTATTGTTCCTTTGTCACATTCTTGGTTTAATTTTTATCTTTCCTCCCCAAGTCATTACATTCTTAAATATTTCATGATTCTGACATATTGGTTCATCTCTCATTTTCAAAACTTCTTGTCTCTGAAAATATTTTCCCATTGTTTTTACACTTTAACAGCCTAACTGGCCTCAAAATGACTAAGTAAGAACCATTCTCCTGTTAAATATTTTAAAAATTCTGTTGTCATGTAGCATTTACTGACGATTTTATGCCTTTTTGCTCCTTTATAGTTTAACTATTTTTTCTACTTATATGTGAGTAGGGGCATTTTTTCCTTCCATTAGCATTTTCCCCAATATATATCCAGATATGAATCTCTTTACATTTATTTTGCCTTTTACATAATGAGCCTTTTCAATTTGCCAAGCACAGATCCTTTTTTTTTGTTTCCAGTCCACTAACCTTGTCTTTAGCTGTACCATCTTTTATTGCTTCTCTTTCATTTGTCCTGTTTTCTTCTTTTATAAGACCTGTAATGATGGGGTTTGAGTTCTGTGAATTGTCCTCCATACTGACTGCTGTTTTCTCAATATTTCCATTTCTTTTTTTCTTTTTCTTCTGAATTTAAAAAAGTATTTCTTAAATAAATCATCTAGTATTCTGTTTTGCTTTTTTCAGGTGCCTTTTCTACTCTAATCAGCTGATCACTTAAGGAAATCTCACTCTTATTCAGACACACACACACACACACACACAGCCTTTATCCACACAAATACTGCCTAGAGAAAAAAAAATCTGGCTGACAGAGGTACAGACATAAAGTGTAAGCTATTTATTAATAGCACAAATATATGTTTGTACTTCTATGCGCAGAATCAATTCCTGCTTAAAATCTAGTTCATGATTTTGCGATGGGGTTGTTAATTAGTAGTATTTGCTGAATATTCATAGGACATTTATTAAACCTTACATTGTTGAATATTAGATGTTTTATTGTACTTGGTGCTTTAAATGGCTCATTTGATCTAATCTTCACAATAATATTACCATCCAAATTTTATATATGTACAACTTGTCCAGGGCCACAGGATTGTTTTTGGATTCCAGGGCTAAGTGATTTATTTCAGATTGTCCTCGTTTGAAGAAAATTTCAAAATATAATGATGCTCATTAAAAAAAAGAAACTGCCTTGAAGAAGGATAAACATAAGCTTTAGCCAATTCAAGAACTTTCCTATTATTTACTTTACAATTAAGATTGTAAAATATTTTCAACTTTTACTAACTTGTAAGTACATAATTTATATTACAGTATTTATAAACTTCGTAGAAAATAATTAGCCAAGAAAAGATACTTAGTCTGAAGACCCGTAAATACCTAAGTTTTTAATAGCTAAACCATTATGTATAACTTTAGCATTGACCATTAAATAAACTTTGTTTAAAAGGTTAAAAGTTATGTAAAATCCAGCAGAGAAAACTTTACAGAGACAAAAGGAATGTTTTAAAAGCTTAATAGAAGGAACTGTATCATACAAACAAATATTCTTTTAAAGATCTTATTTACTCTTTTAAAATAAAGTAAAAGGAAAGGGAATGTGTGTATTTACTGAACTCTAACTTATATGATTTATTTACAACAAACTTATAAGAGTTGTGTAACACTCCTTTGCTCTCATGAGAAGACTGAAGCTCTGGAGGAATAAATGACTTTGATCAAAATTAATTGAATAATAAATGACCACTAATCTTCAAGCCTGATGTGTTCCTTCTCTTTCCACTAACCATTCCTCTTCCTCATTAGCAGTGTTTTAAAACCTAGAAATCCAAAATATCGAGCTTGTTAACATTTGCCTCTTAAATTTCAGTTAAAAAAGAAAGATGGCATAAAATTATTTATAATTTTATAATACAATCTTATATAGATTAATAAGAGCTAACATTTATTGAGAGTCTGTTTAGCAAAAAGTTACGTACTATTAACGCTGTTTACAGATGAGGAGACAGAGACAAAATTTAAGCAATATTACCAAGGCCATGCATCCACTAAGCAGTAGAGAATGGATTCAAATCAAGAAGTCTGGCTCCTGATTCAGTCCTGGGAACCATGACAAAATACTCTCTTTCCCCTAATACTCTACCAAACACCTACCAGGCAAAACTGAAGTTAATATTGACACCTTTTCTTTGTCTTTAATTAAAAATAAGGGACTAGAAATATAATGAAAATTCCCAGCCTCATCCATTCTTTACTCAGGCAATAATCAGCATGAGCTTAATGTCTGGCCTGTCTGTTTATTATTAAGTGTGTACTTAGACGTTTGTGACATGCACAGTATTTAGCACCACCCTGTAGGTGAGGTATGCTGCCTCTCATATCATTCTGAAAATTATTATTTTCATTCAGTGCTCTTGAAATTCTCTTGAGTACCCACACAGGAAGTACGTGATGAGATGAAGAACTTAAGCCAGTGTATAAACTGACACAGGACTTAATTCATCAAGAAAGTCTTACAGGAAAAAAAAAATAGTTTATTGACATAGTTACAGTCGATTCATATCAGGCATCTTACCTGGCACCAAAACTCTTTACCTCACTCTATACTCATACCAACAGCCCACCCAGTAGCAGCCTTCCGTGGACCACAATAGAGTGTGTACAGTTGACCCTTGAACAATGCAGTGGTTATACTACCACAGTGGAGTGTAACTTACAGTCAGTCCCCTGTGTACAAGGCTCCTCTGTATCTGAGATTCAGCATCTGTGTATTTTACCAACAGTAGATTATGTAGAACCGTAGTATTTACTATTGAATAAACTCTACATACGAGTGGACCCTTCTTTTGCATTCTTAGCTTAAGTATATAAATCCGCATCCTATTTTAAGAAGTCTTTGGTAGCATGATGGTTCTACCCTTCTTTGACTCTATGGTAGATTATTTAAAAGCACGTTATATTCTGGTTTTTAAATTGTTATTCTTTTTCTTTTTAGTTTTATAATTTTACTTTTTATTTCAGCTTTATTGCGGTATAGCTGACGTATATAATTGTAAAATATTTAAAGTGTACATTGTGGTGATTTATGTATACCATGAAAGGACTCCCCCCAAATAATTAACACATCTATTACCTCCCAGTTTATCTTTTTTTTTTTTGGTGTGAACATTGAATTTCTACATAGTTCTTAGCAAATTTCAATTATATTACACAGTATTATCAACTCTAGTTACCATGTTTTGCATTCAATCCTCAAAGCTTCCTTATCCAATAGCTGAAAATTTGTACCCTTTTTAGCTGAAATATGTAAACAGCATATCCCTATTTCCTCCACCCCTCAGGCACAGGCAACCACTTTTCTATTCTCTGTTTCTATGAGTTTGAGTTGTATTTTTGTTTTCCTTTGTTTTGTTTTAGATTCCACACACAAGTGAGATAATGCAGTAGTCTTTCTCTATCTCACTTATTTCACTTAGCATAATGCCCTCAAGTTTTATCCATGTTGTTGCAAATGGCAGATTTTCCTTCTTTTTAATGGCTGAATAATATTCCATTGTGTATTTTAATATGGATATTGTGTATATAATAATAATATTCCATATATATCTTATGTATGTGTGTATTTATATAAGGTGTATACATATTTTTTTACCACATTTTCTTTATCTATTCATTCATCCTTACACTTAGGTTGTTTCCTTGTCTTAGCTGCAATGAACATGGGTGTGCAGATCTTTTCAAGTTAGTGTTTTCATTCCCTGTGGAAAAATACCCCAAAGTGGGATTGCTGGATCAAATAGTAGTTCAATTTTTAATTTTTTGAAAACCTTCGTATGGTTTTCCATAGGGGCTGCACCAACTTACATTCCCACCAACAGTGCACAAAAGTTTCCCCTTTCTCCACATCTTCATCAACACTGGTTCTCTCTTGTCTTTTTAATGATAACTATTCTAATAGGTGTGAGATGATATCTGTTGTGGTTTTGATTTTCATTTCCCTGATGATTAGTAGTGTTGAGCATCATTTCATATACCTGTTGGCTATCTTTAGGTCTTCTTTAGAAAAATATCTATTCAGTTTCTCTGCCCATTTTTAATTGGATTGGTAGTTTTCTTGTTATTGAGCTGTATGAGTTCTTTATATATCTTGGATATTAACTCCTTATCAGAAATGTGGTTTTCAGATATTTTCTCCCATTCTGTAGGTTGACTTTTTATTTTGTTGATGGTTTCCTCTGCTGTGCAAAAGCTTTTTAATTTGATGTAGTCCCATTTGTTTATTTTGCTTCTGTGGTCTTAGCTTTTAGTGTGAAATCCAAAAAAATCATTGCCAAGACTGATGTCAAGGAGCTTACCCTCTATGTTTTCTTCTATGAGTTTTATGACTTCAGATCTTAAATTTAACTTTTTAATCCATTTGGAGGTGATTGTTATGGATGGCATAAAAGAGGGGTCCAGTTTCATTCTTTGGCATGTGGCTGTTCAGTTTTCTCAACATCATTATTGAATAGGCCATCCTTTCCTCATTATATATTCTTGACTCCTTTGTGATGAATTAATTGACCATATATGCATGAGTTTATTTCCAGGCTCTCTGTTCTGTTCCATTAATCAATATGTCTGCTTTTGGGCTTCCCTGGTGGCGCAGTGGTTGAGAGTCCGCCTGCCAATGCAGGGGACACGGGTTCGTGCCCCGGTCCAGGAAAATCCCACATGCCGCGGAGCGGCTGGGCCCGTGAGCCATGGCCGCTGAGCCTGCGTGTCCGGAGCCTGTGCTCCGCAAGGGGAGAGGCCACAGCAGTGAGTGGCCTGCGTATCGCAAAAAAAAAAAAAAAAAAAAAAAGTCTGCTTTTATGCCAGTACCATACTATTTTGGTTGCTATAGCTTTGTAATATATTGCTAGTTTGAAGTCAGGAAGTATGATGCCTCTGGCTTTATTCTTCTTTCTCAGGGTTGCTTTGGCTGTTTGGGGTTTTTTGTGGTCCCAAACAAATTTTAAAATTATTTTTGTATTACGGTGAAGATGCCATTATAATTTTTGTAGGGGTTGCATTGAGCCTATAAATGGCTTTGGATAGTATGGACATTTAACAATATTAATTCTTCTGTGAACATGGGGTATCTTTCCATTTATTTGTGTCTCCATCAATTTCTTTCACGAATGTCTTACAGTTTTCAGTGCAGTGATCTTTCACCCCTTTGGTTAAATTTATTTTTAAGTATTTTACTTTTTTGATAGCATTGTGAATGGGATTCTTTTCCTCATTTGTTCTTATCATAGATCATTATTAGTTTATAGAAATGCAACTGATTTTTGTATGTTGAATTTTTAAACTGTCATTTTATAGAATTTATGTTTTAGCTCTAACAGTTTTATGGTTCTGTCTTTAGGGTTTTCTAAATATAAGAACCTACCATCTATAAATATACTCAATTTTACTTCTTCCTTTATAATTTGGATGTGTTTTATTTCTTTTTCATGCCTAATTGCTCTGGCTAGGACTTCCAATACTATGTTGAATAGAAGTGGCAAAGGTGGGCAACCTTGTCTTATTTCTGATCTTAGAGGAAAGGGTTTCTTTTTTTTTCCACAATGGATTATGATGCTAGCTATAGGCTTGTCATATATAGCCTTTATTATACTGAGTTACAGTCCTTTATACCCAATATGCTGAGAATTTTTATCATGAAAGGTTATTGAATTTTTTGAATGCTTTTTTGTATCTATTGAGATGATTATATGATTTTATCTTCTGTTAATGTGGTGTATCACATTTATTGATTTGTGTATGTTGAACCATCCTTGTATCCCAGAGAAAAATCCCACTTGATTATGGTGTGTGATTCTTTTAATGTGCTGTTGACTTTCATTTGCTAATATTTCATTGAGAATTTTTGCATTTGTTCATCAGTAATATTAGCCTGTAGTTTTCCTTTTATGTAGTGTTCATACATGGCTTTGGTGTCAGGGTAACACTGACCTCATAAAATGAATTTTTTTTTTTTTTTTTTTTTTTTTTTTTTTTTTTTTTTGTGGTACGCGGGCCTCTCACTGTTGTGGCCTCTCCCGTTGCGGAGCACAGGCTCCGGATGCGCAGGCTCAGCAGCCATGGCTCACGGGCCCAGCCGCTCCGCGGCATATGGGATCCTCCCAGACCGGGGCACGAACCCGTATCCCCTGCATCGGCAGGCGGACTCTCAACCACTGCGCCACCAGGGAGGCCCCATAAAATGAATTTGGGAGTGATCTGCTCTTCAAATTTTTGAAAAAGTTTGAGAAGGATGAGTGTTAAGTCTTCTTTGAATGTTTGGTAGAATTCACCAATGAAAACATCTGATCCTAGGCTTTTCTTAAAGGTTTTGATTACTGGTTCAATGTCCTTGCTCATTAATGGTCTGTGCAGATTTTCTGTTCTTTCATCATTCAGTCTTGGCAGATTGTATGTTTCTAGGATTTATTCAATTTATTTTTTGTATAATAGTTCATAGTAGTCTCATGATCCTTAAAATTTCTATGATATCAGGTTTAATCATTCCTCTTTCATTTATGATTATTAAAATGTGAGTATACTCTCTTATTTTCTTTTTAATATAAATAAACTTTTGTTAAAATTTATTTATCTTTAAAAAAAAGAAAAAAAGCAGCTCTTCATTGTTATGATCTTGTCTAATGTGTTCCTGGCCTCTATTTCATTTATTTCTTCCCTGATCTTTGATAGTTCCTTCCTTCTGTTAACTTTGGGCTTAGTTTGTTTTTCTTTTCCTGGATCCTTGAGTTGTAAAGTTGTTTATTTGAGATTTCTCTTCTTTCTTAATGTAGGCATTTATTGCTACGAACTTCCCTCTTAGAACCACTTTTGCTGTATCTCATAAGATTTCCTCGTTGTTTCCACTTTCATTTGTCTCAAGATACTTTTTGATTTCCCTTTTGATTTATTCTTTGACCCATTGGTTGTTAAGAGTACTGTGTTTAATTTCCACACATTTGTGAGATTTCTGGTTTTCCTCCTATTACTGGTTTCTAGTTTCAAACCATTGTGGTCAGAAAGAAACTTGGTATAATTTCAATTTCCTTAAGTTTGATAAGACTTGTTTTGTGACCTAACATATGATATATCCTGGAGAATGTCTGGTTTGCCTGAGAAGACAGTGCATTTTGCTGCTCTTGGATAGAATGTTCTGTTTTTGTCTGTTAAGTTCATTTGGTCTAAAGTATAGTTCAGGTCTGCTGTTTCCACATTGGTGTTTAGTGTGAATGATCTATTTATTGATACAGGTGGGGTTTTGAAGTTCCCTACTATGATGGTAGCTGTCTACTTCTTCCTTCAGGTCTGTTAATATCAATGTTTGCTTTATTTAGGTGCTCCAATGTTGGGTGCATAAATACTTACAAATGTTATGTTCTCTTGTGGATTGACCTCTTTATTATTATTTAAGACCTTCTTTGTCTCTTATTACAGTCTTGGTCTTAAAGTGTATTTTATAAGTGTAGCTATCTCTGCTCTCTTTCGTTTTCCATTTGCATGGAATAACTTTTTCCATCCCTTCATTTGATCCGCATGTGTCCTTAAACCTGAAGTGAGTCTCTTTTAAGCAGCATGTACTTCTTGGGTCTTGTTTTTTCAATTTGTGTGTTCTTTCCATTCAGCCACTTAATGCCTTTTTTTTTTTTTTTTTTTGCGGTACACGGGCCTGTCGCTGTTGTGGCCTCTCCCGTTGTGGAGCACAGGCTCCGGGCGCGCAGGCTCAGCGGCCATGGCTCACGGGCCCAGGCGCTCCGCGGCATCTGGGATCTTCCCGGAGCGGGGCACGAACCCATGTTCCCTGCATTGGCAGGCGGACCCCCAACCACTGCGCCACCAGGGAAGCCCCCACTTAATGCCTTTTAATTGGAGAATTTAATCCATTTATATTTAAAGTAATTATTAAGAGGTAAAGATTTACTAATGCTGTCTTATTAGTTGTTTCTTGCCTGCTTTTTGTTTTCTTTGTTCCTTTCTTTCTGTCTTTTCATCTTCCTTTGGGAATTGATGGTTTCCCATAGTGGTATACTTTTATTCCCTTCTCTCTATCTTTTATGTTTCTCCTATAGGTTTTTGCATTGTGCTTACCATAAGGCTTACATACAATATCTTATATAGATCACAGTCTAATCTAAGCTAATAGCAACGTAACTTAGAATAAAAGAGTCTCCCCTTTTACCTCTCCCAACATTTTGTACTTTTTTTTTTTTTTTTTTTGCGGTACGCGGGCCTCTCACTGTTGTGGCCTCTCCCATTGCGGAGCACAGGCTCTGGACGCGCAGGCTCAGTGGCCATGGCTCACGGGCCCAGCCGCTCCGCGGCATGTGGTATCCTCCCGGACCGGGGCATGAACCCGTGTCCCCTGCATCGGCAGGCGGACTCCCAACCACTGCGCCACCAGGGAAGCCCAACATTTTGTACTTTTGATGCCATAATTTACACTGTTTCATGTTGTGGATCTGTTAGCAAATTATTCTGGCAATAGTTATTTTCAACAGTTTTGTCCTTTAACCTTTATACTAGAGCTACATAGTTAACATACTACCACTTTACAGTACTAGAGTAGTCTGAATTTCACTATATACTTACCTTTACCAGTATCTTTTATATTTTCATATGTTTCCATGTTACTAATTTGTGTTCTTTCACTTCAGCTTAAAGGACTTTTTTCCAGCATTTCTTGTAATCCCCCAGCTTTTCTTTGTCTAGGGAAGTCTTTATCTTGCCTTCATTTCTCCAGGTAAAGCATTCTTTGTTTCCAGGTTTTTTTCCTCTCAGTATTTTGAATATAGCATCCCACTCTCTTCTGTCCTGCAACGTTTCTGCTGAGAAAGTCTCTGATAACCTTGTGGGAGCTCCTTTGTATGTAAATTGTTTTCTCTTACAGCTTTACAATGTTCTCTCAGTCTTTGATTTTAGACAGTTTTATTACAATATGTCTTGGCAAGGATCTAAATGCTCAAGTTGGTTTGTTTTCTTCCAATCCTGCAGAGTCTGGCCAGTTTTCTGCACATGTTTACTAGCTGTCTGCCCTGGGGGGTAGACACAGGCAGCTGGCCTTGGGGTTGGGGGAATGTGTGGGTGAGGCATGCAGAGCGTTGGAGGTACCCACAGGGTAGATGGGGGGATCCACAGACTAAGCATCCGCAGCAGCTCCTGGACAGGCTTCCTGATGGGGTCTGTGTTTAGTACTGTAGAATCTTCATTCCTTTGTTCCTTTGAAGCCCTCTGAGTGCCTTCGCTGCTAGTCTAGCAGCTTCCTGCCCCCTAGTCAGGTTGCACACTTTAGTATTCTTAGTATCCTAGAGAAAGAAGTGGGTCTCTTTGGCAGCATTCTGCACAGCTGGGGAAGCCAGGTACTCACAGGTACTCACCTCACATTTCCCCATAGGACAAATCAGGGTCCAAAAAATCTTTCTTGGCACTGAGCTGTGCCTCCTTGGGGGAAGGTTGACACAGGTAAAGTGAACCTGTCCCTCTTACCCTCTTCAATGCATCCAACCTCAGATTGTCTTTTTCTCCAAAGGTGTGCTGGAACTTCTCTGCCAGCCTCCCAGCCTCCCACAAAGGCACTCTCATTGGTGGGTTATCGTCTAAATTGGTGTTCGTTTAGGGGGAGGATGATAGAAAACTCTTTCCCATCATGTTGGTGACATCCCGCTCTACAAAGATCTTGTTCATTTTATTTACCCATTGTTGTACTGGATTATATGCCTTTGCTAACTAATTTGTATCTGTTATTCTGCATTTTATAATCAAGTATTTCTTGTTATATACTTTTCAGACATCTTCTCCCAAGTTTTAGTGTGTTTTTTTTGTTTGTTTTTAAATTTTTATTTATTTATTTACTTATGGCTGTGTTGGCTCTTCGTTTCTGTGCGAGGGCTTTCTCTAGTTGTGGCAAGCGGGGGCCACTCCTCATCGCAGTGCACAGGCCTCTCACTATCGTGGCCTCTCTTGTTGCGGAGCACAGGCTCCAGACGCGCAGGCTCCGGACGCGCAGGCTCAGTAATTGTGGCTCACGGGGCTAGTTGCTCCACAGCATGTGGGATCTTCCAAGACGAGGGCTCGAACCCGCGTCCCCTGCATTGGCAGGCGGACTCTCAACCACTGCGCCACGAGG
This sequence comes from Hyperoodon ampullatus, assembly GCF_949752795.1. NCBI lineage: Eukaryota > Metazoa > Chordata > Mammalia > Artiodactyla > Ziphiidae > Hyperoodon > Hyperoodon ampullatus. The sequence continues at coordinate 34,145,787 of NC_136933.1, forward strand.
GAAGCCCCGGTGTTTTTTTTTTTTTAACATTCAGTTTGTTATAATATACTTCTGATTTTGATATAGAAAACTTTAGCAGTCTTTTACTTTACAGTTGGCAATTATTTTGTACTGTTGAAAATATTATTTTTAATTAAAAATTAAAGATTTTTTAGTAATATTATGTTTGTTTTGTTTTTATTGTTTTTTTACACTTAGGGCATTATCCAGCAGGAAAGTATCTTTGTTTCTAATTTGAGGCATCAATCAATTCTATTTACTTTCCATTATTGAATGGTTTATCCTTTCATATTAACATATAGTGAGACTTCTGTCATGTACAGTGAATCTTTTCTGAGCTCTTTCTTTGTTTCTGAATAAATTTCAGGCCAGTAGATAATGTTTTAAATAGTTTAGCTTAATTTTTATTATAGAACACTTATATTCTTAGGGCAAATATCCACACCTTGTTCTCTTTCCAGTTTGCCTTGAACATTGGATATCCATTCATTCAAAGAAATTTCAATTATTAAAAATATTGGTGTATAAAAAAAAAATCCCAAACACCACCTCCTGAATTGTCTAGGACCCCTTAGAAAGATTCATTTTTCTATTAAAGTTATCCTTTCACTGTATCAGTAAATAGCATATTATTTTTATTTTTAAAGGCTTCCTATTATCTATTTTTTATGCATTTTCAAAGTATTTTACATGTCTTCCTGTCAATTTGAAGATAATATTGTCACATCTTACCATCTTCTATAAATAAAAGCCTAAAACAAAACATTTTGCATGCCTCTCATATGAATTAAAAAGGACTGCAGAATTGATATGTTTCCCTAAGAGCAATATCCTAGGAATCCAAAGGGATTCCTAACGTGTTAGGCCTTTTTCATACAGTTATTACATCCCTGTGGCTAATCATGCAAACTTTAGAAACTTTGATATCAGATGCAGATTTTTCCCTTACAATCTGATATAAGCACTTGTCCGTTTGTTTTTTCGGATAAATAATATGTCACGTCCCAGAGTGAGAGCTCTTCTCCATTTTCTGGAAGAAAGTTTCTCCATTCCATGTAGAATATTGATTATTAGAATCTTAGCCTGGCAGGCACCTTGCACATGGAGCATCACTCTGACTGACTTATTTCTGGAGAGGTTCATTGATATGTTCATGATTCTATATCTTAACTGTAACTGAGCTGAGTCCTTCACAGGATTATAATGTCATAATTTTCTAGTTCTTCATATACCCTTTACGTAAGATTCTTAAACTTTACACATTGGCTAGATTTTATTTGTTGCAGTTTCTAATTTTGTCACTATTTAAACACATCACATGAGTTTATTTTCTTCAGAATATAACATTTTAAGTTCATTTTTAAAGGTTTCAAGAGATATACAAAGAAATTTCTTCCTAATTTATAATTTGGAGAATACAGATATGTACCTGGCCTTCAGTCAAGGGTCAAATTAAGAAGGAGGCATTGTTGATCCCACTTCTAGAGATAGCAGGAACACTAAGAATATGGTCTCTACCCTGCCTAACTGAACTCACAATTGAATAGAAGAGGAAGTTGTAAAAAGGATAAATTATGATGCAGTATACTTATTGCCATGGAGGATGGTATTGAAGAATTTGCTTGCCTTCACAGAATGAGCTGATCTACATTTGAAGATGGGTAAAGCATTCCTAGGTTGAAAAGTGAGGAAGAGTTATACAAGTAGAGGGTACAACATTTGCAAATATAATGGAGACAGGAGATGGCTAGAGGTATGAGGAATTGGTTGTACAGGGTGATCAGAAAGAAGGTAAGATAGCAGAAGATGAGCATGGGGCCAGATTGTAATGGCCTTTTCATTCAACCCGCTCTCACTTAAATATCAGCTACTTTTGTTGTTGTTAAGTTTCCTGTGTTTATATATTTTTGAAAACAGTGCTTTTTAAATTAAAAACATGGTATACTAAGTCTAGTTCAAATAAAATTTTGTGGAATATCCTGGGAATTTATAAATATTGTTTTGGTGGTAAAATCATTTAGCAAATTGGGACAACTCATTAACATCTTGTGAAACACAATCCACTTCTAATCTGGGTACTTTCTCTAATTATTAATAAAAATTCTTTTTCCCTACCATTTAAAATCTTTAAGTCAGATTCTTTTTCTCTGACCCTTGAAGGTGAGATGTTTTTTCTTGTCCTTGATGATTAGAGACATCTCTCATATTGGCGACCATTACTGGACCTACCCTCTTCTGAAATTCTGAACACTTGCCTGGGTCAACCCCCAAATCAAAACTTGTAAGAGTTTTCCTCTGCCTTTGTCTGTTGCTTCACTGTTCAAGATCACTCTCAGTAGAACGGCTTTGATATTTGGGGATAAGGTTGGAGGAACATCCCCCATGCTCTTAAACCTCAAAGCCATATCATTAGCATAATCACGACATACTTTCTGATTCAATGCAAAACTGTAACAGCAGTCATGCTTTATCCTTATCAGGAATCACTTCAGTTGGCCAATAAATGCTTACCATTGCAGGCACTTCATTATTACTGAATCTAATTTAGACTGGATAAAATGTGATTATTAGGCAATTTCTGAGTGACACTCTCTCACTCACCTACCTTGTATGGCTGAGAACTGATGATTTACCCACACTTTTTTTTTGCGGTACGTGGGCCTCTCACTGTTGTGGCCTCTCCCGTTGTGGAGCACAGGCTCCGGACGCGCAGGCTCAGTAATTGTGGCTCACGGGGCTAGTTGCTCCACAGCATGTGGGATCTTCCAAGACGAGGGCTCGAACCCGCGTCCCCTGCATCGGCAGGCGGACTCTCAACCACTGTGCCACCAGGGAAGCCCTACCCACACTTTTTATCCTCATGATCTTGTATTTTATGTAATATCTGTTATCTTTATCTCCTGGTTTTAAAGTAATTTAACTTTACTTACACAGGAGAGGTTAATGGGTTGATATGAACTTGATCTTGTTCTGTTTGGACCTTATGCTTATTTATAGTACTTGCATTCTAGAACTCATTACTCTCTCTGTTCTTTATGGCAAAATGGCTGTGTCCCACTTCAACAATAGTATAAGCTGAGGATTTTATATGTAATGTTAATTTATATAGATAGATAAATAGAATTTATTGAATTTTCAAAAAAAAAAAACCTAATGGGAAAGTCTTTACTGGAAATATGGAGGAAATACCATAATTTCCCCTGCTTGATAATTGATTCTTTGGGATTGAAATAACTTGCTAAGTAACTGTACTTAAAGATCTGAAAGAGCTAATTACCCGAGATCAATGTTGATGATATTCTAAGTTTGTTTCATATCAGTCTCAGGGTGTTTATGTCATGGGAGATTTTCTTTTTCAGCGCCAAAAAAAAAAAAAAAAGAATACTTTCATTAGATAAACTTTATAAAACTCAAATACCATCCACTAATTTCATTGTTGGCAAATGCAATATAAAGCTGGAATTTATTTCAATTACAATTCTTTTCCCACACGTTAAAGCTATTTTAACCTTTAGCAGCATACAATTATTACAGAATAGATCATTTTTAATAATTCATTATGTATGAGGTCATTTGACAATGCAATTATCTTTGTGATGAAATTTCTATTCTTTTGATCATTCTGTACCTATAATGAATGAGGAGAGTTTTACATCTAATTTCCTGAAATTAGAAGATTAAAGATAGAAACAGACTCTTGTATTTAAATAAGCCTCAAAATGACTGGATTGCATTAGCCCTTTAGATGTGTACCCTAGAACTGCAGATCTTTGACTGTAGTATACTGTTTTTTCCTCATTATTCATTCAGCATATCCATTGGTACTGTGCTGTCTGCTTCCATTACCACCCATATTTTCAAAATGTGCTTTTAACTGTGACCTGGAGATTAAAGAATAGGTCTTGCAAGTTCTCAGGAATGACATGCTTCAGCATATTATGCAAAAGACTAAGAAATGTGGTGTAAAAAGCTAGAGTAGAATTTCTGAAAACCTGTGCAAGTATTATTGCAGTGTGCTGTAGAAACAGTAGTTTGTGGTTATGTGTGTTTTTTTTTTTAACTATTGCCCACATACTTACTATATATCCAGTTAAGTCATGGTGTATTCTTATATCCAAGCTTTTTTTTTTTGCATACTGGTTAATCACTAAGGCATTATATTTTCCATTTCAAATGGATTTCAAACCAAAAGCAACTTTTACAGTTAATGAAATTTATATGAGCTTTTATCGTCCATCTAGTAAATACGAAAAGAGATTCAATTGATGTAAAAAACAAGATAAAATTACCTCCACATCTTTTAAGATTTGGTTAAGGATGAGAACATAGCTGAGGTGCATTATATACGTCTTTGTGATTTAAGGTAATACTCTTAAGATACTTGCTGGTTTTGCCTCATAATTTTATATTGGATGACTGATGGTTTATCTTAAATTTTTAAAACTAAATTTGTTTGTGGTTTAAGTTTTACTTTTGGTTGGCTGAATTTTTCCCCCACCCCCCAAAAAAAAAGATGTCCGATGAAACATCTTTAATGGAGTTGATGTCAAGGTTATATAAACATAATTTTTACAAGCATGCTTGGTAAAACTATAAATAGGAGAATTATTTTTTTCATAAACAGAAATATGTTTTATCTGTACTTAATACATCTTTTAAAATGAAATTGCTGTTGTATGACTCTTTTTGAATTGGTAACTAGGATAAGCAAAAAATAAAACTCTCTTGATAAAGTATAGTCAGTTCCTCATTAAGAATGATTATAAAGGGAATTAGTACAGTGGATAATTCCAAACTCATTTCACATTGGATTTTGAAATATATGCAATTAGAAATGCTCGACCTTACGTATAACTTCATCTGATATTTTGGAATTCTCAATGAGGCCACCCTGGAATATTAGTTTATGGCCTGAAATTCCTAACTTCAGAAGTGAGCCAGTTCTGTAAGAGGTAGGTAAGGTAGGTATGGCTTTTTTTTTTTTCTCTTTTCGTTACCATACTCTTACGAGGTAGATAATAAATAGATAAATAGATCGATCACCTCCCAACATACACACACCAAGAGCAGTGGAGACACATTTTTTCATTGGAAAAAATCAGGAATTACCGTGTGTTAAGATGTTAAGATAGATGATTTAAAACACAATTCATGGGTAAGCTGGGACGAAGTGAGAGAGTGCCATGGACATATATACACTACCAAACGTAAAATAGATAGCTAGTGGGAAGCAGCCGCATAGCACAGGGAGATCAGCTCAGTGCTTTGTGACCACCTAGAGGGATGGGATAGGGAGGGTTGTAGGGAGATGCAAGAGGGAGGAGATATGGGGATGTATGTATATGTATAACTGATTCACTTTGTTATACAGCAGAAACTAACACACCATTGTAAAGCAATTATATTCCAATAAAGATGTTAAAAAAATATACAATTCATAATAAAACCAGTATTCAGAATGAAATGTTTTGTAACATTTTCTGTCTGCAGCATTTGCTGATGTTCTTGGTTTATAATGTTAATCACCAAAGCAGTATAATATCGAGGAATGCTCATAGGAATAGGGATCTGTCGAACATATTTATGCCTAATACTTGCTCACTTAAGAAAATAAATACCCATTTTAATTAGTAAATAAGTATATAAATGAACCCTATAAATTGAAGCATGGCTTAATTTTAAAATAATTCTTGATAAGATCTGTAAATGTTATTTTATTCTTTGTGTAATTGACTATAACTTGGTTTATAAAAGTTATATGACCCTCCTTTATTTAGCCCCTATGAAAACCTATTTTTTTCTATTATCTAATGATTAAATAGCCCCTTCCTTCTCAAATTTGTGCATACACACACACACACACACACACACTCACACAAATGCCAGGACTGCTTTCATTGTTTTGACTTTTATATATTGGCCCACTCATTAATTAATGTTATCTTCATAGACCTAGATGTTACCTGAAATAATTAAAATAAATATATATTTCTCCAAAAGGAAATACTATAATAAATTTAAAAAATAGGAAATACTTATAATAAAGCCATTTCTTCAAAGGAAAAAAAAGTGTTACCCACAAAATGTAACAAGTAGAAAATAGAATTAAATGTGTATGTATTTCTCTATTTTTATTTTCAAATTCTTAGTTTAATCTTTTGTGGTCTTTCTAAAAGAGGGATAGCTAGAACCTTTGTTACACACAAAGATCAGTCAATACTGAAATAATATTTAAAACTCTGCACTAGTCTTCTTTGCTCAGTGATCTCTTTTTGAATCCTTTACCAAATGCAAACACAAAGAGTTTAGTTAGTTGAGATACTACAGATCTCCAAGCAATCATCACTTTTTGATGAGCTGGAGAAAAGGGCATGCAATGATCATTCTTTAGAGAATGAGGCATTAATGAATTGACGGTTTGAAAAATTCTAGTTAAATCTCTAAAATACAATTTTGCATTATATTATTTGTAAGGCAGGCTTTATTCTTAAAACGCATCATAAGTAGTTATTAAATAAAAGGCTTCTATGTGGAAATGTAAGACTGCTGGTATTTAAAAGAAGATTTTGACAGAAACGCACACTAAAAAAAAAGAATTAACGTCCTTTTAAAAAAGATGAGGAGCCACTATTCTCAATAAAGACAAAATCCACCTGATCCTTTACTCAAAACTTACACAGAATTATCTTTTGTATTGTTTTGACAACTGCCAAATAAATGGTGGCTCATTTTGAAGAATAGAAATCATGATGATAATCTTCCAGTGAATCAGTTTTCCTAAAGGAAACTTTTTTGTGATAAAAAAAAAAAGAAGCAATTCATGAGCTCCTCATTACCCACTTGCAAACGGCTTTAATGTTATAGATAAATGACTTGAAATCTTTTGTCTTTTGTCTTTTGTTTTTGATCAAATACTCATTCTTACTCATAGCTTGAACCCTGAGTATCCTTCAAAGAGATTACAGACAAGGTGTCACAAATAGGGCTGGATCGTATATGCCATTATTGTAAAACCATGAATCAATCAGTGGTCTCATGCAGTATGTTTTCTTAGGCGGCAAGGAAGTTTTCTGTTTCTGTGATAATGTATCCTCTCAAACAAGGTCTTGGCAAAGAGAGTTCGAGCACATCTTTTATTAGAGAATATAGATTTGATACCAAAACTACTGACAGATCTCTTTACTTGGAATGTTCAACATGAGTTGGCTGTTGAATTATGAAAGCTGTTAAGAGGAAGTACTCCAAGTGGAATTCCTCGCTGTTAGTTGAAATTGCAGAGGTTCTGATAAAACATTGATAGTGTGCCCTCAGCTATTTTGACTGCTTTGCCTCTAGACACCATCAGCCCAGGCAGTGCATGAGGATTCGCTTTGAATATTGGCTTTAGCTTCTCACTTCCTGTTTCTGCCTCATATTTTGAACATTCCTGATTAGCTTCTTGTCTTACTGGTAAGAACGGATTCTGTAGGAAATATGACTTGATGGCATCCAGTGGGAAACCATCTGAAGATTCCGAAGTCCTATTAAAAAGGAACGAGGAAGGGAGAGAGCTGGGTTACACTCTTGCTTACTCTTAAAATCAAGAGAGCTCATTTTGCCTCATATGGAAAAGTATGTCACAGTCAGTACAGGGTATAACACAAAGCTGGACAAAGCAAGGAGAAAGTCTGAAAATAAGGGAGTCACCTTACCCTATAGCTTTTAATAGAGGCACCCTTTTCCTTGCTACTTAAGATGTAGAGATGGTATCCATAGTGCAACAATCAAAATGTGGGCTGGGGCCATGCATTGGCTCACACCAGCCTCGCCTGTGAGCAGTGCTGACAAGGCTCAGGCACTGGTTCCTTGTGTAAAGCCCCCTGTGTGGATGTGATGCTGACCTCCTAGGGAGTGAAAGTCACACACTATTCATAGTTGGATGGTAATGAAGAAGAAAAGAACGATATGTGGCTTTGAGAAGGAAGAAATTCCGTGCCCTAGAAATTTGTTAATTTGCACATTGGCAAACTGCAAACATAGTCTTCAAAATGAAAATGAGACCTGTGGATTTTTACATATAAGTGCAAATTAGGGAAGCACTTCGAGTTCTGTCATGTATGAGGGTGAAACATATGGCGTTCTGCTCTCCACTGCAAAAAGGATAAGAAATATGATATATTTTTTTCTTCTAACATTAACCCATGCACTATTTCTACTCGTACATCTTCTACTTTTTCTTTTGTAAGAAACAGATACTTAATTGGGGGACTGGTTATGTTCATCACTTTTTTTTTTTTTTGAAAAATAAGGGATTTTTTTTAACATCTTTATTGGAGTATAATTGCTTTACAGTGTTGTGTTAGTTTCTGCTGTATAACAAAGTGAATCAGCTATACATATACATATATCCCCGTATCTTCTCCCTCTTATGTCTCCCTCCCACCCTCCCTATCCCATCCCTCTAGGTGGTCACAAAGCACCGAGCTGATCTCCCTGTGCTATGTGGCTGCTTCCCACTAGCTACCTATTTTACATTTGGTACTTTTAATACAACTTTTAAAATAAAATTTTTTGAGAGTAGGTGAATTTTTTAAATATCTCAACATTCACTTGTTTGGCAAAGAAACATACTTGAGAGCCGACAGTGCTTTTTGTTACAAAGCATCGGTGACTCTTGACACTTTTGCCAGTTAAGGGAGATAATTAATATTTCTGCTAAAAGTGTTCTTTAGCAGTGAGACAGATATGAAATCTGTACTCTTGATGACAACTTGATATCAGATGGAGAAAAAAATATAAGAAGAAATACTGCTTTCATAAGAATTATTGCCCCTACAAAGAAGGCTGGGCAAATTCTTGTTTCATTAATTGGTTCCTTTTATATTAATTTATTTACGTTTGTAATAAATATTTCTTGAGTGCTTAGTACATGCAAACAGTGCTAAACACATTAAAGATATAGGAGTGAACTAAGCCGATCTGTTACATTTTGTTTGAAGACACAGATGTTCAATTCCTAATTTCAAATTAAGTGATTATAACTGCTGTTAAGTGTTTTAGAAGAGAAGTACAGGGTAATGTGAGAGAATGTAGCAGAGGTCAGAAAATAATTCCTTCAGGACTTTTGAACAGAACACTGAAGGATACACAGGAATTTCCTGAGCATGGTTGGGAAGGGAGGAGAGCAGGGAACTCCAGGCAGAGGGAACAGCACGTACAAGACTCTCAGGCTAGGAGGACCTGGCTTTTCTAAGGAAACGAGAGAAGAGACGTACAGACAGAAAGCAGAACATATTCTTGGAATGGCCCATAGAATGGGCAGGGCTTCATGAGCCATGTTGGTCTTTTTTATTTAGTAAAGAGAAGCCATTGAAGGATTTTAGACATATTATAAGCAATAGATTTAAAGCTTGAAAATACTTTAGGTTCATATGGTACAATGTTACGTCATAAACAGCTGAGGCCCAAGAAAGGAAAGAGTTTTTCCCAAGTTTCCAATGGAAGTTAGTGTTGAAGGTGGAAACGTTTTTCATGAATTCCTCAGAATGTTTTCAGTGGAGGCTTATAGGTACAAGTTAAGGGGCCTTGGCATCCTCTCCTGCACAGATAAGTTACACTGGGAGGAGGGTGGAAACCGGCAGTACTCCATTTATAGGAAGACTGATAATAAGTGATGGGGAATTGTTGGGTCAAAAGTGATGATAATATCGAAGAGTGTTTTGTGTTAAAGTTCATATATATTAGTATTTGAAATCTGTAAAAGGAATATATATATATATATATATATATATATATATATATATACCACCCCCTTCCCATTTCCCTGGCTCCATCAGCCCGTCCATTCCTAGATATTATTTAATTTTAATTATCTCATTTATGGGTAATAACAATAGGGAAAAAAAAACCTGTAGCTGATTCACATTTTATGGACATTATGGTTTAAGAAATATTGAAATCTGGATTAGGAGGCAGTGTTGTGTCTCAGTTGAGAGTATTGGCTCTGAATCCTGACTCCCTGGGTTGAAAATATGGCTCCATATATTCTGCATTTGGGACCTTGGCAAAATTACTTAACCTCCATATTATTCTTTAGTGTGTATATATACATATATGTATACACACACACACATACACCCAGAGAATAAGGAGAGAATTCTCAAGGATTAAAGTAATGAATGAAGTAAATTAACAAATTTATTTATTAATTTGTTATTAAGTAAATTAGTATTAAGTAAATTAATAAAGTGAAGTAATTAATAAGCTTAGTGTATCTCTTGGTACATGGTAAGCACATGATAACTAATTAGTGTATCTCTTGGCACATGGTAAGCACATGATAAATAATACCAGTTTAGGCATTACTATTAGAAAAGACACACTTTAAAGCACTAGCTATGCAGATAGAACTCAACAGCTATGATGAACCTGGCCCCACAGCTTTCTGTCAGTATTAAATCTACCATCTTCCCTGGATACAGAGGAACAGAGGACGTCCCCGTACTGCAGATGTGGGAGAAAACTCTTCCCTTTAGCCAAGATAACTGGAGTTTATCACAAGTAATTTATATTATGAAATGAATAGAAAATATCAAGACTTATCCTTACCATCACCTCACAAAACACACAGGTACACAGGCATAAAAGGTTTTACAAGATAAAGATAGCTGATTTTTATTTTAGCTTCTGCATAAAAAAATATGGGCTTGAGTAATAATATCTGATGTGATACCCAACACAACTGTAAAGGTTTCTCTGTCCTTTAAAGTTGGCTGTTGAAGAGAACAGAAAAACAAAGATTGCTGATAAAAATTCTCACATTTTTTGCCAAAGCAAATTTTGATTAATATCATTGTCAAGCCAGCTGAAATACTTGGAAAATCACAAAACCTATTTCCTAGGCCTTTCCGTCTTCCTGGGTCTTCAGGGCCATCTACTTTATCCTCTGTGTTGCCCTCTGCTTTGCGTGGCAGGTGCCCATCTTGGACCCTGGTGATCCCAGCATGTACGGCTACTAAAATTGATGGAGAAGGAGAGCATTGGCTGGAGTAACAGGAAAGACTTTTGTCCTCACCTTCTGAAATTAACCTGCATAATGTCATAGAGGAATAGGTTACTTTTACGTTGGCCTTTATGATATGAGTCAAGCAACCAGGACCTTCGGCCCTCTCTCTCCCACACAATTCTTCCCATATTTTAATACTAGATTCCCTTCTATTGAAAACTTCTAGCACCACGGCCCAAATGATATCTCCAGCCACTGAATTCTTGAAGAAATACCTGTTTGCTTTTCTAATTTAAATTATGCTACTAAAGTAACATTTCACGGGTAGGATGTATCTCTTCCCTAAATGTCAAACCTAATTTCCTAGTGAGGCGGGATTGTGACATACTTCTCTGCATTCGTACTCTGAATATCCAACATAAACTTATTTTATTTTGAAGATTATAAATGTAAAGATTACGATTATCTTATAAATATCTAATTGATAAATGATTAGGTCACTTCCGCTCCAGCCTTCCCACCTTAAAAATGGTGGACAGTAAGGTTACTCTGAAACCTGATAAATCCAAGGCGTTGCTTATTGCTGTGTTTTGTCATTCAATACCTGTATATAACTTCGGCACAGACTAAAAAGAAAGTGAAACAAAAGTTTGTATTTACATATCGTTCAGCCATGTGAAGAGAACACTATTCCTATAAACTCCCCATAGAGAGTTCTTCACATTTTTCATATTTAAAGTGCATGAAGTCAGTAAATTCACGAGTAAACACAGAGCTTGTTCTTCTGAGAAGAGCATCTCGGGGTTTAGTCTACCAAATCATTCTACATATGCAAATGCTATTTGAATGTCGTTTAGCTGCATGCTAAGCAGTACAGAAATCTCAAGGGTCAAAGGTTTGAAAATGTTTGCAGCATGAAAATCATAGAGACAAATGTTTGATGTACAGATGTGTGTACTAAAATAGGTCATGGTTAGATGAATTCATTTATTTTATTCAATCCCTTATTTGGAATTGTTTACTAGGATTGTTTTTAGCTTGTGTGATTTTGGTTTCAGCTCTACAATGAATTCAAAATGGCGTTTCAGAGTCAATATTAGCCCCAAATATAACATATGTTTACTATGTGGATGGTAGGGGATTTACAGAAATCTCTAGGAACACTAGAATAAATTCAATCTAAAAAAAAAAAAAAAAAAAAGAGGATTTGCTTTTCTTTCCTCTCTCTCTTCCTCTCTCTTTCTGATTAGGTATAAGGGCCTGTCCCCCTGCCATAGGTTTGTCCAGAGTTATATATTATTTTTCACTCTCTGGTTGAGGAACTTAGTTGTTTTAACTTCCTTATAAATGTGTTTCTGGATTGTTATTAGTTTAAATTCTGACTTGTGATATGTTCTTTTACTAAAGTATTTCCCATTTGTAAAATATAACCAACTATATAACTCAGCAGTAAGCCATCATTGTTAGGCATACATTTTGAAATTTAATATTAAATATTGAAAAAAAAATGGAATAGAATACAATAGATATCTTTAATAAATGTATTCTAAAAGACAAATAGCCAGAAAGTCAGTAACACTAGAAGTTTCCAATATATTTACTATTGGTATAATTTATTATTTTATTTATTCGTTCACTAAGCATTAATTGAGCCCTACTGGGTCCTAAGTATTATGATGGGAACAGAGATATTATCGTGACCAAGACAGATTTGGTCCTTGCTCTGGGGAAGGTGCAGTGTAGAAACCCAAACTGAGTATTCAAAGATTAAAACAAAACAGTCGAGGGGCTTCCCTGGTGGCGCAGTGGTTGAGAGTCCGCCTGCCGATGCAGGGGACACGGGTTCGTGCCCCGGTCCGGGAAGATCCCACATGCCGCAGAGTGGCTGGGCCCATGAGCCATGGCCGCTGAGCCTGCGCGTCCGGAGCCTGTGCTCCGCAACGGGAGAGGCCACAACAGTGAGAGGCCCGCGTACCGCAAAAAAAAAAAAAAAAAAAACAAAAAAAACAGTCGAGAGCTAAGGGGGCATAATGTCAAATGTTCATAAAAGTACTGTGTGAAAAAATTAAATGTATGGAAACCTCTCTTCAGTTTATTAGCCTCTTCACTAAACCACCTTCTCATCAAGCATTTCCCTAAACGTTCATCTTGATCACAGCCTTCAGAAAACTTACAAGCTCTCCTGTGATCATATAGCCAACAAATATAATAAAAGGCATTCCCTGGTCTCTTGTCCAACTGAGTACTGAATTACCAATATATTCATATGTAGAGTCTAAATAGGCCCTGAAACAGATTATAACAAAATATTCTAAAATGTTGTTAATTCAAAACATTTTAAAGCAACAGATACACTATTCTAAGTGACCAAGCTAATTATGAAATAATCTCATGATGCTGAGGAACTCAATTACATATAATGTATTACAGTAAAACTTTGAATTAGTTTCATTGATTGACATTTTTAAGGTGAATTTTCAGTGCCCAGGAATATTCATTTTTTTCTAGAGAATGAATATGTTCTATCAGAACTATTCACATTTGGCATAGGCTATATTTTTATTCATTACATATATTCTGACTTTTCAGACTAAGAAAATAGACAGCAGATCAAGGCAAATGTTGATAAATACAAGTCAGATTAATCTGGATTTATTTTACTTTAGCCATATACTCTTAAAATTAGCAAAATTTAAAAATTTTATGTGGATGTTGCTTGTCATTCATATATTAAATTATTAATTAGAGTCAATATACCTATAACAGTTGCTCATACATGCTGTGAGAAAATGTACAGATTAGAGGATAATGTAGCCAAAGGCAATTTATATTAGAGGATAATGTAGCCAAAGGCAATTTATACATGCTTCGTAATTTTTCTATTCATATACAACATAGGTAGTACTTTTAAGAAGTATATGTTGGTTTGTGGTTTATCATTTTAATTGTTTCATATGATGATTTTGTTAAGTTGGTTTCAATGAGCTATAATTTACATCAGTAAAATTCACCCTTAGTTGTAGTTTAATGAATTCTAACAAATGCATACAGTCATATAACCAACACCACAATCAATCAATCAGCCCCCAAAAAACCCCTTGTGACCCTTCACAGTGAGTCCTTAGCCCCTGACAGCACAGATGTGTAGTCTGTCCCTATTATTTTGACATTTTCAAAATTACATGGTTAGTTTTAGATAAATTTTGAGTTTTCGGCATAGGGTACATTATTACTAATATTCATCAGTTTTATTTCTAAGAGAAAAATCATATGCTCATAGATGATTGACTTTATTAATTATTATACAATATTGCTTCTCTAGGAACTTAGAAAAAGCACAACTAACATTTTTCCTTCAGTGTTTTTCTTTTCCACCTCACCTGGCAATTGTTGATTTCTTCATGTGTTTTTGTTATGTCCTTGCTTGTTGACAAACATGTTTATTAGCTAATGTCTGCTTTGTTAGCATACTCTTACAATGTTGTTAATCTGATCATACACAGACCTTTTTAACTTCTTGATAGAAATCCACTGAAATCTGAACTGAAACTCTCTTGGGCCATCAGACACGTAATGAAAAAAAAATCCAGGATCCGAAGTACTTAATGTCATACATTTTGTAAATTCTGTGGGGCAAAGAGGTTTACTGATTCTTTATAAATATTTAGGCAGAGTTTTAGAGAAACAGACATTCTTCTCAAATCTTTACCAGGCATTTACGACAATTGTTCCCAATCTTTTGGCATCTGAGTCATTTTTTCACATACTCAAGGTATCTGTAGCAGACTTAAGTGAATTAACAGACACAAAACAACCTTAAATAAATAAATTTTTTTTTAACCCAAACCCCCTACAGCATGACAATAGACGGTACTTCTATAGAACCACCAGCAGTTGTTAAAATATTTCTTTGGTAGCTTTTCAGCTCTGTGTAATGCTTGAGGAGAAGGTTCACTTTTATAACCAAGCAGTAGAGCTTTTGCCTATTTCAGTGGCCTGGTGGTCTGTCTTTAGTGAAGCTGGTCTGCCCTCTTTTCCCTGCTCATCTCAGTGCTCCGTGATTAGACAAGCATTATTAACACCGTATACTCACCACTGGCATATCTGCCTTTTGCATAATTTTTACAGTTTGCAAGTGGGAGCCCAGCTGGTGCTGTGGTAAAACCATTCAATTGGCTGTAACCAAGACTTAGACCTCGGTCTTCAAACACTTTTCAGTTACTTAAGGTTCTTGAATACCTACAAACAAGCTGCTTAAACAAGCAAACACTGCCGACTTAAAAGGAGGACATTTGGTTTTAGTGAATTTAGTCAAGATTTATTTATTCATTTAAATCCATTATTCATTGAGCATTTTCTAAGGTCAGGGATGTAACAGTAAAAAAGCCCTCATTTGGGTTGCATTTCAGTGAGTGAAACAGAAGAGAAAAAGTAAAATAATGAGTCAGTAAATAAGATAGTTCGAGATCATGATTAATGTTACAGAGGAAATAAAACTTGTAGTGAGAGTAACTGGAAAAGACGCTTCCTCTAAGAAGGTAACATTTTACTGAAAGACCAGAAATTGAAAGATACAAGCAACAGGATAAAAAATATCAAAATCTCGAAGACAGAAACGTCTTAGTGTGAACAAGGAACAGAAAGCTGACGGTAGTGATAGCAGGTTGGGTGCAAAGAAAAAAGTAGACTAAGCTATTTTGGAAGGGCAGGAAAAAGTCACATTCTTCAGGGACATTGTAAATCCTTGATAAAGAGCATGGACTTTACATACAATGAGAAATGAGTGAATGATCTGAAGAGGGGATGGGGTGAAATTATTTAATTCACATTTTTATATCCCTCCGTGTGCTGTATGAGGGATGTGTGAGAAAGAACAAGAAGAAAACTCTAGATACATGGTGTCTGGACTGGAAGTTGGCAGGGAGGGTTGAGAGGTGCTGACATAGTCAAAACTTTATGCAAGTAGAGATCTAGGTAAAGGAAAGAATTGGGTGATGGGTAAAGCAAAGAACAGAGCCATGGGTGCTGCTGTCATTTACAGTGTTAGAGACCTGAAGATCAAGCAGGTGCAGGCTGGTGACTAAGTGCTCCATTTGACCAAGGCTGATTTGAAAGGACTACTAGACATTTAAATGCAGAAGTCAGGTAAGCGTGTTGATATTTTGGTCTAGGTTCCTGACAGTAATGTGGCCATACACATCGTAAGGTGGTATTTCAGTGCAGAGAAGTAATAGACAAGAGAACAGACCTCAGGACTGACTTTGAGGGCCTGCAACAGAGAACCAGTGTAGGAGGAGAAAAAGCAAAAACCAGAGGTGAGATGGAAGGAAAATTAAGAGCACACAGTCTCTCAAAAACCAATTCAGTGTTTCCAGCTGGAGGAGGTAGTCAAAGGTGTAATGCTGAGAATTTCAATAAAATAAAAGTAGAAAAGTATCACTGCCATTGGTGGGCAGACAAGAAAGAAAAAGCCATATCAGTGTGTGTTGATGAGTGAATTGGTGTGTGTGTGTGTGTGTGTGTGTGTGTGTGTGTGTGTGTGTGTGATTGGACTGGAGAAAGAGAAACCAGACAATTTTTGTTGAGTTTTCTTGTAAGCATAGTAAGGAAATGACCCACAACCTGTTTAAAGACTGGATATATCAGAGTATATTTTGAGGCTAGTTGGAATCAATCAGTACACTGAGGGAGCTTAGTGATGGAGGGAAGGTTGACTTGAAGGAGGACGATTCTCAAAAAGACTAGAAGGGACTTGCATTTGATTCTTATAGGAGTAAAGTAAGATGATATTAATATAATCAATAAAATAACTTTGCCTTAAAACATACATAGATTTTTTTTTTCAGCATTGAGAGTGCGGAGTCCTAACCACTAGACAGCCAGGAAGTGCCTGCTATATATTTAAATAGAAAGAGTGTTTTAATGTAGAGGAAAGCCAAAGTTTTTGAAGGAAACTTTATGGATTTGAATTCTAAGCCTACCACTGGTGTGCTATGTGGGCCTGGCCTTTCTTTCACTAAACTCTGTTTCATAGTTTAGTGATAGTGCTTGTAAATTAAGTGGCACATAGTAGAGACTGAACAAATTGAAGGTGTCCTCTAGTTAGCATTGGGTTTGTAGTTACATAGTCATATTTCCTGAGTTTAATACCTCTGTTCACACATTTTCTTAATTAATTTGGCTTGGCCATTTAGAAACATTAATAGAACCTTCAAAAAACTGCTAAATTCATAGATGGAATGATTTATGTAACATGTTTTAATTCTTTTGAGTGAAGCAAAGATTTCACATTGCCCTATTATCAAGTGAAATCTTTAGGTTGGTGCCATCTGTCAAGTTTGTTAAGTGACAATTTATAATATACAGCAAGGTCTCATATTCTGTGCACCTAATAATTTATGACCATATCAATTGGCAGCTATGAAAAATCAGCAAAAGCCATAGCACTTTAATTAAGCACTTCTTTAGTAAGGGCACTGCTCTGTGAAGCAAGGAAACAGCTAAACTGTACATGGCCACATTTAGAGTTTGGTTAGAACACAAGGCAACTCTTTCTGTACATCTAAATAATTTTTGATATTCCTTTTAATAATTTTTCAGGATTCTTAGGAGCATTGTTTGTCCAATAGACTTTCTTAAAGCCACATTTATGATATAGTGCTTACAGAGGTAACATTATAGTATTCTAACATTCTAGTCAACACTTGATTATCCCTTTCTAATTGCCTCTGTACAATCTTACTTTTGTTTGTTGCTAATTATATTCATATATATTTATATTTGTTGCTACTCTGTTTGTATCCACGTATGTTTTTTCTATTTCGTCTGGAGGCACAAAGAATTTGCTGCCTTTTTCCAATTAAATATTACTTGAATGGACTTGACTTAAAAAAATAGTGTACTTGTTTCACATACAGTAGATTATATGAAGATCTTGAACTAGGACTTCCCAGCTTTTTTGACTATATTTTTATGATGTCATTTCTTATTGTTACATGATGTCAAATTGTGGACTATTAGGGACAATCATATATTTATAAACAATTGCTGAAACTATCTCTCTCTTTTATCTATTTATCTACCCATCATCTATTTACTCTGACTTTCTGCTGTTCCCAAAATACACCAAATACATTTTTACCTGGTCTTAGTGAAAAACATTTTTCAAAATATACCCTTGCCTCAGTATCGTACTCCTTTTGCATCTCAGCTCAGTGGTTACTTACCCTGACAATTTTTCCTTCAGAGACTTTCTGACTAACCCTCCTCATTCTTTTCATTTTATATTCCATATGTTCTTGCTTCACTTCTTCCTGTTCTTGTTTCATTATTTCTTGTTGGCTTTAACAGATGTTATTCCTTATTTTATCTCTTTTAGTATCCTAAATATACTCATTTTTAAACTCCTTTTCACACTTATATGTCATTTTAAAAAAAAATTCCAAGTCATTTCACCTCCCGATTAATGATTTTTTTTCTGTTTTTTTTTTCTTTTGGCATAATCTTTCTCATTTGTTTTCAAATTTTGCCTTGCAGGCTCATGTTAAGTTGAATTCTCTCTCTGCTCAGCCCTCCCTGCATCAGAGTCTCAGCTTTTATATTTACCTCCAACCAAACCTCCAGGGCCCATTTCCTAACCAAAGTCTTACATTAGTAGCTTTGGTGCTGCACTTGCTCCCCAAGAATGTGACACATTTGGAGCGGGGCACATTCCCCTTATCCCACAGGCTACATGTTCCTTGCAGGCGCTACCTCTCTGCTTCCAAACTGTGTTGCATTTTAATTGTATCTTTGCATCATGAAGATAATTTTGTTAAGGGTGATCACATATTTTAATTCTTAAATTGCATTTTTTAATCTTTCATGTGTTAATTCAGAGTAGTACAATGGAGTGGGGTATCAAACATGATATTGCCATGGTATTTTGTCCTTAAATCCATTTGATTAATATTTTTTATTAGATTTCAGCTATGAGGCAAGACCAGCTTCTAGACGCTGAATTAAACAAGTTCCTTATTCTTAGAAAATTACTTTTTGGAGGAGAAAGATAAAAATTAAACAATTTAAAATAAGTATCATGAATTAAAAATAAAACAGGAGATAGAGGGTGAGAAGGGGATGCTGTTTTTAGTAGGGTGGTAAGAAGAGAACTCTCTAATAGCAGAATATTAAAGTAGGGATATGACTAATGTGAGTAGTGAGTCAAGAGGTAGCTGAGAAAAGGTATCTGAGAAAGAGAAACCAGCAAATGCAAAGGCCCTGTTCGAGGAACAGCAAGGGGTTAGTTTCCTTATTATTCTAAATAACTCATTTCACTAATGTAGTTTAACAGCTTTTTCTCAAAATTTCATTCAAAACAGTGGTTAGCTGAACTTCTCGAAATGCGCTTTTGGTGTGTCTGTGTTAAGTTATTCTCCTGTGCCTAAATTATTTTTTGATCCTAAGAGTTCCAGATTGCTTTTACCCATGTTATGGCATTCATCTCTGTAGTATGTCAGAATCTTTTAAGATTCTATTCTGATTCTGTTTATGTTAC
The DNA here is from genome assembly GCF_949752795.1 of Hyperoodon ampullatus. NCBI lineage: Eukaryota > Metazoa > Chordata > Mammalia > Artiodactyla > Ziphiidae > Hyperoodon > Hyperoodon ampullatus. The sequence goes on from NC_136933.1 coordinate 34,165,307, forward strand.
TTTCTTTTTTTGTCCATATATTATACAGATATTGTATCTTTGGTGAAATGCAGTTTAATGACCCTACAAAGTATCACCTTTTTAAAACATTTTACAATGTACATATACATACATGGTACTGATGTTAGTAAGTAAAAATTAAAGTCTAACCTATTATTTCACTATGAAATTCAATAGTATATATAGTATATTTTCAATTGATTTCAGATTTGTTTTAGCATTTTTCAGATCTACCTTAAAAAGTACTTTATCTGATGGACTCAAATCTGAAAATAATATAGTTATATCCAAGATGTAGCACAGCAGGGAGATGAGGAATGTGGATTTTGAAGTCTGACTGTCAGGATTTGAATTTATCACTTTCTTGGCAGAGAGGACATTATTTCTCTATCTGTAAGATACAGATAATAATGGTGCCAATCTGATAGAGCTGTTATAAAGATTAGATGAATTAATAATCATAACCCTTAAAAAACCATGACATAACAAGTACATTAAACATGTTTGCTATAATCTAAAAATAGTTCAGTGTCTGACCCAGTATTACAAGTGATAAGGCTTTATGTTAACTTGAAGTCTATAGTATTTGTAACTATAAGGTTCCACTGTTTTATTTTTTACTGTCTGTTTGTTTTAGTTATGAGTATAATGGTGAACTTAGAAATATGATACAAATGTTCAGTGATAGCCCAGGCTATTTAAATAAACAAGAAAAGTAGTTGACAGGGTGATTTCCATTGGCTTTCATTGTCTATAACATGATCAAAGGACTGTGGCAGTGTCTACAGAGTGAACTCAAAAGAATTAGCTAATTTATTTATTTTATTATGATAAATTATCTTGTGTGTAAGAAAAATCTTTGAATTTGTCACCCATAAGTATATACCCTTTTTAGTAAAGTCACACACAGTGAATGCATCTAAATTGGTGCCTTAACTGAAATATTTACTTGTAAATTAAAAAAATTTCACTTATCTTTTCTTAGAACACATATCAGTGATGCTGACATCAAAAAGTAGAGCTGCCTTTGAGAAAGAGTAATGGTCTGTAGGTTTCTGTAGTGAAGTTATAATACTGGTTATAACCAAGGTTGTAATATTGACTGTCTTAGTGATGTTAACATCTTAAATCTTCCAGATTCAATCTCTTCAACATTACAAGAAAGGGTTGGTCCACTTTATTTCTAGAATTCTTTCTACCTTGGAACATGAAACCTCTAGGAGAAAATGAGAAGATTTGCCAAACCCATTTAACTAGGTTATAAAATAACAGTAAACTATTCCATGCATAAATTTTTGAATATGAATCAAACAATGACTTCTTGTCTTGATAAATAGTCCTAAAAAACCCTTAAATTCTTTAATGATTGTGCATTTTTTATGATAGCAAATATGTTCTGAAATTAATTCCAGAACAAGGGATTAGGTTATGAGAAAAAAGATAGATTTAACATCTGGTATCTAGAGTTTAGCCTAAGAGACTTTTAATTTATTTTAATAGACTTTTTAAGGGCAGTTTTAGGTCCACAGCAAAATTAAGCAGAAGGTACAGGTGTTTCCCATATATTCCCCTGCTCTGCACGTGCATAGCCTCCCTCTTATCAACATCATTTACCAGAATGGTAGACTTTTTACCAAGGATGAACCTATGTTGACACATCACAATCACTCAAAGTCTATAGTTTACCTTAGGGCTCACTCTTGATGTTGTACATTCTATGGTTTTGGATAAATGTATAGCATACATCCATCATTATAATATTATACAAACTATCTTCACTGCCCTAAAACTCCTCTATGCTCTGCTTATTCATCTCTCCCACGCCTGGCAACCACTGATCTTTTTATGGTCTCCATAGTTTAGTGTTTTTCAGAATGTCACCAAGTTGGAATCAGATGGTATATGACCTTTTCATCTTTGCTTGTATCACAGAGTAAAATACAGTTAGGTCTCCTCTATGTCTTTTTATGGTTTGGTAGGTCATTTCTTTTTAGTGCTGAGTGACATTCCATTGCCTAGATGTTCCACAGTTTACTTATCCATTCAACTACCAGAGGACATCTTGGTTGCTTCCAAAATTGGCCAATTATGAATAACGCTGCTCTAAATATCCATATGCAGATTTTTGTGTGGACATATGTTTTCGTTTCCTTTCAGTCAATTCAAAGGAGTAGAATCTGTGTCTTATGATGAGGGTATGTTTAACTTTGTGAGAAACAACCAACCTGTCTTCCAAAGTGGCTGTACCATTTTGCATTCCCACCAGCAATGAATTGAGAGTTCCTGTTTCTCTAAATCCTCACCAGCATTTTGTATTATCAGTGTTCTGTATTTTTGCCATTCTAATAGGTGTGTAATGGTATTTTATTGTTTGAATTTGCACTTCCCTGGTGAAGAAACTTTTTAAAATATAGGAGTTTATGAGAACGTAAATGAATCTGTGAAAACAAAAAACTGGTAATACAATTTATACAAGTTGTGTTAAGTCCTGACAAAAAAGCAACACAGATAAAGATCATTCATAAAATATTTAAGTGAACTGAAAACTTTTTTGTTTCATGTTTCTTATTTATAAATTCATGTGCATGTGATTGAATAGTCAAATATTTCTAGCCTGGAAACTGAATTTTTTTCTTTCTTCAAGCCAAATCACTTACTTCTAGATTGTTCTCTTGTACATTGTATTCCTTATCCACAATGACAGTCAGTTCATGGATCAAAAGTGTTAGAAAGTAATCAGGAGATTGCGTTAGTTTGGAAAATATAATTCTTTTGTCTGGTGCAAGTTAAACTCTAAACTGCTGGGTATTCTGTTTCCTCTTTTAAGTTTGTGTTTATATTTAGAGTGTAGTATTTAAGTAGCACCAACTTGGATAAGGAGAGAATTTTAATTAAGGTGGCTATTTCTTATCATTTCCAGCTTCTAGAGGCCACCCACATTCCTTGGCCCCTGACCCCTTTCTGTGTTTGAACCCAGCAATAGCTGGTCCAGTTTTTCTCACATCGCTTCACTCTGACTCTGCTTCTTCTACCTCCCTCTTCCACTTTGAAGGACTCTTGTGATTGCATTGGTCCCACTCGGATAATCCAGGATAATCTCATATCACCTTAATTCCACCTGCAAGCTCAACGTAGTGTGACATACCCAGGGATTATGATGCAGACATCTTTGGGAGACCATTATTCTGCCTACCATAGATGTCTTGTTTGGGGATATCTGTAAGAATGCAAGGATATAAATCCTATCATGGTGGTTTATACAATCAAAGGGTTTATATTTTTCACATAACAAAGAGTCCAGTGATGAGAAATCTGACATACATTCCACACTGTTATCAACATCACAGGCACCTTTTTACCCCTCTACCATCGGACGTGTGTGTTCACCTCTGTTCAGTGTGTTCTGAGTGACTTCTGACTATTGACCACAGCCAGGTCACATGGATACGTCTTGCTGCAAAGTAGCCAGGAGAGATTCCTACTTTTCTGTAGGCACGTTGTCACCCAGAACAAAAATCAGGACTCTGTTAGTGTGAAAGATAGAAAGGATGTTGAGTCGGCAGTTAGTATTATTTGCTTCTTTACTTATAGACACATGATAGGAAAATCTCATTGAGGCCCTTGGGAAAAAAAACATTATCTGTGATACAGTGTGCCTGTAAAATAGCTTCAACTTTGATACAAAGAAATACCCGCCCCCCAAAAAATATTTTCATACTTGGTATACTAAGTGTCTTAAATGTAAAGTTCTTTTTTTTTCTTTTCAAGTAGTAAATTATTTCCTAAACATGTGCTCCATATCTTCTGCTCCAGTGATTCCCAAAACAATAGTGTGCAAGAAAATCACTGGGGAACTTAATTGAAATTTTAGTTTCTGTTTCCACCAAAGATACTGATCCATAGGGGCTGGCATTTTTAAAAAGCACCCCAGGTATTTCTGATGCAGGTGGTCTGCAGACTCTGCTTTGATGCTGTTAAAAAAAAAAAAAAAATCCCCAGTGAGCACACCTGCAGTCAATTTAACATGTATTTATTGAGTACCTGCTGTGGAATCTGTACTAGACATTATGAGGGATATAAAGAAACAGAAGATCTGATGCCTCTTCTGAAAGAGCTTCCAGCTTCCAGGGAAGCAACTGCCTAGACCCATCTCCAAATGCTGTCATGTGAGAAAAATCATGAGAAGAACAGCAGATGGCCTAGTAAGCTCATTCACCTATAAAGCGTCTAACATGGTTAACCCTTAATATTTATTTGTGTGATTATCTGATTAATTACAGTCTTTACCACTAGAATATAAGCACTATGAGAGCAGAAAACATGTTTTCTCACCATTGCATTTCCTGTAAGTAGCAAAATACTTGTCTCTTTGTAAGAATGCAATAATATGTGATAAATACCCTTCACATGAAAATTGTGCTGTGTGTGCTCGGAATAAAGTTGAAACAACTTCAAAGAAGTTTATTCCGGTTTATTAATTTCGCTTTATAAAAATCTTGCAAACTCAGTAGACTAAATACCATAATGGCAGTCTTAAAGCCATTATAACTGTTATTATAATATAACTACAGCTGTTAAAACACACACACATGACTCAAAAACCCAGATACCAAAAATGGAAGTGTCACTCCATGGTGGAATGGTGGAATCCCTGGTTACTACTCAGTGCACAGCAATACCTTCCTTTTACTTTTTTGAATCATGCTCTTAATCCAGTATTTATTAGTGTTTCTTAAGGGTCTTCTTGGATAATAAGTAGTGTGCAGTTATAAAATACCTGAAATCATTGACTAGTTTTTATGTTAATGTAAGTCAAAAGTCAGCTTAATATAATTTTTTCATGCTCTCATTGAAAATTAGATAGTTGTGTTATGATGCCACGATATAAAAGCTGTCCTTTTATAATGAAAAGATATATCTTTTAATTACTTCTCGTATTTTTCTTTTCACTCCTATCTCTTCTTTACCATAAAAGCCACTTTAAAAAATTAGATCCAGCTCCAAAGATAGTGAAAATGATAAAAGGAAAAAGGCCTATCATCTAGTAATAAAAATTAATGTTATTTAATATATATAGCTAAGAGATATGATGACAAATGAGGGAATATGATAACTATATATCAATACCTGCAACGGTATGTATAAAAGAGAAGGAAGATTTATTTAAGCTGGCTAAGGTCTTAGAACAAGGAATAATGATCTGAAGATTTAAAAAGATAAAAAATTTAAATATAATGAAAAATGTTTCTGTCACTGAGAACAATTAGAAAGAAGAATCTTCTTCCATGTAGACATGAGCACTAGAAATGATCAAAAACAGACAAGATAAAACCTTTGGTGACCTAATAGAAAAGCCGCTTTATAATGTCCTATTTCCTGGTCTGGGTAGGACTTTCTTCTATAGTACATTCTTAATCACTTGAAAAAGAAATTAATGATCCATGAAATGGGAATTCTTATTTCAATAGGTAGGTTACTCCACAGACTTTGAAAAAATCTGTGGTTGAGGCCAAAACTCCCATTACCTCCCTAGGTCCTATATTTCTAAGTCACTGCTTTTTCCTTCCAAAATATCCTTTTTGTCCTCTATTTTCTGTCACGGGAATGATTAATTCAGGACTTCTTTATAAAAGCAAGCAAGTATAAAAGTTTTCTTTATTTCACCTTGTATTTCGTATCTATGTATCTATGTATCTACCTACCTACCTACGTACCCACCTATCTGTCCCTGTTTATCAGTAAATATTTTAGTTCTTCCCCAGGTTGAATAAGGTTATGCTATGATGTGTGATGGAATATAGGTACAGGTTTACAATGATTTCTTTCAAATTGCTTTACTTCAGTATCTCCATAGAGATCTTAATATTACTGTGGCTATTATGTTAAGTAGTTTTGATCAAGTGATTTTACCAAGTTTTCTGAGTTGATTAATGTGTGCACACGAACATACGCACTTGTGTATATCTCTGTGTATCATCTGTCATCTATAATGACTTTTAGTTTAATCTTTTTTTCCCACAATATAATATATATTAGATATGGTGGTCTGAGGGTCAAAGAGTAATATATATTGTCAGTGCCTTCAGTGTTTTAAAAATATTAATTTCACAGTGGTGTGTAGGTTGAAATAATGAGTGACTCAGGACTAAGGATTCAGCTTCCCGTGAAGATGCAACGGAAGTACACGAGAAAAGTCAGAGTAGGAGTGTTAGCAATGGAGCAGACAGGAGCATTTGGTATTTATTTCAGAGGAAGAACCCATAGAATCATGGAATTAATTATTGTTGGGAGATCTGCAGCGAAAAAGAATCAAACAGAGCTCCAAGCTCTAGACTTGTTAACTGGTTAGAAAACTAAGACAATATGAGGATGGGAAGTTGAGCGGGGAGATGGATACATCTGTCTTGATATTTGGATATTTGCTTTTATTGTCTATAACATGAGTTGGTTGGATACAGCCATTCACAATATTCCTTAAACATTTGTTTGGCCTTTGTCTCTATTTTTTTTTTTTTTTTTTTTTGCGGTACGCGGGCCTCTCACTGTTGTGGCCTCTCCCGTTGCGGAGCACAGTCTCCAGACGCACAGGCTCAGCGGCCATGGCTCACGGGCCCAGCCGCTCCGCCGCATGTGGGATCTTCCCGGACCGGGGCACGAACCCATGTCCCCTGCATCAGCAGGCGGACTCTCAACCACTGCGCCACCAGGGTAGCCCCTTTGTCTCTATTTAAGCAAAATTTTAAATTATTAAATCTCAACAATTCTCCAGGGCCTAATTACTAATGAGCACAGAGATAACCATTTCATATACTTTAGCTTTTATCAAAGAACCACATCTTTTTCATATATATATATACACTATATATTATACGTAAAATGTGTATATAAAATATATATAAATAAAATGTGGTTCTTTTATATAAAAGATGATACAGACCTTTGATATGATATATAAAAGCTCATAGAAGTGCCACCGTACTAAAGTAGATCTTAAACTGAAATTGCCTTTCTGCTGCCTGAATTCTGCTGCTCTTAGTAGATTCTTAGTTACTGTCAGTCGAGTCCTATTTACTATCAGTCTTTTAAGAATCCTGAATCTATCCTTTAATTTCAGAATTTTCATAGGTTTAAATGACTAGGAATTCATGGTTCAAACAGCCCTTGCAGATTCTAGTAGTCAAGGAAATAAATGGTTTCCTTCTGTTTGAATTCTCAGAGGATTCAATTCTGGATATTTGTTTACTTGCAGTTTCACCATCGTAATACTCTTCCCTTTAGGCATCATTCTTTAGTCGTCAGTCAGGCATGTCTCCATCTCAGCATGTCTTCTGCTCATCCTGAACTCCCAGAGAGAAATACTTGTGGTGTCTTCTTAGAAAGTTCTAATCATCTTCTCCTTCTCATCCTTCTCCTTGTCTTTTTCTCAAATAAAACCAAAAGAAAAAAAGAAAGAAAGGAAAAGCAATAGAAATTCATCTCTTGTGTAGTAAATGCAAGCTTGGCCAAACTGTCTAACTGTCCCTTGCCTCCCAGAAGGTCCAGAGTTGACCCACATTATTATTATGATTGGTATTTGCAATACTATCATTTTTATTTTGTTCAAAAGACCATCTTTATGTTATGGCCCTTCATTTTATTAATTTTTAAACCTTATACTAATTTTAGTATAATTATAACATTTCAGATACATCAGTTTATTTTCTCTTTAGACATTTCACATAATTTATATATTTTTAACACTTAGAAATAAACCCAAACCTAACACCATGCAACAGACTAATAAAGAAATAGTAGCTTTTTAATTCCAAGGTATAAATTGAAATAATCACAAATATACTCTAGGGCATCATGTTTGACAAATCAGTTAATACACAGTATATGAAAAGTATCACAAGTTTTCACTTCTTTGAATGTTGTTAATCTGGTATTATATTCTTCAAAGCACAGATACATTAATTTGTGCTTAATAAACTGAATATGGTGAATATGCCATAAATTGTTCAATAGTTTTTTATAATATTTAACATTCTGTGTGAAAGAAGATACGTATATACACATACACACACAGAAACAGACCTCTGTGTATTAGTGTGGTATGATTAGTGGTTTCAATTACAAAGCATTATTACATATCTACTTAGCTTTTTCTGTAGTTAAGAAAAATTTAAAAAGTTGTCATTTGAAGGGTTATCTTAGTCATGGAAAATCTGAAAGAAGCTGAAATCATGAACAGTTTGTGATAAATACTTTTATGAAAGAATGTATTAAGAAATTAAAGATTCATATCAGATTCTGATAAAAGAGAAACAAATTCAGTCACCCAGTATATTTAATAAGAAGGCACAAATGTTATCTGTACATTAGTCACTGGTAATATTTGTTTGTTTTTCTTAAAAGAAGAAGATCCTACAATACTTGCAGGTAGCAGTTGTTCACAGGGTTTGCAAGTATCATTTCCTCTGGTTAGATATTGTAATATCTTTTCATCTTGCCCTATGAGAAATTCTGAAAGTAACTTCTAAGCTCAAAGGTAATTTATGAGAACCCATTGTCTTTTTTCTCTTTTCATTAAACTTCTGATTTGAAGAAGAAATATTAATAGGATGATAGCTTCCTATATTCTCTCTTAAGGAGACCTTTTTGGGGGTGAAATGAATGAAGAAAATAGACACAGATAAAGCCTTTCATTTATGGAGAGAAAAACGAAGTAAAAGAAAAAAATTAAAGCAGGCAATGCTTACCTGATCCATTAAATATTTAAATTTTCAGAAAAGGCATTTGGAAATTTTAACCCTACCCACTGCTCTAAATCTTTAAAAGCTCTAAGTGCAAGAAAATATTTAAATAAAAATGTGTAGGTAGGTCTCTGTTAATTAGAGAAAATTTCATATATGTGTTATGAGAAAACATTGGTTACTTTGCTTTAAATCCCAAAAAAGTCATAAATAGAAAAGTAGAGATACTTATAATACTGTTTTTGGATAACGAGAATAATTATTTAACTCTTTGATACTCCATGGGGATAAGAATGAAGACTGGAAGCAGATGGTCCTGGGTCCCAATCCTTCTCTGACATTTTTGATAAAGATGAACTTGTGTGAGTTACATATATATGTATGTGTGTGTATATATATATATAGATTCAGTTTCTCCATGTGCAAAAGGAACAATATCCATTTTTATAATTGTCACACATTTCTGTCAATAGATTAGATGTTTAAAGTAGGTTTCTTTATTATTTTATTACAATAGTTACTTTCCAATATAATTCCCAGCCCTGTGGATGTTAGAAACTTCACATCCGAAAATCGGGGATTCATACCACATCTATTCTGCCGGGATTGCATCTAAATTCTGGCGGGCATGGGGCCAGCCAGTTGTAGGACCTGGGGTCAGAGCTGGTCCTTGCTGGGGCTCCTCTGTGGGGCATACAGGCAGAGGTCAAGAGGATTCCCAGGAGTTACAGTCAAACTGTGAGTATATTTCCACCATTAGGAGTTAAGTAGGAGCTCAGAGGTCTTGTCTTAGCAAGATTTCTCTTTCCTTTCAGCAATATTCACAGCTGCCTTGGAGTCCTCAGGACTCAACTCATTTGACCCTTGATCCCTGTGCTTTAGACTGGGTTCCCTAGAAATGACTCTGTGGGGGTGAGTTGAGTGCAGAAGGGGACTTGGCCTTGGGCAGTGCTCTTAGGAGATAAACCTGTAAGGAAGTGCAGAAGGCAGGTGGGCAGAAGAGGCTTATCTGCAAAGTGACTGCAACTGATTCTCCCGGGAACTGTGCAGCTGGGATGGACTTCCAGAGTTGTCCCGCACTGGGACCGTGAGGCAGAATATTGGGCCTTGGCCAGTCATCGGCCACAGGCTGCCCCTTGGGAGGGGGTGTAATACCAGGAGAGGCAGTTTTGTGTAGCTGAGGGCTAATCCCAGTGTGAGACCCAGTAGTATGTCCTCAGAGGCTGACAACTCCTAGCAGCTGGGGGACAGGTGCATTGGCTGACATGAAGAGCTTTATGGGCTCCGAGTATATACAACGGTGCACTCCTTGAGCCGCTCAGATCCATTTGGTTCTTGAAGTAATTTTTCCCACCTAGGAAGAGCTTCTCCAGGATTCTGGTTATTCTTGTTCCTTAGGAAATGTATAAGAAAAGTGTGATTGCAGAGTCTTTTTGTTTGTTTTATCCCTGCTGTAACCTCACCATCAGAAAGGTGCCTGCAACTTGGTAAGTGTTGAATAGGTACTTGTTATATGAACAGATCAATGAAATCACATGAAGACCTGCTAAGATATTCCTGTTTCCACTGGTCCTTTGATCCGTTCACAGCGGTCATTGTCCCAGCCGGTCTCCCAGCCGCACAACCCTCAGGTCTTAGTGTTGTGGGATCCTACTGCTGTCTGTAAACCTTTCTGAGCTGGGTCTGGGAGGTGACTCAGACGTGGAGATTGTGCCCAGTGTGGGGACTTCTGGGAGCCTGCCAGGTCTGTGGCTTCCCTGCGGGAGGGAGTTTGCTTCTCCCCGGTCTTGCTCCGCGCCTGTGCTCCATTTGCTGTCCTGCTGCTTGCATGTGGGTCATTTATCAAGTCTGGAATTTAGTCTTTATCTCGTCTGGTGTCAAGAACCTAGCATTACAAGAGCCTAAATTTTGGAATTTGAAGTGTTTTTTTTTTTTTTTTCCATCTTTCATCTCTCCCTTGGTTGAGGCAATGAATGCTACTGAACAAATTCGTGGAAGGTGACAGGGTATAAAGAAATGCAGGAAGGGAAGGGGTAGGATCATATCACAAAATCTTACCTCACTGTGCTCCTTTGAGTTGTTTTAGATTCAAATAATACAATAAATTTAAGGAGCTGGTTTTCCAGTAGTAGTAGTAATGGTAGCAGTAGTATTTAATTTCTTCTTCAAAAATGTGAAACCGCATGAAAAAATAATAACACTATACTAATTTTTCCCCCTGTGGTCATGATATGTGTTAAGTTAAAAACAGACTTATGAAAGCAAAAAAGAAACAATTCTTAGCAATAGAGGGCATGAAGTCATTTTTTTGGTTGTTGTTTATGTTCTGCTTGGTTTTTTTTTGAGCACATTTAAGACTAATAACGTCAGTGAAAACTTTCCAAAGTAAAAACCTCAAAATTTCTTTAATGAATCGAAGGTTTAAGTCAAGAGCATTTTTAATGTTCACTATATAACTAAAGAAGCCAGAGTTTCATGTCAAGTATATTTAAGGAGAAACACGAGAAATAAATGTTGATCTCAATTGATTTAATCAATATTGTAGTGCTGTGCATTTTCTGTTGATGTTTAATTTATCTCTGAATGGCTACCCATGGATTTTTTTCCAGGATTGTGATAAATTAGATGTTACAATATGAAAAATTATACAAATCACTTTATATGTCATTATTAATTGGGTGTTTCTCCAGCAGACAAGCCAGGCTCATTTGTTGGAGTGGAATACCACTGCTTAATGTATCTAGTAATGTGTTCTAAAGGATGAAATTACTCACAAGGGAGAGCCTGAAGAAAAGATCAATGAACTTATATTAGTGTAAATTATCACTGATTAATGAATGCAACATGGGGGATTGAAGTTTACTTAGAATTTAAACTTACTGGCAGTTTTGCAAGTTTAAATAGGATAAGCATGCCAAGTATTGAAAACATAAATTATAATAATACAACATTTATACCTGATAAACTTCTGACAAATTATAGTTACATTAGAAACTTAGGAATTAAGAAATATATATATATATATATATATAACATAGATAAGAAATATTAATTTAAGATAACTTTGAGTATGGGAAAAAAGTCTATATAAAAGTATTTCTTATGTACTTCTCCCAGCGTATAATCTGCACCAAATTAAGGTAAAGATGACTGCTTTGGAATAGGAGCTAGTAGCTTAAAAGAGTTTAGTGTAGTTTTCAAGCGTATCTAAATTATCTTATGCAAGTAGATCATGCCAAGAGAAATAAATTAATAAAAATGTTTTAATTTAATTAAGCTGTGATTAAATGGAGAGATAAATGAATAAAATGTTTGTTACTGTCTTTCAGGTTTTTTGAAAAGTAATAATAATCTCACCATTATATTGGGTTGGCCAAAAAGGTTGTTTGGGTTCTTCCGTAAGATGTTACAGAAAAATCCTAACGAACTTTTTGCCCAACCCAGTAAATGGGTAAGATGACAGTCTCATCACAGTAAATAGGATGCCTCAAAGATAAAAGGGTAGGTCTGGGTTCTCTTGACTAGGCGCATACTTCTGAGAAGCAATCTTCACTAGCTGATTCCGGCTCTATCCTGATATCCCCAGGGATTGGTGATGTTGAATATGGAAGGTACGGATTTTATAATGAGAATATTAGAGCTTTATGGTGTCATAGTAGACAACTGCCTTGTGTGATGAGTAAGGTCCTGCTTCTTTTGAGTGTTTTAGGGTGATGTTGGTTGTAATGACTGAGGATTCTATACTCAATGGGCAGTTTCAAGGAGATGCTAATTTATCAAAACGTTTCGTGGTTAGGACCCCAGTGAGCCTTAGAGTTGACACACTTTTCTTTGGTGATTAGTCCAAAATGTACAAATATTATGCTGGCTTACAAAAAGAAACATAATTATTCCTTTCAACAGAACAATGTCAATTCGAAGATTTTTTTTTCATTGTCAGAGCATAAAACAGCGTGACACACAAAATTATGAGTGAAAGACAATTATTTGAGATTTATATTTAAGTAAAACCTATATCCCATTGAAAAGGACTGTAACATCTTCCAAAAGCATAGTTCAATGTACAAAAATCATATAGTGTCCTTCATACTTAAAAATAAAGTTACATGGTAGTACAGTAGTATGATAAAAATATAAAACCCTAAACTGAATTCTGACTCTTGCCTCTTTGAAATTAAAAACAAAGCATTTTCTATATCTGCATATTTACAATTATCACATAATCTCTAATTCAATCAATATTCATGACTTACCTTCTAAGGGAAACTTATAGCCATTATGTGGGCAGAATAAAAAGAGCATTGATAAATACTTAACAGATTTAATAAGTAGTAAATATGAGTTGGGTTATAGACACTTGTGAATTAAGACCTAAAATTACTCATTAATTTTTGTTAAATTTAATTATTTTGAAGTACTAAGGTTTCTTTATAAGGTTTTATTATTTCAAATAGGTGTACCAGGAAAACAGTATCTTTCTTTACTAAATCAAATAATCTAAGCTCTTAAGTCTGGACTGTATACCATATGTTAACCTAAGTTCTGATAGATAAAAAGAGAACAGTTCTAAGCACATCAACGATGTGAATACATTTAGTAGAGAGAGTATGTATGATAATGCTGTCATTTAGAAATCTTTCAAGTAAAACATATCTGAATGATTCTGATATATCTATATATTGTTAAGAAAAACAGTAACAGAACAAAACTGGAGAAGATGTATGTTCTTCTGCTTAATCTAAAGGTATTTAAAATGAACTTTTAAAATTTATAGTTTTTAACTAACATGAGTAATTAATATAACTGATAGCTTTTAATGAATGGTATTCAGTTTTTAATCTTTCCTCATTTTTTTGTGGCTTCAGAGAAACATAAAATGAATTTGATGTTTAATTTAAAGTACTTTTTTGTGTACCTTGGATTTAAATAGCCAAAATGAATTTTCTTAAATTGGCTTGTACTTTGTTAGATGCTCACCTTTGAAATGTGATGGTACGTGGGCAAGGTTTGATTTTTTGAAACGTAATTTATTCAAAGTCATATATGTGTATGTGGGATATGAACTAAAAGCAAATATTTTATGACATGTACTAAAAATATTAAAACAGTATTTTACCTTCTAAGATAAAAGAAACCCATAGAAATTTCATTTTTATACCTTTTATATTTATATTGCCTTAGAATGCCATTCTTTCAAAATTAAATACAGATTTTCTCTCTCTCACTCTTTGGAGCCTAATGAGTTCAGGATTTTTAATCTAGAGAAGAACTTTGAATGTTCTTCACATTTTGTCCTTTGCTTACTTTTTCAGCATTTCTGCTGCCATATGTCCACCAGTTATATATTTCCCTGATACCTTTGAACTGAGTATTGTCATATTGTCATCTCCATTAAGGGAGAGAGAGAAAGTGCCAGGCTTCAGCCCACAAAGGACTCAAATCCTCCTCTTTATCTTGTTGTTATTCTTTTGTTTTTTCAACTACACCACACTGGACTGGACAAAATATAAAAAGAGGTTGTTTCTGAGTCATCTTTCTAGGTAATATCTAGTTAAAAACTTTATTGCTAACATAATTATTTGCCTCCACAATATAATCATATCCTGGCAGTATATTAAGTTCAGTTTAACACATATCTGTGACTTCCACACATAAGGCCATGAGATTAGAAAGCAAAGTAATAGATGATCAGTATCTCCATTGAGTGGATCTGTTTTTGAGTGGGTGTCTGGGGTCTGAAAAATAGAATAGAGGGCCAGAAAGATAGGAACCTCCTAAAAATTGTTGAATTCTATTTTTATATGACTTAATTAAGGGGTCCACTTTCCCTACCACCCCATTTAAATTATGGTCTCTAACTGATATAATTCTCCAAACATAACCATTTAGATTTAAGCCCCTTGCAATCAATATCACCCATTTTATTTTCCTCAAAACTTTCCTATTCAAGCGATCTCCTACCTAAGAGAATAAATTTTTTTAAAAACTCTCCTCAGGGCCTCCCTGGTGGCGCAGTGGTTGAGAGTCCGCCTGCCGATGCAGGGGATACGGGTTCGTGCCCCGGTCTGGGAGGATCCCATATGCCGCGGAGCGGCTGGGCCCGTGAGCCATGGCTGCTGAGCCTGCGCGTCCGGAGCCTGTGCTCCGCAACGGGAGAGGCCACAACAGTGAGAGGCCCGCATACCACAAAAAAAAAAAAAAAAAAAAAAAAAAAAAAAAAAAAAAAAAACCTCTCCTCAGCTTTGTTTCATCTTAGATATCCGGATGAAAACTTCGGCCCACAGACTCAGACCTTGAAAATTCATTCAATGTACTTTGGTTTTAAGAGTCCAAGAACAGCGTCTATTCTTGCAGAATTCTTTGAATGACATTTCTAGACAAGAGACAAAATATTCTCCTACTTGTCAAAGACTACATAAAATGGTCATTTGAGGAATATCTATGTTTCCTCAAGCTTTCCATGGAAGAGTGAACAGATGGCTTAAGATTCTGGATAACATTTACCCCTCCACGTTTATTTCACTGAAGTCATATACAAGTAATGCATTTTGCAGTTTCTTGACCACACCATGACCTTTCACATGTCCTTGTCATTGAAGTTGTTACTCCCTTGGCTTATATGTCCTGACCTTCTAATCTAGGAGAGATTTGTGAATTTTCCACTTCTCTTTAAATAGCCAGATAAAGGATAATTTCCGTTTGAAATTGTCTTGTCCTTGCCTTTTTAAAAATCTCTGTGTTTGTGTGTGCCTGTGAGATATTTTCTGTGTTCCCCCATAACACTTTGTACATATCTCTTTTGGACATATATACAGTACATAACTCTGTTCCAATGGTTCGTCTTTCAATCTATCATACTGTTTTCTTTCTCCTGCTACATTGTGACTGTCTAGGAAAGAATAGTGTCCAATTTGTCTGGTTATTCTCAAACCCTAACATACTGCCTGACAATGGGAGATATTTAAAAAATACTGAGAAGTGAATGAGTGTTCAAATGACTTTAAATCATAATTTAGTCTTTAAGTTCTATTTCATCATGTTTTGTTAAAAGTATGTTCTTTGTATCTTGTAACTTGTTTGAAAGTACCCTTAGAGAGCAGGGATTCTTTACATCTAAACTTGGAAGTTATATATGATGGCTATTTTAACAAGTCAGCTTTAAGATAGATAGCACCATAAAATCAGCTTCAGCATTTATATGAAAGAGGTGAAAAATGTTAGACTGTTTCAGTGAAGAAAATGAGCAAATGTCTTATGATTGTTGAAAAGATGTTCACAGTGATCTCACCTCTGTTTATTTTACCTGGTCCCTAGCTATATGCCATGTCAGTCCTAGATCAATTTGAATGGATGTTTTACCCTGATGCTTCATTAAGGGCTCTGTTTTTATAACAGTAGGAATGAGGAAAAAGAAGAAAAGTTAGGAAAAGTCAGAAAGAGGCAGTGGTTCTTTTTTATTTTTCCTCTCTGCAGTTTCTTCATCAAGTTAAAACAAAGAAAACAAAAAATATTCCTGACCTTGATTATTATCATAAAAATATTTAGTATTTTAAAACAGATGACTATAAACAAATAATTTCTTTTTATGTCAGCTAAGGTTAAGTTTTAGAAACAAAAAATTAATTACACATTACTTGGAAAAGTCTTGTATACAAAGTATAAAGCATTAGGATAAATTAAAACTAAATTCACACAACTAAGATTTTATAAATGGTGTTAGATAAAGCAGCAATTTACAGTAATTAAAGATTTAGGAAAAAGGTGGTAAATTTTTTTATCATTTTCATTAATCATGTGTAAATTTTTTCAGTTCGATGATGTTAACAATTTATGTAAGCCAGTACTCTCCAAATGTTAGGAACGTAGAAAGTCAGCTTATAAAATATTTATAATGTACTTTTACATGTTTTAATGTATGTTTACATTTAAAAAATAATAACTGAGAGGAAATAAGCTGTTTTTACAGTTTAGGTAGTGCTCATATCCCAAAAACATATAAACTAGGGAACAGCTTGCTTCGTTGAACATGTGCAGTTTAGAATAGAGTTAATATTAATTCAGTAAATATTGAGTGCACACTGTCTTAGACATCGGAGACTTACTTCTCCCTGAATTTTCTGATCATATTCTTCATCTCATTTAATTCTCACAGAAACTCTCTGATGTCATTATGTCACACTTAACTAAGCCAGGGGAGGTAAGGTGAAGTCAGATCTGGCTGACTTGAGAATTCATACCTTTCATCAGGAGAGGTGCTATTTAGGAAATGCACTGTCTTGTGGTCGCTGTCCTTGGTGCTGTAAAGTGAGAGTAAACCACAAGACCAGAATGAATGGATGGATGGATGGATGAACAAACAGACAAATGAATGTAGAGAAAGTGTAACTGAGCATATAACAGTATTCAATGTTAGAGGATAATAGGAAGAAGAGGACTCAGGAAAAGAGTTTAAAAATTAGAGAAAGAGGGAATTTAAAAAAGAATTGTTTGACAGACGTTAAAGAGACCAAGTTTAAAAATGGAGGTTGTTGGATTTCAAAAGCTGCCAAAAAAGCTGAGGAGAGAGAGATAAGGAATTGATGTTACGTCATCAGTCATCAGAGGGCTCTCAGATTGATGTATAACTTGTAATTCTAATCACAACAGAAGGTGATAAGGGGGAAGTGGTAAAATCACAGATGTAACCTCCATAGAATTATCATAAGACTGGAGTTTCTATCTTTATATGTAAATGCTATAATTGAGCTTAATCATAGATGGAGTTGGAGCGTGCAATGTCAGTGAATAAAGAATGTTATTATTCTGATTAAAGCTTAAAAAAACCTGTCACCATATAGTACAGATTCACATTAAATGTAGGATTCCCCAGAAATTAGGTAGAGATGCAAATGATACAGAAAGCATGACTCTGGAATAGCTTTCCTTTTTTAGAGTGCATTCCGTGTAAAATTATTCCCCATTAATTTTAAAAATTAAAGATTCTGTGGTTAATAAAGTACAGAAAAACTGTTAAATTGCTCTGGACAGATATTTTGTCTTAAACGTGGAATTTTCCTTATGCTAATGTATTATTTTGTTGAAAATCACTGCAAAACAGACATTGGGAAATGTTGCTGTAAAGGATAATCAAGGTGAGAAGTAAGCTGATGGCTGGGTACCAGTAAAATACGTGATCCTATGGGATCAACTGGAACACCAAAATATTTAGATGGAGAGGTCCTTGGAAGACTTCTGATTGAAATTCACTTAACATTAAATAAATAAATGTTATCCTTGAGAACTTTAGTTTTATTAAAGTTATTGTGAATATGCTGATTTGTCCAAGAGGATTTTAAATGAGACTCAAATGTAATAATTGTAGGAACACAATCTCACAGGAAATATTAAGTTTATTTTTGCTTTTGTATCTTCCCAGGCTAAGAAAACATATCAGAATTTTTGTAAAGTGTGGAATAACCTACCAACTTTATCTACCAAATTAACCTACCAAATTTACCCATTTTCTCTCAAGAGTATCTTTCATTTAGGAAGATGAAAAAGATGTTGGATTTCATGCCTATATAAGTGAGAGCAATATTACTTTAATTACCCTCAATAATCAGACATATTTTTAGTAAAATGTTTATTTACATTATCACTGTAATGACACACCATTAAAATGTGTCACTTTATATTAATTTTTACAAATCAATTCCTGACTGTCAGCTGTATGGCCAATAATTACAAGTATAACCAAAAAAAAAATGGGTTTGTTTTGATTAGGCTTCTTTAGTTGTTTTAGAGGTAATTCATCCTGACAATATTTTTTTTTTTTTTTTTTTTTTTTTTTTTTTTTGCGGTATGTGGGCTTCTCACTGTTGTGGCCTCTCCCGTTGCGGAGCACAGGCTCCGGACACACAGGCCCAGCGGCCATGGCTCACGGGCCCAGCCGCTCCGCGGCATGTGGGATCTTCCCAGACCGGGGCACGAACCCATCTCCCCTGCATCGGCAGGCGGACTCTCAACCACTGCGCCACCAGGGAAGCCCCATCCTGACAATATTTATTGAGCCATTATATTTATAAGTAAGTGCATAATTATATGCACTTATCTGAAAGAAGAAATCAATGAGAACTTATTAAATTATATTTGTATTATTGTAATATGTCATTTCAGAGCAAAAGTTATACTTTTTAGGCAAAAGATTAAGTATACAGAAATAGAATGAATTTTGTTTATTCAAACAATTAGTGAGCAGTGTATTGGGCACTGAGAAAACAACTGTGTGAGGGGGAGAAGGCTCCTACCTTATGGAGATTATGTACTGTGACAAATGCCAGCAATTAACAAATAGTATAGTACCATTACAATTATATATTTTGAGATGATAAGCATTTTTAGTATATGTAAATATTTAATTTTTTCCTTCCAATTTTATTGAGATATAATTGACAAACAGCACTGTATACGTTTAAGGTGTACAGCAAAATGATTTGACTTACATACAGCATGAAATGATTGCCACCAGAAGTTTAGTGAACACCCATCATCTCCTATGGATACAAAATAAAAGTGAAAGAAAAAATATTTTCCTCGTGATGAGAACTCTTAGGATTTCCTCTCTTTACAACTTTCATATATAACAGACAGCAGTGTTAATTATCTTTATCATGTTGCATGTTACATCTCTAGTACTTATTTATCTTATAGCTAGATGTTTATACCTTTTGACTACCTTCATCCAATTTCCCCTCCTCCTGTCCCTTGCCTGTAATAACCACAAATCTAATATCATTTTCTTTGAGGTTTTTTGTTTGTTTGTTTGATTTTGAAGTATAATTGACCTACAACACTATTAATTCCTGGTGTGCAACATAGTGATTCGATATTTCTATCCATTTCAACACGATCACCACTGCAAGTCTAGTAACCATCTGTCACCATACAAAGATATTACATTATTATTGACTCTTCCCTGCACTGTACATTTCATACCCGTAATTCATTTACTTTGTAACTGCAGGTTTGTACCTCTTAATGTCCTTCACCTATTTCTCTCATTTCCCTCACCCTCCTACCCTCTGGCAACCACCCGTTTGTTCTCTGTGTCTATGACTCTGTTTCTGTTTTTTTTTTTTTTTTTTTTTTTTTTTTTTTTTTTTTTTTTTTTTTGCGGTAGGCGGGCCTCTCACTGTTGTGGCCTCTCCCCTTGCGGAGCACAGGCTCCGGAGCACAGGCTCAGTGGCCATGGCTCACGGGCCTAGCCGCTCTGCGGCATGTGGGATCTTCCCAGACCGGGGCACGAACCCGTGTCCCCTGCATCGGCAGGCGGACTCTCAACCACTGCGCCACCAGGGAAGCCCTCTGTTTCTGTTTTGTTATGTTTTTCATTTGCTTCATCTTTTTCGATTCCACATATAAATGAAATCATTTGGTATTTGTCTTTTTCTAACTTCTATACTAATGAGAGATACCAGCAGTTACCAAATTGTATGATAAGTGCTATTACAATTATTTATTGAAATGACAAACGTTTCTTGTACATGTAAATAGTTAATTTTAAAATGAAAACTAAAGTTAACTTAAGCTATGTATTTTGTGGGAGAAAGTTCGTGGGATCAGAAGCAAAAATTTACGAAACAGAAAATCTTTTTAATTGCATATGTGTATGTCACATGCTAAAGTGTGCATTTGTATGAATGAATTAGCATAGCACCTACTGCTGTGACAAATAAGGCCCAGATCTCGGGGGCTTAAAATAAAAGACATTTCTTCTCTTGCTCAGGTAATAATTCACTGCAAGTCTTTCTCATTAACAGATAGCCTTCCTTGTGATTAGTCATAGACTCCAACATCTTCCTGGTTGTGGATCTCTTGCCATAAGATTTATGATTCCTATAAGTCCTTCAGCTGGTAGATCAGGGAATGAAGTATGAAAGATAAAAAGTCATCTCCACTCATATTCTACTGGTCCTTCCTACACACAAGGAAGGATGAAAAATATAATCCCTGGCTCTACATCAAGAAAGGTGAGCACTAAAATTATGTGGACAGTGAGTCATCTTCCCCACGAAGTGTGTGTATATAATCCAGCTAGTTCATCGGAGGAAGCTTTTTAGTTTTCCTTTGTTGTCAAGAGATATCTAGTCCAAAACTAAAGGCATGAGTAATTGCCATTTTCCCAGGAAAGAAATAACCCTTAATCAACCCCTGTTGAAGGACTGGGTGGAGAAAGAAGTCAAAAAGCAATGCAGGTTTAATGACAAAGCCTTGTTCAATTCTGTGGGGAGCTTTGGAGCGTAACCATTCAGGCTTAACCCACATCAGGCCAAAATGGCTGGACTTTTATGCCCCTTTGGTGATTGGTCGCTGACTGTGGGCTGCCCCAGGATGACCATGCCCTTGCTCACGGCTGCTCTTTGCAGTTAAGTAAGCCCTGAACAAGTTAACTAGGTAGGCTGCTGACCCTCTTCCAGCATCTGTGGCAGCAAATTTTTCCTTCCTTATCAGGAGGATGCGTCTCCATGCCCACTATAAGAGTGAAATTTCTTGAATGTAATGCCTATTCTGAGGTTATGTTAGAGAATACCCTTGTTTCTAAGACATGTACACAAAGATACACACCCAGTATTAATAGTATGCTTGAAGTTATTTTTTTAAAGGTTAAATTAAAAAAAAATTAAATGGCAAGTGTCACTGTCAAGCTTATTTAATATAAACATGGTCTGAAAATTTCATCAATGTGCTGTATTCTGTGGTTTCATATCCAAATGAGGAAAACTTCATGAAGGAGAAAAGGAATTAAAGAAAGGCTGCATTATATTCCATTCAATTCAGTAAATTGCAAAGCATTGTGTACATAAGCCTATACTATTTAGTATGCAAGGATAAATAAGTTCCTCCAAAAATTGCAGACTGACAGGGCAACAAGCAGATATAATGGGTAAACAACAAAGGCACAACGGAGGGAGTCTCGTGAAACAGTAAGTCTCATGAAAGACATCCAGGAGAGTTGGCGTTTGAATTAGGACTTCAAAGAAAAGGGGGATGTATTTTTACAGACCAGCGGGGAGAGTGACTAATATTATAGAACACATTTTTGCATACACACAAAAATAAATAATTGGAAAAGAAAACTCTCAATTCTATTTTGATGCAAATTCAAATTATTATGTCCATAAATACCCACTAAAATGTATTTCTTAAGAAAAAATCTACATCAAATATTAGGTATTCTTAAGAGCACTTTGGAATTATTAGAGAATAAAATATGATTTATTGAAGAAATACATTATTTTTATAGAGGTTTTACACCTATGAATAAGAATATAAAACCTGAAATGTTCTGAGTGTGTCAGTCCAGACATCAGAAAGGAAGGAAGGGAAGAAATAAAAGACAGAAAGGAAGAAAGAGAGGAGGCAGGGATGGAGGGCAGGAGGAAAGGAAGAGATCAACATCCTTTTTCTTCCTAAAGAAAGTAAAAACGCTGAGAGACAGCATTCAGTATTTCTGGGAGGGAGGTTGATTCCTATTTGCTGTTAATACTTTGCATTGTCACAGTCAATAAAAAACCCACAAGAATTTGGTTTCTTGATCTCATGTTTTTTTGTTTTTCTTTAACTATAAAGGAAATTAAGTGGACTGTCTATCCCATTTCCTTCTTGGGCAGAGGTTGCCATAATATTTGTGTTTGATAAAAAAGTGTCTATCTTTCACGAGGACATAGTATCTAATTTATCAAACAATGTATTTTGCAATTCTGAATTCAAACATTTATCAAAGAATGGACAGGTTTGAAATAAAATGATACAAAAGAGAAAAGAGCAGAATGATCCAGAGAGAAAAACAGTAAAAAAAAAAAAAAAAAAATATATATATATATATATATATATATTTATCCCAGTTGTATATGTTGCTCATCTATTTACTCCTTATATAAGCATCGCTGGTACCCTGGTTTTTCATCCTATTTCATATCCATAATAGATAAAATTCAACTGAGGACTCTAACAATTGATCTTTTTTTTTTAATAGGAATGGAATCAAACACTGACAATTTCCTGCTTAATACCTCTGTAAAAATGTATGATTATAGACCAGAGGATAGAAAATTATGTGATTACTGATTCCAGGAGATACGCGCGCACGCACGCATGCACACACACACACACACACACACACACACACACACAATAAGTTCAATAAATAAGATTTTTTTTTTAAAAACTGAATTATCAACTTATTAACTGGCTCATTTTTAAAAATTCTATCCATTTTTTCTTCATGTAGATTCTCAGTGAGCAAAAATGATCATGAAAAAGGCATAGAGCCTTTCATTACCTAGAAAAGAACACGTCAAGATTGAATTGTCAGCAAAGCATATTGGCATTAATACATTTGAGAAACATGGTTTGAAACTCCTCGCTGTGCGAGATACTACACTAAATGATGAGAATATAGAGATGAGTCTTGTGTACCTCTGAAAATCCCATAGGCATGCTGAGACACGACCATAAATAACTCAGTGTAAGGCAGAAAGTATTAGTTCAGAAATACGAAGGTGGTATTGAGGAGGAGGAAGGAGAGGATTCATATGGCGCTTGGCCTGTGGCAGGCACCGACTGATCCGCTTTCCACGCAGTCACTTATTTCATTGCCCCAGCACCTGAAGATCCGTATCACTATGGCCTCTGTTTTACAGAGGAGGAAATTATGCCTTAGAGACACGGCATCATTTCCTGAAGTTCACATGGCTGCTTAATGGTGGGGTCAGGAATCAACCTTTGGTTTATCCGACTCCAGTTCCTATAATGTACGTAGTCATAGTATAGACGTTCAGTAACTTTACTGAATGCATGAAAGAAACACAGCGGCACACAGAGCTTCAACAAGTAGGCTAAGTTGTTTGGAGAGTTGGAAAGGAAGAAGAGAATGCATGATTCTAATTATTTAAATGGGGATGGAAGGCTGCACAGAGCAGAGAAAGGGAAGCTATAATTCTAAAGATCTAAGTTTGGAAAATTAGATGCTCTGATGCCATTAATGGAAAATGACCACAAAAGAAGAGCACAGTTAGAAGATGGCTTTTCTTTTTCACCTATTACATTTGTGGTTTAAGTGAATTGGCCATGGAGTCATAAAGGCCATTGTTAAAGAAAATTATTTATTCCTAGGAATATCTAAAACTGAATCATTCAATGACATTTGAGAGGAATTGAGACATATAGTGAGTAACATAAAAGGGATCTCACGAAATGTTGCCTTTACTCATTTTCTCCCTTAAATGACTGGCTGGCAAGTGAGAAGAACTTCCTTTTAAATCACGCTGTAAATATCTTCTCTCTGTGCATTTTAACCAGCCTGCCTATTTTTAAAACTGCTATTATTTCAAATGAACACTTTAGTGTCATTATTTCATAAATATGAATGTCAGAAATTATCATCGGGTCTAAAGTTATTGCCCGATCTTAGGGCTTCTTAAAGCACATTTAAAATGAATAACATTTTCTGTGATTAATAATAGCATTTATGGAATTTCTCAAGAAAACATTAGTGGTTTATTATTATTTATAGTGAAGTAAGCAAAAATTGCTTCTAGCTATGCTTTATGGGTTGTATTATATTTGGTTGTAAATAAAAATAGGAAGGCTGTAAATTTAGCTTATATAATATAATTTAACTAAGTAGTTGCTAATATATTCAGCTATATTAGATATTAACAGAGGAGAAAATACAATGTTGATTTCATACTTTGGAGGTATGTCCTAGTTACCCAAATTACCTTTTCCTCAATTATATACTTAGAATTGCATTAATTAATTAAATAGGGTTATGTCCAATCTCACCTATCTGTGTAATCTTGCACACGGTTGTTTTCTGAACAGTAATGTAGCTGGAAACACTGCTTCACCCAAGCTATGTTAAGAAAGTATCTCACCTACCTTTTTCCTATTTATCAAACAAAAGTTTTGCCTTGAATCAGTCCACACCAAGCAGTGTTCCTTCAAGGAAGAGGAAGGAAAAATCTGAGACTCCTCTGAGTTTACATGTTCCCCCCAGTGGTTTTGTGGGTTCCATATGTGAAGCACAGCCCCGTGAATACTGAGATCTTTACAAGTTGGTTTTTAATCAATTTGAGTATTGGAGGACTTACTGATGGGACTTAGCATCTGTGGTTATGTCGAATATTTAACCCAGTTATAGGCTTCAGCTGATTTGGATATTGTTGAAAAATATTACAAGTTTATACGTCCTTGTTAGTTTCCCCACCCTTCTCTCCCAGTTTAGCAGAATCTGACACGGTTACCTCTTGGAAGTCACTGGAGAACTCTCACTTGTTTAAGGGCTTCTATGTGGTAGCATCCCTGAGCTTTTTCCATTTCGATTGATAAAAAATATTCATCATTTGATATGTGAGATTGTTCTCCAAAGCATAATAACTAAACTATATCATTATATTAAGGACATTTCCATTCACATGCTAATGACTAAATAAATAATTACTGGACAGTTTAAAACTTACATGAAAACAAGCCTGCACCAGGGTGCCTCTCTTCACAAGGTGTCCCTGATTTCTGGCTGCTCCCGTTTGCAGAGGGCAATCTGTTGGCCTTCCTCTACCACCCGCAGTTCAATTTTCATTTGCCTGTAGATCCAATTTCTATGTAGGATGGGCGAGAAAGGAAAGATAACCTTACTAGGTCAGACAAAAAAAAAACATCTTCACGCCTGTCTCTTACTTACAGATTTGGCTTTGAGTTCTTTCCCTTTCTCCCATTGGATGGCCTATCAGAACCCAACAATTCAACAATAATACATTTCCTAAAGTATGAATGAGTCAATATTAAATAGCACTATTTTGAGGATGCAGCACAGTATGTCAGGGAATTTGCTTTTCTTGGATGGACCCTTTAAGCGTCTACCACAGCATAAGGTAAAGGTACATCTCCCCCTCCCGTCTTTCAGTTAATATCCAATTCAAAATCCTGATCGGTGGGCAAATTTCTAGGAAATGGCATTTATAATTATATACATGTATCTTCTGAGGACACTTCTGTTTTAGAACTAATGCATTTAAACTTTTACCATCTATTTAAGAAATTTTTAATTTCTTACTGTCTCAGACCAAGAACTTTATCTGTTTTTCCTTTGCATAGCCGAAGGGCCTAATATAATTATATTTTTTAACAATTCTCTTAAAGATGAATATGAGACTTTCCTAAGAAAAAGGGAAGAATGTATTGAAGGTTTTCTCAATATCTCTCTTATTTTCCTCTTAACCCCTTGGGTGCTTATTATTTGTATCAATCATTGTGAAATCTAATTGTTAATTCCTTTGTATTACTATTTAAAATTTCATAAGTTAGTTTGGAATGGTAGCAAAAGAAGAATTTGGGGTTGTATGCACTTAATTTCAAATCCCAAAGCTGCTAGCGATTATCTGGGAAACACTAGGCAACAGATGTATCTACTCTCATTCCAGTGGTTCATCATTTATTAAGCAGGGTAAATAGCATCTACTTCTTAAGGCTGATGTGAATTAAAAGTAATGTACATAAATCACACAGCCCAGTACCTGGCAAATGGAGGCATTTAGTAAATGGTGGCTGTAGTTACTGAGGTTGTGATTATGATTACCGTATTTCTCATTATGCAAATAAGTGCTCTTTAAGGGCTAAGGCTGTCTTGTATTTGGTTTATGTCCTCTGCAACACTATAATACTACTAGGCACACGATAAAGGAAGAATGAATACATGAATACGGTATTTTCAGAAACTCTTCATAAATCTAGTTTAGCAGGTGAATAACGGCAATGTGAATATCCCATTTTAAGTGGTTTTTCAATACCACTCCTCATTAGGATCGGGTCTCCTGAGGCATAGCTGTTGACCATGACTCCGGTAGCTAACAGAGCCTTATCAAGGGTCTTTTGCGTGATGGTGCTGTGATATCTTCTCAGGAAGTTTGATTTGCCAGAATTCTTAAAGAAATCATCCATCATTTAGGTTGTTCTGTATCCAGTTTTGATTACATAACACTTCCTATTGGACTTCATATTTTAATATACCCAGATCATGCAAGGAATATATTCATTATGGTTTCTGCAGAATAATTTTTTAAAATTAATTAGTTTATTGGTTTATTTTTGGCTGCGTTGGGTCTTTGTTGCTGCGCGCAGGCTTTCTCTAGTTGCGGCGAGCGGGGGCTGCTCTTCCTTGTGGTGCACGGGCTTCTCATCGCGGTGGCTTCTCTTGTTGCGGAGCACAGGCTCTAGGCGCGCGGGCTTCAGTAGTTGTGGCACGAGGGCTCAGTAGTTGTGGCTCACGGGCTCTAGAGCGCAGGCTCAGTAGCTGTGGTGTACGGGCTTAGTTGCTCTGAGGCATGTGGGATCTTCCCGGACCAGGGCTCGAACCCGTGTCCCCTGCATCGGCAGGCCGATTCTTAACCACTGTGCCACCAGGGAAGCCCCTCTGCAGAATAATTTAATTGGGACATTGAGAAATGATTGCTTTCACCCAGTTGCTGCGCTGTCAAAAATAATCATATTCCTCAACTTATCCCCACATCTCCCTGAAATTTTCCTCTACCTCCTAAAGGTAATGAAATCTGGCTTTGTACCAAGGTAGTGATCACACCATCCTTAATTGCCAGCACCTGGAAATAATTCAGATTTTTACCCCTTCACGCCTATGGTTTTGAAAGTGTCTTTAGAAAGTTGCCTTGGAAAATGTTGCAAACTCTCTCTCTCTCAGTTGTTCATCCCGCTTTTCATCAAGCTACAATTATTTGGATATCTGTGCAGTAGAATACAAACGATCAGGATTTTAAAACCTGCAGTTTTAGGTGAACATCGACAGGTGTTGCTGGTTAAATTCCCTGGAGAGCAGACCCTATAATTAGCCTGAGAAAGCCCAGTCACTCAGCACCCACACCTGTGGAAAGGGGAAGGCAGCGAGGTTGGACAGAGAGAGACTCCAGGCTGCGATGAGGTCCTTGGAAGGTGTCAGCCGATCTCACGGCGACCTTGATGCTGCCGTTCCAAGTTGTTCTAAGTCGGGAGTGAGCAACCCAGGCCTTGATCCTTTCTAATTGACCATCATTGGATGCAGGTGTTCCTCGAAAGAGGCAGCTCTTCAGCTGAAGGCAATTTCAGGAGAAAGCTGGTAGGCCCAGGGCAGCCTAACCAGCAGCTTGGGGGTATAAATTCCTCCATCTTGGAGGGGGCGTCCCTTCGGTGCAGCGCGGCGTTCCCTGCGGTTCTGCAGTAAGCAGGATTCCACGAGAGATGTGAGTAGTTCTGATGTTGCTTTTAATATCGTGCTTAATTTGTTCAGTTTGATTAAAGGATGAGGCATCTTGAAACTCTGGGATACCGTTGATTATGTGACCATTTAGCAACACTTTTAGGCCTATTCTGTTTTTTAAAAACCTCTTAACTACATGAATCACTTTAGGTTTTACTGCATGATCCTTAGTTCCTTAAGTCATTCGGGTTTTGTTCACTGCTAGTTAGATTGTTCAACATTTCAGTGTTGGAAGTACTTTGCTGACTATTTCCCGGGCTCAGTGTTGACTTTTGAGAAGTATGAGCTCTTTTTCGGTACTTCTGCCTCTTAGGTCTATGCCAGAAGGTAAGTCAGGCTGAAAATTCTCACGTTATAAGACAGACTTTGTCTCATGTATTAACTGTGGGTTTCAGTGAACGATATGTACTTTCTACTTATCTCAAAGTTGGGTTAACTGTTACATATCTACTGCTATGAAGGAAACTTAAGAGGATTGGTGAAGTTTTAAACAAAACCAAATTTACTAACTTTGGACAAGTGGGCTTGGTTTTATTAACATTTATAGTCTCAGAAGATTGAGGAAATTCTCTTATTCATAAGTGTTCAAGCTATTGTACAGCTGGAAAGCTCAAGGTGTTCATACCCTGCTAACTCTTGGGTTATGGTTATAATGCAAAGGAGAATTGAGTCTTCTTTGGTTCTTTGCCTTTAGCGTCACAATAAACACATATATTAAGTAAGAACAGGATACATGCAGATCTTTTACATGGGTATAAGTTGGTTTAAGAAAACCATTTGGTGAAATAGACTAACAAAACCTAATTTGGGTAATAAGATACACATGAAAGAAAAATAGAACAGTCTTTCTTGAATATCCTTCAGTTATTTCAGAACTATCTCTTTTAAATGAAACAAAATTTTGCCCTTTCATTGCAGCCTAAAAGGCTTTAAAATTATAAACAGTATTGCAGCTGACTGAATCGTTATCCTAATGGGATATTCATCAAAAGTCTATGAAGATTCACAATGAGAGGCTTTTATAACTGAAATCCAAATGTTATGTACAATGACAATATCAGTGCTTGTGTTCTTAAGAATTGGCTTGAAAACATAGAAATCTTACTTTGGTTAAAAAGAACATTACTATGGGTATGAGAAATGATTAGAGGGCTCTAAATATACTGC
The DNA here is from genome assembly GCF_949752795.1 of Hyperoodon ampullatus. Lineage (NCBI taxonomy): Eukaryota > Metazoa > Chordata > Mammalia > Artiodactyla > Ziphiidae > Hyperoodon > Hyperoodon ampullatus. Next base: position 34,194,494 of record NC_136933.1, read on the forward strand.
ATGATAAGCTGGGTATGACTCTGATTTGGGCTGGTATCGACACTTGGGGTATTCTCATTCTTTTTCTCTCCCTAAGTGCAAATGAATCAAATCCAAGTCAATTTCTGCTCTTTCTTCATTAATGTTTTTAATTCAAAAAACTGAAAGGAAGTAATCCAAGTATCAACTAGATTTAGCCTTTGACACCACTGTTTTAAAAAAAGTATATTCTTTAGAAACACCTCTACTCAACTAGCATTAATGCCAAGTCATGTTTTCTAAAACTTTACAAATTGTTTTCCTCAGTTCCTGTCCTGAGAAGTGCTACTGAGAGTAGAAAGCTTTCCTACAGAAACCGCAATCTAGAGCTTTTTAACTCTATCATTGGTTAAAGGTGTGCGAGCTCACACAAAGGATTAGATTAAGGATTGGTTGTTAAATCGGACTCGGGCAAATCAGATATTACCCAGAATCAAGCTTTACTAATAATTTCAAGGAAGCAGTTGATCAAGAGGATAAGCACAAAGAGGTCTGGAGCTGCTCATCTAAGCATTTTAATTCTTAGATTCTGTAGAAAATATATTGAGTGGCATTGTTGGAGTATAACTTAAACTGACCAAATTTACTTTTATTTCTCCTATCTGGCATGGACTGTTTGCTAATGAATTTTTTAGATAAGAGTAAAATTTCATTTTACTTACACATTTCAATTTTTCTCTATTGAGTGAATCTTAAATTTGCAACATATGTATTTGGTTATGATAACACACAGATCGTCTCTTTTAATGTGGAGATAATGGCAGTGGTTTCCGTCTTGCAGGTTTCTTCTAATATTACACATCTTAAATCTTTAATCCTTTCAAAATATTTTAAGTGCCAACGTGTTTTATGAAACGTTTGCAGTATTCAGCTAGAGACACTGGAATTCCATGAATGTTTGTGGTATAGTTTTTGGAAGAAAAAAGATTTGTTCTGATGAAGACTTCACAGTTTTTATAAGGAAAAACAAAGGTTTTCAAACAGAAATAGTGACAATGAAAGATATTCTCTCTTTTAAAAATATTTCAAATGCCAATTTTTATGAACCTAACCATACATCAGTAGGTGATTCTATACTTATTTCCTCTACAGAATGCCAGGGGCTGATTTATTCAGTAGGGTAGAGGATATTTTTGGTGTTCTTCAAATTTATAAAGTAGTATTTTATTTGGTAATGTTTATAACTGAGTTTGGTTGATTGTAACCTTTATTTCACCTCTGTAACATTGCCACTCAACTGTTGAATAAAATCTTAATAACATTTGATGGAAAAAATCCATATTCAAATGCAGCTTTCTAAGACTCTATTAGCTGAACAGAACTAAAAATAATGAAGTCTCATTTCCAAAACTTCTCAGAGGAGGTTGTCAGGTTGAATAAGTAGAGATTTGTATTTGATAATTTGCTGAAGATAATTATAATTTCCGATATCCCTAAAACAGAGTATTAATCAGGAATTTAAATGATCAAACCTGAGCCCTATGTGGGACTATTTCACATCTGTTAGCAGATTATAATGATAATTCATAGTGAGCCACTGAAGGTGAAGCACTGGGTCTCTGCACTTGACAACATAAACATCACATAAGCATAACTTTAACCAGTCTGGGCCCAGTGCCCAGGGATCCAGTCAAGCAAACAAAACTGAACAAAGAAACTTTTAAGATGAAGAGCTAACGACACTGACATAATTGACAGTGTACTGAATTAACTGAGGAAGCCTTTATGCGTCTTTTCAAAATGGGTGTAACCTGATTCAGTGATGTCGCACAGCTGAGCAAAAACCTGATCAGTTTGGTTGTGAAGATAAGACCAAATGATGGGAGGGATGCTCACACTAGCACACCCACATGGAGCCCCATTTCTGGGTTCAACGTGTAGCTCTTTCACCAACCACAGGATGAATCCGGTTTTGTTCCTTACACTCCAGTCTCAAGCCCAATACTCATTTCACCCCGCCGAAGTTAAGAATTCTTAGATTTCCAAATGATTGACTTCCCTTTTTCCCTGCATTAAGTTGGGCAGGCTTTTGTATGAATTATGAAAATGGCTGCAACCTATTTCAGCCCTTGACATACTCTAGGAGACAGTGGCAGAGCTTAAATCATGTTCTTTACCTTCACGCCCATCTGTTTGAGTGCTAATGATTGGAGATAGGCAGGAAGTAGTGATTAGTGTTGACGGAGTGTGACTTCGGCTCATGTCTCTCTCAGTGCTGGGTTAGCACATCTAGAGCAGCATTAAGAAGTGGCTTCAACTGTGGACCAGAGTCACATGGGCAAGATATGGGCAGTGTTTTATGTCTTTACATAACTGAAGGTAAAACATTACAGATGAACAGATTGAACATGTCAGTTACATTTCCTGAAAGTGGGATTTTAAAAATATGGGCTTTGGTTGAGTCTGGGGATCGTGTGAAGTATTAGACATTACCCTGAAACAAAAGAAAATAAAATTCAAGTAGACATTTTTCAAAATTGTGCAGATGATCTCGTCTCAAATTTGCAGAGAGCAAATAAGCAATTCTATTCCTCACAAAGACACTTATGCAGCCCATGTTCCTCATTTTATAGCTGAGGAAAAGGATACATCAGTGCCAGGTGCTTTTCCCAAAGAACCACTATAGTTATTGCCATTTGCCTGATTTAAAAAATAAGGAATTATAGGTTCAGTCAGTGTTCCATTATGCCGTATGGCTGAATGGATCCTTACTGCCTGAATTCAATTCTTGGCTTTTCCATGTCTAGCTAAATAACTTGAAGAAAGTTAATTAATATTTTTGTGTCTTGGTTTTCTCACCTATAAAATGGGAATAATGTAATGCCTTCTACATAGGATGATTTTGTAAGGATCTAATTAATCCATACAAAGCACCTACTTTCATACAATAAACACTCAGTGTTGACTAGTATTATAAATTAATCACTTGATAAATTTATACGTATCCCTATATGAATATATACATACCTTTCTTTGAAATATACTATCTTGGTTAGGTGTTAACTCTTTTAATAAGTTTAGCTGTGGAAATCATCTCAGAAAGGCACTTGCTGTAAGTAGAATCTATAACTCTTCCAAGGAATGTAACTAGTGCTGGATCATGGGAAACTAAGCTACATGCTTAGTTTCGTATTTTCCTCTGCAAAGCAAGTGACCTAATGGCAATTATAATTATTTTATCTGAACTGCATAACATGAAAGAATGTGTACCACATGATTGGTGAAATGTGAGTTTTTCCCTGTGTAACATTTTATGACTTAATATTAGTAGAATATTAGAACCCTATTGTGCTACTGCAATAAAAGTGCAGTTGTAGGTTTTTGCCGAATAGGTAAGAGTGAGTGAATAAAAACAATTATGAGTTAAATGGACAATTCTGTTATTTCAAAATTATGTGAGATTATGGAATAATGTAATTGCCCTGCTCTTAAATTGAGAAGTAATTAGATGTTTATTAGCAGCTCTTGGATGTAAGGTATTGGATATTTTTAACAATGCATGGTATGGGAAAAATAAGTCACTTGCAACAAATGTTAATTCCACTTAATTGCAATATCAAGTGATTAAACAAAAATTTTGAAAAGAGGCCTACATTATTAATGATGTGGCATTCTATCCAGTTGCAGTTCTGAGATTTACATCTTTCTAAATATCATTCATCTCTTATGTCTTCCAAAAATCACCTTTTATAGTTTAGCAAAGTAGATATGTTAGTCCTAGATATTAATTAAGGCTTCTCATAATTTTCTTAAAATACTTTATGTAAATATTTTTTAACACCTCTATTGGAGTGTAATTGCTTTACAATGATGTGTTAGTTTCTGCTGTATAACAAAGTGATTCAGCTATACATAAACAGATATCCCCATATCCCCTCCCTCTTGCGTCTCCCTCCCACCCTCCCTATCCCACCCCTATAGGGGGTCACAAAGCACCAAGCTGATCTCCCTGTGCTATGTGGCTGCTTCCCACTAGCTATCTGTTTTACATTTGGTAGTGTATATATGTCCCTGCCACTCTCTCACTTCGTCCCAGCTTACCCTTCCCCCTCCCCGTGTCCTCAAGTCCATTCTCTACGTCTGTGTCTTTATTCCTGTCCTGCCCCTAGGTGCTTCAGAACCATTTTTTTTTTTTTTTTAGATTCCATATATATGTGTTAGCATACGGTATTTTTCTTTCTGACTTACTTCACTCTGTATGACAGATTCTAGGTCCATCCACCTCACTACAAATAACTCAATTTCGTTTCTTTTTATGGCTGAGTAATATTCCATTGTATATATGAGCCATATCTTCTTTATCCATTCATCAGTTGATGGACACTTAGGTTGCTTCCACATCCTGGCTATTGTATATATTGCTGCAGTGAACATTGTGGTACATGACTCTTTTTGAATTATGGTTTTCTCAGGGTATATGCCCAGTCGTGGGATTGCTGGGTCGTATGGTAGTTCTACTTTTAGTTTTTTAAGGAACCTCCATACTGTTCTCCATAGTGGCTTTATCAATTTACATTCCCACCAAGAGCAACCAAATCAACAAACAAATCTACCAGTGGTAATAAACTCTAAATACCAAACTAAGATAAACATAAAACCAGAAACAAATTAGACACAGAAAGCAAACCCCAAGTCTACATTTGCTCCCGAAGTCTACCGCCCCAGTTTTGGGATGATTTGTTGTTTATTCAGGTATTCCACAGATGCAGGGTACCTCAAGTTGCTTGTGGAGATTTAATCCACTGCTCCCGAGGCTGCATGGAGAAATTTCCCTTTCTCTTCTTTGTTCGCACAGCTCCCAGGGCTCAGCTTTGAATGTGGCCCCGCCTCTGCGTGTAGGTCGCCCTCTGGCATCTTTTGGGAAGTGTGAGGTCTTCTGCCAGTTTTCAGTAGGTGTTCTGTAGGAGGTGCTCCACATGTAGATGTATTTTTGTTGTATTTGTGGGGAGGAAGGTGATCTCCATGACTTACCCTGCCATCTTGAAGGTCCTCTATGCAAATATTTTTATCTCTTAAATTTTCTGAAGGTTTTAATTATGGTTATCCATGATGCTTTGTGTTTCTAAAACATAAGACAAGAATTGTAGAGGTATGTAGACTATTTGAGAGAACAATATTTCTGTATTTAGTTACAAAAGTGTAGTTGACTTAAAATATTAGTTTCAGGTATACAACATAGTGATTGGATACTTTTATAATTACACACCATACAAAGTTATTATAGTATTATTGACTGTGTGTCTTGTGCTGTTCTTTACATCCCTGAGACTTGTCTATTTCATAAGTGGTCGTGTGTACCTCTGAATCTCCTTCATTCATCTTGCCACACCCACCCACCCTTCTCCCTTCTGGAAACCATTAGCTTTCTGTATCTGCGTGTTTGTTTCTGTCTCGTTATATTTGCTAGAGCAATAATTAGACCAGTGGAACTACTGCTCAGTTTTAACAGCTCACCTGGGTTTGTGTGAAAAATCATGCCTTAAATGCAAATAAACTCTATAGTTTATTCTGCCATGAAATCAACTACTGTGAAGCATAAATAAATACCAAATACCATGCTTATATGTGTGTATGTGCTTTTAAAATACCTCCTCGTGAATCTATCCAGTTTAGTAAGTGATTTCTTTAGTGGAAACTTCTCAAGTTTCTATTCCCTTTTCCTAAAGTTTCATCTGGGCATATCCATTGCTATTGGTATCAATAAGCTACTTAGACTCACTTGTCTGAGTGTACATAGCCAAGTTAATATAGCTCATGATTTGGACGTGACTCTGGGATGTGTTAGGGGTGACTCTAGAATGTGGGAATTGGCATTCAAGAAAACATAAGTGTAGGAGTACTATAGAAATCCACCCCAAATCTCAGCTTAGTCCTTTATTATAGCACTTCAGCATATTAGCAAGCGCCAACAAAACATTTGAGAGAAAGGCTCAATTATCAGAAAACATGAGCTGTACAAGAGGGAAATTATAACTGTGATCCTCCCAATATCTTAAGTCCCACCTGAATAGCATTCCAGAGCTCTTAGAATCACTACAGGAGGAATTGGAATCTTCCTGTCCCAAGGCTCACGACGACTGCTGTCACTCTGACATGTTATTCTCCTTTGTTTAGAAGTGTTGCAGGAAGAGGTCCCCCTTCTAGAGCCCAAGAGTGGGCTCTTGTCTAACAATAGGAAATGAATTGCCCAAGGAGACACATGTGGTGACAAAGCAGGAGACTTTATGGGGAGGGGGCATCTGGGTGAAGAGCAGCAGGGGAAGGGAACCCGGGAGAACTGCTGTGCCACGTGGCTTGCAGTCTTGGGTTTTACGGTGATGGGTTCGTTTCTGTGTTGTCTCTGGCCAATCATTCTGATTCAAGGTCCTTCCCAATGGTGCATGCATCGCGCAGCAAAGATGGATTCCAGCGAGGAGGATTCTGGGAGGTTGGTAGGACATATGGACTGGCGTCTCCTTTTCACCTTTCCCAAGTTTTTCTGGTTGGTGGTGGCTTGTTACTTCCATGTTCCTTACCAGGACCTCCTGTCATAAAATAACTCATGCAGATAGTTACTGTAGTGCCTGGCCAGGGTGGGTGGTTTCAGTCAGTGCTTTCCCTAACAGAAGCGTTCTCTGTGCCTTTCTGTGTTTTTCATCTATCCACTGCCTTTTTGAGTCACTTTAGGAGGGTTGTGGTCTTTCAGAGTATAATGCCTGTCGTCCTCTAAGCCTTACTGTGAAGCCCATAGTCATTGCCTCCAGAAATTGAAAAAAAGAAAATCTCTCACACTTTCACCTGCAACTTCTCTTTCTTTCTAAGGTTTAAAGCCTGGTAGTCACCATCCTCTACCCCAAACCAGATAAAGGCACTGGTTTCAGAGAAGACCATATGGGTTTCCTTGAAAAGACAGAGGACCTTCGGTGGTGTATTTTTCTCACCTCTACCAGGAGTTATTCATCACACTAAACAAGGGCTACTAGGTGAAAACAGTTGAACTCTTACAGTAATAAGGGATTTTGGATTACTAGAAGATTAGCATCCTCATATTTAGAATTCACTCTGGTGTAATAATGAAGCAAAATTTAGGGATTGGGGGGCAAAAGTTTGAGAAAACCGAGTTGACTCAGAGATTTTCTGAGCCCTCTGTCTTCCTCTAAAGCTGTAAAGCTAGATCTGACAGGGGCTGTTGTATTAAGTAGCTATTGCTTCAAGACTTAAAATAATTATTTTATTTTATTTTATTTTTTTTACACTTCCAAGTGTTGCTGGCCTGGCTGAACCTGACTGTGGGAGGATATAGCTAAAGGGCATGGATACAGGGAAGCATGGAAAATTGGGGCCATTAATAGACTTAATCTACAAAGTTGTACTAGTAAAGGAAGCATTGAGAAATAGACAGCAAAGCATGGCTCTTATTATAGGACCTGGTCTAGAGAGGGCATCTCAGGACAGGAATTTAGGTCAGCTCTACTCAAACTTTTCAGTGTCTGAAGCTGACAAAGATGAAATTACCTGTAGGTTTTATAAAAGTGCACTCAGAAGTTTTTAAAAATTGCTTTTAAAAGTAGGCTTATTTTATAATGTATGAATCAATGAATATATCTCTATACACTTGCCCAAATTATTTTATTTCATTTTATTTCATGGTATTCTCTTTTGTGACAAAGAAAAACCTAAGAATTAGGTTATTCTTGAAACTGAATAATATCCTGAGATACAAGATTTAAAAATGAAGAAAGATCATACAGCCTTTTTTTTTTTATCTGCCCTTAAACTTCCAGACTCTCTGTAGAATAATGGGAACATGATAGAAGGCCCACCTGGCTGACAAACATTGTCACAAGCCAGCCTTGCAGTGGAGTCCTCAATGCTATTTTGCTCAGGATAGGAAACAACAAAACCTGTTCAAAGGCTGTCTCACAAAAGTTCAACAATGCCAGCTTAAAAAAAAAAAAAAACAGAAGTCAAGTGAATCAGCAAAAATGTTCTGTATTAAAGTGAGATATAAAGTACAAATACTGAGGTCTTTTCAACATAATGCAGTCCATGGAAAGAGATTAATAAAAATGGTTAGATATCATTGATATCTTATGATAAATTTTTAAAAGGGGGATGTGTATTTTCCTTAAATGTAACTTAAGTGTATCAAATCAGCACACACAGTATTTAGTTTTTCTTTGGTTATTTGCTTGCACATTAGTTTATAACTTTAATAAGCAGTACCTAGTTTATTATACTTTGTTGTCATTTAGCATTAAAACTTTTTTTAATAACTTGCTATAATTAAATATATTAAGGATTGGCTAAAACATGTAATTGCTAATTGCAATAAAATGAAAATTTGAGAAGAAAAGGATAGAGGGAAGAAATTAAATGTGGGTAAAAGCAGAAAGTTTAAAATAATGGTTAACGATAAAATTCCTGAGACATAAAGACATGAGAGAATGACTTTTTAGAATGATAGAAAGTCAAAAAAATAATTTAAAATGGAAAATGGAACCAGATAGCACAGACTTTGTGGGCCTGGAGTTTTGGAGAATAAATCATACTTTGAAGAAGAGAATTAAGATACATGTTCTCTGAAGTCTTTGCAGCTAAACAAACTAGGATTGTGTGTAGTTTTAGCCAACATTGTAATATTTCTGCCTGAAAATCTCTTCAGTAACCGGGTGTCATGGGACCAAGAAAGCAGAGCTGGCATCTGTGTGTTCAGCCCTCTTCTTTTTCTCTTGTTGACTGGCCTCACTTCTGGACAAACAGGGGAGCTGGGTTTTTTTTTGTTTTGTGTTTTGTTTCGCCAGGCTTCTAGGAGTGTTGATCGGCGCATATGCAGCTTAGCATTTGTCTAGAGACTGTCCCGAGGGGGCCCTACGCAGAGTTCCAGAGGGCCTTCTAGGCCTGGCTCACACTCTGTCCCGCAAGTCCCGTCAGTCTCAGCAGCCCCCAGGTCTGACCCCTCCAGCCTCTGCTCAGTGACACCTGCATTCTTCTTGGGGTCACTTGTTTGAAATGCAACCTGGAAAGTACCCGCAGGCAGAAAGCCTGAGCAGTGGTAGGGCTCATGTCATTGTTTGCCTTCCCTCAGGAAGTCCTGTGCTGCCTGTTTGCCAAAATTTCTAATAGTTTATTTCATATAGTGTGTCCAGTTTTAAAGCTGGTTTTGGCAGGAGTGCTTGTCCTGTACCAGTTCATCAGTGATGGCCAGAAGGAGAAAGCTGCATTTTAAGTTCATATTTGTCTAAGTGTTTTTACTTTACCACACTCCAAAAGGACGAAAACATAAGAGATATTATCTTCTTTATTTTTTCTGTACATGGAAAGAAAATAACTACCTTGTTTAATACCTTTTATTCCTTGCAAGTGGATTAATGATTCCTCCTGAATGCTAAGGCGATGTGATGTTCATCTTTAAGGATTTGTAATCCCATCATACAGCTTACGCGGCAACCACTTTTCTCACTGTAGTCAAAGTTAACATGAAATAGTAATTCAATTAGTGAAATATCCGTATCTGCCTTCACAGTTTGCTTTAAATTTTCCAAAGGACCCATTAAAGAAGCATTATCTCCGTCAGGTACCTAATTATTTGCCTTCATATTCTAAGCAATTTACCTTTCATCTTTAATATTGACTTCCTTGAGTGTTTTTTGCTGTTGAATTCGTTCCAGTTTAAGGGGACTCCTATGAGGTCATGCCGTTCCTCTGGATTTTCATTTTCTGGGTTTCTTGTGCTTTTTCTTCGTTGCTCCCTTACAATTAATATCGATCATTTTTCACCTCTAGGATATTTATATCTCAAAAGTACATCTTATTGAGCATCTTTCTAATTTGCCCAAGTATTTTCTTTATGCCCTTCCTGATGCTCAGGGGCATCTGGCTAAGAACCAGTTTTTATAGACTTAAAATTGATTTTACTTAGCATAATTAATATTTTATTTTTCATTTTAAAATTACCACTACTGATTCGCTTAGAATTATAATTTCAGTAAGCATACCTTTTTGCTCTAAGGTATACAATACACATTATTATCTTTCCCTTTGATACTGAAACAGAGTGCTGTCTACCAATCCTAGATAGTAAGTTTATAAAATCCCAGTATTTAATTTTTTTTTTTCTTTTGCTGTACGTGGGCCTCTCACTGTTGTGGCCTCTCCCGTTGCGGAGCACAGGCTCCGGATGCACAGGCTCAGTGGCCATGGCTCACGGGCCCAGCCGCTCCACGGCCTGTGGGATCTTCCCGGACCGGGGCACGAACCCGTGTCCCCTGCATCGGCAGACGGACTCTCAACCACTGTGCCACCAGGGAAGCCCCCAGTATTTAATTTTAATGTTCAATGTTGACTTGATTGCAACGAACACGAGGCCTCCAAGACAGTTCACCGCATTTCTTTAGTGATGAGGTGAAGTATCAGAATGGCTGCTCCTTTTTTCTCACTTCCATGTCCTGCTTCCTCGACTTTCCTCTGGTTCCTTAATGCTCCTCCTCCCTCCCTCTGCAACCCTTCTTTCCATCTTCCATCCTTAATTTTTCTCTCTTCATCTCATTTAAGCCTTACAAAGGAAATGCTCCGCTTTTTAAAAATTTTTATTGAAGTATAGTTGCTTTCCAGCGTTGTGTTAGTTTCTGCTATACAGCAAAGTGACTCAGTTATATATATATATATATATATATCTCCCCTCTTTTTTAGATTCCCTTCTCATTTTGGTCACCACAGAGCACTGAGCAGCGTCCCCTGTGTTACACAGTGGGTTCTCATTAGTTACCGATTTTATACATTGTAGTGTATATGTGTCAATTCCAATCTTCCAGTTCATCCTACCCCGCTTCCCCCCTTGATATCCATAAGTTTGTTCTCTCCATTTGTGTCTCCTTCTGCTTTGCAAGTAAGTTCATCTGCACCATTTTTCTAGGTTCCACATATAAGTGATATAGATACGATATTTGTTTTTCTCTTTCTGACTTACTTCACTCTCTATGACAGTCTCTGGGTCTATCCATGTCTCTGCAAATGGCACTGTTTTGTTTCTTTTTATGGCTGAGTAATACTCCATTGTATATATGTACCACATCTTTGTCCATTCCTCTGTTGATGGAAATTTAGGTTGCTTCCATGTCCTGGCTATTGTAAATAGTGCTGCAATGAACATTGGGGTCCATGTAGCTTTTTGAACTATGGTTTTCTCAGGGTACATGCCCAGTAGTGGGATTGCTGCATCATATGGTAGCTCTGTTTTTAGTTTTTTAAGGAACCTCTATACGGTTCTGCATAGTGGCTGTACCAGGTTACATTCCCACCAACCGTGTAGGAGGGTTCCCTTTTCTCCACATCCTCTCCAACATAGGATATGCTCCACTTTTTAAGTAGTGTAAAAATAGAGATCTAAGTGTGTTGCTGAAGTGTGTTTCCTAATTATACATTGAACAATTAAGAAAATAGAAAATCAAACCCAGTTCTGATTCCTGGTTCCATGGCCTTAACCACCATCATCTATTACCTACAAACCGAAGCTAACATGTAATGATTTTTTAAATGGAATAAAATCTGTCCAGGATAATACTACTACTTCGCAGATTAGTAAATCTGTTTCCAATTGTGAAATTCGTCCTACATGTTAAGCAATATAGTTAAAAATGTTGAAGCTATACAAAATAAACTATTTAGGAATGTAGAAAATCTTACTTTATAATAGAATTACTGTAAAACCCAGGCACTGGTTCAACTTTAGAATTTTCCTTCACCCAACATTTGAATAAGGAAAAAATCTAGTTATCTAGTCAGTGGAATCTATTCTGAGATCACTAATGGTTCTGTGATCCATTAGGGAAACCATTTCAAATACATGATAAAACAAGAAAACTTGTTTCATCCAAACATCCATTCATCCATCCATGCATCTGCCTGTTCACTCACTGATTTATTTGGTTAATAAATATTGACTAATTATTTGCCAACTGTCTTGTTAGGCAGTGACAATATAACAGTGAACCTCATTTTCTCTGCCTGCCCTTAATGAACTTGAATTATAGTAAACTCTGCAGAAAGAGAGGAGTTCTTCATCTATACAGAAGGGGTAAGATCATATCTCAATATCATTTTATTAAATTATTAATAATTAATATTCTCTGTTTTAACCAGAAAATAAAATACGTATTTCCTCAGAATACTCTGGATTTATCACATTTGGATTAGGAAATCTAGCTATGGCAAAATTTTCATTCATCATTGTCTCCAGTAAGGATAGCGAGAATGCTTTTTTAAAGTCTGTATACTCTTGATTTTTAAGGTTGACTACCCTTCTGGATGTGAGTAGTATTTATGAATGCATAGGAACCCTCTTCTAGCTCTCTGAGTTGGTGGAGTGGGATTTAGCATAAAATAAGTGGGTGTAGATTCTCTAAGGAATTTCATACTCAGAAGTACTCTGAGGCCCTTGATAAGAGGTTTCAACACAAACAAAATTCCCTAAGAAATCTAAGGACAGAAAAGATCCTCCAACACGTTTATTATGACATTGTGCTTCTCCATTCTACTTGTGAACTTTATTAAAGAAAAGTAACCCTTTACTGAAAATTAGAACAAAGTAGACTTACGTCCCTAAAAGGTTTAAACAAAATGACCTGTAGAGAGACTAATATCTTTCTACCATAAAGTAGTATGTTCTGACCTTTCAGAGAACCCTGGTGGGTTTATCAAAAAGCACATTTTTTTTAATGAAGAACGTGATGATGATAGCTTAATGATAGTAACAGGACAGGTTTGCAAAATGGGAGAAAAGGGAGCCCCATGTGGCAGGGATTCCTACTTTAAGAGAGGCTCACAAAAATATAAATGCATAAAGAAAAAAATAAAACAATCCTGTCAATAGTCAGCAAATCCTTTCTCTAAAGGGGCTGGTATTAGTAGTTTAGGCTTTGGGGTGTATGGTCTCTGTTGCAAGTACTAAACTCTGCCATCTCCATGTGAAAGCAGCCATAGACAAGATGTGAATAAGAATGTCTGTGTTACAAGGGGACTTCACTTACCTGGACTGCAGGCTGGCATTTCTGGTTTCATGGGCTGGGTGTGCTGACCTCTATACTAGGTGGATGTGAGCATTTTAAATACAGTCTAAATGATGGAAAAATGGTTTGGAGATGCTGGCCTAGCAATTTTATAGTTTACATAATTGATATAAGAAAACCATACAGAAACTTAGCAGCTTCACAGACAAAGTGCATAATAAGTTAAAATTAGAATAAATAATACAGCAGACTGTTTTAATATTGCTTTAGAGGTATGTTTTGTTGCTGACTTGTTAAGAAGTCTATAAACAGTCTTTGTACATTATTAACACAGCCTTTTTTTTTCATTCAAAAAAACAGAAGATGTGGCACATATATACAATGGAATATTACTCAGCCATAAAAAGAAATAAAATTGAGTTATTTGTAGTGAGGTGGATGGACCTAGAGTCTGTCATACAGAGTGAAGTAAGTCAGAAAGAGAAAAATACTGTATGCTAACGCATATATATGGAATCTAAAAATCAAAAGGTTCTGAAGAACCTAAGGGCAGGACAGGAATAAAGAGGCAGACGTAGAGAATGGACTTGAGGACACAGGGAGGGGGAAGGGTAAGCTGGGACGAAGTGAGAGAGTGGCATGGACATATATACACTACCAAACGTAAAATAGATAGCTAGTGGGGAAGCAGCCACATAGCACAGGGAGCTCAGCTCTGTGCTTTGTGACCACCTAGAGGGGTGGGATAGGGAGGGTGGGAAGGAGATGCAAGAGGGAGGGGATATGGGGATGTATGTACATGTATAACTGATTCACTTTATTATACAGCAGAAACTGACACACCATTGTAAAGCAATTTTACTCGAATAATGATGTTAAAAAAAAAAACAAACAGCTACTGTTGGATTTCTGTTTGTTTTTTTTTTTTTGCGGTACGCGGGCCTCTCACTGCTGTGGCCTCTCCCGTTGCGGAGCACAGGCTCCGGACGCGCAGCCTCAGCGGCCACGGCTCACGGGCCCAGCCGCTCCGCGGCATGTGGGATCTTCCCGGACCGGGGCACGAACCCGTGTCCCCTGCATCGGCAGGCGGACCCCCAACCACTGAGCCACCAGGGAAGCCCGGATTTCTGTTTTTTAATAATAAACACTGCAATTACCATATGGTCTTAATTATTCCGTAAAGATTCAATATTTATATTGCAGAGGTTTTCCCCTGTAGGAGAGGGTTTAGGTGATTTTTATAATTATGATAATTTCAAATAAAAAATTATTCCAAGAGAAAGCTATAAGATTAATAATAGTCACTTTTTAGACCAGCTGTAGCTGTTTATCTCAGCTTTAGAATACAGAAGTCCTCAAATCACTGAGTGTATTAAGTTTCTTGTCAGAAATTGATTTGCTTTTTAGAAATGAGCTTACTTCTAATAACACTGTATACACAGAGGTTTCGTTTTTAGAGATTAATTGAAAAAGAGTCAGTTTGACATTTTAATGTGTGCTGCCTCTATTGATTATCTGGAGCTTCAGTCAAATAAGTCATGTCACTAACTTTTCATTCCTATTACCATTTTTCACCTTCAGATCTTTATTTTATAATCTGTCTCCTATTTTCTTGTACCTTCTTTAATTCCTTAATCCCATCTGCTGATAATTCTTACAGAACTAGGTAAATGAAGCCGAAAACCTTTGCCTGACTTTCAAAGATGTCTAGTACTTAGGCTGACTTCCGTGTTCTCTTAAAGCTCTTCTTCTTGACCACTTGAAGAGCTTTCCCCTGGAATTTTCTTCCTTCACTGCCTGACCTTTGAAATCCTGTGCATTCACAGAGGTCTGGGTCACATACCATCTTCTGCAAGAATCCTTTCCCTAAGGACTGGGAAGTATTCATATTCTATTTCTCTTTGAGAAACCGAGACTGATCCTGCAGGCTGACATCCCAGCTAGAAGGAGTTTGCTGCAGAGGCCAAGGCTCTGTCCTGTAATACTGTTGTAGGGCCTCAGTCCCTGGTCATCTCAGAGGAGGGACTGGTATCCCCTAATTATGAAGCTGCAAAGCCCCCATGACCCACCCAGTGGGTCCCTCTGTGGAGTGGAATATCAGGCTAAGAGTTCCTTAGTTGCCCTGATAAGTTCTGTTTCTAAAGGCTTGTGGCGTTTGGTCTGGTCCTGTGCTTTTGTTTGCCTACTTCTTTGTATTGCCAAAGATAGGTTTACAGACAGCAGATAACCAGGGTAAATCAGGTTTGCATATTAATTATGGTGAAAGCACAGCAGGGAGTTGGGTCTGGCCCGTCTCCCTTGGAGTTATACCCTTTGGCAGTGGTTGATGAACATTAATAATCAGAAACCCCTGGGGACGGAGACAAGCAAGAGAAAACAAATGGTGGAGAAGAAGCACTCTGGTTGGAGCACACGCGGCAGTCCGGAAACCTTGTGTGTTTTACTCTCCACAGCCTGACGTTGGGCTTCTTTTCTCCAGCGGGAGTTACAGGCAAGGCCAAGCAAAATAGCAGCTGCTTCATTAGTGGCCCCTCTCTGGGGGAGGTCAGCAGGTTCCAGGACTCTGAGGCTTGTCGCCGTCACTCCACTGGCTTTGGGAAAAGTATGGGAAAATTGACCAGAGGCGAACTTGTCAAATTAGATGTATTTATTGTAGAATTATTCAGCTACAGAGGTTATCTAATATAACATACAAAATAAAAAGTATCCAATATGTAATCATCCAGCTTACCTAAAGCAAACCTTGCCAGTAATACCAAATAAACGTGCGTGTATTTCTTGGGGCTACGGGTGGAAGGCCACAGTTCATAACCAGTAGATGGGCACTGCAATGACTCATTACTTACTTTGTGGAGGTGGGTCCCTCTCTTGCTCTCCTTTCTTTCTCTTCCCACAGCTCTCCCCCCAGAGCTTCCTGCCTGTCCCTGGATTGGACCAGGTATGAGAGCTGTCCTGATTTAAGTGCAGAGCTTTAAGATTCAACCTGCAGATGTCCGAGAAGGAAGGGGTTATGCACCCCTGTGGCAGGAGCAAGGTCCACTGAGTTATGGACGCTCAGGGTTTTACAACCAGTGAACCTTAATTTATGATGACCACGTGCTTTCTGTTAATGTAGACATGTAGATGATTGTACATCGTTAATATATGCAAAGTAGGCAGTCCTATAGCATTGATTCCCTGTGTGATTCATCGCCTCTGGCTCTGATGCTGGCTGTAGTTTTACTTAGATGGCGATTGGGCAGCTGGAATATGCTGATCCTGATAAGGAGCAATGTATTTCCCTAGCATCAGGTGACTCTTACTGGTGATGATTAAGTGTTAAGGCCAGAACAGAGACCCAGGGTTCTATTCAACACAGACTTGCTACAAGACTTCAAGAACTTCAATCCATATAGAAAACGGGGCCTGCCTAGCACTTGCTTTCAGCTTGATTTCTCGTTATCTCTGACCTTCTCCCCTTCTCTTCAGCATCCCAGGTTAGCTGGTGACGACTACACATTTGTGTGGCTTACTTCTGCTAACATGGAAGCCCCTTGGGAGTTAGGACCACATTTTAATCAATTTTGTGTATTTTAAAGAACACAGTTGAAGTATCTTACATCACTGATATCTCTTTATTACATGAATCCCTGAATACATAAATTTTAAAATAAGCCCTTTTCTTTAAAAATACATTGCAGAACACAGAAAAACTCCCAATTGAAAAAGTTTCAGTTGTGATGTTAGTTGAAGTAGACATCTCTGTCCACTAGTAAAGCCTAAAATGGATTTTTTCAGGGACTTTGAAATACATCTGAGTGCTGAAGTTTTAGCTGTGTCTCATTCGTATCATTATTAGTGGTGGTATTGTCGTTACATTTTATTTTCTGTTATATTTTCAAAATTTACTTGGAAAATTCAAGATTATCTAGGTAGATGAAAAATAGAAATAGATTTTGTAAAGGATCAATGAGAGCATAAGTGTTAAGATAGTTTTTGAATTGCTCTTAATATCTGTTTAAGTGAGCTACTAAGGAAAACATTCAGACATCTGGAGTTTGGAACCCGTTAAAATTAGCTTGGTAATCAGAGGCAGAGAGCCCACTCTCTGTGTATGAAGGTTGCCAGTAGTTAAGACAGTCGGAAAGATATTCTAAGGTGAGTGAAGTAAATTATGTAAGGGCTAAAAAGGACGAAAAGTAAAGAAGAAGGTTAAAAAGACAGTGACAGTTAACTTGCATCTCCCAGAGATGAATTACATAAGGAAGAAAAAGAAGTCAGAGGTTTGACTTTGTCTAAATGAAGAGCTTGCAAGCAGCTTAAAGCACAGGGACAGTAAGAAACCCACCTCCGCCTCCTGCTAACTCTAGTTAGGTATCTTTAGACATATATCGCTGTTGAGGAAAGAGTATCATATTCCCATCCAAACAAGGTTTTAAGTTTGGTTGTTCAAAACAGGAATATGGTTCTTTGGGAAAACATTGCCGTCAGGCACAATGTCCATTTGGCAAATACTAAGTGGTCTAATAATTTCAATAAGGACAGACTCTGTGCCTGTTACAATACGTAGAGATTCTTATTTTCTTAGAAGCAGAACTTTCCTCGCCTCCCCAAGGACCTGTTTCACGTGAGTGATTACTCAAAGCACATGCTTGAAGAATAGCAGATGGTCTGGGACAGTATTTACTTAACTACTTTATTTTTCCTGAGTGGTGTGTACTAAATAAAGGCAGCTGCCAAATCGTCTGAGGTAATAGAAATAATTTTTTAGAGTCTGTGTAAAGGAAGAGAGAATAGAGCACTAATGCCACAAGCCAGGGAGAGGAAATACAGGGACTAAAAAGGTGTCCTGTGGCGAATTTGATAGCGTTTCTGCTGTGTGGATGAGTGAGTTCTCTTCCCTGCCACCCATGAAACTCGAGATTAAAAACTTCCATATCTAGTTACTGTTTGTGGGGATAGGTTTGTGCTGAGTATGACTTCAGGGTGGGTCCAGCAGAGGGGCCTAGGACACCACAACTGGGTCAGAAAGAAACAACAGACTTTCCCATCGTGCAGGACAGATAGGTAATAAGCAATCTACAGACAGATAGGGCAAACAAGTTACCATGGAAATGGTGGAGGAAAGTAGAAGACCTTGGCTAAGGGACACATGATAAACTAATCTTTGGTAGAAATGGGTGACATGCCAACTCAAACCTTTAAGATTATAAGAAATTTGTGAAAAGTGTTCTTTTCCCATTCTTCAGAACTGTCACACATTCAGTTATACTTTAGTACAAATAGAGTTGAGTAGTGTTTTTAGAGCTATGACTTACAAAGGCTGTGGTATCACAGTGCACTGAAGACCGGAGCGTTTCAGGGAAACTGAAGTAGCAATTATACTATACAGTGAGTAACCACGCGTAGCGGATATCCTCTCTCACTTATGCTGTTGCTGCAGCCACTTAAGCCTCAGCCTCTTTCCATCATCTGTACTGCAGCTAGAGTGTTGTATTTAAGATTAATCCTATCATGATTGACAGTTAAAATTTGCCCATATTCCATATTCTACAGAATAGTCTAAGTTTCTGAACAAAGCTCCTGCTCTGAACCCCTGCCTATGCCTTTCTTAGCATGACTTCTCACCATCCAATGAATGCATGTGGTGTTCTTTGTTGGTTACTGGAAGACATGAACTGGTCCCTTTTACACAAATCTGTTTTCTCAAGCTGCATCCATGCAAGAGAATTCTAGCAGGTGAGGCTTTGCCCCCTCCAGGAAACAAATCCTAAAGTTTCAGTATGGATTAGCTGTTTTTCTTCAATGCCCACAGAGTACCCCAGGAGTGATTTTTGCCTTAGTATTTAATAGAACATATTAAAACAATCTGTTCATATGTCTATCTCCAGCAGTGGAACTTAAATTTTCTGAGGTTGGGAACTTTTTATCTCTCATCTTTTGTGTCTCTGGAGACAAGGAGAGGAACATACAGAGTAGGAAGTTAATACATGTTCTTGCAGCAAATTTGAGTCATTAGGAAAAGTAAAGAGAATTTAAAATTAATCATATTATCCATTTTTGGTCTCTTCTAGCCTATTTAATTTCATACATAACATATATAGTCATATTTTTAGCAAAGAATGTTTTTACTGGAGAATCAAAATATATATTTTTTCCAGTTTCACTTTCTGATAAAATTTTTAGTCTCTTTCTAGAACATTCTGCTTTATAGTCTCCATTGTTTGCCAGTTGTGTCATTTCTACTCTAGAAATAGCCTTAAGAACTACCTCACCGTCCATATTTATTGCTGGAACTTTATTTTAGGCCCTGGTTACAAAGCCATCTAGTGGGTCTCTTAATATCTTCCTTGTCTTAATAATCATCCAAACTGTTAACAAAACTGTTTTCAAAAGGTACAGATCAATATTTTCGTTGCCTAAGGGATGATTCCAAATACCTTATCAAGGAAATCCGTGCCTTCTTAGCATCTGCTCCAAGCTACCTGCCCACACATTTCTGATACAACACACCCCTCGCTGCTCCACACACGTTTCAGCCTGGAAATTCACTGTTGTCTGAGCCCGTCATGTGCTTTCCCATTGCTGTTTCTTTGCTTGTGCGCATGTGTAGCATGGACCGCCTTCTTTCCACTTCCACCGTCAAAATCCCACCCATCCCTTGCGTCCCAGTTGACGTAAGGTCTCTTCCAGAAACCCCTCACCATATAGCTCTAGTCAAATTAACGTGTTTATTACAGTATCAGGGAAATTTTTCATACTATATCTACTTGTGTGTTTATATAACTCACTAAATTTTAGTTATTTTCAAGCAGTGGAAATGACATGTAAACTTCTGAATTCCTGTATAATATTTAGTACAACTACTAATAGCACCAGAAAACTCTCTTGTGTTGAAGGAAAGAATCTTGGAGTTGGAAAGGATCACATCGTCTAAACCCCCCCAATCTGAAGAACAGGGACATAGAAAACTATTTCTGAAAGTAATACAGATTTGAGGATAGAGCCTGGTAACTGGTCTGCCCGTTTATTTCTCTTTCCACCTTTTTATAAATACATGCCATAATAGCTTTTCCTGCCAGGAGTCTGGACTACTGTTCATTAGAAGTTGCTGCCGTCAGGGAAATGGCCTGTGTCTGCCCAGTCCAACGTGGTGGTCACTAGCCACATACGGCTCTTGAGTACTTGAAGTGTGCCTAGTACAAATGGGGAATTGAATTGATAATTTCCTTAATTTTAATTCATTTAAATTAAGCACGTGAGGCTACCCTAAATAGTGCAGCAGACTAAATGAGGATTTTCAAAAAAACTTTTCTCTTGAGAAAAAGAAGGTACTAATGACACCTACAGTTTTGTGGTCAAGAAAGCACAAATGCCATTATAGTCTCCCTTGAATTTTAAAGGACTTTTTTTTCAGTGCAGACACATAGCCACATACTCACTGGAGTGTTATTAGAGTCTTTTCCCGGGCACAGAACAAATGGCAGCTTGTAAAGACTGAATTGCAGGTAAGTAGTGGGAGTTGTGAAAGATGATGTGTACCAGATAATTGAGATGATTTGATTCAGTCTGTTGCTATTGGGAGAATGAGGAACATCTCAAAAGGAACGGGGCCTGTAGTTTTATAGGGCCCGGGAGTCATGAGGAAGGATGGAGATGAGTGTTACTCTGAATAGTTGAGGAAGGGTGGAGATAGGAATAGATAAAAGCAGGACAATGCTTTGCTTAGCCATTGCTCTGAACACAGAGGGTTCAGGGGGATTTGAATCACTCATTCTTCCCAGGGAGATGTGTATGTGTATATACATTAAAAAATTTCGGTAAGAATTTAAATTTCACAAATTTTATCTATTTACATTTCTTCACTTCTATTCAAAGGTCTGGAGAGTCCAGGTTAAGAAGTTTTGCTCTACGGTCTCCTACCAAACTTCCACTGGGAATTTTCTGTTTAATAGTTTGCCTAGGAAAAAAATTGTTTACTTACAGCCTAAAATTTAAATATATTATCAAGCATTTAGAATCAAATCCTGAAACACTGAGCATCAGTTATATACCAGACAAGTAGGAAGTACTTTGATATATTAATCTCATTGTATCAATAATTACCATTCTACAAACAAGGTAACTAAGACTAATAGAGCTTAAGTGATTTGCTCCATTTAGATCTGGACCATCTGGTTCCATATATTTAGAGACTAGTAACTTCAACAGCATGTAACCACGTGTCATCTTGGATCACCTCAGTGCTATGATCATAGATAGTAATTGACTTGAGCTTTGCGATTGGTGGATGATCTCATGCCCATCCTTAGATTTCCGCAGACGCCGGTGTACTTTTTCTCTGTGGCCACCTCAGATTTTGGGTTCTTGTTTCGTACAAATCCTGTTCATGGAGCATTTTACCATATCCTTTGTGCGTATAATGTATCTATCGGACGTACACAGAAATGCATTTGAATCTTGGGCCCTTTCCTTGAATTCCACACATGGACACACAAACACGAGCACACGCACATACTCTCCAGTGCAAGTAGAGCGATACCTGTGGCTGTGTTTGACTCTGACATTTGTCACTCAGATTTCCACGCTATTACACGGCAGTACGGGAGATTCCAGCACGTTTGGTTTGTCCCCTTCCCACTCCATTCCCGACAGCCTCAGCCCAGCCCACATGGCCGAGCTCTATCCTCCTGCTCTCCAAACAGATATCCTGGGCCCCTTCTTAGGTCAGAGGAAGGACGCGAAGAAGAGGTTCCAGCAGGCCTTAGTAGCTGCCTCAGTGGTATTAAGGGATTATGGTCCTGGAGCCTAGATGTGGCAGGCTCTGGACAGCCGTGTTCCGTTTGCCCTGTACATCCTTGCACCTTGGAAGGGGGCGTGGATGAGGAAGGACAGAACAAGGCCCTCTATAGGCAAGAGGCCAAGGTAGGGGTCCCTGTCACTTAGACTAAGGTTGGAATGAAAATGTGTGGCCTCTATAACATGTAGAAGTTATTCTGGAAGCAATATGCAGGATGGTTTGGAAGAGGCTGAGTCAGGAGGCATAAAGACCAAGAAGCTATTGGAGTAGTCAAATCTACCTGATTTGGGGAAATGGCAATGAAGATAGGAAGGAGTGGATGGATTCAAGAGACGCTTAGGTGGTGTGTGTGGTCTGTTGAGCTCAATGACCCAGTAAATCCCAGAGTAGGAGAGAGGAGTTGAAAACTAGGATCCATCAGAGCTTTCTAAGTAGTGAGGCCAGTATGTGGAAATATAATTTTATTCTAGACATCTCACTGATGCACTAGGCTGTCTCTCAGGCTTTAAAGCAGTCCGAAGTGAAAATCTGGAGCATGATCATAATTTTACAACTGCTTTTGGTTGAAAATAATGAGAATGACTATTGTTATATTTTTCATTGTTAGCCTAAGGAATATATTCTTTTAAGATGCATGTTCTAGTTAAATATATCTAAAAGAAATAATCATATAATGTAGTTTGGGTATTTTTAAATCCCATCAAAACATAAGCAGTATGCTTATTCAGAATACCATTAGTTATAAGTAATGAGACTAAATCCCTTGTGTTTCACCTAGTTCACTGTGTGTTGAATATTTTCCTGAACCCAACTTGACCCCTTAGAGAATAGATGAAATTCTTTCAAGTTGAAATACATCTCTATGAAATAAAAGTGAATTGTGCTTAAACCAGGCTTATGATGATAACTACTGGCTTGGAAAGAAATTGTTTAATTATTTATGTAAATTTAATTATGCCAGTTTAAGTAGAGGCTTGTCATAAATATTAGTCAAACAAAAGATAATTATTTGAATGGCATTACCTCTAATAAACCAACATAAAAAGACTAAACATTAGGAACTAAAATGCATGTGCTGTGAACTTAACATGAAATTTTCAGTTATGATATTACATTGTATAACTTGATAGTTTATTGCTGCCATTATTAAAGTAACCCTCCTTATAGCACTTACAATGTTGGACTCCTACAGATAACATTATAATGAGGGTATGATGCATTTTGATTGAGTTACCACAAGGGAGAAATTTAATTTAATTAAACTGGTCTTCATTAAAGTATTGCATTCAACTGAAGTAATTACATGGCACGTACAGTATAGAAGAATTCCTGCTGTTTAAAAGGGAGAACATTCACAACAGACCAGCCATGATATTATTAGAGAGTGCCTTTCTTAATAATGAACCTGACTTCAGCATAATGATATAGCAGCCATGCTCTGATTTTTAAAATAAATAACTTGTATAAATACATCCATGTAGAATTTATATATATAAATAAGTATGTGCATACTTAGACATATTTGCATGTATACACAAAATACTCTAAAGTTGAGGCCATCTATTAATGTTTATACTCAAACAATTAGCATAACAAAATACACAAATACCTGTTATAAAATGTTTGAGACATATTCTCTATATATCCAACACAATTATTAAATACACTGATAATTCTTGAATAATCGGTTTATGAATATGTTAACATTTTTTAAATGTACGGGGTGGGGTAGATAGGTACACTTAAAATGTTAAATTGTGGGAAAATCGCTATGGCCATGACAGTAGCCTGTGATACCTCCCCCAAGTCAGTAATATTTTATATAGATAAGAAAACCTGACTTCAGATGTTAAAGAGCATGGAGTAAATGATAACTTGAGTTACTGTTTCTTCTTCTCAAAAATAGTAAAATAAAGCCTATGAAAATTATCACGCTTCTAAATGAATCTATTGGTTAACTGGTTGCTAAACTGAGTTTATATGTCACAATCGGCAAAATAGAAAATCTTGTTTGCCTTCCTTCATCTCTTGGTTCCATTGTCTGTAAATGCTTTCTTGTTTCTTCGGCTGCCCTCTTGAACACTTACGGAATC
Source organism: Hyperoodon ampullatus (assembly GCF_949752795.1). Taxonomy (NCBI): domain Eukaryota; kingdom Metazoa; phylum Chordata; class Mammalia; order Artiodactyla; family Ziphiidae; genus Hyperoodon; species Hyperoodon ampullatus. The sequence goes on from NC_136933.1 coordinate 34,218,370, forward strand.
TGCTTCCCTGTATCTTTCCCCTGCTATTGGAGGAGCCCTATGTTGATTCTTTGCCTGATGCGTCTGTGTTCGTTCATTAAAATGAAAGCTTGAGTTTAAAACTTAGCTGAGTGATGTTGCACCAGTTCTGAAGTTTTACTGAGCAAAGTTTTTTTGTTTTTCATTTTTCTTCCAAATTGACACAAGTGTGCTTGAGCTATCCTGGGCCGGCATAAGTTTCTATAAAAGAATATTACGCTTCTCCCCCTCCACTCACTACTGTTTCTCCCGTTAAATCTACGTGAATGATCTTCAAATCTGTTCTCTTCTGACCGGGAGCCGGATCATATTTCTACGAACCTTGCCATCAGCACACAAAAATCTAGTAGCCATGTTAAACATGGCTTAAACCTAGTATCTCCTTCCTTCACAGACATCACATTTTCCCTCTGGAGTTCTTTCTTGTTTAATAAGATCCTTATTCACCTGGTAAACCAAACAAGAACCTTAGTTTTCTGTCTACCCTCATATTCAAATTTTTTATCAAATGGCCATCATAGTGCGTATCAAATGGGTACATGAATCTGTATGTATCTTATATTTTTTTTACTTTTCTTCCTGCACCTTTCCATTCCCACTAATGGTGCCTGATTCTAGGCTGTTGGCATGTAATGTGAGGGCTATTGGTGGCATCAGCTGTGTAGGGTCTTGTGCACAGAAAGCCCTGCATTTGGGTTTATTACTCGGAGATCACATCATAAAATTCTTAATTTCGTCTTGAGTTTGTGTTTTGTAAGTGAAGTCTGAAGAGATAATGGAGCGCAGGCTCAACCAATAATAAAAAAAAAAAAAAATCATGACACATCAAAAGGGGAGACTGAAGGAAAATGTTGCATTTAGTGCATTTAAAGTCACTTTTATCCTGCTCTTTGAACAAAACACCCTCATTTTCACTTTGCACTGAGCCCTTTGTGTAGGCTGCCCTGACCCTTGGGTAAGTGTGTCACTCCTTTCCCTCATCCTGGCCTCCTGGTCCTCTGGTCCATGCTCACAGGTGTGCTGTCACATCACAGCCTCAGGCCCGGGGCACTCCAGCCTTTACCCACCTGCCGAGCACTGTTTACCATCATTCCCCTGCTTACAGCAGATAATCCCTCTTTTCTTAAATCATCTGCAGTTTTCATCTCAGGTGGCCTCGGCCTGCCGTGGCTTGAAGCAGGATTTCAGTTCCCCGGCCAGGGATTGAAGTCAGGCCGTGGCAGTGAGAGCACTGAATCTTCGCCACTTAGACCAGCAGGGACAGTGGCCAGTGACAAGGCCCTGGCGCGTCGGCTTCGTAGAAATAAAGTTCCCCAAAGAGACGGAAATTAGTGAAGCAAGCGGAGTGTTTATTAGGGGGAAAAAGAGTACGTGTGGTTAGACACAGGCGGGCTCAGAGAAAGAGTTGGGTGCGCGTGGTAGTTTGAATCACTTCTATGGGGTGTTTCTTCCAAGTTCGTTTTGACCAATCATCTTGCTTTGCCTGGTTCTGAGTCTGTATTTGGTTTATCTCAGGGTCCTCCCATGTGTGCGCACGCATCTCTTAGCCAAGCTAGATTCTAGCGCAGAGGCCTATGGGTAGGTTGACGTCACTTACTATGGGGTGACGCCCCCTCCCTTTTGACCTCCGAGGAGCCGTTCTGCGCACGTGTAGCCGGGAGGGTCTCCGTGAGCTCGAGAGTGAGGAATACGTGGCATCTCATCTGGGCGGGGCTCAGCGTCTCCCTCCTGCTCTTATCTTCATCGTGGAGTATCTGTCCACAGGGGACAGCCTCCGGTTGTTCAGCCTGGGGCCCATCTATCTCCTGCCTCAGTTTCTCTCACCCTGCCCCTGTTCATCTATTTTTTTTTTTTTATAATTTTTTTCTTTCTTTTTTTTCTATAAATTTACTTATTCATTTTTGGCTGCGTTGGGTCTTCGTTGCTGCATGCGGGCTTTCTCCAGTTGCGGCGAGCGGGGGCCACTCTTCACTGTGGTGCCCGGGCCTCTCATTGTGGTGGCCTCTCCCATTACCAAGCACGGGCTCTAGGTGCACGGGCCTCAGTAGTTGTAGCACGCAGGCTCAGTAGTTGTGGCTCGAGGGCTCTAGAGCGCAGGCCTAGTAATTGAGGCGCACAGGCTTAGTTGCTCCGTGGCACGTGGGATCCTCCCGAACCAGGGATTGAACCCATGTCCCCTGCATTGGCAGGTGGATTCCTAACCAGTGTGCCACCAGGGAAGTACCAATGTTCATCTATTTTTATACCTGGATTTCTAACCCTTTCCTAGAAGCCACCTCTTTCTGAGTATTGAAATAAATCCTCTTTAACCTACAGCTTCTTGCTAAAATCTCTGCTTTCCCACTAGCTAGCCACTATCTAGTGGCTCTCAGGAAACATTTCTCTTGCTTCCCTTATATTCCTGCCTTCTATATGCTGATTTAATGACTGGCCTCCCTTGTGTATATATTCCTCTGTCCTCAAGTGCAGAATCTGTATATGATCCGTACATGTCCAGTTCCAGAAAAATGCCTTAAATGAAATGGAGTTCAGTGTAGGTTCTTCAGCTATATTGCTTCTTCTTTAATAGTTAATGACATTTCGTTGCCAAACAAGGGAAGCCCAACACTTTTATATGGGTCAAAAAATACATAGCATTGTTAAAATACTGAAAAGACAGAAATAATTGTTTTTTAACTTTAAATCCTACTTTCATTTGCCATAAAATGGCTATTTTGATGATTAAATTATATTTCATCTAATGATAGTCTGATTACCCCTTTTGAATACATACTTGTTTTCAAGATGACACATCTGAAGACTTGGGGGTCACAAATTTATGTTTTTGTGTAAAAATTCCAACATATCTTTGTGAAAGAGTTGGTTTTAATGTATTATCAATACATTTATAAATATTATAATTTTTATATTATACATTATTATATTTGTATTTAAAAGATAATTATTTTTAGAAAGATTCCCTGAATAACTATATTCAGATTCATTTTGGGGGGGGTACAAGACATACATTTGCAAAGATTTATTGCTAATACAACTATCATAGCAGTTAGAAAATAACCTTGATCCATAGGTGTCTGTAGCATTTCCTAAGAAACATGATGTAATATACTTGAGTTTTAAAAGGTGCTTGTATATATTTTCACCAAGCCCTGGTAGAAATGTCTGTCTTATCACTTGACTTTTCTATTTTAACTTTTCATTTATGGCATAAACATTTGAGGAGCTTTGAAATGTGCATTCTAAATTTTCTTCTTGATTTTATGTGTGTGGCCATTAGACTCTGGAAGGCAAGCAGAATGCACTAGAACCGTGTTTTCTCCCTTTGTATACATTCTAAGATCCCTTCCTTCCAACAGCATTTAGACCACAGGAGGTTTAAAAGCTTTTGTATTTTCTAGAATGTTGTTCACTGCTCAATTTCTTAAAAGTTAGAAATAGAAATCAAAATAAGAGCTGTTTTTATTCACCACACAATATTTTCCTTCCAGTGTTCCTGGCATACAGTAAAATGTTTTATAATGTAATGCCAGTATTTCAAATGAAAACTAAAAAGCAGGTTGAACTTACAAGTGAGTATATAGGATAATAGGGACCCTGATAACAATTAAATTTTAAGCTTTATGTGAAGATAGCAACTTGTAGTTTTGCAAATCCTTTTGGTCAGCAGATTGTTGTTTGAACCTTTTGAAGTGGTGTCAAGTGGATAGTTTAGTGGTGTCATCCTTATTTTTCAGAGGAGGAAGTTCAAGAAGGCTATATAGTTTGCTCAGACGTAAAGAGGAAAGGCTGGAATTCCAGCCCAGGTCTTCTGACACAGGGTCCAACTCTCTGTCTCTTCCATTGTTTCTCAGGGCTAACAGCTATCAGAGACGTTTTCTCCCCTTCGCTGGTTTTCTCACTTAACAGGCTAATTTATCAGTGCTTCAAGAATTGAATAGAAGATGATGAGAATAAAATCTGGAGATTTAACATATACTTAAGCTTTCCACAAATACCACACCCTGTGCACATAATAAATGCTGATTTCCCTCTAGGATCTTTCCAGAGTGTATTTAAAAGACGCTTTCTGATAATAGTTTTAGTTCAGTCTGAAAATAACTTCTTATATCTCATGAGAGTCATAGTTCTCGCATGTACACTGATAAAAATCTAACTTTATCTTGCCAATATGACTATCATGTATATTCATTTAGTCTCTAATCCCCAAATTCTTCCTCATTTATAAATTGGAGATAATAATACCTACGATAATGAATGAATGAAATCATATCTATATAATCACAATTTTTGACAAATAATAAATGTTGAGCAAGTCATATTTTAAAAAGCCTAATGACTACAGCAGGAAATGTCAGCTAACACAAGAGTAAAGTTCTAATAAACGCCTTATAGGATGATTCAAAATAGATGATTCTTTTAATCTTCAATACACACTTTTGTATGACTTACGTCTTTTTAAAAACTCTATTCAAATCAAGTAAATTAAGAATCAGACTCTATATAAATAACACAATCTCTCATTATATGAACCAAACTTCCAAAATGCTTATATTCTGGGGCTTAGTATATTCTATAAGAAAAAGATGTTCTTTCATACACTGTTAATCTTTTTCAAATTATTTTTATGAGTCTTCTAAAAATGAAACCAGTTAACAGTGTTATGACACTTGAAAATCAGTAAAATTAGGAATTCTGTATTAGAATCTTCTAGTAAACTGACATTGAGTTACTTTGTACTTTAATTCTTAGTATTTTACCCACACTAAATAATTCATATTAATCAAATGAATATTCTTTTAGGAATGAATTAAGTTTTCACATCTAATTGCCGATTTTACCACATTCTTAAAAATTGTTAGTTCTCTTCTCTAGCTCAAAATGCCATTCATTCTTGTCTAATTAACTTTGCCTTATGAACTTTGTTCTTCCTTAATTCTTTGATCACAAAGTACATACACTGTGACTTGATAACTTGTTAAATTTTTGATAAATAAGTTAAAGCAAAGGTGGGTTTTTTAAATGAAGGATCAGGATCTTTCTGTACACTCATTTCTGGTCTTATCCAGGAAGTGAAATTATGCATACCTTTCTAATTACCTTTTGTAGCAGTGCGAACATGAGTTTCCTGTTTACTGCTCAGAAAATAACACTTAAAAACACTAAAAAAAAAAAATCAGTTTACAGATTCAACACTGAGAGGGAAATGTGGTCCCATATCTTTCAGTGGATTTTGTGATTACTTATCTTTCAAATAACCGCCATTTCTGAACGACTGCATCTTCTGACCTGAGTTTGCTCAGGTACTCCTTTCTGCCCACCTCTGCCTAATGTTAAAGTTCAGTGTAGTGGAAATCCCCCAAAATGGATTGGTTCTTAAAGGATTTTTTTCCTGGAGTCTGATCTAGCATAACTTAATATCACCTGTGTTTAACATACACAACACTCAAGGGCATACTCTTCTATGCATTGACTTGTATGTTTCACAGAGCGGCTGTAGAGCAAAGAGCAACTTGCATATACAGTTGGCTGCTTCTAAGAACCTGAGAGAAGAAAAGCTCATATTTTTTTTTTAAGTGAAGTATAGTTGATTTACAATGTTGGGTTAGTTTCTGCTGTATGGCAAAGTGATTCAGTTATACCTGTACATACAGTCTTTTTCATATTCTTTTCCATTGTGGTTTATTACAGGATATTGAATATAGTTCCCTGTGTCATATTTCTTTTTATACAGCATATTCCTGTCTTCCAACCACAATGTCCAGAACTTCAGTATCCATAATTTATTATTAATTGTATGGGCTGCTGTATTATTACTGATTGTTTTTCTGAAATGTAGTAGCTGAAAGTAACCCGTTGGATTTTTTGGTTGATGTCTTGTTTTTAATGAGAAATTCAATTTAAATAAACTTAATTCCATTAAAATAAATTTGTAATGGAAAAGATGACCCATGTCTTCCCATGTAATTCAAATATGTGTTTTCCACTGCATTTAACATGTGATGGTCTGTTTTCTCTGATTGTTGGCTAGCTGTTAAAGTTGTATCTGTAGCCCTCCTGGGTGGCCAAGGATTACTCAAGACTCGGCTCACATTGAGATTTTTTTTCCTCCATGGCACTGTCTGCTTTCTTTTCATCCTTGTTATTTAAGTTCCTTCTTGCTGCACTTTGCCACCTGTCTCCCTGAGTCTGCTGTCTGACTTAGAGTTCTCAGCTTGTTGCTTCAGTTAACTTTCCAATGGACCCCCTGGCAGCTTCAATTGTTTCCTGCAGGTGCTCCCCATTTTCCCGCTGCTTTGAGTCACTGTGTTTGGCTTCCCTCCCCCCAACCCCTGTTTATCAGTAGTCAGCTGGTTGAACTATCGTCTGGAGCACTGTGAATTTCCTACCGATTTTAGCACTAATTCCCTACTGATCTTTCGTTACACTTCTATTTCATTTTCTACTGAATTCTGTCTTCAGGATGCTAGCATTATTTTGTAAGACCCATTGCTAAGAGAGCTGTTTTCCCCCAAATACTTACTCTAGAATCTATTGAGTTACTTTCTTTTTTTTTTTTTTCTTTTTGAGGTTGCAGAACTTCCTTTAATGGATGTATTTTATTTTTTTTTCACATCTTTATTGGAGTATAATTGCTTTACAATGGTGCATTAGTTTCTGCTTTATAACAAAGTGAATCAGCTATACATATACATATGTTCCCATATCTCTTCCCTCTTGCGTCTCCCTCCTTATCCCACCCCTCTAGGTGGTCACAAAGCACCGAGCTGATCTCCATGTGCTCTGCGGCTGTTTCCCACTAGCTATCTGTTTTACATTTGCTAGTACATGTAAGTCCATGCCACTCTACTTTCTTTATTAGAATGGACCGGGAGTGAAGTATAGTTTCCACTTTGTCTACTGGGAAAAAATACACTTAAATTTGACAAGGTGTTTATATAAATATATACTATGTCTAGTTGCTGTGATGTTAGTACTTCAATCCAAAAATACTCCCCTGGTGACTCGTTAAGCTACCATCTCCTTTCACAGACTTTATTTGTGATATCCTGAAGGTGGTTACCTTAAAGAGAATTGGTATTACTCACTAAGTATATTTTCAGAACAGTCCTGGTGTTTCTTTGTCTCATCTAGTTACCTTCTGTGGCATTATGACTTGAGTACTATAAGGCCCTATTCTCAAGAGTGGTGTTTATTGTCTAGATCTAAGGGAAATTTTTATTACTGATTTTTTTTCATGTGATTGTCACATAAGAATTGAGAGGGATTCCTCCAGGACTCAAAACTCCTTAGAGCCCAGTATTAAATTTCGTATGAACTCTTGGTGTGATTTCCTGTTACTTACATAAAACTTACAAAGTCTGAAAACTTCCTAAGGAAAAAGAATTTTCTGTCTCCTAAATAACAATTTATTTGGGGCTTCCCTGGTGGCACAGTGGTTAAGAATCCACCTGCCAATGCAGGGGACACGGGTTTGAGCCCTGATCCAGGAAGATCCCACGTGCCGCGGAGCAACTAAGCCCGTGTGCCACAACTACTGAGCCTGCACTCTAGAGCCCGTGAGCCACAACTACTGAGCCCACGTGCCACAACTACTGAAGCCCGTGAGCCTAGAGCCCGTGCTCCACAACAAGAGAAGCCACCGCAGTGAGAAGTCTGCACACCGCAGCAAAGAGTAGCCCCCACTCGCCATAACTAGAGAAAGCCTGTGCACAGCAACAAAGACCCAACCCAGCCAAAAATAAATAAACAAATAAATTTAAAAAGTAATTTCTTTAAAAACATAAGTAGTCTACCTTAAACTTAATGAAAACACTTGTAATTTCTAACTTTTGGCCTAATGTTTGTCATGTAAAGTAAGTGTAACCAATGCGAAACTGTGGAATGTAAGTGTAGGAGTTGAAGCTGTAAAGAAGCCAAGTAAAATGGAAATAACATGAGCTTTGGAAGAAGATATTTTTGTGTTTAAATCTAGCCTTAGACATGTTTTAGCAATATAATCTCAAGCAAGATTGTAATTGTGGTTTGGAGCAGATCAGTGATTTTCAAAGGTTTTTTGGTTTGTTTTGACAGCAGAATTTTGAAAACAGAATCTCCACGTATTTGTTTCACAACAAGAACAGTCAGACTACTCTGGTTGGAGTGAACGTGAGGAACTCAGTTCTGAATGGTTTTCTTCAAGTTCTCCCCACAAGGTGGCTCTGAGAAACTTTTGCCTTTCTCTAAGCTTCTGTAGAACAGTTTGAAAGCCTCTAGACAAGACACTATCCCATTGTACTGGGTTGGCCAAAAAGTTTGTTCGGGTTTTTCTGTAACATTGGAAAATCCCGAACGAACTTTTTGGCCAACCCAATGTGAATCTTTAAATGCAGCAAATCACGTTACTACGTGTACTCTTTGTCGCTGTGTTTCCGGTGTGCTTCCCTCCTTAAGACCAAGGATCCATCATTTAACTACCGCCCTCTCCCCGCCTCCCCCTCTGAAACAGAGTAGTAATGACAGAGTCTCAGGGCTGTTCCTGCTTCGGCAGGATACCCGCTCTTACCTCTTCCCTAGCATTGGTCTCCCACCACCAGGGGCTTTTATTATCCCACAACAAATTCTATCAAGTGCTTGGCACTGCCTAAATCTGTCACCACAAAAACCCTACACCCATCTGGGTCTCATCTCCCTGACACTCAGAGTCATGGGGCTCTGCCTGTTTCCTAATCTAACCTTTCATTCCCTCCCAAGATGGCAAAACCCTTTCAACTATGCCCTCTGGAGTTTTCATTTACACCAGCTTTCTAGCCCTTCTCTCTCTCCTTGGAATCGCCATGTAAAATCCTACGATTATAACTTCTGACAATTCCCATGCAGCTGAAGAGAAATCTTTTTTTTTTTCCTTTAAAATGTTGACATCTAGGCTCTAATGACTCCAGATCTCTGTTGGGCAGCCTTCTGTTTTCTTGGTGTCTTTCACTCACTCTCCTAAATACTTTATACCTTCTTTGTTGTACATCAGTCTCTAACGTATCTTTTCCCATCTTCACTATCCACTGATGACATTGGTTCCCATGTACGTGAGAGAAGAACTTTTATGGCTTTCCATCACAACATACCCTAACTTCCTTCAGTTTCTACCTCTTGTTCTATAGATGAGCCCTGCCTTCCTCATCCATTAGATCTCATCTGTACTTCCATCCAGTGATACTTCTCTCTAGTTACCTCCCTTCTGTAGCATTATGCTAATTCTTCTCTCTACTGGCTCATTCCCACCAGCTTGCAAAACAAACTCTATTTTAAATAAACTTTCCGTTGGTCCCATGTCCCTTTCTGAATATTGCTTCATTTCTCTGCTGCCAGATGACATGAGAACTACTTTAAAAAGTTGTCTGTACTCTGTGTCACTCCTTTAAAATAGCTCTTGAAATAATGCCATCAAAATTACTAGTATTAAGGTCACTAATGGCCTCAACTTTAAGTTGCATGGGTAATTTTTCCCCCCGTCTCATATGCCATTTTGCTCACTTTTTCTTTCTTGAAACAGGTTTTCTGGCTCCTGGTATCCCATTGCCCTCCTTTCTCCTCTTGCCTCACAGGCTGTTTTCAGTTTTGTTTACTAGTCTCTTCTTCTCCTCCTAACTTCTGAGCATGAAGTATTTTTCTTGCAACTCTTGTACCACCTGGGTAACTCCTGTGTGAGCTCATCCAACTTCTTGCCTTTAAATAACATCTTCCAAGTTTATATCTCCAACCTGCACTGCCCCCCCCAAACCAGATTCCTCACTTTCCATCCACAAAACCTGATCCGTGCCAGTCCTCCTCCATCTTTAATAAATGGCAACTTCATCCTCAGGCCAAAACCCTAGGAGTCACCCTCGACTCATCTTTCTTTAGTATCCCACATCCATTCCAGCCACAAATCGTGTTCATATTCACTTGAATTTATATCCAGAATCCTACTGCATCTCCACATCCAACAAAAAAATCTTGTGGTCAACCCACCACACAAATGGTACCTGGGTTATTTCAATGCTCTCCTTGAACTAATCTGTTTCCTCTTGTGCTACTACAGTGTATGCTTAGGTCACCAGCCAGTGATTCTGCTAACATGTGAGTTAAAAATTGACACATCTCTGGGTAAAAAAAAAAAAATCTTCAAATGGTTTCCCATTTCGCTAACAGCAAAAGCTAAAATCATTAGAACGAGCTGCTGTTAGGGTGCCATCTAATTTACCATCCCCAGACAAAGACCTTCTTCGTAGTGGAGGGGGGCACTTTTAATAATTGCTCCCAGACAACATGCATAGACAGACACAATCCCAGACAAAGAGGAAGTGTTCTCCTCCTACCTGTAAGCCCCTCCGCAATCTACCCCGACCCCCTTCAATGCACTTGACCTCATCTCCTGTCCTCCCCACCCTTGCAAACATCTCTCACTTAGATACTGCATCTCTTTCACTTCGTAGAAGCTGCCAAGCTTTCTCCTGCATCAAGGTTATTTGCTTTTGCAGATCTTTTTGCTAGAAGCACCTTCACATATCCTTAGAGATCACTCCATACTTTGCTTTCTTTCTGCTCAAATGTTGCCTAACCAGAGTCCCTCCTGGACACTTCAGCAAAGAGCCTCTTTCTTTCACATCTGGCATATACTTAGCATCCTTTATGTTCTTTGCATACCATTTATAACCATCTGATACATTTTTAATGGATATGTTTACTATTGCCTTCCTTGTCTGCTAGAGTAAGTTAGAAATGTACAGAAACTTCTGACTTCTCAATGATACTAGCCTAGAATATGCTGAAACAAGGTGCTCAATTAAAATTGATAGATTAATGAGTAAAAAACATTTGCTTTCTACTAAATTGTTTGTGATCTAGTTTGTCTGGCATTGATCAGACGATAAGAAGTCAGCTCATACTCCACTAATTCACATAATTCTCATTCAGGAACAGAAAGCCAATATAATTTTATACTGTAGAAGATTTTCTTGTTTCCTTTTGTTGACCGATATGTTTATACACATACCTTAAGTGTGTATCGGTATCTAGGTGTGTATACAGATACATAATTTGAAATGTTCTTTATTATGGCATAGTTTTCAAAGGCCTATGGTTGTATTTCACATGAATTTATATTTTTTATTGCACATTTTTAAAAACACAAACTAGCATGTTCTCTTTCTTGCTCTGATATGTCAATTCTAGGCCCCAAAATATTCATTGATTAATTGATAGAACAAACATATACCCAGTTAAGAATATCGGTTTTAGTCCAGAAAGATTATTTCATAAATGTGGAATTAGAGCAAGAAAACAGAATAGTTTCTATTGATTGAAGGAAACAAAAGGTCTAATCTCAAACTTAAACAAAAACTATTTAATTTCATTTCTCTACTCATGGCCTCAAAGCGATATTTTTGTCAGCCCATTAAGGAAATCTATTTTCATGATCATCTTCTATTCTAGAAGATACTTTATCTTGGATAAAATCAGGAAATCATATTTGTGGTGTCCATTGTTTCATCATCTTTCCTGGCTACATGTTAACTTGAACTTCATCTTTCTAAAGTATTGGTTTCCCCTTCTACCTTACTTACATAATTGATTTTCCATTTATGACATATTGTCCAATTTTGCCAGTTTAAATCCAATTTGAATTAGCTCTTTACAAATCAATTCATTGCCATAAATCCATTAATATTTTCCATTATCTAAAGCATATTCTTCACGAATATATATCTTAATCCCATATTTCATTAACATTAATAAGTAAGTTATTAGGAGACTTGAGAACTTTAAATTAGGTTTGGAACACTAGAATACATTTTTAAAATACTTGAACTTCCAGTTAGCTCAGCTTTGTTTATCTAGTAATATAAAATACTCCATCCCTATAAGTTGAATTGCTGCTAGATTTAACACTTAATATCAGGTAGAAATATTTGGACAGACATGACAAGCTGCAGGGTAGTGCACTAAGTATACACTAAGTTAAGCAAAGCAGATACATTTTAAAAAATCAGCAAGAATTTCAAGGTTCAAAATTAGAGTTAATAATATGGCACTATGATAAACTTACACCAGTTTTTTTGAATTAAATATTTTAATGGGTGAAAATGAAGTATGTATACAATATAAAACATTATCTAAGTTGCATTAATAGGAAAAATATAATATGAAAGTACAGATAAAAATGATAACATTAAATAAGATTATGGTCAATTTTAATTCCCTCTTTATAGTTTTAAATTGCCTGGGTTATTTTATAGTAAGAATGTATTAACTTTATATTTAAACTTTTTCTCTCTCCTTCCTACCAAAATAAAAATAAGTAAAACAAAGCAACAAAATGTCGGTCCCACATGCTGAGAACTGAGTCTACCTCCTGAGCATCTATTGATGTACTTTAGTGGTTATGAATTCTCTTGTATTACAGCATCCTCCTAACAAAACCCTCAGTCTTTAATTGCGATGACCTCTAATCCATCCTTCCCGCTAGAGACAGATACATAGTTCTGTAACACAAAATAAATTAGGTTATTGCTCAACTTAACGTCTTTTTGCAATTGGCCTTTGCTTTCTGGATAGAATTTAAATGCCTTAGCATGTTGTCCAAGTCGTAGTGAATCCCTGGTCCCTGTTTTCACACCCCACCTCTTTTCTATAGGCACTGATGTTCAGGCATACTGAATTTGTGGTGCAACAAACATGTCCGTCTGCCCCCATGTCCCATGCTCTGTACAAGGAATACCCCACCATTTGCCCACCCAGCTTGGTGTTGTTCAACAATCAGCTCAGATACCTCCCCTCTAACTCTGTCCTGTTAATCCATCCAGAACCTTTAAGTGAACCACCTAGACCTACCCTATGCTGGTAGCATATGTCTCTAACGCTGTCGTACAAACCTTGGTTTTCTTTTATATCTACGCATAAAGCTGTGAGCTTTTTGAAGGCTGGTGCAGCTTCATCTCTGTATTAACTGTTGACTTAACCATTGGTTACCAAGGACATACTCAAGAAATAGGGGATGAATGAATGCTGAATGAATTATTTTTCATTGTGCTGCTGTTAAAGTATCTTTGCAAACAGAAATTACTGCAGGAAACAATCCAGGCAAGCACAGCTTCCAAAAAAAATAGATATTAAAGATGTGTCTGATAGTGAACATATTAAAGGTATATGAGATCATGTTAAAGTGACATAAAATTGTTACCTGTGTGTTCAGATGGACCAAATATCATGGAAATCTTAATCTCACAAAATAGGATAACAATTAGACTCTTCCTTTATAGTTACACAAACAAACTTTGAAAAGTCTGGTAGCAATATATTCAAACTCAGCATTTCAATGTTGATGAATATTACTATTCTGTTATATATTCATATTATAACATCTGGAAAATGAACATTATGTTTGGCGCAGAATCCGCCTGCCGGGCTTCCCTGGTGGCACAGTGGTTGAGAGTCCGCCTGCCAATGCAGGGGACACGGGTTCGTGCCCCGGTCCGGGAAGATCCCACGTGCCGCGGAGCGGCTGGGCCTGTGAGCCACAATTACTGAGCCTGTGCGTCTGGAGCCTGTGCTCCGCAACAAGAGAGGCCACGGTAGTGAGAGGCCCGTGCACCGCGAAAAAGAGTGGCCCCCGCTTGCCACAACTAGAGAAAGCCTGCGCAGAAACAAAGACCCAACACAGCCAAAAAATAAATAAATAAAATAATGTTATATAAAGTATATCACAGACATTTGAAATCTTATTAAAACACTTCTCACCTATTGAAATGTCAGCTATTTCAAATCTACATTAAGAGCCAGACTGAATACAAATTTGTTTTCAACTTAATTGTTGTTGTTGGGTTTTTTGGTTTGGCTCTTATCCATTATTTGCATACCATCTTAGATGTCTTTATTTTATAAAACCTTTCTAATACTTTTTACTTCCCAAAGGGTATCGCCTAAGGGCATGTGGTAGCTACTGTAAATCATAGGTAGGCACTATGTACATTTTAAAAATCCTATAGTGAAATAATCATCAATATGGCCTAGATGTTTTATTTCTTTTTTGAGAAAGGAGTGCCAGTTGTTCTAGATTGTGGTTTTACACACATGGGTGAGGGTCACATCTAACTCGCTCACACTTCTGGTCTGACTCATGAAGAGAAGCGATTTCCTTTACAGATGTGAGAGGTGACTGCACTTTTCCCATCACCTGCCGTGCCACCTAGAAAGGTTTTCCTCCCAAATAATCAGGCAACATGTTTGTGAAGGAAGTGAGTGACGGGCCTCCACTGTAGTCAGGTGAGCCTGTAGAGCTTATATGCATATCAGATGTTACACGAAACGATTCAAGCAGTTTTAGTCATATTGACAGACTACTTCTCAACTTGAGACTTGTTGAACTATACAGTGTACACTGACATGACACTGAGAAGCAAATTGCTTACTGTCTTTGAAAGGTTTGTGATGCCAGACTGGTAAACAAGAGGTCTGTCCTTATTAGCAAAATGTCTAATATATCCTGTCAGAAGTGGTGAAATCCCAGGGAAGAGGTAGTTTAAAGAATATGAACCCAAGAAGCATGCTCTAAGCCATAAAAGCTCTTATCTGTCAATATCATCCACGGAAAATGTGTTTAAAAAAGAGCATAGTGGTGTGCTATTGTTACTGCTGAGACATCAGTCTCCTTTAGGTTTGCATCAGGGACTTGTTAAGGTGCAGAATGCTTTGCCCACTAAATGCCTATATGAGACAAGATCGTCAACTCAGCTGTAAACAGAGGGCACTCTTCCTAGAAAAATCTCTGAAATTGGCTTTATAAATGTAAACAGCAGAAAGTCTTCTCAATTCTTATTTTCCCTGATCATTGTTTAAGGAGTTGAGAGCAAATATAAATAAAAATGTGATTTTTTTGAAAAATCTTGAAAGCCTTACCTTAACATTTCATTGTTTCCTCTACTTTTATTAAAGACTATAATATATCAGGCGGTGGGCATAAACAACCATAAAAAAAAACCCTGCCCTGCCCAGTGAACTCAAAATGTACAAAGCACATGCTTTATATCACGCTAAAACATTGAATTTGGGGTGGAATTTTTCTGCGATTAAGAAAAAGGCTCTTAGTCACAGGTTAAAATAGAAGAGCTGAATAATACAGTTGTTACAATTTTTCTACATGTACAACTGAAAGAGACTTTAGAATTTAGACCATATGGTTGAGGGGAAAAAGAGGCTAAGATGTTGATAATCTGCCTTTGGGAGATAAGAAAAGAGGGACAGTGCCGTCAAATGCTGTGTGTCAGCCTGTTGATTACTCCCTGCGCCAGGCCCTCGCACTTCATGGCCACCTTGGGTACTGACGGCCTGGGCCACGGAAACCACCAAATAGGCTCTTGACATTTCACTGCCATTGAACTGGAAGAAACGGCTAAAGAGAATCAGTGACCCATCGTAAGTGACACTGGTTAACTTGTCTTTAGATAAAGGTCAGGGGGAAAATGTTGACTATAATGCATTTCAGCAACCAGGATTTGCCTTATATATCCATATATATATATATATATATATATATATATATATTTTTTTTTTTTCGGTACACAGGCCTCTCACTGTTGTGGCCTCTCCCGTTGCAGAGCACAGGCTCCGGACGCGCAGGCCCAGCGGCCATGGCTCACGGGCCCAGCCGCTCCATGGCATGTGGGATCTTCCCGGACCGGGGCATGAACCCGTGCCCCCGGCATCGGCAGGCGGACTCTCAACCACTGTGCCACCAGGGAAGCCCTGCCTTATATTCTTAAGACTGAGAAAAACAAGTTAAAGTGCCGTAGACCTGCCCAAGAACAATACTGTCATCTGTTCATGAATTCTAAATCTTCCATGTTTAATGTGGAAATCTTGCTGTTCCAGGCCAGATTAACATGAAACCTTTAAAACATTTCTAAAAAGCCACTTTGAAAAACATACCCTTTAAGAACTTAAAGAAGAAAAAATCTTTTGGAAAACAGAACTGCAGATACAATACATTTTAATACTCTAATTTTACAACATCTCTTTGAAATCATTGAAATTCTTACACAAAACACCATACCATTACAGCTGATACTGTTGATTAGATTAGTGTCCTTTGAAAAATTGTGAATAATCTTCAAATGAGGTATGTGAAATTCAAAAATATTTGAATGATAGGAATCATAAAGGTGCCTGATCAAAAATGAAACCTTTCTTTTTATCCAGTTGGCCAGAACTTTGCAGTGCTGAGTAAAGTTGGTACAGAAACAAACAAACAAAAGTTGATTTCCTTAATTCCTTTTATTCTCAGTAAGAGTAAGTAGAGGTTTTTGGGGTTTTTTTTAGTGCATAGATACTGAGTTATCCCTTCTTTGTGATTTAACTTATTGAAAGTATATTAGTTTTTATTGCAGGAAGGCCTAGCTCTTTTAAGATGTTAGGTTTTCCAGAAAGGCAACCAGAAACAGATGGAAACAAAGCAAGCTAGGGCAGGATCTATAAATTCCTTTAAAAACTCCTGCCCTGCCCCCTACACCTCCACTGCCTCTGCCAGCCCCATTGCTCTCTGATCTGGGCTTTGAGAAGAAACGGGGAGGGGAGTAACCACGATCGTAGACCAAGGAATCTTTAAACTAGACTGGTTTTAATAATTAAAAGTGACAGAAAAGTTATGGATTCTGTCTAAGAGTTCATGCTAAAATCAAATTGAGAATCCCCAACGTGTTACATTTTCATTCCTTAATCAAAATGGAAATTTGAAGTAAAATCTGAAGCTCTTCTGGAAAATGGTGTGTCTATTAATGGAAGAGAACTATCACCTATTAGAGCTGGAAAGAACTTCATCACCAATCCCAGCACTTAATTTTGTAAATGAGGAATTTGAGAAGGTTGAACAAGTGACCCAAGTTTACAAGATGAAGTCAGAGCTGGTTCTAGAAGTCAGATGATCTAATTTACAGTTCAGGCCTGTTTGTCCTTTAGGTGCCTCTGTAATAGGGCTTGAAAAGGGTTGGCATGGCGAATCTGAAAAGAGAAAAGTGAGAAAGCAGTAAAGATCAAATTGATTTCACAACTTGACCTGAATTGTCAACCTCTCCTATAAGGGTTCTAACCTTATAGCTCAGCTATAAAATGATGAAAGGTGAATTTAAACTAGGTAGACTTTTACTTTGCAACATTTCTCTGTAATGCTTCTTAATAAAAGAGCCTTAATTCTTGATAATATATTTTAGCATGAATGAATATATTAATCATGAGTACAGTTCAGAATATCTAAATCTATATTTATAAGCCAAGAAGAATATTTGAGCCATATAGTATTCTCTATGCTTTTAATAATTACAACAAACTATAATCTGGTTACAGTTATGTGCCAGGTCCTACTAAGTTCTTTAAATGCACACTTGCGAACGACTTGTGAGGCAGGTAACATTGCTACCCCAACTTACAGATGAGAGAATGGAGAAGTAAAAAGGTTAAATACTTTGCTCATGGTCATAGAAGTATATGAGCAGGACTCAAACCCAATCTGTCATATTTTAGATGCCTCAGGCTTGCCCAGTACACTGCCACTTTGGATGAAGTAGTCCTTGAATTTTTTAAGTCATCTGCATATTAAAAGGGGATACTTTAAAAGAAATTTTAGCAGTAAAATAATAACCTTTTAAAATTTAGCTGTTTTCTGTATTTAATTGTATTATGTCCTATGCCCATTTCATGTTTGTTTTCTTGATCATTCTCTATATTAAGGGAAAATGTACTTAATATAATATCCTTTTGAATTGGTGGGAGACCATGAGGAAATCAATGCAAATTCTTAAGAACTTGGGTTCAGTGTAAGAAAGAACTACATGTAATGAAAATATTAAGGAATGTTGTAGAAATTAACAAAAGGAGGGATTATGTGCCTGAGAAGCCCTAGGAGCTGTCTTCCCAGGTGGTAAGGAGGTGCTTCGCCATCTTTACAGCCCTGTTTGGACCAGTTTCTGTCTCTCACGTGGCTTGTTCTTACCAAATTATTGTAGGATATTTATTACTAGGAACACAAGCAGTATTTTGACTTGGAGCCATAATGCAAACCCAACTTTGGCACAGTATATTCAAACGTCACTTTAACTCGGGAAATTAGGACTTTAATTAAAGAACCAGCATATGGGACGAAGTGAGAGAGTGGCATGGACATATATACACTACCAAATGTAAACTAGTTAGCTAGTGGGAAGCAGCCGCAGAGCACAGGGAGATCAGCTGGGTGCTTTGTGACCACCTAGAGGGGTGGGATAGGGAGGGTGGGAGGGAGACGCAAGAGGGAGGGGATATGGGGATATATGTATACGTATAGCTGATTCACTTTGTTATAAAGCAGAGACTAACACACCATTGTAAAGCAATTATACTCCAATAAAAACGTTAAATAAAAAAGACACAGGCTGGCCAAAAAATAAAGAACCAGCATAAAGCCAGCAAAATAATAAATCTGAAACTGATTTTTTTCTTGATGGGTTATTCCTGTGACCTCAGTGGTCACGCCATCTGTCAGCACTGTTAATGCCTTAGCACGCTCCCCCCGCACCCCTTTCCCCAGTGCTAACCCTTCACCTTGAGCCGTTTTCTTCTCCCCCCGTCTCACTCTGGTCTCATATTGTTAGAGCTCAAAAATCTTAAGATCACTGACATGTATATTTACAAGCTGTAAGCAATGATCTCTGAAAATGAACTAGGAAAATACATGTACTACTTGCTCAGGTTAAAATGAAAGCAAAGATTGAATCACAGCTGAAGGTAGTTTTATTTTTATTTATTATAACATCTTTAAAAAATACAGTATTCAGTGTAATCTAGAAATTTTTGGTTAACCTCATTTTATGCCCAAGTGAAGATTTCTTAAAAACAAAGGTAGAGGTATTGACTTTACAATTAAAATTGAATTTGAACTCATTTTACAATAAAGATTTTGAATTTCCATTTTACTATGTGCCCTTCTTGTAGGTTGCATCAACTAATGCTGATGTTCTACTGACAGCTGTGTACCTATGCATTATTTTTTTTTTCCCATTTTCCAATTTCTAACTCTTTCCCTGTGACAGTCATGTCCTTTCCATTAAGGCAAAAAAGAAATAAGACTTGAAAATGTGAGTAAATGCACTTGTGCTGATTTGGGAAGAATGTGAATAGAAATCAGGTGGAAGGAAATAATAGCTTCATTTTCCTGTGATAACATGTATTAAAATTTGAGGAAGTTAATAAAAAGGGAACGGAGCTAAAAAGTCAGAACTAAAGAGAAAAGCCTAGTAAGTTTATCTCTAAGCCTAAGGCTGTCATTTCTTAAACTATTGCCACTTGATGCAAGGGAGATCTCTGAACAGTGGGTGCCGTTTCATTTACAATCCACGCTTCAGTACCCTGGTGTGACAGGATGACTGGAGGACAGAGGCTGCCATATGCATTTCTGTTGAAAATGAAATCCCTCCAAATGCCAATCTTAACTCTTACTCTGAAAAAATGTATACTTGTTCCCAAAGTTATCTTGAAACACAGTCAGTAAATTTTAAACTGACCTCCAAAAATCTAAACCTATCTTTTGAGTGCATAAGTAACATATCTTAACGTGTGTATGTTTTAAAAAAAAAATGTTGGATCTATTCAGCTGGTATCTTGGGATTGATACCATTTGCAGTATAAGGGCCTTCTGAATTTTTTTTTGCAGTAATAAGTATGGTCAATAAAGTCTGAAACACATCTTGTGCAGTACAACTTGGATTTAGAAGATGGCCAGAGAGACCAAAGGTAATCACTAGAACAGAAGAATTACTTGATACTCCAATTGAAAAGAAGTCATTAAGATACTGTATACTTTGAAACCACCAAAGAGTATGCACTTTGT
Organism: Hyperoodon ampullatus; assembly: GCF_949752795.1. NCBI lineage: Eukaryota > Metazoa > Chordata > Mammalia > Artiodactyla > Ziphiidae > Hyperoodon > Hyperoodon ampullatus. The sequence goes on from NC_136933.1 coordinate 34,238,255, forward strand.
AGAAAACAGACATCGAAGTAAATACTAACACTAAAGCAACCTAAAACACATTAATTGAAGACTATTTCCTCACTAAAACAGTTTCCTTGAGTTGAGATATTGCAGCTTCATCCAACACCTTTTCTGACTACGATGAAGTGTAAACTCATGATCCATTTTCTTTCCCCTCAGGTCACTCATCGTTTCTTTCAGTTGCTCTACAGGAAATGTGCCTCATGGTTGCATTGTGGGGAGGTTAATGCGTATAACTTGATTATCATTTACTTTGAACTGTAAGAGTTAGCGTTGAAATTTGCCTATGGCAATTTCACAGTGTATTTTAAAGGTTCAGTCTTATTGAAGAAAGCATTTTGTGTCTCCTCACATCCCCTTAAGGATATTAGATTGATGACTCTGGTTCACCAAGCTGCCATCATGACAGTCCCCCTTTTTGCTTTATACCTGAATAACTCTGATTTTTCACTATGGAAAGTAACTCTACCAGAGCACTTAAGATGTTTCTGGGAAAAAAAAAAAAGGAAAAATTAAACCCATATTTTAACATCGTAGATTTTAAGTTCTTTTATTTTTCCTGGCCACAAACACAAACTACATAGCCGATATTCCTCCATGATGGTTGCTTTCATATATTTAATACACTGTATTGTATTGAAGATGCTACAGAATTCTTTTTGTCAACATCATGGTACTTAGCCTTTTCGTCTACTCCTAACATCCTCAGGCATGTTAGCTACTGCTACTGTGCTAGGTTTAAAATCTATCCTAGGACACTTGGACAAGTTAGAACTGTTTGCGAGTAATGGGAAAAAATGAAGTGTCAAACATTAGAAACACTATTTTTCCACAGAATTTTGTAGGAACACTGTTAATAGTGTTTCAGCTTCTTGGGCTGTCGTATGGATCAAGGCTCTTATTAGTATCCATCATTAACTACTGGCTTCTCATTTCCCTGTTTGTTGCTTTACGATCACAATACAGCTTTGGCTTCTCGAGGTATCGCTATTCTATTCACAGGCAAAAATCAAGAGAGGGCAAGGGTAGTGACTAAGGGGTAGGTTAGAGGAAGAGTCCAGCAGCGCCCATCACACATACCCTGATGTCTCATTGAGCAGAACTGGCTCCACGGTTACTCTAAACTGTGAGGTAGGCTGGGAAAATACCTCCTTTCTTGCCCTGGAGTAATAGGCAGACGAGAGAGATGCCTGTTGGGATTGGCTAATGAGTTTGCCGATTAAAAGTATCTACCGCCGCAGCCCAAATTAGCTTCCCCATCGTTGCCTGTGCTTTGATCTCAGGCTGTGCATTTTGTTTTTTGTATTTTGTTCCTGAAGCACACTGGGCTCTTCTGTGCTTGATGGAATACATCCCTGAACTAAGACCGTGGGCGGCTTTAGAGACATAGGCAGGCAGTGTGAGTCGTTAGAGATCTACCTGCAAATTACAGAAAGTTCATTGTATGCGGATGTTTCTAAAGCAGAATCCAGCTGTAAACTTGGGAATCTGGACAAATCTGGGCTCATCAGGTGAAGCTTTGCAATTTACTCAACTGCTGAAGACAGTGACTGCTATGATGAGGCAGGGATAACAGTCCCTGGGTACTATGGAGCCTTCTTTCTGTTGTGAGAAAGCTTCCTCAGAGTTAGTTTGTTCTGCTTTGAAACCATCAGTGGATAACCTTTTCTGTAGTTGTCTCAGTGGAAACCTTTTTCTACTTTTCCAAAACTTGAGGGAGATCAGAGGGATAATCTTGCTCTTTGGCATTACCTGCCTATTAAAATAACATTTCATTATTCATTCAGAATGGTTGGACGGTGTTTCTACTTTGGAAACTGAACTTCTTAAAACATCTTTGTATACTGAATCCTATTGTTTGCTGACTTCAAAACACTCTTCTTAAGAGCTTCTGTTTCTTGCTCAGAGCTTTATAGCCAATGTTCTGCCACTTAAAAATCCATATGATGGCTTCATCTAATGCTCTGATCTAAGTCTCATCCTCCACAGCAGTTCCCGCCATCTCCACTAGAATCCAGTCGTACACTAGATGACTCCCATGTTTTCCCCTAGCGTGACTCTCTGCATAGCGACTCTCCCTCCAAAACCTTAGCTTTGGGAGCCCCTGTGTCTCTGGCAAAACCTCTTTCTTTCCTGTGTCTTTAGGCCTCCGGAACACTAAATAAAATTCTTCTTTTCTTTGTCTTCACTGTCCACCAAATAAAGTTTCATCCTTGGTTCACTGGCGTCTTCTATTTATTCCTCTCGACTCTCACCCCACCTTGTTAGAAAATGGAAACACTGGAACAGGAAAATGAATTTGTACGTATTGATCACTTACTTCGTAGGGCCCACTGCTGGGAACTTGGCATAGATCATTTCTTTTGATCTTTAGAATTGGAAATAGTCCTTAAATCTTTTGAACCTCCTTCTCTAGTTAAACATTCTTAAGAGAGTTCAGGTACTTCCTGGCTTTAACTTTCCCCTTTTACATAACCTGCTCCCACAGCTTTCGTCACCACGATCAGGTTTCATGATTTCAAAAGTTAACTTCACAGCTGATGGTGAAACAGCAATCACTTTCTTTCTCTCAGATCCTACTGTGATCATCCTTGTCTGGACGTTGAAATGCCATTTTCTTTGCTTCTGCCCTTACAGCTTTTTTTTTTTACTTCAGTCTCACCTGTTATTTCATCTTGCTAAAAAACTGATTTGAATGTGTCTGTCACTTACTCGAAATCCTTCCATGTCCACTCTCCTGTTATATTCATTTTCATCTCTATATGTGGTAGTTAAGTCTTTCTGCAAGTACACCCAGATCTCTCTTCCCAGCCACATATTCTTCACTCTTACAGAGCTTCCATGTATCTGGTTATCTAAACTGCTTTCCCCTGCATCCTTGTAACAATGTTTCTTTATTCTTGTCTGTCTTTGGTCTAAAAGGAAGTCTTCAATATCCACTTGATGAAATTGTCTTTTAGAGCACAGATTATATGCAATTGATTTCCTTTTCATCCTGATGCAATACACACTATTACTCTGCCTTGTCCTCTGTGGTAGTTTATGCCACTTATACGGTACTTTTCAAATACTTGCTTGGAAAAGAATACTTGAAGGTATTCTTTGTAAGTATATCGTATTTTTAAGCCAGTTAAAGATGTGAAAATTGCCATGTACATTTTTGGATTGCATGTAGCTTAATAAATACTTTGAATAAAAGTGAAACGTAAAAATCCTTAATGAAAAAAATCTTCACCTAATTAAATTAATCAAGTGTAAGGGCTCAAATGTAATAGTAGTAATTTCACAGGAGTTACATAGTCAACAAAAATATGAACAAGATGAGATTAAAACATAAGAAATACAAAGTGCCACATTTGTCATACAGTAACATTGACCCAGAAAGGTAGAAAAGTCACACAATCTTGTCTCTCCATCATTAGAAAGTTTCTCTCACATCCTCTACTCTTAGTTAGTTATGCAGTTGAGATGTTACCGAAGAGTCTACCTCTGATGTGGAACAATTCAGATACTTGTCAATACCTCAGTTACTCTAATATTGCAAAAGAGTGTGGGCGGAATGGGGGCCAGGAGTAAAATTTATACAGTAATGGAAAATCATACCTTAATGTTTCAGATATATGATTTGTTATTTAACACCGTGGTTTTCAGTGTGCTTGATCAGTATCAGTGTCGCCTGGGAAAGGATTAGAACTGCCTCTTAACCTTATGAATCAAACTGTGAGGACGGGACCCGGAATCCTGTTTTAAGAATCCTTTCAGGTGTTTTCTGATGCACATTGAAGTTTTAAAAATCACTGATTTATATACCCACTTATAAAATCCTTCTGTTTGTTTATAAATTCACCTCAACATTATAAAGCATGATGTATAATCTGGAGCTATTTAAGAAAATTCATTTTTCTTCCCAGAGAAAATTTATCACTAAAGTAATGTCCTGGTAATAGCTGAAATGAATGATAATAATGAAATCAGAAAACTTACGTATCCTATTAATAAAGATCTGTTTACCGGGCATCTCTCTCTGTCAGGTTCTATTTACTGGAAGCCCTATCCCCATCCTTGCCACCCCCAACCTCATAGACAGTGAGCTTCCTTAGGCCAAGGAGTGTGTCTGTTCTGCTGACTACCAGGCACCTACATGCACTTGACATCTGCGGAACACATTGATTCTAGAAATCAAATATAAACAAGACAAATGTGGTTTTTTTTTTTTTTTTTTTTTTTTTTTTTTTTACCCCATGGAGATGATATTCTAATTAGGGACATGGGACATAAACAAATTAAATAAAAAATTCTGCAGCGAAAGTGCTAACTGGGCACCCTGAAAGAGAAGAGTCAAACAGGCTTTAGATGGGTGCTCAGAGAAGGTCTCTCCAGGGATTTGACATTTACTGAGACCTGGAACTTGAGAAACAGCCTGAAGATCTGGGGGGACAGCTTCCCTGGCAGACAGTAAAGAAAGGGGCAAAGGCCCTGAATGGCGAGAAGAGCTGGTGTCACCGGAGGAACCGTCGGTGTGTCTGCTTAATTAGTGAGTGGGCAATTGGCAGGAAATGAAGTTGGACAGTCAGTCAAGGGTTGGAGTTGCAGAACCTTCTGAGCTGGGGCAAAGAGCTCACTGGGAAAAAAAACTAAATGTAGTCTGTTTCAACATCACGTGATTCTGTGAGGTGATAGAAGGTGATGCACTCTTCAAATTCTGCTTATTATTAAAGAGTAGGTAAGAATGAAGGGGAAAATCTCACAGGTACTGAACTGTCTGCAGCAAAGAAGGCAATTTAGGGTCAGGCTTCACATTATAATTCTTTGGTGTCTAGTTACTGCTCAGTATGTCTGACTGAAAGCTCAGTTCTACCCAGCCCCCTGGCTTTTCTTAGAACATAAGAAGAATTTCAGCATTTCATGCCTGAAAGTTCGAAATGCTGGCTTTTACCACCTGCTTTCTGAGATTGAGTATTGGGCACTGCAGAGAAGTAGGCTTGAAAAGTAACTAGAAGACTGTGAGACCAAAGCATACTGTTCGCTAAAGATGCTATTCCTTTCCCTCCCATAAACCTTGGAAACACCATGTACCCATTATTAGAGCTGGGTGCCTAGGAGTTAGACAGGCAGAGCCTAAACATAGAACATCTTGGCCAGTGATTCCTTTAACTGAGTTAATACTTATGATTCTAGGTGACGAAATACTGTCGAGCTTGAAAGGGAGAAAAAGGAATGATTTTCTACCCGACTTACATAGTGACTTCATAATATTACAGTTCCAATATAAAGGTCCCAGGTGCTTTTCTTTTAAGTATTGAGCAAAACTATTCTCTTGGAACACTCTCACAAGTAAAACCAGCATGGTTTACTTACCCATAAATGTTTGGTTCCTTCAGGCTTTTGCTTAAAAATCGTCTTGTATGAGTGTGGTTTCATCCCGGACAACTTCTCAGTTGTCCGCAACATGATGTCTGCATTCACTGTGGTAAAATAGCCCATGTTTTTCTGCTGGTGTATATATATTAAATGATAAAAGTAGAAATTAATATATTTGCACACTAGCTCTATATTGCTAGCCCCTTTTTAAAAATTTTGTATTTCTGTATTTAAAAAGTGTGATTCTTTTTAGAGCATAACACATTATCATTTAATTATGCTCTTGTCTGCTTTATAAAGTAACTTTCTCTTTTCAGTAATATCAGGGCTCTTTTGTTATTTATTATGGGAAAGTAATGCTTGAGTGCATTAATTTTATAGTTTGCAAAGTATCAGAGTTATAAGGTAACCCAGGGAGTATTATTGTTCTCAAGTTAACTTTTGAATGTCCGATTTGAAAGTAAAAACAACTCAAGTTTTGTGATTTCTGGGTCATCTTTTTGAGCTCACTGTTTTCATTGAGATGAAATAATCACAATGTATACGTAGTTTTATAACACTGCCATTTAGCATTTTCATATCTGAATCTTTAGAGGCTTTCAGGGGAAGAGCAGTGACATACTTGCTATTAAGGAAAAGGCAAACTAAGTCTGTGGCAGTTGCGTGACTTGGTGATAATGTTTTTGATGTGCCTCATTAAAGAATCAAAATGCTTAGTTTTGTCGATAAAGTATAGCATGAATCAATCCATGTGAGTTAAATGGTTTTTGATTAAAATAACCCCAATAAAAATGAGCATTGATAAATTTTAAAGAATCTATAGTGTTTGAATGATTAAAAGAATAGCAATACAGCTTGGTTTCACTAGACATTTAATTCTTTTAGTAATTGTCACAAATACATTAAAATTCAGCAAGCTGATTCATTATAATGATATACTATACCTAAAGTATCAAATAAGTAATCTGATTTGATCAAATAGCTGTATGTTTGGGAAAAAAAAAAAGTAAGTCAGCAACATAAAAAGCAAGAGGTCAATCCTGTATTGTCTGTTGTAGAGTAGTTTTTTCCTGTAGAGCTCCTTTTAAATATATTTTTAAACTATGAAAAGTCCTGTAAATTGTAAAGAAATTAGCATTGTTAAAAATCAGGCTTAATAGCTTTTTAGAGTACGTTGAACGTGTGCCGACAAGGTAATTAACATAGGACCATTCTACACATACTCTGGTAATACGAGTGAAAGGGGCCTGGCATGCGGTGAAATACCATATAAAAGGTCTTACGATATAAAGCTATACTAAAATATATTCCAAGTGACTAATGATAAGCTCTGTACATAGTTGGTTTGCTTTACTCATCTGTTTTCTATTCAGTAATTCCATTTTCAGTTGTAAATATTTAACAGCAGAGAAAATTAACATTTCAACTTTTAAACACTATGAAAATGGGTTAGCTCCAAATTACACACAGTATTCACTCTCATTTATTTTAACCCCGTACCAATTTTTTAATATTTCCTCATCTGCTTGCAGTAGGTACTCACTTAACAAAACTAATAAATTAGATCGGGGAAACCAGTGGGAAAACTGTAAGTACAATGAAAGTTGGCTTATCCAATAATTAATATTTGAGCCAAATAGGATTATTACCTCAGGATAGCAATAGCTAAAATTATCCTTTAAACAAAGACAGCTTTCATCTGGAACATTTTATTAGCATGACTGTTTCTACCTGTTCATAAACCACTACTACTATAAGATCATATTTAAATTATATGCTTAGCTTTATATATTGATAACTAACTATTTCATCTTTAAAGGAGGTGCTTCTGTGAGCACAGCACAACTGAATCCACCATTCTGGTTGCATACTGAGCCACCCATGGGCTGCCAACCTGGTAAAGTGATGGAACAGCCCACAGATGGCACAGCCGAGGTACACAGTTGAGATGACATCGTGCATGTAAAATGCATAGGCCTAGGGATCAGTGATAAAAGTAGGTGTGGGTCTGTATCACTTCCAGTGACTCACTTGGGGTAACTGTTCTTTCTAGCTGTCCAGCATCGGGCTCTGCAGGTTTTCTGTTTTTTATAGAGATCCAGGAAACACAGCAAGAGCCCTTAGAGTTTAAGTAATGCTGCTGCACAGGCTCATTGGATCTTACACCAAGAGACAGCGGGCAACAAGGAGTCACCTTCCTGGCAGGGGCAGTAGTCACTGATTTATCAGGAGGAGACAGGGATGCTTTCCTAAGACATGGTCTTGGAGAAATGTTTCACCTTCCTCCCTTCACATAAAGGTGATTTATCCCAACATCTCTTCATTCGTCTTGCCTAATTTTGAGAGTAACTGGACAAATGTAGTAACCATGGCCTGAGAATAGCATGGTTACTGGGTGTTAGAACTCTCATGAGCAGGCGTCTGGAACAAAGCATCCATTTACTCACCTGAACCACCATAAATAAAAGCTGAGTGTGAGGGGCTCTAGAAAGTATGGTAAAGAAGGGAGTGATGTCCGCTGTGGCCTTGAGATGAACTCTAGGGAGGGAGCTGTAGTCGATTGTGCAGTTGCCCCTTGGTATCTGCAGGGCGTTGCTTTACCTTTTGACGTGAGTCAGTCACATTTCCAGTTCTCTAAATCCATAGTGATTTTGCTTGATCAAACACTAAGTATTTTCCGTTGTGTTTCACAGTGCTGGATTTTTTTATCTGAAGGGTCTTGACCCCTGTACCTCAAGTTCTGCAATATAATAAGACCACCAGGAGAAAACTCACAAATGGGCCATTCAGCCAGGTCCGCCCTCACCTCTTCACACTATACATATTGCTGTCACCACACCTCCACGCTGTGGTGCGCTTCCTGAGTATTTCCTGAATGGAGAATGTTCAATAACTAAGGTCTCCTTCCTATTCTTTCTCCCAATTTCCTATCTGTCAATCTCCAACTCATTCAGGAAAGATGATCTCCTGAATTATATAGAACTCCCTTGGGTTCAGCCCAAACTATTTCTGTGACCCAACCTTTACCAACAGGGGTCACCAATCTATCACCTTCTCCTAAAAGCACTTCTTGTTCTGAGATATGCCCACATATACATCTACTAAACCTACCCCAAAGTCTCTTCCTATTTCCTCACGTGATGTTCTTCAGCCCACCAGCTTGACAAAGGAGTTCTTCCGTGTGTCCTAGTCTGGATTTTCTGGGGGAAAGGTAGTTTCACAAGTAGACTACAACTCAACCACATTTTTGATTTTCACTTAGATGATTAGCATTAACCAGAGTGTAGGGACTGCTAACGTTGCGAGGCCTCAATACATGCAGGAAATCATCTGTATTTTACCTCTTGCTTCAATCTAGCAGAAACTAAAAACATTTGCTGTCCAAAAGAAAACACTACTTTTCTTCTTATCGTTTTCTCTGATTATATTCCTCTTTCTAATAGTAATGTTATACATCTCATTTATTGAGAGCCTCCTGAGCCGTGGGAACTATTAGGTGATTTGTACGTATTAGCAATTCACTTCTCACAATATTTATTTAAATAAGAATTGCTATTTTTACTTAAGTGTATAAACAGGAGCTCAGAGATTCAATTTGCCAAAGATACCAGGGCTGGTAGGTGATGGGGACTGTATGTACATACATCCCACCTGGGTCTGCCTATGCTACAGTGTGCACCTTAATTAAAAATTATTAAATTTTATCAAATATATAGGAAAACATACTTTAAGTTGTAGAAAGTCCCACAACCGCTTTATGTTGACTCCTATGAAATTCCTGAAATGGTATTTATAAACAAATAGTTAGTTATGCAGTTTTTATTTGTTTTTTCTTTTTGTGCAGCATAGGTCAAAATGGCCTGTATTTTAAAACTTTATTTACAGATCAAGATGTTTTCTTCCAGTTGAAATACCTGTCCTATTTTCAGAAAACTGAAAATGCGGCATTCTGGCCTTTGTCAGTAAGGACATTGACTCAACTCACATCTACTTTCACTTAAAGTGTTAGGAAAATCATCTGTGAAGAAGCAAAAAAGTATTGAGCGTGACGTTCATTAGAATGCAGTCGACATTCTTGCTGAAAATAAAACTTTCTAAAACGTATCTCAGCAATTTTCTGATAAGCATACATAGAGGCTTGAAGCATTTTTATTGTTAGCATAATTCCTCTTATTTTAAACTCTTGGCGACTATGTAGGAAGCCCTAGTGATCTAGACAGCCACATCAAATTAGCATCTTAACAAGATGAACAGGTCCTTCAGGCTTAGAACTCGGAGGGGGGTGGTCACTTATTGAGGAGAAAGAAAGCTTTGTTATTGTAACTACTCCCAGCATCATTTAGACCGTTTGTTTTCTACAACCAGAGTTAAAATAAATGATTTATCCTGCATTATCCAATAAATACACTTTTAAAGGGTGTTATAGTACCTTTGCACATCATGGGATAGATTGAAATGAAAACGACAAAACAGCACTTGGTCCATCTAAGATGCTTTACGTCACTTCATTGACATGCTGTAAACATTGTCTCATGAGAAGTGGTTTTAGTGCTGGCTGCCTTCCTCAGTTTTTACATCTTTAATAGTCTTTAATAGTAACCAACCCCATATATACACATTAACCTGTCTCAAGAATCAGATTAAAATATCTTATTTTAGCTAGTGTAACACGGATCAAAATCCAGGCATTTAGAGCATTGACTTAATACTGAAATTAGGCTAGAGTGTTCTCCAAGGCAGTGATTGCAGCCTTTCCCTGAAGTGTATGGTATTATATTGATCCTGGATCCATCACTTCAGCCAGTCAGCCACTTGACTCTTGACGATGACCGTGAGGTGTGAGCAGGTAGGAAACACTGGAGTACTTAGGGTTTCCCTCTGCTTTCACGCTTCATGTTTTCTAATTTGATGTATGAACGGCTGCTGAAATCTGGAGTGTAGAGCAAAGAAACAGCGCTTGGGAATTCCATGATGTGGAGAGTTTCCCATGATTTTTTTTTTTTTATTTGTGATCCTCACCTCAGCTATAAAGCTAAATATTTGAAACTCCTTAACCTATACTTATACCTGTTACATGACTAATAGTATACTTTTACTGCCCTATTTTGTTCCCATTTGGGGAGGAACAGCTGAGGAAAAATTATAGTGAGGAAATACTGGGAAGATCTTAGCTATAATTACGTGTATCAGCTCTCTTCACCCTTCTCTCCAGTTTCTGCCCTTTGCATCTCAGACTAGACGTTGGATCATCCTATGCCCAGCGAATGGCTGGATACCTCTGCAATACTGAATCATATTTTACATATAAACTCTAGGCCAAGTCCTCTCTGATGTGATATTCGAGGCACAGCTAGTCCTTCTGGCACCATTTTTCTTCTGTTGCTCATGAGAGACGATCACCTGTCTGTTTTGATCACTGTGAATTTTATTTCAGTTAACTTGATACCTTGTGACATTTGTTTATTCAACAAGTTTGTGTGTGTTTGTGTGTTTCTGCCTCCATTGAATGATGTCTTGGTACACAAAGAATGACATAGACTTCCCACCCTCAAGGTACTTAAAATCTAAAGGGGTAGTGGGGACACTGTACACAATAAGAGTGACATGATTGCCACTGGGGAAAAATAAACTGTATAAAATATTATTAGAGCATAAAAGATAGACCAACTTATCTGGGGATTGGCCAAAAACTCAGAGGACCCTTACTTTATGGACTGGAACCTCATCCCTTTAATTTTCTCAGAACTCCCCCTGGTGGTGCTAAATTTGCAAGTTGACAAGCACCATGCAAAGGCAGTTATCAAAAGTACACCCTTGAGAATCAGAGCAATCTAGAGTAAACTTCTTTACAGAAAAAAATTTAATGAGAATGATACCATTCAATGGGAATACACAGTAATAATTTATAAAATTTCTAGGTTACTGGTTATCCCTGTACCATAGCGAACAGGCAATCAAACATTCTCCTTAGGCGGTTATTAAGCATCTTTACTATTATATTTCAGTACTCTAAGATTCAAATAAAAGATTTAAGATTCAAATAAAATTCTTGGCCAGTTTCTTTCAGGAAAAAAGGGCTAAATATAAATTATGCCAAAACTGAAATTGTTATTTTTGGCACTGTACATCACCCAGATGGATAACGGTAAGCAACTCGATTCAGTAGGTTAACTAATTTAGTTGTCTAGGGGTAGGTTTGCAGATGATTTATCCTGGCAAACCCACTGGGAAGCCGTCTGCTCAAGATTCTATGTTCCACAAGGGTCATCTTAAAAATCCTCTAATGCTAAAAGCAGATAACTGACAGCTCCACTCCAGACTCTTCTAGGAAATGACACAATTTGTCTTTTTATTTTTTTATTTTTTCCCCAAAACTATGGTTGGGAGTTGAAACCCTGAGTAGGTCCAAAGCTGTTTTGATAAACACCATCTTATTCTTGCTTGGGGACATCTTGTCCCTCCCCCCATTAAAATTTTAAGTGGTTTTAGGGCTTCCCTGATGGCGCAGTGGTTGAACGTCCGCCTGCCGATGCAGGGGACACGGGTTCGTGCCCCGGTCCGGGAGGATCCCACATGCCGCGGAGCGGCTTGGCCCGTGAGTCATGGCCGCTGGGCCTGCGCGTCCGGAGCCTGTGTTCCGCAACGGGAGAGGCCCCAACAGTGAGAGGCCCGCATACCGCAAAAAAAAAAAAAAAAAAAAGAAAAAATTTTAAGTGGTTTTGGAATTAAGTGGACTTGAGTTGCAGGACAGGCTTTGATTCTAATTATTAAGAAGAACTTGTGCTACCTTTTTAGCCTCAATGAGACTCAGTTTTTTCATCTGTAAAAGAGGCAACATTATCTCATAGGGCTCTTGGGGAATTTAAATGATAATAAAATGATACTGTCTTGACCATAATAGGTTCTTGGTTATTTTATAACCTTTCCTTTTCCTTCATTTGCAAAATTTGGTGCTTTTATTAGACGAAGAGGGCTGTATAACCTGTCCCATTTTGTTCTTCATACGGTCAAAGTATAGTTCCATTACTCGTACATTTCATGGATTACAATTAATGTTGCAATTACCTACCCTATCGCATTTCATTATTTAGCTTTTAGTTTATTCCCCATATTTAATTGTACTATTTTCCATCTCTTACTGGAAATACTAAAGGAATTGGATATAAAGAGTAATCATAGCTTCCTTGGGACTCCACATTCACGACCAATATTTAGGAGAGCTATATCACAAATACTGTTTAGCTCCCAAAGTCTGTGGTCCTCGTTTGAAGCCTGCTAGCTTATTTTGAATGGGATTGTGATATTTCAAGTACTATGATGTGTATTCTCACTGACTGAAAAGTCAAGTTGAATGTGCATGGTTCCCTAGGATCCCCACGTCATTTAATACTTGGTCATTTAAAGGAATCCGCTGTAGGGTTATGAGAGAAGCCATGTACAAATAAGAAAGTGAGCAGTGGAAGTGTTGGAAGTAAGAAAAGGGCTGCACGTAATTACATATTAAATGAATGGGGCCTACAGATATTGATAAGCATTACAGGGGAAAACCTCATCAGTGAAGGTATTAATGATGAGGTGGGATTTGAGCTGAGTCATGAGGATACATTATATTTGAATTAAAAAGAGAAAGAGGATCTTTTAGAATGGAAATGATGGAAACAAAGATGCAAATGAAAATGACTCCATGATAATTAGGGAAGACTTAATATATTAGTTTGGCGTATTAGTGTTTTTGCAGACTGTCCTTTCCCAGAAGCAAAGAAAGGGTGTTAAAAAAGAAGTTTTTGAGCAAAGTTAACCTTTTATCAAAGAAGAACTCTTCAGTTAGAATCCTCACCGTCGTAGTAGGAATCAACCGAAAGTATGGAATTACACAACGCCATTCACAGCATCATCATAAATGGAAATCGTTGTTAACAGGCCAGGAATTCAAATTTCTATTAAATGTTGGTGTATAGCTGCTTTAAAATGAGGGTATTTATTCTTACGAGAAAACCCATCATTTTAGGCATCCCCAGACTTGCCCTGTATGCGCTGTAAATAAGTATGGCATGGAGGAGCGGGGAGGGATTTTAAATTCCTTATCAGGTTCTCTGTCGTTTTCAGTCTCCTGTTGAGTCGGTTCACCTCAGTGGCAGTCAACTGGTCATTTTAGAGGGGTTTCAGATATTCTGGGTTCATTATCCCTGAGACAGGACATGGCTGTGCCTTGGTCCTGTGCTCAGGCTTGTGGACCAAGACATGGTGGTTCTTTTCTTGCTTCTAGTTGTACAGCACAGGGCTTGAGGGTGCTGCTCTAGAACAAGACTCCCTAGGTACGAATCCTTTTCCATCTCTCTGATTGACCTTGGCAAGCTAATTCAACTTGTCTGTTTCACTTTCATCCTCTGTAAGATGATGTTGAGGGGACTAAATGGATTACTACAAATACAGTCTTTTTTTTTTTTTTTTTTTTTTTCGGTACACGGGCCTCTCACTGTTGTGGCCTCTCCCGTTGCAGAGCACAGGCTCCGGACGCACAGGCTCAGCGGCCATGGCTCACGGGCCCAGCCGCTCCGCGGCATGTGGGATCTTCCCAGACCGGGGCACGAACCCGTGTCCCCCGCATCGGCAGGCAGACTCTCAACCACTGCGCCACCAGGGAAGCCCCATCTTTAAAACAATTTTTCACACACTGTAAGCCCTCAATGTTAGATCGTTATTATTACTCATTCAGTGGGTCATGTCTGGACATGCAACACTAAGGCAGTGCTTCTCATTCCACCGGAAACACTGCCAAAAATGACACTCTCCTGGTTAATTACAACAGCCATCTGTCCACAGCCGCAAGGCCAGGAGGGTTGCGGTCTCTGGAAAGCCCTCATAAAAAGCAACCATCTTCCCCGTACTGCTTTCAAACAGTTTATCATGTGGCAGATTGAGGGTAAAGCAGAACTGTTAACAGGTAAGGGACTGCCTGCTCCAGCAGGCGTGCTGAAGCCTTTCTCCCCTTAGGAAGGTTGCTCATATGGAGAAAGGTAGAGCTCAGAGGAAGTTCTTTACCAAATTTACCAATGTCGTCATTCGTCTCCCTCCGCTGCAGTGGAGTAGCGGGGCAGAGGAAAGCCAGAACTGTTCCGTTAACCACCACGCCTGCACGTGGGAGGAATCAGCATCAGGGTGGGGAGAACGTTCTCCACCTTGCCCACGTGCAGAAGTACTTACAAAAGTAGAAAACTACCTAATCTTGAGTTGTCAAATACTTAGCCCACCTGCAGTATTCCCAGAAGCATAGTTTCAATTGGGTGAATGCTGACAAAGGCATTGCCTACGTTTTCTCTATAAAGTCATGAGCATAGCAAAGCCGTAGGTCCCACAAAAATTTACAAAGAAATGTGCCTTGTGCAACTGCTATTCACAGTGAGCGATTTTAGGGTGTTTTGCAAATATTTCTCTGTCCTCGGTGATTTCGCAATGCTCTTAATTTGTACTCATGTTAATGCATTATGTGAGAATAGGTGTCTATCTAATACCGCCTTCTTATTCTGCTATTCTTTAATCTCTTCAGGACTTTCCTGTTCTATCCCTTCACCTTAAGTGTTCTGAATAACACCAGTGTCTCTTCTATCTTTGAAGGTGAAATACTGTTTCATCTTGAATATGAAGGAAGCGCGTATTGGTCATGAGACACTTGACATGAAACTGTACTTCAAACATGGGGTTTAAGGTGCTAGGTTTTAAGTAGAGAAGAGATTGGCCGATGTATCAACAGTTCTTTTAGTAGTGATTGTCTCCTCCCGAATCAATAGTAAGTTAATGCCCTTGAAAGGCAGGTTGGTATTTGTACTACTAACTTGAATGCTATTATTTATCTCTTCATAAATGAAGCGGTGTCTGCAAAGACATGGGTCAATCTGACCAGCAAGCTCCAGTTGATAGTATGGATATTGATTTTGTGAGCCCTCCTTATTACTCCAATAATAAGGAATCAATCAGTGATTTTTTTTTATCATACATAGAAAATAAATTTATGTAAACAGGAGAAATTCTCCAGCAGCATTCCAAGCCATAATAGACTACGCAAAATCTGTAGATGTGCTGTGACATGAAGGTCTAGTAAAGAAATGTTGGTGAATTTTTGTCATCCTGTTAGAAGCCTAACTCGACCATATAAAACAGTATTAAAAATTGAAGTTATCTCCAGGCATGGTTGGACAGGTAACTGCAAAAATTGGTAGTATTACAGTAACTGACTACTTAGCATATAGGCTCTGCATTATATGTGCATGATTATGTGTGCATTTATTTTCTTTATAGAACGGAAATCCTGCAATTCAGTACATCTCATGCTGCCATTTCCTGAGCATACAACACAGTTGCTTGATAAGTGGCTCTTTATAGTGACGGTGTCTTGGAGGAAGATTGAAAGAATAAGCTACTAATAGGCTATCAACTTATTAGCACAATGGGTAAAATGTAGGATTGCTACTGTTCTCCAAGTTCTGGGCAAAGTTCTTTAGAAGCATTAATCACTTAATCCATACGACTACACTATGCTATGCTGCGCATGAGAATTTTGATGTTCAGTAATTGAACAAGCTACATGGAGAAAAAAAAAACGGCATGACATTGTAAATCTAAAGAATTTTGCCCATATTTCTTTTCCCTCTATCTGGAATGTTCTTCTCTAAAGAGCCCTTTAGCTTACTTCTCATTAAGATCTGTTCTGTACTCTCTGTGAGACCTGCTTCACTATCCTACTTAAAACTGGAACTCTTTGCCTACTTAGTTGTGTTTACTACCATTTAACACTCTAACATCTAAATTATTGTTTCCCTCCCCCAACTTGGATATAATAGGATCTTATATTTCCACCAATGAAAACTTACATTCCCTGAACACTTTCTAGGGAATAGTAGGCACTTAACAAATACTAGTTAAATGAATGAATTTATCTTAAATGGGCTGAGTCACTTAAACCACAGTGAAGTGTGAAAAGTGTTTAGCACATGGTTCTGAGTACATTTCAGTAATTAGTTGAACACTGAAATCCTGTGTGTATGGCTTCACCCAGTAAGATTCCGTTTTCCTTGTTTTTTATGTTGAATTATATATTTTTTCCTCACTGTGAATGTATCTATCAAACTGTTGAATTGCAGAAATTTGTAGAGAACATGTTCAGACATAGTAGTGTATTCTTACGTGAACAAAGAAACCCTCCAAGGCATAGGAAGTTTGTGGATTTTGTACTGACTTCTCAACAGTTCAGATGAATGTGGAGAAAGCTTGACTGCTTCTAAGTTAACATATTGAAACTGTTTTGTGTTCTGACTTCCAATGTAGACTGGTAACAAGTTAATGATTTGTGTTTCAAACACTGTGGGAAGTTCATTCCCATAACATCTGCACAGGCTCATTGCCTTGGGGAACACATAAGCTTGAAACCGTGTGTTGGTAAATCGACATAACAAAAATGGGTGGAAGCCTCTAAAATCATTTGTAATCTTCTTATTCTTATGGTCTGTATATATCACACGCACACATATGCATGCATGTGCACACGTGTGCACACACACACATGCACGCCTGGAAGAGGAAGAGGAGAGCATGTCCAGGGAAAGCGACTTGTAGTTCACCCACTGAGCATAAGTTTAAATGACTTTTTTCATGCTTTTCACTTAATGAGTGTGGCAACATAGAATATGTAATAGTTTTTCTTTTAACCAGTTAAAACATTTTCCCATGTAATTACCCATAGCTAGATAAATACTATACGATGTTAACAAGTATTTTCAACATTTATTTGGCTGAAAGAAACTTCCCTAAAGGTATGGGTGCTGAGTAGCTGTAACTGTGTATACATCAGAGTGGAAAAATAGGAAATATATTGTTATCCTATATCAAAAATAATCCTTCAATGGATTTTCAACGCGAGAAGTTCTCATTCTAGCTTACAGTCAGAAATTTAGAAGTGAGTAGACGCCATACAGACTTCAAATATTTTCAGAAACAATAAAATCACTACCTATTTCCAATTTTATGAGCCACTATTTTAAAATTTAAGTCAATATTTAGTTGTTTACAATCATTGAACTTCTTTATAAAAAAGAGCCTTTAAAACAAAAAGTGTTCTTTACTAAAGTAATTTGCCTTGTGGTTTATAAAATGACTGATTAATTAAAAGGTCTTTCGGAATAATTATTGGTTAGCAACATCAAACATTTATTATAGTAATAAATTACTTCTTATTTTAACAGCCCATACTCAGGCACTAATAGCAATAATGAATAAATTTCAAAAACGCAGAGATTTGGGCAATATAGATAATACTTTCCAACCATCACTTAATGCTTGGTCAGTTTTCATATTGGGTTTTTTTTACAATTTGAGTTCACTTAATAATCTAGGACTGATTTTCTTTTTAAGTAGGGTAATAAAAGCTGTGAGTTTATTTATTGGTGACTTAACATAATATAGGGACTCAAGTGGGAGGCGGTGGTTCTTTGTTCTTTGTCCATTTTTTTCTGTGTTAAACTTTCATGTAACTTCCAAGCTAAATACTTGATTTTCAACTGCTTAGATTTTTAAGATACACATTCAGGAAGGTTGACAACTAAATACGTGTGGTATAATATTTCAGGATAACTAAAATATACTTATATAGTTTTTAAAAGTCTATAAAATCGTGCAACTGTATTATTGGAATAACAAAATCTGGCAGGAGGCATTCAGTAATGTCACAAAGATTAGCAGACGTGTTCACAAACACCAGTCTCTTCAGGTGTCTTCTTGTGAGAGCCATCCTCAGTTTTGATCTGCCCTGTGGACCACTCATCTTTGTAAAATCAGATTTTAAAAAGGGCTTACGTCTTCATATAGGCTTTAAGAAATGTGCCAGAAAATCCTTAGTTTGGAGGAGGTTAATAATAGAGGTTGTTCCTGAGTGATGCCTAAAATGTATCCTGTGGAATAAGATGTTTGAGGAATACGCTGAGTTGCGGAGTGGAGACAGTAGACCCCTGGCCTAGGGGTGAGTTCCCATTGGAAGCTGCGTGAACGGCAGCCTTTCAAAGTAAAAGAGAGACTTCGGGACGAGGAGGCAGAGAATGAGTCAGGATGGCCTTGTTGAGACTGGGCGGCCTGCTGAACTAGTTGGTGTGCTGGAAAACGGTTAAAAACAGGCGCAGCAGAGGGGCCGGTCGGATCACAGACACAAAAGGCTGAATGTAGGTGGGTGGAGGCAGAACAGAGGAGAGGTGAATTAGGGAATCCCTCTGGGAACAGTCACAGGGGATCATCTACACTGAGCTTCACGTAACTCCAGGAACAGCAGTTTTGACTTACAGTCAAAGAACAGACTATAAAATAACTTGGTCATAAACCAAGGTAACTCCCAGGAGATAAGTGTCGTTGGTGGACGCCAGGGCAAATGCACAGGGGTGAGTGGCAGGGTTCCTGGCAGCCGAGGGTCCAGGGAGCCTGGTTTCTGTAAATGGACGGACCAAGGAAGTGGCTACACACTAAGCTGTCCGAGTGCTTCATATACAGGCAGATAAACCGAGACAGCTTAGACTGTGCAAGATAACCTAACCACTCCCTGGTGGCAGTTGTATCGATGCCAGAGATAAGTTAAACACTGAGAAAGGGTCTCAGATCCACAGACTTCTTAAAAGGTTAATATTTTTGCCGAGAGTGGATAGTGGGGTGACGTGTAAGTGACCGCAGTAAGGTGAGAGCAGGAGCTCAGATTTCCCTGCCACTGTGTCGCCAACCCTTCCCAAGTAACCGCGACCTGTTCACAAGACTGAATGACTTCTCAGTTTTTCCAGAAGACTGTCCATGCATGGATTCTACTTAACTCCATCAATTCACTTACCCCAGATGTGTCTCTGAGCCCCATGTCTAGATGGGTGTTTGTCTGTCTGTTTCGTATACTGTGTAGCTGCACCTAAACTGAGCCGTTTCATTCCCTGCCCCTCTCTACCCTTGCCAGTCCAGTTTTTTTTTTTTAAAGCCTTTTTCAAACTCCTCTTCTGTGAAGCTTTATCATCTCCAGAAAGCTCTTTCTCTGTCAGTGCAGTGTGTGTATAGTAAGTACCATGCTACTCTCAATTCGTGCTGTCTAGTATCTCCTGTGTGATGCACGTGTGAATTCTGTCTCCCTAACTAGAAGGTAAAACGTTGATGGAAGGGACTGTGGTTTAGAAAAGTCTCACTGTCCACCAGGGCTGCCACATCACAGCCATAGAACCTACGTTGAGCATACCCGTTCAAATTCTTATATTTTCCACATCTCCGTTTAGTACAAAAGATAGAACACTGAGATAAGTGGTTGGTAGTCTGCATTCCCCGTAGTTTCCCTAGAGAGCTTAATGTGCTCTATTTAAATAAGGGAAATACTGGAGGCCACTGTCCTTGCCTTGGCCTTGTGACCCTCAGGCAGTCACAATCGCTCTGGAATTCAGTTCCCTCACCTGCAAAATGAAGACGTTACCTTCTGTTATTCTATCACAGTTTTTATGCTTAATAGATTCAGAAAGGACGTGTGTTGTTGTTGCATGTATCTCAAAGACTTTCCTTCAATCACCTATTTATTCAAATGTATTTATTAAATATCTCCTATCAACCTTACACTGTGCTAGGCCCTAGGGGTTAGAGCAGTGCCTAATAGGAGGCCTGACGCAGCTCTCATGGGGAGGACATGCAGGTGAGAGACCACGTGCAGCTTGGTACTCTGGTCCCTACAGCGGGCAGCATCAGTATCACCTGGCAACGTGTTAGAAATGTAAGTTGTTCAGCCCACCCCAGACTTACGGAATCAGAAGTCCTGGAGGTGGAAGGTAGGAGTCTGTCATTAACAGGCATCTGCTGCACAGTGAATTTTGAGAACCACTAGTGAGATGAGTGAAAACACAAAATGTGATGTCAGACCAACCTCTTTTTCTTACTGGTAATTCAACCTCAGCTGCTTAAATCTTCAGAGTCTCATTTTCCCCTTTTTGTCAAATAGGGATACTTAAAATATCTGTTTTGTTGATGTTTTTTTTTTTCTGATAGTAAAATTGGCTATTTGCCAAGCATGCAACACAATATCAGGCAAAGAGTGTACAGGTGTTTGTGTAATTTCGATAAATCCTTTAAATGAGGAAACTGATCTTATTACTTCAGTAGGAATTCAGATGTCATTATTTTCCATTTTTTATTTCAAATGAAATGAAATTGAAGTCTGTTATGAGACAAGGATTTTATTTCAAGGTAACCTGATCTATGCTTAAAAATTCGACTCTATGCATTAATCTGGTTATTGTAAATAGGTTGGCACTATTGATTTCACAGTGTATACAATCACGATAGACCATAAAGGAATACCTTCCTTCTGTGATTGCCCCAAATCATTTTTAAGTAAACTTCTATTAAAGTACAACTTTTATTAAAGTGTAAAGAATTTTCACAAACGGAATTTACCTGTGGAATTGGCACCTCCGTCAAAAGGAAAGCATTTACTTCTACTTGTCTTATACTTCCCACACCCATGTGTAAGCACCGTCCCAAATTCTAATGCCTTAGATTAGTTTTGTCAGTTTTAGAAGCTGATATAAATTGAATCATACAATTAGTAGTTGTCTTGCTTCTGTTTACTTGATATTGTGTTTAGGAGACTGGTGCATGTTCCTTGTACATAGCAATAGTTAATTCATTCCTATTGCTCTATGCCTCAAATGGCTTTTAATGATAAAATGAACATATATAGGGAATTTAGTCCAGGAGTCATTCTACAAAAGAGGACCAAAGAGGGATTTTAGAACACCTTTGAATGTCTGAGACCCACACATACTTGAATTTCTGCTTTCAGACTTGACCCTGGATGGATATTCTTGGTGGTGGTCTGCCATTTTGCTCAGAAATCCCCCACCCAGACAGGACAGGCTTTCTGCTGTTTCTTACAGTCTGTTCTTTTATTTTTTATTTTTGGCTGTGTTGGGTCCTTCATTGCTGCGCGCAGGCTTTCTCTAGTTGTGGTGAGCGGGGGCCACTCTTCATTGTGGTGCACGTGCTTCTCATTGTGGTGGCTTCTCTTGTTGTGGGCACGGCTCTAGGCGTGTGGACTTCGGTAGTTGTGGTTTGCAGGCTCAGTAGTTGTGGTTTGCAGGCTCAGTAGTTGTGGCGCATGGGCTCTAGAGCGCAGACTTAGTAGTTGTGGTGCACGGGCTTCGTTGCTCTGAGGCGTGTGGGATATTCCTGGACCAGAGCTCAAACCCATGTCCCCTGCATGGGCAGGCGGATTCTTAACCACTGCGCCACCAGGGAAGTTCCTATTCTTAATGAAAAGTCTCAGACAAGGAAAGCACTCTGTATAAGCATGAGTCCCATAGGTACACGCGAGATTTAACTAAGAAGTCAGTAACCAGCCCCCGCTCTTATCCTGTCCAATAAATCAAGATGTTTAAGTGAGATGTTTGGAAATGGTTTCATAATTGCACATTGGCAGTGATAGTGAAACACTGTTTCTTGCCCTTGTTTAACTTGTGCCTTCCACTTTTGAAGTATAATTAGGTGTTTGGAAACGGGATGGGGTAACAGGAAAGGGAAGCCCTTTCCAAGAAGTTGGTTCCAAGACCCAGATTTTAAATTGTCGCTTCTAACACCCACATAACCATGTGTTCTCCTGTCTTTGTGTTTCATTACAAGCCTTATAAATGATCATTACTGGAAAAGACGTCTTGAGGCAGATTGCACAGAACGCTTGAATATACTTGGCTCCTGTAGAATCGTCCTAAGATTCAAATTCTAGCACCACTGCTGAAGTTCTGTGATATCTGTAGGTACATTTGGATCCTAGCAGTAGTTCCTTTATGTTAACATTACTAAATAATGTTACATTATAGCAATTTAGATTTAATCAGATGCATTGAATTCAGTTCAGAGACAAATGTTTTTTGTCTGGATTTTTCTATTGTCCTATCAGATGTTCAGTGATTTTTCCCATCTTCTCACAGTTGCCAGGACAGAAATGTATACAAATGAGCATTATGGGTATGAATGATATGTAACTCAATTTGGTGTGCATAATCGATGCCTATCCTAAATGATGTTATAATGTACTGTAAAAATAGCATTTGTTATTTAAAGTATCCAGTACCTGGAGGAAAAATACATTTTATAGCTTATCATGAAATACAGGAAGAATCAGCAGTAAAAATTCAAACATATTCAATGTAAAGTTATTTATAATTTTGCATTATGCATCCCCAGAGATTTAGAAAGTAATGTTTCCACATTTGTATTATGGCACCGTTGAAGAAAATCAAATTATCAATACATAGCTTAACTCATCTGCATATTTTAATTCTCCAGAATAAACAGCAAGTTGTATCTCTCAAATCAGGAAGAAATAAAAAAAGCCCAGTCAACAAAACGAAAAAGTGATTGTTATAAAAACACTATATAATAACAGTTTTTTGCTGAGTGATCAAATGTAAATAATATATTTATGTCTATGCCATGAAATCAAACAAATGTGTGTCATCACATTTGACTGGCATCTAGCTGTACCCAGAATTGAAAATGATTACATTTGAGAAGGTGTAATAGAACTGTGCTGCAGTTACATTAAATTTTCTCCAAACATAATGAAACTGAAACCATTAAATTTCATGACTGTGGAATTCCTGGATAACTTTTTATTCAGACACTAGCATTATATTACAGAAAAATATATACGTGTGTATATAATTGAGAGTTTTCTCGACCACTTATTAGTGCACATTTCTTCATAATTAAGTTGAATACTTGTTCACTGCTTATAATGAACTTAAAATAAGTGAAAGAGTTTATATATGGTTGAATTCATTTAAAAATTGCTGATGATGTGTCTTTCTCAGTTTTTAGGAATGTCTAAGAAATAGATGAATAAATGAACAAAAAATTGCTGATGATGTGTCTTTCTCAGTTTTTAGGAATGTCTAAGAAATAGATGAATAAATGAACAAAATAATTAAATCAAGTCTCAGCCCGAAATGTTCAGAACTTATGTTTGTCTTTACGTAGGTCAATATCTTAGAAATTTTTATCGTTGTCATTTTCTGTCGATTTGTGAATTTGAGGACTTCATTTCTGAAATATTTTTGCTAGTTTTCTATAGCTAATTTTCTCACTGATTAATTATGTTTTATGGTACACTGTTGTCCTTGACCTGGTCTTAGCTTAATAATATGAGGAAAATTTAGAAATGGAAGAAAGGGAGCACCATTTAGGGATCTGTAGAACCTCCTGGAAGCGTGTGCTCTGGTTTGTGCAAAGTGAACCATCCACCCTAACTTATTCCTGCCATATATTCATCTCCACAACTGTAGTTTGAGTTCTCTAAAATATACCAGTATGATTAAAACTAATAACTAATATCAAATGTATATTAAGTTCTAGGCATTTTTCTAAGAATGCACTCAAGGTCACAAAGTTAGTGAGTGGCAAAATTAGGATTTACACCCAGTTTTTCCCTAGTCTCTCTCGTGTTAAGAAGGATAGAGGGCTTCCCTGGTGGCGCAGTGGTTGAGAGTCCACCTGCCGATGCAGGGGACACGGGTTCGTGCCCCGGTCCGGGAAGATCCCATATGCCGCGGAGCGGCTGCGCCCGTGAGCCATGGCCGCTGAGCCTGCTCGTGCGGAGCCTGTGCTCCGCAACGGGAGAGGCCACAACAGTGAGAGGCCCGCGTACTGCAAAAAAAAAAAACAACAAGAAGGATAGAAAGGATTATCACAGAACACATCATTAAAGTCATATGCTGCCACCAAAAAAAAAAAAAAAAAATCTTATTCTGTTGTTCGTAAGAGTTCTTTATGAGTAACGTGAGAAACCTTGGGCATTATTGTCACCACATTTAATCAAGAGAGACCTGAAATCTTCCTGTTTCTCTGTCTATCTTATACTCTCCAACAGTGGAAAGTAAAAAATGAATTTTAAACCTCTGGTGATCATGTTGTTCTGCAAACTCATCTCATGCTGTGCTAGAATGCACTTTTGACAGGAATTAGAGGCGATGGTTTGAGCGTTAATATCAAGAAGATTATGCTAACAGATAAATCTGTTTCCCTCACTGTGTGTTCATGTGTGTGTCATGCCTAGTGTTTAAAAGACTGAAATATTCTTGAAGAGCCTCTTGAGTTCACGAAAGGCTCTGCTAGAAGGTGTGTGTGGACTTAACTGTGTTAAACTTGCAGAAGATATTTTGTGTCTTGATAGGCATTGAGATATAGAAGGCTGAAATTGTGGTACAAAAACTGTACAAGTTAGTACTAAACATGTACAAATAATGTTGGATGGGATCGTTATCAACAGAAAGAACGGGATTGGGATCACTGGAGGTCCTGGAGGAAAGAATTGTTTAACTTGTATCATAAACCGTATCTGCTTAATTTCATATGGGCTTTCCAGGTGGAGAGTCAACCTAGCTCTCAAAGACGGAAGAAAAGAACAAAGCATTTAAACGCAAAGTTTATTTGCAGAGGTCCGTCTTTACACCCTGAATTTGGGGCAGCATGAAAAGGATGGTCAGTGATCATGAAGGAAGACAAAACTCAAAGCTAAAAATAAGTGGAAAATAACGGGCTGGCATGTGGTCTTAGCAGTCTGATACAGACAAAAATGGAATATCTGAAAAACAGGATTGGGAGGTAGTTCAGGGGTGTGGCAGCTGAGGTGTTTTCACCCTAATGCCTTTGAAAAGAGGATGTTATCAGTAACATAAATTTGCAAAAATGGAAAATATATTGCTGTACTATAATTTTTCAAGTATAGATTACTAGCTATATTTCCATATGTAGATAAAAATGTGAATGTGATATAGATATAAATGTAGATCTAAATATAGTTAATACTTGAGTATTGCCAGGACACAGATTATCTCTGTTTACTACATTCCCTCTGACACAGTGTTCTGTAAGTACCTGCAGGATGGATGAATTTCTGAGAATTTTTTTAACTGCAGTGTTATCCTCAGGGTCAGCGTTACAGGCGACACATCTAGGGAAAAACAACATATTATTTGTTTCTTTTTTTGTTTTGTTTTTAAATGATTAAATGCAGTTGCTTGAGAGTTAATGCTAACTTGAAATATGAAAACAAAGCACTGTACTCAAGATTTAGATTATTAATAGCTGAGGTTGTAAGGATAGATGTGGTTTATCTCTTCTGCCTACCATGGATTTGGCGTGTCCCAAGTTAGCATTATTAGTTTTCATCCTGCAAAAACACCAATAATAACAGTGAGCACTGCTGAGAACTTACTGGGCTAAATGAAGTTAAATGAGCACTCTTTGCAATCTATGAAGTAGATTTTATGATTAGCACCATTTAAAAGATAAGGAAAATAGGCCAGCTATTAAAGAATATTGATAGGCTTTGAGCCCAGGTCTCAGACATAAAGGGTTCTGCTTGTAAATGTGGCATGATGCTGCCCGTGTACAACAAGAAAAAAGTATAAAGGAATTCATTGAAAATAAGATCCTGAAAATGGTCGAGAACATTAGGGCTCATAGGCTGGTACCTTGAAATACTATTAACAGTGGGACGGTTGCATAAACAATATGAATGTTGATAAGTGAATCTTGATTTTTTTATTCTAGTGTGAAGTAGTGCTGACTTTATCATCTTTATTTTAGAAAAAAATGAATCCCTTTTTTCTCTTCCATTCTATCAAGTTTTCTTGACTATGCCAAGCCAGAGGTTAAACCCATAGTCCATAGGCATTTTGCAAGGGGTAAGGGGCGATTTTCTAACTTACAGGAGCTTACAAAAGCATTTGGTATATTCCCAGATGGAAGAACTAAGCTTATTAAAGCTAAGCATTTTACACAAGCTTTGAAACTTTTCATTGTGATGGATTATCATTGCGCCCCAGCATGCAAACATTTCTTTGTGCTGTGCAAATGCAGGAGTCTTGGAAATTTATGCATATAATGAATGGAACAAGTACAATAACAGGCCATTCACCTGCAAAGTGACTAAAAGTTACGGATTTTCTGTAAGGAGATAGATTTAAAATTTCTGTCAAGTCAAATGTCTCTGGTGTTTTGTTCTCCAATATAATGGAATTCATTTTTGCGATCCTTTTAAAGGTACACAAGTGTAGCTATAGCAACATGAGGGGAAATCAGTTTCCTAAGACACACGTAGCCCTGTAACCAGGCAGATGCATATTTTTTTGAGAGCTGTTGTGCATCTGAAATGAGGAAGCAGTTTTCAGTCTCAATTTCACTCTCCTTAAATTAGAATATATCATATTTTAGTACGGAAAATTTGTCAGATGACCATAGCGCTGTGAAAGGATCTTCTGTGTTTGGGTGTCTCGTCTTCCATTTTTTGATACTAAGTGAGTGCATATACTTGTACCTTTAACTAAGTAAATGGTCAGTGAACACATGGCAGGGGGGTGCTGGATCCCCATGCTGAGAGCTTGGTTTCTTGTCCTTGGATATCTTTGTTCATATCAAAAATGTTTTTCACAACCAAAATTCCAAAATATATAATGCAAAAAAAGTTGCTAGAGGGCTTCCCTGGTGGCGCAGTGGTTGAGAGTCCGCCTGCCAATGCAGGGGACGCAGGTTCGTGCCCCGGTCCGGGAAGATCCCACATGCCGCGGAGCGGCTGGGCCCGTGAGCCATGGCCGCTGAGCCTGCGCGTTCGGAGCTTGTGCTCCGCAACGGGAGAGGCCACAACAGTGAGAGGCCCGCGTACCACAAAAAAAAAAAAAAAAAAAGTTGCTAGAAAAATAAAAGCAAAAGAAAGCTGGATGAATTGTGGAATTGATAGACTCAAGGAAGAAGAAAGCTGTAGGGATGGTATAGAGAAACCCCAGAACTGGCTAGCCTGATTCCCATCTGTTTCTGGCAGAAATCTCTTAGCTTCTTAATTGGAGACCCATGATTTGGGCATTTGGCGAGATGGGAGTAAAGCAGGTGTGACTAGTGTGTTCTTTGCCTTTCCTTCTAATATAAAGTCCAATTTGGTACAGTAATGCAGTTTGGAAGTAATTTTCAAGTGTGAGGTGGGATTACAAGGGACTTTGGAATTAGCTGTTGATAACTAGATATGAACTCTTACTTTATTCTTTCCGTGCTTCTAAGATTTTGTCTGTAATCCAAGGGCAGGTGAGTAAGTACTTTAGACTGCATAGACTTTTTTTGGACAACATAAACATCTCAAACTCTACAAGATGTTTTCACTATAGTGCCTTGTCTAGTTTTTCTTATTCTAAATGAAATGAACCTTTAAATGTAAAATGCCATCAGTAATTATTAATATAGTTATAATTTATAGAAAGGTGTTAGAAGATGAATTAGAAAGGGCAGAAAGTAGAAAAACACAGGTCTCAACTGAAGCTGCTTCTCTACTAATCTTTATCACAATCACTTGGCTTTATTTGGTTTCATATCTCTTCTTAGTATAAAGCCAAAGTTTGCCCCTCTCAAAGTTTTGAAAATGGAGAAATGCATGAAAGTAAAACTCATAAACCTACCGATCATGGCAAGATAATAACTGATACCAATTTATTACTTTTAAGACAATTCTAAAACATGTTGAACCTTGTACAGTCTGAAAAACTACTACTTTCTTCAGCTGAATAGTAGCTATGTTATTGTATTAATAATATCTTAAAAATCCTACTACATTCTACATTATGGTCACATAGAATTTAGAAGAACTTTACAACTGCTTCTCATTCTGGGTATTTAAATATCTAAGGAGATAAACTCAATTTGTACTGTTTCAGATTGTATGCTACATAACATCACACATCTTTTAAAGGACTTTGTTTTTTTAGAGCAGTTTCAGATTCACAGCAAAACTGAGAAGACGGTACGGAGATTTCTATGTCCCCTTCCCCCCACACGTACCTAACCTCCCCCATTATAAATGTCACTTACCAGAGTGCTGTGTTTGTGACACTTGACGAACCTACATTGACACATCATTATCACCCAATGTCCATAGTTTGCTCGGATTCATTCTTGGTGTCATACAGTCTGTAGGTTTGGACAAATGTGTAGTGACGTATATCCATCATTAAGGTATCATAACAGTATCTTCACTGGGCTAAAAGCCATCTATGCTCTGCCTATTTGCCCCTTCACGCCCCTCCACCCCTGACAGCCACTGATCTTTATGCTGTATCCACAGTTTTGCCTTCCCCAGAATGTCATATAGTTTGAATTATACAGTATGTAGCCTTTTCAGATGGGCTTCTTTCATTTAGCGATATGTATTTAAATTTCCTCCGTGTCTTTTTAGGGCTTGATAGTTCACTTATTTTTAGCTCTGAATAATATTCCCGTGTCTGGGTGTACTAAAGTTTGTTCATCCATATACCTGTTGAAGGACACCTTGGTTGCTTTCAAGTTTTGTCAGTTATGAATAAAGCTGTCATAAACATTCATGTGCAAATTTTTGTGTCAGCATAAGTTTGCATTTCCTTTGGGAAAATGGATAAATACCAAGGGGCCTGGCTGCTGGATTGCATGGTAAGAGTATGTTTAGTTTTGTGTGAAACCACCAAACTGTCTTCCAAAGTGGCTGGACCATTTTACATTCCCACCAGCGATGTATGAGAATTCCTGAGACCCCATCCTTGCCAGCATTTATTGTTGTCAGTGTTCTGGGTTTAGGCCATTGTGATAGGTGTGTAGTGGTATCTCATGGTTGCTTTAATTTGCATTTCCCTGTTAACATAGGATGTGGATCATGTTTGCATATGCTTATTTGCCATCTGCATATC
Organism: Hyperoodon ampullatus; assembly: GCF_949752795.1. Lineage (NCBI taxonomy): Eukaryota > Metazoa > Chordata > Mammalia > Artiodactyla > Ziphiidae > Hyperoodon > Hyperoodon ampullatus. Next base: position 34,267,378 of record NC_136933.1, read on the forward strand.
TTCTTTGGTGAGGTGTCTGTTAAGGTCTTTGGACCACTTTTTAATTGGGTTGTTACCAATTACCTAGTATTAAGAGTTCCTTGTGCATTTTGGATAAAAATTCTTGATCATATGTATCTTTGGAAAATATTTTCTCAGGCTGAGTCTTGTCTTCTCATTCTATAGACATTGTCTTTCAGAGAGCATAAAATCTCAATTTTAATGAAGTCCCACATTCATTATTTCTTTCATTCAGAACTTTGATAGGGACTTCCCTGGTGGTGCAGTGGTTAAGAATCCGCCTGCCAGTGCAGGGGACATGGTCCAATCCCTGGCCCAGGAAGATCCCACATGCCGCGGAGCAACTAAGCCCGTGTGCCACAGTACTGGGTCTGCATGCCACAACTACTGAGTCTGCATGCCACAACTACTGAGCCCGCATGCCACAACTACTGAGCCCTCATGCCACAACTACTGAAGCCTGCATACCTAGAGCCCATGCTCTGAAACAAGAGAAGCCACCACAATGAGAAGCCTGTGCACTGCAACGAAGAGTAACCCCTGCACACCGCAAGTAGAGCAAGCCTGCGCAGCAATGAAGACCCAATGCAGCCAAAAATAAATAAATTAATTAAAAAAAAACCAACTTTGGTAAAGAACGAATTTGACACCAATGTCCCCACGTCTCAGTTCACTTAGTAACAGAGCACCAGCCTTCCTGGCTTGAAGGGAATTGTTACAGAAAACATTTTAAAAGATATTTCTAGGGTCTTTCTGTGATGCTCAAATTTTCCGCTTGTCTGTGATTCAAGCTGCTTCTCCTCAATCTCAGTACTTAAACCTTCATTGAGAAAATAGTAGTCCTCCAAAATGTACTTAAGTATTATTACTGTTACCATTAATTGTAGAAGAATGTAGAGAAAATAGTTGGAGGTGGCTAGGAGAATAAATATAAAAATATGGGGCTTCCCTGGTGGCGCAGTGGTTGAGAGTCCGCCTGCCGATGCAGGGGACACAGATTCGTGCCCCGGTCCGGGAAGATCCCACATGCCGCAGAACGGCTGGGCCCGTGAGCCATGGCTGCTGAGCCTGCGTGTCCGGAGCCTGTGCTCCGCAACGGGAGAGGCCACAACAGTGAGAGGCCTGCGTACCACACACAAAAAAAACAAAAAAAAACATACATGTATATATATGTATATATATAAATATGTACAAAAGGAAAATTCTGACTGCTTTGTTAATAGAACTTACAAGATTGAAACCTACACAGGTCTCTTCAGATCTTAAAGGATTTTCTTCTAAAGGATGATTTCAATGCTTAATATATGTGAATCATGTTCTTCACTACAACACAGTAATGTAAAATCATTAGAGTTCACTCTTGCAAGATTGATATGAGCCTGAGAGTCAAGTCCACTAAAGAGGTTTGTTTTCCTTGCATTCATGCCAAATCAGCTAGAGTGAAATTATCCACCGGTCTAAGCAGCTGGTTCTGTGCAGCCCAGAGAATGTGTGGCGAAATTCTCTCCTTCACAGGGTGCATGTTCACTGTGTCTCTCACACCCAGGTGGTTTGTAAAGACTCCCTGTTTCTGGTAGCTTTAAATTAGAGGTGCTCTTAGCACCATAGGAGAATGAGAGATATGTAGTCTTAAACTCTTATGTATTTTTCCTGTGTAGCCCTTGCTTCTATTATCTACCTGGGATTTTATGCTCTGGGTTTCACTTGCTTATCCATAAAAAACAATATTACACAGAGACCTCGGTTTATGCAACTGAAACGTAAAATCATGCAGGTAATTTACAGAAGTGCATCAACCCAAGAAAAGTATTTTGAACCTCAGAATTCTTGAATACTATAGGCGCTGAAAGAAATTTGCTCTTGGCTTTCAGAATTTAGAGAAACCAGTTACAGATACCAATTTAATAGGGGCTCAAATGTGGAATTATGTGCACAACACTGTGCTGGGTTTTATGAAAGAGTCATAAAATGAGTATGTACTCATTATACGGCCATTACTTTCAGCTAATTAAAATTTTTTCTAGCATTTACTTTAGCAAATTTTTTTCGGACATTTCTTTTGGGCATCATACTTAAATGTTATATGTTACTTAATCTAATTCTCATAATACTCTTTTGTGAGGCTGTTATTCATGCAAGAATATAAAGGTGGCGAAAAAGGTTAAACAATTCACCAGGTGCCTTAGTTTGTAAGATAAAAGGTGTTCAGTGAAGTGTATGTACCCATTGAGTCTGTGCTTTTAGCTATGACAGTGTTCTACTACTTTCAAGGCCCTGACCATTGGGTAGCAAAGGCAAGAACGAAGAGGCCAAACTAAAATATAGATAAAACAAATCTCATAAAATGAGAAAACAGAGTGGAAGCATTGATAAGAAGCAATTAATTTGGTATTAAGCAGGAAGGGTTGAGGAAGACTCCAGAGAAAGCAGTCTTTTGTGCTTGGTCTTGATGTGTGAATAGAATTTCCATTGCTAAAAACGTTGTACTGACAGCTATATTGGTTGAGGATGAGACTGAAGGAGAGGGAGAAGTTCAAAGGGTATTGCAGTCTGATAACGGCATGACCAGAGACGTCAGGAAATAAAAAATTCCACATGGCTCCTTCCAGGAATGATAAGTAAGCAGGAACGGATATGTAGAAACAGATGGGCCATACAAATATTTTGTCCAGTGGTTTATTTTGTTCAGTGGTTTTGGAGGTGCTGAATGCCGAGTTAAAGCATAAGCAACACATTTTTGAAAGGCCTTTTTGTAATTCAGTTGTGTGTATCTCAATGACCACAATAAATAGAATCAAAAGCAATAAGTGACTAGGTTTTCATTTTTGGAAACTTTTCCCTCTATTTTAGGGAATTCCCTGCTGTAGAGACAACCTGAGAAAGAAGTTGAGAGAGTGAGAAAAATTAAGACATAAGTAATCTGGTAGCACCTGAAACAAGAGTGGGTGCATTCCTAATGCTCCAAGTACTAGCGACCTTGACGATTACCTATGACATTATCAGTTAATGCTTTCCCTTCTGAATTTTCACATGAAATTTTGGTGTTGTATTTCACTTCTTCGAACAGAGGTAACTTCCTCCACTTCTATCCTATTCTCTAGAGCTAAAACTATGGCCCTATGCTTATGACTGGAGAAGAATGTCTATCTTTTGCACCACTTTTATATGTTAAACAAATTGATTATTTCATATTCATTTTGTTCAAGCAAAGCCCAAAGCTAATAGTAGGATTTAGATTAATTCTGAACTAATACCTCTTCAAAATCATTTGAAGTTAAAGTTTGATAAATATTTAGACATCTAGCTTTTCAGAACCCCCAAATATGGCCTAAGTGTATAATACCTATCCCTTGAGTTATCTTCATCAGTTTTTTTTTGTTTGTTTTTTGCGGTACGCGGGCCTCTCACTGCTGTGGCCTCTCCCGTTGTGGAGCACAGGCTGCGGACGCGCAGGCTCAGCAGCCATGGCTCATGGGCCCAGCTGCTCCGTGGCATGTGGGATCTTCCTGGACTGGGGCACGAACCTGTGTCCCCTGCATCGGCAGGCGGACTCTCAACCACTGCGCCACCAGGGAAGCCCCATCAGTTATTTTTATAATCATTTTTATTGCCTTGTTTTGTACCTGCTGAAAGAGAATAAAAGTGATATTCAAAATGAAGAAATTGTAGTGCATTATTTGCTACATGTGAAAATATTTCACTTGAAGTTAATAATTACAGTTAACATTTGGATTGGAATTTTTTAGGTTTTAGGTTGTATTTTAATCAATAACAGTTAAAGTTTATATACATGAATAATACACTAAAAATCTTTGGCAATGTTATAGTTAGAAATATGTTGATTATAGTTTTCTTTTGATAACTGAAAAATAAGTAGAATTAATTACCATGAGTTTATATATCATTTACTTATGAGTTTTCATATATTCATACAAGTGTAACATATTAATCTTAGACCCATTATTACATTTGAACTCCTTTGGATATGCTGATAAGATAATTGTATCATTAAAAAAGTCCTCTCATTGGAAAGAAACATTATTAGCATGTTAGTGCTTCAGGTGTTTTTGATATCCTGTTATCCTGTAGGAAGACTTTTCCACATATTTTAAGAAAATATAGTATGAATCATTTAGTAAATTGAAACCACAGGGAAAGGGTAAGCTAACAGACAAAGACATAGATTTTGAAACCTTCTTGGTTGTGGTCAAGGAGAATAGCTTCAGACAATTATTCTTCAAGTCTGGTCCCTGCTTAGCTTTCACTCTCGAATCTTCCTCCTTTGCTCAATAATTATCCTACAGTCTGTGGCATTACTTAAGGTTCCCTGAAAGGTGTGATAGATGAATTTTCACTCGCTTCTTCTCCTCAGAGCACTTACTGTACACGTCTGTTAGACCGTGACCCCCGGACACGTGCTGTATGAAGTGGTTATGTCTCACCAGTCTGTGGGCCCTCTTGGGGCAGGAGCTGTGTTCCATCCCTGTTACCTGAATCTCTGCCACCTTCCAGGGTCTTGCACATAGTATAGGTTGTAGGCAAGTTTGCTTCAAAAGAAATTAAATGAAACATAATCATGAAACAGCTGATGAACTTTAGACCAACAATATCTATTGTCCAGATGAACATATTGGAGAAACATTGCAAAATCCCAAGCAAGTGTTAGCAGGGAGAATAAACCATTTAAATGTGTTTGAAGTTTTATCTTGTAGGTGACTATGCTAGGAACTACAACTGCTAGGTTTTTAAAAAACATTGGAAGGTAATTGTTGCTGAGATGCTACTTGATTTTACTTAAATCACCTGTCTCAGCATAACAACTGGATAGGTATAGTTTGATGGATTGGTTTATTATGGTTAAATTGAGCATGGAACAGTCTAAATTGATCAATAAAGAGACAAAATCCTGAACCATCCATGCCTTGGCTGTTTCAGTTCAGTTCTATACTTACCTAAGGCCAAAATAGGAGGAAAAAATACAGATTTTCTAAGCATTTCTGAACAACATTTTCAACACAGCTTTGTTAGAAAACAAAACACAGACATTTTCAATGACCAGATGAAAAACAAATGCGGCAACTGACAGCATACATTATCCTACAAAACATTTCAGAGTAAATTACTTTTCATTTTCTTTGTCATAAATCTGTTGTCAGAAAGAATTTTTAAACGTTGTTTGTTTTCTTTTGTTAAGCATTTCTTGTTATGGCAGCTGGGGGTTTCACTTCATAACCTTCACTCAGGAATTTTTGTAGTTAAAGCCAAAGAGATCTCATCAACTATGCCCATGTCACTGTCATTTTTGTTTTCCAAGTCATACCCTCGTTCTAGGAGATAGGTTTTGCTAAATGCAGCTCAGTTTTCCTTGTGTGAACTTGACTTCTAGGACTGGCTTATTTGCTCTTCCCTTTTCACTTAAGCCAGATCAGATAGATAATATGCATCTGTGCCAGAGGTCTCAATTTTCTACTTAGCAATGTGATAACTCAGTGGATTTTTCTGAGAACCAGAGAGAATTACATTTTGGAAACTGTGTTTTATGGTCTTCTGTCATTTTACATACAAAGATAAAAGGGAGAGTTAGGAATCATACTCACTGAAAGTTAAATTTTTCTTGCTTTATTACACAGCACTATGTTTTTAATGTTAGAAATGGGAAAGGCATGGTTTAAGGGGGAAAAAATGAAAAATGCTACCGTACCCCAGCACCCTAGCCTAAACCATTGTTTACATTTTTGTGGATATACTTGTAGTGTTTAACTTCTGTACGGATGTATTCATTTCGGTTTTCTTTGGTAGTTCTTTTTCCTAAATTTGTATTTTGTATTTTTAATTTTTACTCTACTCTTTGTTTAACCTATATTTATGTTTTTACATCAATAATTCTCCAACCTCTTCTTTTTTCTTATAAGGAAAATCAATAATTTTATGAAATCACAATCTGACATAACTGAAGCATTTTTCATTTCTGAAATAAACTCTCAACACTTCCAGTAATAGTTTTACTACATGTACAGCAAATGGATTGATTGAGGTGATATCTCATTGTTATTTTTATTTGCATTTCTTTCTTAATTACTGATGTTGAGAGTCTTTCCATATGCTTGTTGGACATTTGTATATTATGTTTGGAGAAATGTTTAAGTCCTTTGCCCATTTTTTATCTGGGTTATTTGATTTTTTTTGTTGAGTTGCAAGGTTCTTTATATATTCAAAATATTAGCCCCTTATCAGATACATGATTTGCAAATATTTTCTCCCACTCCATAGTTGCCTTTGTTAATTGTGTCTTTTGATGCAGAAATGTTTTTAACTTTGAGGTAGTCCCTTTTGTATATGTTTGCTTCTGTTGCCTGTACTTTGGTGTCATATCAAAGAAATCACTGTCAAGTCCAATTACATGAAGCTTTTCCCCTGTGTTTTCTTGTAGGAGTTTTAAATTTGTAATTTTTAAAACTTTGTCCAATATCATTTTTAAGGGCTGCACAATACTGCCTTTTAATATGAATGTATAATTGATTTAACTAGTTTTCTATTGTTAAACTTATTTTCAATTTTTCAGTATTGGCTATATTTTGATAATGAACATTCTTATCAAATTGTGAACATTTTCATGAGTATTTCTGAGAACTTCTTGTAAAACTGAAATTGCTCAGTATGACAGACTTTTTTCTCTGCACACTCAAATACGGTATTTGTTTCTTATTTAAATACATCTTATAAGACTGACAATAAGAAAACTGCTTCAGAGTTTTGAAAAATATTTCATGATGCTAGAAGACACTGCAGCTCAATAGGTTAGTTTTACCTGTTAGTAAGTATACTGGCATTGTTAAAAAGACTTTGCTTTAGGCATTCATACAACATCTGTAAACAGACCATGGAAAATCCATATAAAAGATAAGTTTCTTTTAATTCAGTTTTTGGCAATAGCCATAAAATACTAATATAAGTGTTATTTATTTATTAAGACTGACAGCCTCAGCACCCAGCTACTATGGTCTGTAGTCAAAGGACATATTTTATGCATGCCTTCTGCATTTAGAAAACTGCAAGACAGGTTTTTGCACCTTAACGAAGAGATGGTTCGTATCCTCCTAGCTCCTCTGTCTTTGGAGGACATGGAATAGTTTTCATACGGTGGCTGGATAAATGAACGGTTTTTCCCAGTGCCGTGGCATGCTGGGCCCAAGAAAACTCTCAGTGATTCTACCTACCTTTTATTATCTCTGAATAAGGCTATTCCCAGATAGATAAATGTTATACGAGTTTTCTTAGCATTCTGGAATTGGGATAACATTTAAGCAACAGTTAGATTTGTTTACAGTCCTGCCAAGATACTCAAAATATATGTAAGAATTAGGATATGAAGTGCTCATTAGAGAGCTTGATAAACTGTTGCCACCTTTTGCTCAATGCTGTCATGGCCAGAAGGCCTCATTAACTCCTGGTAGCTGTGGCCCCATCTGCAGGACTGTTCTGGAGAGGATAGACCTCACTAAAGCAGGAGCTGAAACTCATTAGCTTTTTAACTGCTATTCAGACCTAATTTCCATTGAATAAGGGCATATTTATGATAAAGAATAAAAATGTTTACCTTATGTTCATACTTAATTAGCCTAATCATTTTATATCAACATGGTTTCTTCCTTATATTTCTTAGGCAAAGAAATAGCCATAGAGACTGACTGTTTCTTTATTACCTTAAAGTGTTTTCACTTAGGATGAAACGGCCCCTCTCTTGCAAATGCCGTTGGACATCGCATTTGTTAAACAGTCGATGACAGGAAAATTAATGACTTGAGAGATATTCAAGTAAATTATAACCTTTCAATCCTATTCGTCTATATAGCCCTCTATCTCCTCAAAATGATGCCAATAGGTTGCTTACAGCCCAGTTAGGATGATTCTGGTTTTCTTTTACTTGAACATTTTTCTCCAGTAAGTCGTTTTTCATTAATGAAGGTGCACTTTGTAATCCCCACCACCCTGCCTTGTTGATGAATAAGCATCAACAGTCCACCTCTTCTCCAGCACAGCACCCATTTTAACAATGAGGAGAGTTTCCCACCTGCTCATGGATATCAAAAGTCAGTGAATTCCAGGAGATATATAAACAAGCAGAGTGGACCTGTGCCTCAAACAGGGAAGGGGGTATTAGGTGTGAAAAACTTCCCTAGAAGGGTATTACATGACAATTTCTTCCTCTGAATGCAGCCTGAATAAACTTACATTCAAGTTGGGTCTCAACCAACAGCAGTTGCCATTTACGAAGCTCACTGTTAGTTCCCTCAAATTCCCGGGTTACCATCAAGTGGGCTTACTGATTCATCTGTGTCTGTTTAATGTTTCTCAGAACATCATAAGCACTGTCTACATTCAAGCCCATCATTTCCAAATCTAACCACTTGGTGGTAAAAATCGTCCTCATATTTCCTTTTTTATTCAAAAGCTCATCTATTCTGAATTATCTTTTTCACCCTCAGTATACCTTATCTCTCACAAACTTCAAAAGTTTTACTAATTCTTTAATACCTCAGCGCAAGACAATTTTCCCTTCTTCCCTTCTTGCTGCTTTGGCTGGTCTAGTAATTGAGTTGACACGAGACAAATTAACAGGAGAAAAACAAATTTAATTTTGTACATAGGGAATCCCATAAAATATGACACCGAAAGTCATGTCAGGCCACTGAAGTTTATATGCTGTCCTGTGCTAAGGAATGGGATGGGGGCCTGGGGCTTCGACGGGGCGGAGGGTGATTCTTAGGAAGATAGGAGCACATGATTGGAATTAGATATTTGCCCTGCCATGCAGTTAAGTCTTTCAGATGAAAAAAGTTATCTCAGGTAGTAGCTCTCTTTCTGGTACAAGCCCTCTACCTACATTATTTTAACCAGTTAAGGGACAGGGAAAAGTTTTTTGAGTCTGCTGTGTCTTGACTGCTTTCAGCTCACAAGAATCCACAGGCCAAAGTAGCACATTTGGGGGTGGCATGTTCTGCTTCCCTCAAACATAAAGAATTATTTAACCCTTTCAATATTACGATTGAAGTTCTTAAGATCATATTCATTCTTTGAGCCTCTGAATTTAAGTATACATGGAGCTTTCTGAAATTTATGGGAACTTTACTAGCTTTGCTCATGTATGTATAGATATGCTTGATGTGTCCTTTTTTTACCCACTTCTTTTTGTTTACTCTGATAGTTGACCATGCAAAATACATTTTAAATTCCATATATATTTATTTAAGAATTTAACTTTTTCTTGATTACCCTTAAGATATTTTCTTCTTTCTATAAATTTCATATACCCAACATCTATGTAATAAATACCTGCCTTTTTCCTACTTCTGTACTAATATTTAAGATATTTCATAGGTATTTAAGAACACAAGAAAATTCATAAAGCAGAAATCTGATAGACTCTGCTAGAAATGGATTATTCCCAGCTGAGTTTACACTATATTTGCTGTACAATTCAAACATACTTCCCCCTATTTCTGAAAGACAGTCTCTTACACCATCACCACATCAGTCCCAATCGAATCCATGAGTTTGTTATGAAATAAGCGCTGTTAAACAGAAGGAAAAGCTCATAGAGATGGGGAAAGGCAAATTCTGACATGACATGGTGACTGTCCTTTATCTCAGCCACCAACTGCTCATTGCAGTTTTTAGGAAAGAGGGAACTGCAGGTAAAAATGCAGCAGGACAAACACAGAAGGTTTCATCTCCCTGGTGCACCGTGCTTAGTCTGTTTGGACCACTCTAACAAATACTGTAGACTGGGTTGGATTAAACAACAAACGTTTATTTCTCACAGTTTTGGAGGCTGGGAAGTCTAAGACCAAGGCAGTGAGGACCCACCCTCTTTTGGTCATGTCCTCACATGGTAGGAAGGATAAGAGCTCCCAGGGTCACCTGCAAAGACCCTATTTCCAAGTAAGGTCACATTCACAGGTACCAGCGGCTAGGACTTCAGCATGTGTTGGCATGGGGTGCACACGCTTCAACCCACAATAGGAATGCAGAAGACATCTTTCACTGTTGAAAGGTCAGTGGAGTCTGCAGCGGCATTCACTTCTGTGGGGTGAGATGGCACAGATTCCATGTAGTAGCTGCAAGGAACCTTTCTTTACTTTTTGTCTACTTTTGGAGAGATTCTGACCACAATTCAAGGGATCTAACAGATTGTGTTGAACTTCATGAAGTCACCAGTTTCATGAGGCAAAGCAAGTTTAATACTGCTAGTTTCCCATGATTCAACCTACTCACAGGTAAACAGAGTCAGAATTATTATGTATTCAGAATGTGGCCATTTCTTTGACCCCCTGATTGGCATTCTCACATTGCAAAAAATAGACGATAGAGTTACCTGACGTAAATTGTTGCTTTTTAGTTTTTTAACCAGTGTTTAAACTGACTCTAGTTAGATAATTTTGAGATTTATAAGTAAACTTAATTGTCATGTATACTCAATAGATGTGGAAAAGACTGATCCTATTAGACAATATAATCTTTTCTGAGTTAGTCAGGTCTGATGTGAATAAATAAACTATCACATCACAGTTTTATCTCATAGTAACCAAGAGTAAAGCAAGGTGAACTGAAAGGATTTAAAATCCTGCTTAAGCCCATGAATTACTTTCAGACCTTTTTAGTGATGAGCTTGCTATCATTCTATTTATTTACCCTTAGGATTTGCATACTGATTTTTTTTTCCTCTCAACATTTATCTAGATTGAGCAGCATCAAATTTATTTCTGACTGCTTTCCCAATTTTTCAAAGTAATTTATATTCTAATACTATGTTATAGGAACTGGCTGACCCAACTGCTGTCTCCCTAGATTTGCATTGATACTGTTTTGAAATTTGTAATGTCATCTCAGACCTCACTTTATTTGATTGAATTAATTTAATTTTAGATCTCACCACACTGTTTCTAGCCTCTTAAAATGTTATCACCAAAAACATTTTCATATAATAACTTAGGTTTGTTTATGCAAATTCACTCAGGAAAGAGTCAGTGTAGCTAAAAGCTGTTTTTTGAAAAATACTCCTTTGATATCATTACTTGGGTTGATCAGTTTAGTGAACAAGCGCTCATGCAAAACTCATTGAAAAGCAATTGACAGGATGGTAACTGAGTAAAAGAGTTACTGTGATACTCATATTTGATTCTTGGTTTTGACTGTGCATACTTTTGAGCATTATTTAAAAACTTTCAAAGAAGGTGTGATCTAGAAAACAAAATTACACAAACAATAGAGACCCGGTAGACAAAAATCAGGAATGAGATTTTTCAGCTATTAGGACATAACATCGTATATGTTAAGCATAGAGTTCAACCATATGTTTAACACAACTGACGAGGTTTTATTGAAAATTGAGACTCTCAGTCATCCATTGATACTGAGGTGTTTCTCCTGAGGGTAGAGGAGAGGGAAACATGTTTTGTTTAGAGTGGTGATAACCGCCGCTTACTATGTGCATTAAGCATATTGTATTTCTCCTTCAGTTGCACATTCTGGCAGCTTGAAATGTGTTACCAGGGGCAAGGAGTTTCATTAGGTAGTGCCTGGAGGTAACATGGTCTGATGGTCATAAATAAGAGAAACTTTGTAATTCTGACCTCATCGGACTGCTCTGGACAGATGCGTCTTTAGCCATGGCTCTGATTTCTCTTCATCTGATGCTCATCTCTGTGCACATGTTTAGGAAACTTGTTGAGCAGGAAAGAACTGTTTCTGATGGAAAAGTTAGGCAATATCCAAAGTTGAAGTTGATTTGGATTAAAGGGCCATCTTTATATCTTTTCTGAAAATTTAGACAAGTAGGGTACTTATAACTTATTCCTCAGTTTTTACCCTTAGGTTATATGGTGTAGTAAATGACCTTAACCTGTGCTTATCTCCTTTGTGTTTATAGTGGTGTGGACACAATTTTTATGCGTATACAATTGCCCCTTAAACAATGCAGGGGGCTGGGGACACTGACTGTCCACAGTTGAAAATCAACTTGTATTTGACCCTCCAAATACGTGGTTCCACATCCAAGGATTCAGCAGTCAGAAATTTTGTAATACTATAATATGTAATATTGAAAAAACTCCATGTATAAGTGGACCCATGCAATTTAAACCTGAGTTGTGCAAGGGTCAACTGTACTGTGAGCATGAATTTCCATGTGGGAAATCCCAAGTCACTAGGACTGTTTAATCAGGTTCCTGGTTTTGAAATAGTGGCTCTTGCTGTTCTGAGGGGAATTCCCATGAATACTCTTTAATGCTATTTTCAAAGTACTGATGCCGAAAGCTTGGCCTCTCTGCGCTGGTACTAAATTGAATCTCGGAGACAGAGTTTTGGGTGAAGTAGAAAAGAATAGCTTTACTGCTTTGCCAGGCATATGGAGCCACAGTGGGCTGTGCCCCTGAAAGCCTACGTGTCCCTCCTGGGAGGACCTGGTAAGGAGCTTTGTAGCAACAGATCAAAGGTGGGGTTGCTGATAAGATTAGGGTGTGTGCAGGGCCTGCTTTAATCTGGTCTCGGGTGATCTCTTGAAAAGCTTCTCTGGTTCCTTTTAATCTGGCCTCAGGCGGTCTTCTCTGGCATGAAGAATGCTGACATCTTCCATTTATTGGGGGTTTCAGTTCTATAAAGAGCTCAAAAGATATTATGTGTATTCCTTGAGGTGGAACCAGCACCCTGCCCCAAGGCTGCACTGTTGTTTCTTGACTGCTCCTCCCTTGTCTCTGCATCCCCTGCCTTCCCTGATTAGCAGCTGTTTGAATCCATCCTTTGGGACTCAGGGAGTGTCATGGAGGCTGGAGTCTGTTCCCTACAAACAAGGAACGGGGAACACAGAAAGGCTGCCGTGCCCAGGAGCCCCACAGGGTCCTGCTCGGTTCCAGTACCATGTACAAGAGACAGATAAAAGGGGGAAACAGTGACTGAATAGTGTACCTTTCACCCTCGAGGGGGGGAAGAATCATACTTAACCAATTTAATATCAATAAGAGGTAATGACTTTGTAATATTGAAAATGCCTACAATAACAATACTGAAAACCAAGTCAACTGAGAAAATATTACTCCAGGGGAAATAGCCTGTGGCCTCGGTATTGAAGTACTGCAGAGGATTGTTTGGCATTTGAAAATTTAGATCATTCTGGCAAAAAACTAAGGGTAGAGTGTAATGTTGCCATGCCACGGGCAATGGATTTTCATGACAGGTTTTTGCCGTGAACTTGTGAAGATGTTGTCGACAACTTTTATTCAATAAAAATGCAAATGCTATCTACAGTAAAGGCATGAAATGCATCTTTAAAATAAAATTACTTGCATAGTCTCTTTACACACATGTTCTTCTATTATGAGCATTTGAATATTTTGCAACATCTTAATTTCTTTCCCAATGGTTGCTGAACAACTGTAGAATTAAATAATGTTTTACCAACCACATTCTCAAACAGATGTTTTGGGAGGATGGTTTAAATCAAGGGAAAAAATCCTTTCTAAAACAATTCTGTAGTTTTAGCAGAATAACTAACACCCTTGTTGTTCAGGGACTTGTCTTGAGTTCAAGTCCTGAATTCACCCTTTACTAGTTGAGTGACCTTAGGCAATTCACTTAACTTCTCAGAGGTCTAATTTTACTTATCTCTAAATGAAGGTATCAAACTATTTCAAAGAGCTGCTTGAGATTTGAATGAGATATGTAGTTAATGCATTTAGCCTGGTATACAGTAGACATTCAATACATGTCAAACATTGTTCACATTAACATAAGGCCAGCTGTTGCAGTGGCTTTTGCTCTGTGTTCCTACTTTTCAATTAACAATTACTAATCAGAAATATAAAGGTGACTCATTGAATTAATTCATCCTCCCATCTCACTAAATTCTGTCATTTGCTTACACACATTTGAGCAATTAAATGGTTTTAGGAGCAATAGTGTTTTAGTGTGAACTTGGCAGTTTTATTATGTTGTATAAAATTTTCAACAAAGCATTTTGCCTAATAGAGACCAGGTAATAATTGGAAGAATTAGGGTGGACGCTAATATTTTATCTGTGAGTGTTTGTTGTTAAAATAACTTCTCTACAAAACCTGTGGACAATCTTTCCCTGAATATTTTCTACCTTTGCAGTTTGCCTCCAAAGTTCAAACTCGTTCAGATGTTTCACTTTTACATAATGCTTTAAGACTTTTCCAACTTTTTCTCTGTGTCATACTTGAAGATTATCTCCCCAGTGTTTGCCAAATGTACATTGTTGTTTCCTTTAGTTTTTGTTCAAAGAATTCCTCCTTCTCTCCTTTTCTCGACCTACCTAAGACCTCTTCATTCTTCATGACCTTATTCAAATTCGAATGCCCCTGCCTTTTCTAGCAGTATTTAATAACTGTGTACACCATTCATCCCATATAATCTTTAGGACGGAACTCTTTGAGTGTTCACTTACACTGTTACCTTTTATCTAATCATTACAGACATCTTTATGTCACTCACAGTGCCTGACACATTTTCTATGGATCTAGTAGGAAGGCAGTATAGAAGATAATGTCCTTCTTAATGGATAATGGGTTAAATACACTATTGATAAATGTAGGGCATGGAAGGTATATGAAATGGACAAGTGACAGTAAAAAGTTACTTTTTTTCCTCAGTGATGTTCACTGATTACACATTTTCAGAAAGAATTAGAGGGAAAATATTTTGTTTCTATAAGCAATTCAGAATCATATCTAACAGTAATCCTTGATGAGCAGCATGAAAATCTTTGACCTTTTTCTTAGGTATCAGAAATATTTCCTACTGACATGTATTTATTGAGGAGGATAAAAAGATGCACTTTCCCTCCTGTTTACATTTATAATTTCACCCTGAAAGACAGATTTTTTTAACTATCTTCATTATACCTTATTTGAAAAAGAGAGTTGCAATGCCATCTGGCTTGGAAAACAGAACAATTTAAGTGGTTGATTTTAGAAGTGAAGAATATCAGTGTCACCTCTTGAAAATAAATGTTTGAAATGTAAATAACCACTAAAAATGTATTAGTAAAGTAAGATTCAGGAAATGTCATGACCTGAAGTCAATTTGTGACCTAGATTTTATGATTTTACCTTTGAAATAGACAATTCACAAGGGAAGACAATCTGATCTTTTGAATCTATGATTGGAACAGAAGGCTTTGGTCTTTGACCTACTGAGTTGTCCAAGCTCATAACATGTAGTTTACTGTTTCCATTGCAACCGGAAACAACCTCCTCCTCTCTGGCAATTTCCTCCTCCTTTTTACATTTTATCTTGTTGAACTAAATGTATTTCTATAAAGTATATCAAACCCTTTCGGAAATAATGAAGCATAAATAAAATACAGTATGATCGAGAGATAAATAACAGGAAAATACCAGAGGAGAGGCATACAGACATAAATGAGGATGCCCGCTGCAGTTTACAAGATTTATTAGACAAGGTTATCCAGGAGTGGCATTTGCTATTGCAGCCAGCCCTATAGTTATGATACTGGGAACTGTTGATACATCTTCTATTTGTAGTTTTTAAGATCCCATATCATCATTCAAGAACGTTTGAAAAATATTAATGGTAACAGCAAAGTAACAACACCAAAGGCATACATCCTGTTGCAAAAGTGTCTGGATTATAAATAGGAGCAGTATCAATAATGTTAGGACACCCGAGGAACTGGTCTATGGCCTTTTAAATCCTACTTTGGTAGGGACTGTCGCTACTATAATGTATTCAGGTAGGTGTTCCAATTTTCTTTCAGCACTTTTTTGTTATATATATAAATTCGTAACGTAATATGTGTGTATGTAGAGTTTTTGATGACTGCCCAAATAAAGCAGGGAATACACTTAAAGATGGACTTAATGTTTTCAAGAACCTAAGAGATGTCAGAAACAATTTGTATCAGGTTTCACAGAGTTAGTAATTACAAAATAAGTACAACATAAAGATATAATATGTAAAATTCCAATGTTTTAAATTTCTATTCTTTATAATCTCAACAACATGACTGTATATTTAAGGTTGGAGCAATGAAAAATACAGACTTGGCCTAGAAAGTTAGATAGATTGTTAGTTAGATAGATTGTTAGTTAGATAGATTGGTCTATAAACACATGTAAACATACATATGCGTGTTTTCAAACTTATAAAAATAGTTTGAAGTTTATATTTTATTACCCCATTTCCTTATTTTATCCATTACGAAAAATAAAGGTTTTAATTTGAAATGCTACCTATCAATACTTTCAAATATTCTCTACTAATATGGTTCACGTGTTAATAAGTCAAAAGAGTGAGACGACTAAGTAGTCACTGGCAAAAAGTGCAGAATATACTTAAGAATGAGAGAAGGCTAGCAAGTTTCACTTACTTATTATTATTTATTTGTCTTTGCTTCATTTTCGATGGAAATTAATAGTAACAGGGAAGCCATACATTTCCCTAAGCCTTAATTACAAGTAACTATTGCAATGCCTTTACTTCAGTGTTGCCAACCAGGTATTTGGTTGAAAGAGTATTGGATTGAGCTAAATCACACAGCAGAAATTGCAATGACTACAGCTCAGTTCTTTCTCGGCTGGAATGATAGCCATTCCCTTTGCTGCACCGCTAGGGTGCAAATCTAATTGTTGTAATCGTCTTCTAAAAAAGGATAAATTGCTTCTGGTTGCCCATAGGAAAAGTCTACATTTATTAATTTGCCTAACATGTCCATAAAGATTAGCTCTTGCTGGCATCCAAGTAATGTTTTTTTTCTAGACTGTCTCGTATCCACTGTGTATTCCAGTCTAATATACTTTTATTTCAACTTAACAAATGTGTCACATTATCTCTGGCCTCCAGACATTTGCATACACCCTGCCCTCTGCTGGGAGTCATTTTCACTTCCACTCATATCTTTTCTTCACTTGGTTCTTACTACTTGCTTCTCATTCAGGTATTGATGTAGTCTTCCCTTCCTCCAAAAAGCCTCATTTCCTAAAATGCTGTAGTTTGCTCACCCTGCACTCTGTAAGGATGGGATTGTGAGACTGCTGGCCTGAATTCCCTACAAGCCTCCCCATCAGTGAGTGTGTTTGCACACGCTTGTATTCTCAGCCCCCAGCAGACTACTTAGAACATAGTGCACGTGTAGCAAACATTCCAATGAATAAACCACCACATCCTCTGGAAAAAAAACGCACAAGTATGTAATTAGGCAACTAGGTGAGTTTAGGTAGTGATTAATTCTTTGACTAAACCAACCACTGATTCTTTCAGTAGGTAATTTTTGAGTCAAGTTTTCTGTTCCTGACACATAGTTGGTCATTGGTAAAGGTTTGATCACCTGGCCCTTTGGTTAATGGAAAGGGAGAAGGCATAGGAGCTTAGAAGTTTTAGGCTTCTTAGAGGTATTCAGAAAATTAAATATGCTGAGTAATATAAGTTAACTTAATGTATGTTTAAGTTGGATTACAAAGAATTAAGACTGTTAAATATTATATAGTGAAGTGTAAAAGCTAGAATAAAAAATGTGATATAGGGCTTCCCTGGTGGCGCAGTGGTTGAGAGTCCGCCTGCCAATGCAGGGGACACGGGTTCGTGCCCCGGTTCGGGAAGATCCCACATGCCGTGGAGCAACTAAGCCCGTGCGCCACAACTACTGAGCCTGCGCGTCTGGAGCCTGTGCTCCGCAACAAGAGAGGCCGCGATAGTGACAGGCCCGCGCACCGTGATGAAGAGTGGCCCCCGCTCGCCGCAACTGGAGAAGGCCCTCACACAGAAACGAAGACCCAACACAGCCAAAAAAAAAAAAAAAGTGATATAGCATTTTAGCAGATACATACCCTTAAAATACTATTTTAACTGTATTTTTCATACTTCAAATGCAGTAATTCATTCACCTACAGCTCTTCAAAGGTTAATATATTTGTATTTGTGGAGGAGAAAATCACATGTGGTTCCAAGTAAAACTGGATCTCTCAGTTAATGTTCCAAATCCTCCTGTGCAGAATGGATTATTTGTGTGTGGTTTATGGAGATGGTCATTTCAAGGAAACATGTAGGCTCACAAGCATTGAGTAGCTCTAGCCGCTGTAGGAGATCTTTGTCTTAGTTTAATAGTTTATTTTTAGAAAGTCACAGAAATGCTCCATAAAGAGCAAAACAGCAACAGGAAAGCAGAGTTTAACAAGAATGAGCTATGACTAGAACTGTGGTTTTTGGAATAATACATTAGGTTTGTAATCAATTATGGATGAAATGTCTGGGCCGTATTTTTCCACCCCATCTACCAGCGTCGCATCCGTCATGTCAGAAACGATTATGGAAGTAGCACCTTTTCTGTCATAACTGTCTGGACCCAGAAGGGTATGATACCAGCAGAACAGCAATTAGCATCAGAAATCAGTCATCCTGAGGCTGTGTTTTCTAGAGTTCATCTAGAAAGAAATAATCCTCCAGTTGACGGTGTATGCACACATACACATGCTGATCTTTATTTGTACTCTGTTGAATTGGAAACCTGGCATTTTCCACTTGTGTCTGAAAGCAGAGCAAATCTAGTCTAGTTAAACAACCCTGAAAATAGGAATGTGGCATCCCAGTGACACACAGGAAAACAATTAGATTTGAAGTACTTTTTAAGGTTAACAATCCATATTAACATATATACATTTATTAGCTGATTATGTAGTTTGTGCAAACCTACTATAGTTGTTATATTGCTGTTCTTTAACTGTCACGTAGCAAAGTTTACTAAAATTTTATGCCTAAACAATCGAGAGATTTTGGACAAAAATAACAATAACAAAAGAGAACAAATCTTTCCAGAACTAATTTTATATATCAGATTTTTTGACACTACTAGAGCTAATATTTTCATTAACATAGTCGCTAAACATCTAAGGCCATTATTCCTAAAATGCAATTTAGATTTATAAAGTAATCATGTTAATATAACTTCTTTCAGTTTATAGATGACTCAAAGAGAAAAATATATATAAATGAACTATTTGACAACCATTGTTTCTGCAGTCACACATAATTTGCACATGCTTAATTTGTGGAAACATTAGGAAGACTTATTCCTTGAATCTAATATTGAATCTATGCTTTACAGAAAAAAGTAGCAAAGTTCAAGAAAACCCTTCCTTGTCATGGCTTTAATACTGGAATATTTCAAAATCATTCTTTTTTTTGACAAGAACTAGACGCATTTGTTACAGTTCATAAAGATAAAAGATGAAAATAGGCATTGAAGAAACTTACAAGGTCAAAATACAACCCCAAAAGTGTTTGCAGCTTCTTTACCTGCAGATTATGTAACATTCGGAAGACAAAATCCCTGTTCTTGAAGAACCTACAATCTGGATGAGAGCAGATAAGAGACAGTACATCTTACTGCAACCTGTGTCGTCCGGGTATTCTAGAAGTCACACAAGCCAACTGTGGCAGAATTTCCAAAGCAGCACAGGTCCCTTCTGGTTAGGAGTCAGAGAAAAGTTCCCAAGGGTAGTGGTTCATCTTACGCCAGGCTTTTTATTAATAATGATTCCTGCATTCCACCTTCTGCATAGGCAGTCCTTGGAAAAAAAACTAACAATTGGTGCTTCTAATAGATATTCTGTTACCTTTGCCCGGAGGCTCCTCTATGGCTATGTGAACACCAAGAAAAAAAATAAAGACCATCTTTCGCTAATCTTCGTGTCCAACCCAGAGCCTGGCATATCAACATGCAACAGATACTTATTTTGTTTGTTTACATCTTTAACAACATAGGCTGTGCTGAATTATCTTTGCTGACGTGAGATGTATCTCTGTCAGTGCTACCTGTTCTTCAACATAAGTAAGGCAGTGGCTGAGCCTAATAGCGCTTAAAAATTGGCAGTTTGTATACTGTATTTGAAAATACAGCTCTCACCGTGCATTTGTGGATTTAAAAAATCACATGAGTATTTTTCTTTGCTGGCTTTAAGAAATTAGTGTAATCAAAAACTATTATATAACCAGGCTTCCCTCAATTCAAAGGAGCCTTTAAAGAAGGTACTGTTTGACAGCTGTTTTCACGTGATAGGCTGAAGTGTCTTTTAACCTTCAATGGTCTTTAAGCAGAGACATAATTAATAGGCACTTGCTCTTTTAATCATGCAATAAATATAACGCTTTCATTTACAGTTTGCTTATTAGCCCTCAGCTGTCTTTATGGCACAGATCACCATGCAGGAATACCGTAGCATAGACTAAATGTGAAAATGCTTATGAAGAACTAGAATCCAAATTATTCAGTCCGGGGTTAGTTTGCCACATAGGTGGTGCCTCAGTTTCTGATGGCTGCTGTGACAAAGTGCTGCAATCAATGGCTTAAAACACCACAAATTCATTATCTTATAATTGTAGTGACCACAGGTCTAAGATGGATCAGGGCACCGCTTGCCTCCTGGAAACTCCAGGGGAGAATCCATTTCTGTGCCGTTTCCAGCTTCCAGAAGCTGCCTGTGTCTCTTGGTCTCTGGCCCTACAGCTCTCCTACCTCTGCTTCCAGGGTCACACCTGGTCTGACTCTTGGCTTCCTTGTCCCTGTTATAAGGACCCTTGTAATTATTCTGGATTACCTGCATAGGAGAAATGTAATCTCCCCATCCCCAAACCCTTAGTTTAATCATATCTGCAGTGTCCCTTTTGCTATGTGAGGAAACATACCACCACGATTCCTGAAGTAGAATGTGGAGATTTTTGAGGTGCCATTATTCAGCCTAACCACTGTATGTATATAGATTAATTTAGTGAAGAAATTTCTCCCAAGTGAGGGCAATTTAGTTACCTCTTCTTTTAGCCCTTGGTCTATGAGGTCTTCTTAGGGAAGGGGGAACCATGAGTAGAGGAGACAGGCAGTACTGGTCTCATTTCTATCTGGAAAATCCATAGCCATCAAGAGTGCATGTTTCTATTTGGGTTAGAAGGATCAAGTCTACTCTAGTTAAATCTTTATGTAGTTATATTTGCTCTCACAGTTTAAACTCCTTTTGGAACAAATAAGCAAATTACCTTAGAGCATTTTTTTTAGGTCAGACTTAAAAGAGTGAGTTGTCAAGTCTTGATTTTGCCACTGTTTTCCTGAGGTTGTCAGAAGTTGTTGTGAACATATATTTCTTACGATTGATTTGATTTGAAAGAGAATACGTAGTCTAAAACTGAGTGGTCACTCTTGAAAACCCAACATTCTTATTTTGCTTGAAATTGATTTTTTACTTTGCCATTGTCAGATTTCCTAATTATTTATGTTCGACATATGATTTAATTAACTTTATATATATACTTATGTTCAAGCTGTTTGTTGAGGATATGAATTTCTCTTTGCTTTACGTGTATCCTTGTTTTTTTAGATGATAACTTTCATTAAGGTTGGAAATCATTGTCTCTTTAATACTGCAGTAAAAAGTCCTCCTCTTACAAGGATATTTTTCTGATACTTCATCTCCATGCTTTGTATCAAAGAAGGACACTTATAGTAATAAATACCCCACTTGTCTTTAACTTCAGAATATAAATAAAAAGTATCCTACTCTGTTTATTTGGTTTATAGATAACTTTTGAACAGTCTTCTAACATTTCAAAATGTTATAACTTCATTTATAAACATTTACTTTTCTTGATAGTCAAGCTACTTTCCAGGGTGTTTTATGATCTACAGTAAAAACTTTTGGGGGACAAATTCCCCAGATGTTTCCAAACTAAGGTTTAGTTAACACTATATATGTTGAAAGTACATGTTCCATTTAATGACTAGTGTCATTAAATATTCAACGTTTCCCTTAAAGCTTGAAAGTGTCAGACACTTTGGAGAATGTTCATGTGAAGTGATTATTTTGTGCTAGAAATATAGAAACAGCATTTTAAAAGAAAAGTGAGTTTTGTGAATTGCCTGTATTTGCCTTAATCAAAATGTGAAATGTGTTCCACTTGATCCTTGTAAATGGTTTCTTTGGCATTTGCCACAGTGGTCATTAGATTAGATAGAAATAGCCTAATGTGTATTTGGATCCTTTCCGTTTTTCAGAACTAAAGAAATGGTGCTGGCTGCTTTTCTGCTTTCTGAGCCTCTGCAAGAGCAAATGTGCTCATAAAATGCACGTTAAGAGTTCTTCAATTATGTTCCTGTTTCCTTTAGCAGCCTAGCTTATTCATAAGCTTTTTCAGGTGTTTCTGCTCTATATTCATTTAATTTCTTCAACTTTTCTCATAAGCTTTCATCCTGATTTAAATGAAATCCTGTTACAAGTTACAGTCGAATTATAACCAGGCTCATTCACTAAGTATAAGTCCTTATACGAACTGATTTCACTACTTTGGAGGAAAAATTAATGTGCATTTAATATCTTAACTTTTTTCAGTTTTCAAGAAAGCAATTGATGTTTCATACACACATTCATGTACAGACACATATAAAAATCTACACAAATATTTTAATCACCAAGTAAAGTTCCGAAGATTTTCTATTCCAACCCTCTCTTTTTATATATTGCTCAAACTAGGTATTCACATACCTTAAGTGAGGTGAGAACAGCTATAGCACCAGGATTCTCATCTCTTTAGGTTAAGTCCATTTTCTGGTCAATTATGCTGCCTTTTTGACAACATGTACAGTGAAGGATATACAGCCTGATCGCACATGATGCACCTGGGCTGAAGGCCCCATTGACTCTGTACAGAACGTGACACTCCATCGAACTCCTGCTGCAGTTGTCATCGTGACCTGTCACTAGGCTGACACTTTGGTAGCATATGCCTCATACAGTATGAGTCCAGACGGAATGTGATTTTAATTATATATATATCATTTTCTTTATCATTGATATGTAATACACAAGTGACGGATAAAATAATGAATATGGATCAAATTGTTTATGGTCATATTCCCTTGCCTTTGTTCACATCTTCCATGCTTATTCACTTCTTTTTAAATGTCTGATCATTTCATGATTTGGATTTTTGGTCCTTGAGCCTGTCTTCTTCCATCGTTAGCGGTTTTTCACCAGTGTCTTTTTACATTTCGCCATCTTGAAGGATTTTATTCTTTTTTTCTTTTGAAGGATTTTATTCTTTAATATATTTCGGTATTTTTTTTCTTGCTTTAGGTTCATAATCATAGTTTGTGTTCCTAGCTTTATCTTACATGTTTCAATTTAAAGCTGAAGTTTCAATAGTATAGTTTGAGCCCTGGCAAAAATTCCTTATTTTTTATTAACTTAATAAATGTTCCCTAATTCATGAGCACTACAATCAGTAGTAATAAAATAGCTCAAGGTTCGTGTAGTGTAATATGTGAAATCAACCAGAGGTGGGGTTTATACTTCAGGTCTGTCACATGGTTACAGCTATGTGATGTTGAAAAAGTGACTTAGCTGCTTGTAATTTAAATTTTCTTCTCTGTGTCATGGAAACAATAGCACCTAACTTCGAAAGAGTATTGTAGGAATTAATGAGACATTCTTTAACAAGATTCCAGAATGCATGGTATCCTTTTACAGAGTGGCTATTTTTCACTCACTAATTTGAAAATATAATTTATTAAACAAAATGGGAGGTGGTCTGAGCAATCAGATACTGGTTCACATGTTCAAAGGCCCAGGCCGACGGGAAACATTTTTTTAAATGGTGTAACCCCCTCTGCTCCCAAACTTTCAAAAACGTTTTTTTTCCAGAAAACTTCAACCTTTTCTCAAAGGGAATAATCACCTTTTGGAATTGTCCTCATCCTTTTAATTTACGTACATCTTACTAATTCTCAGGTCCTTCTCCATAGATTGTGAGGAGATGCTAAATTTTTATGTGTGAAATTTGTGAGATGTTCAAAAAATAACAACCAACCATTATTCTAGGGCTTTCTATTTCTCACATCCTGATTGTGAAATATTGAAAGCATTATCACCCACATATGTTATTTATTTACTTGTGAATTTGTTTAGTATTCACCTTCCCCCTAATGCAAGTTGCATGAGGACAGGAATACTGCCTGTATTTATTTACCACACTTTCTCCAGTACCTAGGAAGACGCATAGCACACTGTTGAAGTTTCATTAGTATATACTGGATGAGTGGATGGATGAATGCATTTCAAATATTAGATATTCCTCTATAGACATTTGAAAGACTAGTTTGCAAGCATTAATCTTTCTGGAATAATTTAGATAAAAGAAGATTTCTCAAATCTAAAGCAATCCTTGAGATTTTGTTGAAAAACACAGGACTAACCATTTTGTTATCTTTCTTCAATAAAAATAATGAGGTTTGTTAAATCTAAGCAGAGAACTTAGCCCAATTACTAGCTACTCAATACATATTAACTATTAGTCATTAATTAGTTTATTAATACACTTAAAATCATCAGGCCTTGAAATGAATTTTTTAAAACATCGGTAGTGTACAAAAAGAGTTAAGAATTTTATCATAACAAGGTAAATAGCTAAGAACTGCCTCAAATTTCATGTGTGTCTAATACTTAACTCCATGGACAGCTTTGCTTTTAAAATATAGAAGAAGATATTTCAACTTGATTATTAAGCGTGATTAAGGTTACTTCTTATTTTGCAAGGTACAGCATTATTAGAGATTTTTTATAAAAACAACCATCAATAATGATGAATTTAGATGCATCCAAAATGAGTTAATTAAAATAACAGCAGAATTTCACTAATGATCTTGCTATAAATGAGTGGCAAATACTCACCCTGAGCTTGAACATGTTACCTTTTAAACTGCCCAGTGTATAACACAACAAAAATTAAACTGAAATAAATTAATACTTTAAAAGGAGTAATTGCCATCTGGTTTCATCAGGGGTGTTAATGTACATGAAATGCATCTTATAAAATAGCAACAGCTGGCAATAGAGTAGTAATTTCTTTGACTGTACTTTTTAAATAAAGATTAACTGGACGCAGTGATTTAATGTAACAGTAGATGGAGTTGAAATTACACAGCTGATACATGTATTGGAAATAATGGCCTGTATACAAATTTCCAATTTTATTTGTAATTATTTTACAGTTTTCATGTAAATAATTCAGTTGATGACTTTAAATCAAATCTTAAATAGATTAAGATATATATTTAAAAGAAATATGAGATATTTCTTTTAAATATATAAAAGATAGTTAAAAGATATTTCTTTTAAGTAAATATGAGATATATATTTAAAAGAAAAATTCTTGATAATTCCCTGGCGGTCCAGTGGTTAGGACTCAGTGCTTTCATTGATGAGGGCATGGGTTCCATCCCTGGTCAGGGAACTAAGATCCCACAAGCTGCGTGGTGTGGCCAAAAAAAAAAAATTCTTAACTCTGAAATCTTTAGGGAAGTGATAGTAAATTTAAGCTACAAATAATACTGTGCACGTTTCAAATAATTTCAATAATATTTGAAGATAAAAACTATCAATTTTAAAATTCACCAAAGGTATTCGTTTTTGGACTTACATTTTTGTAATGCATAGGGAATGGATCATTATGGAAAAATTTGAGAGTGCCATTAAAAATGTGTCCCTTACATTAAAATGAAATAAAATTTCCTACCAATACATGCTATGGTGTTATTTTGCAGTTTAATATTAAGTACGATAGAGTATAACATTCTTCAATGACCTTGTTAAAAATAACTAAAATGTGAACATTATTTTTAAATGAAAACATTATTTAATCATTTAAATGCTAAATCTTTTGATATAGTTATAATCATTTTCATTGAGAAAGAGATTTATTGTTCCTTTTATGTCATTCTCATTAACTTGTGTAAGACGTGCTTATATAACTTAACTAAAATGTAACAAGATTCTTCGCCTTTCACAATGTAATTTACAGAAGAGCAGGAGATAAGCCAATACTCAGTATTACACTGAAATGAATCATCACTGATAACTGCACTTCTTCCTCTCTCTGCTTAGCTTTTTATCTTTTCTCTTTCTAATGTATTTGCGGATGATGAGAAATTCGAGATGGATTCTGTTCTAACAATTATACAAACTGCTGCGCTCCCATTTCCTGACAAACTAGATTTGGGCTGAAAGGGGTGAAAAAAGGGCACAGAATAAGAACTTCCTTTCAGGCAGAGTGTGAATGTTGGGAAAGAACCTGTTGGCTGGACAGTAATTTGGGAAGATGGGGAAAAGGAGAACTAAGTCCCTGCTGTATACAGTATTGCACATTGTACATTCAGGGCAGAGCCCTCATTCCTGTAGCAAAAGCTGTAAAAGAAAGTAAAATACATGCGGAGCTTAGCAGAGTAGCAAACAGTAACTTATTGTTTCATTAATACTGCTAATATTTTAAATACTCTTGTTAATATTTATCTTAACTACTGAAACTACCTTGATTTTCCCCTGATGGACTATGCCAGTTGACTTTGGCCAGGTGAATACACGGAGCTAGAAACTTTATAGAGTTACGGTACCTAGTGTAGTTACGGATGGGACTGAATCAGATTCATCTCGCTGCTTTGCTTGCTTGATTTCATTTATCCATTCACTAAGGATTTATTGATAGACACTATTCTAGGTGACTTGGATGCCAGCATAGTGAAATAATCTTGTCTAAAATAAACTTTGCGTCCAACATGTGCGACCTTCGATGCAACGTACAATAAGGGCTTTGGTATTCAACGTGTACATGGCAGTGTGGAAACTCAGGAGGGAGTGCTTTATAGCCTGGAGAGATCAGTCAAGTCCATTTGGACTCTGAGCTTGCAGTAGAGGTTCAGCATTTGTATGGCCGGATAAGACATTCTTAGCTGAGGAAGCATTATGGGCGAAGACAGGATGAGAGAAAGTGTGACTTATTCAGGGATTTGAGTGAATCGAGAGTGACAAAGGAAATGTATTTACTTTTCTATTTCCCTTCTTTATTTTTTAACTCCTTCTATTTACTGCCTCTGCAGTTGGCCTGTAAGTAACCTTGCTGGTATCATTCAGATTCCAGTATCATTCACACATTGCACGCTGGGAAAACTGAACCCTCTGACATTGAATGGTGGTTCTACCTTGGAGAGGATTTTAAGTTGTCTATACTAGTTTTCTACCATTGAAAGAATAGAATGGTTACTTCCTTTCAAGGATATAGATGATATTAATAAAAGATGTAGGAAATGTTGAGGGGAAACGTTTATGATTAAAATTTGGAAGAGTGATCTTTTCATTCTGCTCTTATAAGTGACCTTCAACAGTTTAACTCATGGATTTCCTTGTTGCAGAGTCGTTTGAGGCAAGCGCTAATTTATTTATTTATTTATTTATTTATTTTTGGCCACGTCAGGTCTTCGTTGCTGTGTGCAGGCTTCTCATTGCGGTGGCTTCTATTGTTGTGGAGCACGGGCTCTAGGCGCGCCGGCTTCAGTAGTTGCAACGCACGGGCTTCAGTAGTTGTGGCACATGGGCTCAGTAGTTGTGGCACGTGGGCTCTAGAGCGCAGGCTCAGTAGTTGTGGCACACGGGCCCAGCCACTCCGCAGCATGTGGGATCTTCCCGGAACAGGGCTCGAACCTGTGTTCCCTGCACTGGCAGGCGGATTCCCAACCACTGCGCCACCAGGGAAGCCCAAGCACGAATTTTTTTTTTTTTTTTTTTTTTTTTTTTTTTTTTTTTTTTTTTTTTTTTTGCGGTACGCGGGCCTCTCACTGTTGTGGCCTCTCCCGTTGCGGAGCACAGGCTCCGGACGCGCAGGCTCAGCGGCCATGGCTCACGGGCCCAGCCGCTCCGCGGCATATGGGATCCTCCCAGACCGGGACACGAACCCGTATCCCCTGCATCGGCAGGCGGACTCTCAACCACTGCGCCACCAGGGAGGCCCCCAAGCACGAATTTTTAAAGATGCAGTTTATTTAGTCATGGCAAAGGTACAGATGATAATCCTGTCAGCAGTTTGGAGAGAAAAATGGATACCTTGAGACAAGGCTATTGTGTAATCCTCATGCTTGCCTAGAAACATTGCCATGATGCTGGGGTAGCAGAGAGCTTAATTTCTAACTTTTTCTAGATCTTGAATTTGTTACTGGATGTACAGTAGCTGTGTGATTGTTTGGAGTCATGACGGGCCTGATTCACTTCTGGTTTTGCACCGATTGGAAGTTAAAAAAAAAATTAAAAAATCCAGCAATGCTTTGGAGTTGTTGGAGAACCACATGCAGATGACATATTTCTTGCATTGATCAGAATGCGGAATTGACTCTCAGTATCTTAGAAAAAATGCTTAGAAGATTCAAGCAAAGAAATTTTATTGTTTATAGAGGAGCTTAGGCAAAGAGCTTTGAAATATCTAGGATGATGGTATGCTTCCAAAAGAGACAGGCGCTTAAATATTTAGGACTGAAAAGGTTGCCTACGTTCTCTAGTAGAAACAGATTGTAGTGATGCTTCGTGTTTTTGTCTTGTTAAATGGAAAATGTAGAGTACAAAATTTCTGACGGAAGAGGTGAGTGATCTGGAGTTTTAGGTACTGTGCTTGAGAGCACAGGTTTGCAGACCATGGCCTGTAGGCCAAATGCAGCCACTGCTTGTTTCTGTATGGCTTGCAAAGTTTTTTTTTTTTTCATTTTGAATGGTTGAAAAAAATATTTTGTCACCTGTGAATTTCGTATCACTTTCACGTTTTAGTGTCCATAGGTAAAGTTTTATTGAAACAGAGCCACTTCATTTACTCACATGTGGCCTATGGCTGCATTTGCACAGCAACGGCAGAGATGAGTACTTGTGGACAGACAATACAGGCTGAAAATCCTCAAATATTTAGTATGCGGCCTTTGACAGAACATTTGCCAACCTCTGCTTTAGAATCAAGGAACTATACATAATACTCAAAAAGGCTTCAGAGAGTTCAGAATGCAAAGGCATTTGTGTAACTTCCTCTAGGTTTCAGTTAAAGTGCAAAGAATTGTATCCGAAAGCAAAAATAGAAGAAAATTTTCTTTCACTTCTCCTTTGTTAAAAACAGTGAGTATATATATTTTTGAGCCTGGAAGTCCATAGTTTACAGAAACAGGTACGTGAAAGTGGGTGAGCTCAGCATATGGATTTACCGATGGCTGGGTGGTTGGAATTCCGCACAAGGAGAAATAATCAACAGCTAGCAGATGGCCAGCGTCAGCAGCAGTAAGAAGAGGTGAGCCGAGCTGTATGTATCACCTCTCCCCCACTGTTACTATCCGGAAAGCCAAGCATCATGTACTTCAGACGTCAGAGCTGCAATTCCCAAGTCTGCAGTAGGTGTTCTGTCCTTTATAAGCAGATTTAAAAAACAAAACAGAACAGGTTAAGCTCTAAATAATAGAACTAAATCTTAGGAAAGTAGATCCACTTTATCTCCAACTGAATTGCAGTATACTTGTCATAGTGTAGTAGTTCTCAGCACTGAACACAAAGCTGAGAAAAAGTCCCAAAGAAAACCACTGGACAGTGTATAACTTCACTTCAGGGTCTGCTGACTAACTCAAATGGCTGAAAGTAACATCAGTAAATAAGAAGGGTATTACCAAATCTGCTTACTCTATTCAGAATATTCAGTTACATTTAGGTGTTGTGGTTAGGGGAAAAAACAACATAATTTCTGTAGGTAGAGCCTTTTGTTTTCTGAGAAAACCAAGTTATATTTTTTTCCTAAGGCTTTTTTCCTATGCTAAAAATAAAGAAAAAACTTTTTCACAGGGAATTTATAGATTCTCATTCTCTGAATTTTTCTTTTTAAGAAAGGTGTTGATTAGTTCTGTTTTACTTTTTTGATAAACCTCCTTCTCCCCTCAAAAGGGGCACAGGGGATTGATGGAAAAGATCCTCCCAATTTACTTTCAACAGTTTTCCCTGGAAAATAGTGTCCGCCCCCCACCTTTTTTTTTTCCTTAACACTCTTTCCTTCCTCACTTTTCACATTCAGGAACTACTTAAATACAATTTTCTGATGGCTGAGTATCCAGTGTAGTTTATAGTTTTTTGGAATAAACTCTCCCTCTTTTAACCTCCGTGCTCTTCTAAGCACAGCAGTGTATTGTATTGAAGCGTGAGACTGAATAATCTCTGACCTCTCACTGCCATGGAAAGTCTCCCAGAGGGACTCTCCGTGCTTTCACCTCCGGACCTGGGACCCTCGTGCCTTTCTGTTGGTAACCTAGGCTTAACATTGCTTAGGGCCACCTACCTTTCTGAGAATGGTCAACAATACACAGGAAGTGAATGTTGAAAATATAAAAAGGTCCCACACTGGGTGAGGGTTCTTTAACCAAGTGGTGCCATATAATGATCGAATTCAATACCAAATGAGTGTTTCAGCTAGCATGTTTTCAGCATTTCTCTATCGTTCCATCTCGTCATTTAGCAAATTCTTGTTTAACCTGAAACAGATGCAAGGGTATCAGGATGAAGGGGTGTTTCCAGCATTTCTGTAGGCAGGCTTCCTGGATGCGGTCTGTTGAGCATTGTGAAAAGAACAATTCATGAGGACACGTGATGCTTTTCTTTTCCCTTGCATGTTTTTAAAAGCTATTCACTATTTTTACTGAAGGACCTTCGTTCTGGCCTCCAGGTTCGGGGTGTGTGCAGTGTAATGCGCTCTTTTTGAAATTGTGCGCGGAGAGAAAGGTCATTGTTTCTCCCTTAGAATTAGTTTTATTTTGGTGAGGTATGTAGGAAATAGACGGTGAACACCCGGGCTTGGGAGGTTGCTACATGTTCTTCTTAAGGCACCTCTAGACATTGCTTCCCTCAGCATGCATTGGGCCAAAAAATTATTTTGTTGAAGCCTTTTGAAAGCAAGACTTAACCTGTCTTACGGTGATGCATCATTTAATTCTTAGACACAATTATGTTAGGTTTGGGAATATTGATCTCTATTGCTGTATTCTATTATTGGTTGTATCCTCTACTTTTATGACCAAGGCCACATTCTATAATTATTGTGTATGCACCCCCATCCAAAGGTGAACAGTTATAATAAGTCATTTCTTACCTGTCTGAATTCTCAACAAATTTCCAAGAGAATGGCATCATCTATGCCATATGCATTTAAAAATAAATTTTCAAATAACTCATAAGTTGAAATTGTAAGTGGAAATTAAAATGGAAAATACTGAGTACTGTGTAATAACAAATAAAACTCTACATCCAGACATGTAGAGTATATCTGTTACACAGTAGTAATATCATAAAATAGGTTATTAGCTCATTAATTTTCAGGATCTCTTCTTTTGTAACGTAAACATCAAGACTATATTTTATTTTTAAAATCACTTTAGCAGCTTTTCTGGTTCTGTTGTTGATTTGTAACTTAATAAAATCACAGTCAGAAACATATCTAAATGATACTGGTTGTAATTTTTTGAATTCCTTTACTGCCAAGTGTAAAGACTTTTTTTTTGGTAAACATTATTTGTGCACTTGGGAAAAATGTGTTCTTCAGTTGTTGAGGACAATGCTATAAATGAGTGACAAGGGAGGCTTATTGTCTTGAAAATTATCTATAGACTTATTGACTTTTTTTGTCTGATTAGTTATTTAGAGACATTTGTTAGAATCCACTGAACTAATGGTAAATTTGTAAATTTCTCCCTGAAGGTCTCATTTTGTGGTTTATGTACGTTCAAGACATAATAATCAACACATATAACTTTTTAGTTCATTGAACATTTTATCATTATATATTGATACCTTTTGTATCTACTAATTTTTCCTGCTGTAGTTATTTGTCTGAGGTTTATATATCCATGAAACTTTCTTTTGGTTAGTATATTTTTACCTTTTTATGTGTCATGTTTTAAGCTTGTTCCTTGAAGTATATAAAACTGGATTTCTAAATGAAATATGTCCATCTTTACACCTTGAAGAATTTCATTTTATTAATTTTGGTCATCTCTCTATTTGAATATATTTTTATCCTCTTGCTTTGAGTTTCTATCCTGCTCACCAGTTTTCTTTAATCACCAGTTATTTTTATATCTCAGACATTTCTATAAAGGTTGCTTTGGTAGGGTTCAATACTATTAAAGCCTCTCAATTTTTTTTGCCTGAATTTTTTTCACCCTCAATTTTGAAAAATGTCATGATACACATTCTAGGTTAATAGAGCTTTCCCCCAGTGTTTTAAATACATAATTTAAAAATTTTGTAAATACTTTAAACTCAATTAAGTTTTAGATATTTTCAAGTGGGTTCAATGTTTTCCTGCCTTCATAATCGTTGCTAAGAAGTCCCAGCCAGTATAGCTTCGTCCACTTTCAAAAATTCTACCACTTACATAATTAACATCACAGAGCTAGCTTAGAGAACATTTTTTTTTTTTATCTTGAATGTTTTTGATTTACAAACAGTGTGAATTCAGTACCCAAGTCTGTGTGAGGGTCAGCTTAGGTTTATCACTTCTTATAGAAGCTTCCTTTATTTTATTTAAAAAATTATAACCAAGGTCAACAGCAGGGTATACTGACATTGGTACTCTTGACGTTTCGGGCTGGGTGATTTTTTTGTGGGTCAGCACTCTCCTGTGCATTTAAAAATATTTAGTAGCATCCCTGGCTCCTATCCCTAGATACCAGTAGCATGGTAGCATCTCCCCCTAGTTTTCACAACCAAAAATGTCTTGAGATATTGCCATCTGGCTGTTGGGGGATGGGGAAAATTTGGTCTCAGTAGAAAACCATTGATCAAGAGCAAAACAGACATGTTTCCCAATGGCTCTCCTTTGCCGAGTGTGTGCCTGTGTGTAGTTTTTCTTTCTAATTTTCTTTTTTTCTTTTTTTTTGTCATATTACAAAAAGGGAAGTTGTATATTTTGTGAGTATCATGAAAAACTCATTAAATGTAAGCTAACAGTATTTTATTTTATTTATTTTTTTATTTTTTATCTTTTTGCGGTACACGGGCTTCTCACTGTTGTGGCCTCTCCCGTTGCGGAGCACAGACTCCAGACGCGCAGGCCCAGCGGCCATGGCTCACGGGCCCAGCCGCTCCGCGGCATGTGGGATCTTCCCGGACCGGGGCACGAACCCATGTCCCCTGCATCGGCAGGCGGACTCTCAACCACTGCGCCACCAGGGAAGCCCTTAGCTAACAGTATTTTAAAGAAATTCCAGTAATTTGCTTTATAGAAGCCCAAATATTTAAAAGAGAAAAATCAGTGTTTAAGAAATGAAATACTTCAATAAATTATGTCACAGCTTGAAGAAGTATTTATAGAGTAGCTGTTATGTAGCTGGTATTAATATTCTTAGACAAGTTTGCAAATTATTAAATACGCTGGTATTACTACTACTAATAGTCAATCGTATTGTCACTATTGTAACAGTAAAATGCTTAGAACTTTGTAAGCAGATATGTGTATAGGATGATTGTAAATAAATGAGGAATCAACTCAGCTACACATCTGAAGATACTGAACATCTATTAAATATTACATATATGCCTAGTAATGCCAGATATACAGAAGTAAAACAAAGTTCCTGAAAAGATGACAGTAATTATATAAAAACAAACACATGCTTGTAATCAACAACACTTATCCCATTATAGTTTCAGTCAAATATAGAAGAATTTGTGAATATGTACAGCAGGCAAGCCACGGAGCTAACAAATATGTTTTTGAAAACCTTTTTTTTTTTTTTAGAATTCCTTTGGACCATAAGATTTCTTTAGAGACTAGTTGAGACACAGCCTAGATTTGTTACTAAAAACAAAAATTACACGGTTACGATAGCTAAACTTGGAGTTCCTCATGTTTGTCTCTAGTGTAGCAAACATATGCTGAATTTTGCTTCCCAGACACCATTTCCTGTCATTCTAGGTAACACAACCGCCGTTGTTGTCTGAGTTATCTGTCCCGTCCTGGCTGGCTCCCTCACTGTCAACACCGAGGTGCCTAAGAGAAGCCAGCTGCTCCAGGGGTGGGGCTTACAGGTGAAACCTGGTAAATGTACTCAGGAGTGAGCATATCACCTGTAATGGTCCAATCAGAGTGAAGCTTAGGAATTATTTGCTGTTAGTAGAAGAGACCCCTGTCAAGGAAATACTGACATTTTGTGACCTTGAGAAGAGGGCATCCCGAGAACGCAGGCAACAATAAGTGGATTAATTAAGACAGTGCTACCTGCTATAACAAACTCAATCTCTAGAGCTTAGTGTAATAGAAGTTTATTTTTCACTCCCTTAAATTCCAGTTGGTGGGAATGGTGGTGGTGGTGCTTTTCTCCATGAGCCCAGATTGGTGAAGGGCCCATAGTCAGCATCTGTATTGTGAGGTTTGCAGCCTGCTTGTTGATGGAGGAAGAAGGAGGTTGGATGATGGTGCCTGAAGGATTTTAACGAGCGACGCACACACGCTCTTGTCCAGAGTCCAGTTCAAGGCCACGTTAAGTGCAAAGGAGATGGTGTAATACAATTTAGGTGTGTGGTCAGGAGGAAAAGTAAACCAGCTTGGTGAAGAATTAGTCATTCTGTGTCACATAAAAGATGCAAAACTGAAAGATGTATCTTGACACCGTCATATGAGCCCTGGATCAAGACAAGCCTAAGTCAGAAGAACCCTGAACTATTCAGTCACTTAATCTAATAAATTACCGTTTAAAACTTAAGTCAAAATTAGTTGACGTCAATGAATTTCAGTCACTTACAATATAAAAATTCTTAACCGATACACATAGCAATATATCATCATATAAAAATAACAAGTTATTAGTACATGTTGGTAGGAGGAATGCATATATGTACCCCTCCCCCATCTCAAATCATATTTGCCTAGAATGTTAAATTAACTATTTTAATTCATTCCTTTTATCAAACTACCAGAATCACTACAAATTTTAAAGAAAAAGGCATACATTTTGTTAAAACTCTAATTGGATATGGCGATTTTTAAAAATTCAAAACGTTTAGAAAGAAGAGGGGCTATTATATGGCCAGAGAAAAACAAGTGCACATCTATTCTCTACAGCATCCGAAGACACAGGTCCTGGGTGTAGGCTGGTGTCAGATGAGGCATTCCAGAAGTCATTCCGGGGATACATTTCTAAAACAAGAAGCAAAACTCCAAGTACAAAGATATTTTGGTTAGAATCCAGAAAGGTAAATATTGAATCTATGCATTGAAATATTGAAATAGTATATTGAACCTAATTGAGACTGGGTTTGTACTTTTTTTTGTGGTACGCGGGCCTCTCACTGTTGTGGTCTCTCCCATTGCGGAGCACAGGCTCCGGACGCACAGGCTCAGCAGCCATGGCTCACGGACCCAGCTGCTCCGCGGCACGTGGGATCTTCCTGGACGGGGGCATGAACGTGTGTCCCCTGCATCGGCAGGAGGACTCTCAACCACTGCGCCACCAGGGAAGCCCCTGGGTTTGTACTTTGAAATTAATGTGTTAACTAGAAGCATAGGATCAAAGGGAAGGAAAGTCAGGATACACTTTGCACCTGGTGATTCAAGTAACTCACAAGCAGAAGAAAGTGTTTCTTGGCCTGTATTTTGAGTTGTATGGGCAGGCATGCCTGCTTACATGCAAACTCCACACTGAGCTGTTAGGACACTCTTATAAATGTTAATGGTCACTGAAAATTTGTGTGTGGGGGGAAAATAAAGTATAGGGACTTAATTTTTCCAGGTGTTGATTTAGGGATACCGTGATTGATGACACTGTGTCCCTTACAGCATGCAGAGGTAATTAAGGTTGTTGGCCCTGGTAATTTAGGTCGAACCTTGTAATCCATGGTAAGACTTTTCTGGTTTATGTTGGTGATAGTTGTGTTATACCACCCAAATGCTCAGAAACAATGGCCAATCAGCTCTTGGCTTCTTATCTACACACTGTAATGTCTGATGAGGATCTATTAGTTCAGTTAAACTGAAATGCAGAAAAGTTTTCCCCGTTTAGTCATCAGGGACAAAGATCTATAACGTTGAGTGCTTTGTTACTCAATACAGGAAACTTGTAAGTCCTTGTCAAGCACCAGTCACAGATGTCTACTGATTTAAAAGGATTCATGCTATGGAGAGGGGTATATGCTTTGGAACCAGATAGTCTTAGCCTTGAATCCTGCTGCCTCTGCTTGACTCAGTGACTTATGTAACCTTGTGCCATCTACCAAATCTCATGGAGCCTCAGTCTGTGTGGAATGAGATAATCTCCCCTCACCTGGGATTCTTAAACATCATATAATAGATATGAAATGCCTAGTAGAGTGCTTTGCATACAGTGGGTGCTTCATACATTGTAGACGTTAGTCAGAATCATTCTGCTTCCAGAGGGAAGTTCAGATGTCCCAGGTGGGTAGCTTGTTTTTTGCTGGGGACAAAGCATGCAGATCCTTCAAGGGGTAGAATGCTAAGACAGTTGCCCCAAATTCTTCATGCAGTTCACTTAAGAGTTAGGGTCAACAGCCCAGTGCGACTGAGTGGCCCCAAATGGTGCTTTTTGAGAATAAAAGATGGCCTCTCGTGGACTTTGTAGTATAGGTAGTAGTCTCATACACTTTGCTCTTTGAACTTCCCAATTTAAAGTGAAAATACAATTACCTATTCAACTTTTTTCCCCATCTCAACAGAAGAGGAAAATTGCATAACAGGGTTTTGTCAGAGTCAGCAAAATTACTCTTGTATGATCCCTTTTCAAGGAACTAAAAAAAAATAAAAAACTGAAAAGCCTTTTCTTCCATCGCTAAGGACTGTTGATTACCCGTCTATATTCAGCAACCATCATTTGCACTCTATAGATAAGGTATTTTTTTTTTATTGAAAAGGTATTCTTAACATTTAATTCTACAGTATGAGAAAAACATAGAAGGTAATTTGAGAATTAGAAAGAGAAGGTAACTCCTTCATCCTTTTTTTAAAGGATAAAGATTCTAAATAATGAATAATAGAATTTTACTCATGCTAACCTTAGGAATAAAATAATTAGAAAAATAACTACAGAGAATTCTTCTTTCTACCTTCCATTCTTCTCTCATTTCAAGTACCCATCTTTTCACACTAAGTATTTCAAAAGCCTGTCAGGTTACAACCAGAATTATAAATTTTTCAGTATATATTCTATACCTAAGATAAATTTGTGCTTAGCCCTCAAATTACCATTTCAGTTACAATGCAAATGGACACATGCATGCAATTTTATTTAAATGTATTACCTTTCTTTGACTATTGAACTGCCAAGGTGCTATTCTCTTCCATTTGTATTCTGCATTCAGGAACCAATATTTGCAATTATAGTGAATGAGAAATTGTGATTTGGCCCATAGAAGCTGGCTTCTTTTAATATCCTTTTTCCACTGTTAAACTCTGAATGATGTCATCAGTTTTGTTTCTATCATTTACATTTTTTCATTACCTGTAAGCAATTCCAAATATAATGTATTTTTTGGATTAAAGAGGCTCCGTGGTTCTTTCATAGTTATGTCAAATTTTTCACACTTCTGATTTTTACATTTTCTGTCATTGAAAGGAGGTGAATATATTTCCTGCAAAATTTATATATTATAGCCTACTTAATTTTTTCAAGCTGTCTAGTTCAATTCTCCCTTTCCCCCCTCAAGAAAACTATGTACCATCTAAACAATCACAATTTAGGATTGAATAGTGAGGAAATTTTCATAGCTCCATTTCCCTCAGAGCTTTGGACATTTAGAAGAATATATAAATTCTCTTACCTGTGTGAAAATCTTTTTTTTTTTTTCTGCTTTATGTAACTTCTGCCTTTTTACCCAAAATTTGGAAAACAAGAGGAGTAGGGATGTATAATGGCTAAAATCTCCCTAAAATGGCTATTCTAGGTGCTACAGTTAATCAGTTGTCAAGCCAGGAACTGAACTAAAACCAGACTTTGAACAAGTTTTTTTTCTCACTCTACGAGACAGATTTTGGTTTCTACATCTGAATTATTTTAAGCAAGGAAATAGTGTTTTGTTACCAGAGATAATAAAGCTTTAAATTTGTTAATTACATATAAGAGGCAGTAATATGGATGGCTTTTTTTCCCATTATTTAAGGCTTTTCATGGAAAATTCTCAACGTAGAGAGCTGTGTGGGGGGGTTTTACAGGGAAAATCGAGGACTCTTGCCATCAAAATACTTTAGTTACATTTAGACAGCATGTGTGTATTTTCTCTTAGGTCAAACTGTAGACGCTAAATGCTTAAAGGCCAATCACTGACTTCTAGAAAAGAGCTCATTATTGAGTTTTCTGTTCTAACGTATACCTTACTTTTTGATTTTGCTCTAATGATCAAGTATTTTAATATCTACTTGTATCTCTCTATTGACCATGTGAAAATAACAACATTTCTCACCTCTGTAATGTAGGCAGTTTAATAAATTATTAATATTTATCGAGTATTTTAAACTACTGCCTTAAAATGTGTACACTAACAGATAATGGTATGTGAGAAAAATGCTTCAAGGCTGACCTCACCTGTGTTACAATGTTGACCTCTGCACAGACTCAGACAATGGCTGATGGCTTTTTCCATGAAACCATAGTTAATATGTTTCTCCAACCCACTGTTTCTAAGGGTCTCCTTTTCAAGGAAACCCATCAGTATGCTTCAGAGGCACTTCCTCATTATCCCTTCTACTCATTGTGAATAGTCAGTAGGAATATATTTCAGGCATTCTAGAGATATATCCATTTCCCACTTTCCTCTTAAATTGTCTCTTGGGGGCTTCCCTGGTGGCGCAGTGGTTGAGAGTCCGCCTGCCGATGCAGGGGACACGGGTTCGTGCCCTGGTCCGGGAGGATCCCACATGCCGCGGAGCGGCTGGGCCCGTGAGCCATGGCCGCTGAGCCTGCGCGTCCAGAGCCTGTGCTCAGCAACGGGAGAGACCAGAGCAGTGAGAGGCCCGTGTACCACAAAAAAAAAAAAAAAAAATTGTCTCTTGGAGTTAAGTAGAAGGAAATAAGCCAGCTAAGTATTCAGTTTACATGTACTCAATCAAAAATAGAATTTTACCCAACTCCAGATTTTCCAGGCTGAATAGGGGGAAATTCAGAGGCATGATAGCCAGAGTCAGATTAGTGAAAAAATATAGTTATACATTATATATACAGTGGGGCTTTTATGTATATGAGTTATACATTATGTTAATGAAAATTGTACAATATTTCTATATAGTTAATTCCCTTATATAAACTAATGGGAGGACTACATCAGAAAAATAGAGATAAGTGCAATATATAAAAATACTTTCAAATATGAAAAGAATACTGTATTGGTATTTAGAGTGAGGTGGTATTAGATCATTCCAGAACTTATAGCCATTCACTTAAAAAACACACACCATGTTTTAGCTGTGCTGAGGTATGTGTGTACACCTGAAACGATCGATCAGTCGTACCCTTGCATTTCATTAAGTATTTATTGAATGCTCACCATGGGCTGATCACTGTGCTCAGAATTGGGTGCACAGAGATCAACGGAAAGCAATGTTGCTCTCAACAAGTAGCCAACATATCAATAAAATAGAACAGAGTCCTAAACGCTGTAAGAGAGCTACTGAAACACATATGAATCAGGAAAAGGGTCATAGAAATGATGGCAGGAGAGAGAGACCTTGAAGAATGTATAGGTTCTATATATAATAGAACACATGGTATATTCTGGAAGTATCAAGATGTTCTATCTGACTTGAGGGGAAAGATAGGAAAGAAATAGAGTTGATAATAAATAATCAAAGAGAGAATGGGGTTGGATTTTAAGGAACTTGAATGTCATGGTAAATTTGGTCTCCATGAAATGAGGAAACTGGCAAGGATTGCAAGCTATAGTGTGTAGATCAGTGATCCTCGAAGGGCTACGTGGAGGATAGTTTTGCTTCCCAGGCATCATTTGATAATGTCTAGGGACATTTCTGGTTGTCACAGCTGGTGATCTAGTTGGCATCTAGTGAGTAGAGGCCCGGGGTGCTGTTAAGCATCTGCAATACGAAGGACAACCCTTAGAACAGAGAATACCTAGTCCAACACAGCAGTAGTGCTGAGACCCCCCGACGTGGCCTGTGGGGCAGTCAGAAAGAGATGTCTACGGTGGACGGCTCATTTAGGAGACTATTGCTACCGTTCAGACAGAAAACAAAACCAGAACTGAGAGACTAAAGGAACTTTTGAAGGAGACCCAATAGATAGACTTAAGAAGAAGAATCTGTGCAACTTGGTAGCTTATGGAACGTAGACTGAGATAGAAGAGAAAAACAAAAAACAAACAAAAAAAAACACCGAAAATGACTCTGAAGTTTTCAAACTTGGGTAACTCTGGGGATGACTATGGATCTTACCAAGTTGGGAAAGCTACATGAGTTCAACTTCTGATATGTTGAGTTTGGGGTTTCAGTGGTTCATCAGATAGAGCTATATCCCAGGCAGTTATAGACTTGAGACCCAGGAAAAGTTTACTTACTCAGTCAAACATCAGACCTTTGAGTGCTTTAATCCAGGCATATGGAATCATACAACCATCAGTAAGACACAACAGGTCTCCTCATTGTCCTCACCACACTCTTCAGTCATAAAGATAGATCAGTGGAGTATATATACGGGTAGTATTGGTCATTTTTTCATAAGAAATTAGTTAAATTTTAAAAAATATTAACATGAGATGACAGTGGTGCAGGAAATATACAATCTCATTTAGTTCTGATGGGAGTATGGCCCAGTAAAGGGTTTTCAAGTGGTAATTTGTCAATGTATTTAAGATCCTCCTATCTCTTGGCCAAGTCATTTAAGTTCTAGGAAACAATCAGAGATGCATTAAAACTTTTCAGTGAAAAGACAGTTATCACAGCATTATTTATAAAAGTGAATAGTTAAAAAGTGATGCATGTGCCCCTAAAGTGGTATATTGTAAAATTAGTCATCACAATTTCATAGGAGTTAACTCTAAGTGGACATGAGATTCAGGGTAGAAGAATGGCCAGTGGCATGTGGAAATATCCATGATTTAAGGCGAAATGAAAAAATCCAGTTATTTATGAATGTCTTAGATAGGTGGATAGATACATATATAAATAAAAAATAAATTTAATGTGATCCTTAAGATGATATAATTAAAAGCGATGTGCATGTTCTTATTTTCTGTGTTGCATGAAGGATGATCAGGATGAAAGAGGCTATAACTGGGGAACATAAAAGCCTTCAGTGAAAAAATGTGGTGTTTTAACTCCATCCTGAAGTCAGCCAGAAGCCAGTGAAAGATTGTAAAGGGAGGTATAATCACTGTATCACACACTTGTTAATTTTAGAGTGTAGGATTCTATGAATAAACACATCCTAATAATGGGTAAGTAGCTTTCTTTATAAATCCATATATACTGATTTTTTTTTTTAACTGAGACCTAACAAGGTTAAAGGAGACAAAGTACACAGGTTTAAAAAAGGCACAGAAGGAATTAGAAAATAACAAATCTGTGAAGGGCCACAGGTAGGCATAAAAGAGCCAACAGATATCTGGCAAAGCGGAGGGAAATGCCAGGACTGCAATTAGAGTTCCCTTTTGTCCAAAACATGTTCTCCATGCCTAAAACATAAGCAGCTTTAAGTTTCTGGAGGAAAAAAATTTACTTAGAATTCAGGGAACACTAGACTTAAATGAAGCATCAACACTCCTTGCAGTCACGCTGTTTTTCTAGCATTTGCCTGTCCCACACATAGAGATGACCAACTGCATCCTTCCTCCTAGAATCCTTGACAAAGCCTCCCATCCCTTCCACTCCAGGCTACCCTTTCCTACACGTGATGGAGAAATGTAAGTCACGGGACAACAATCTCCCCATTGTTCAATGTTAAGTGCAAACTTACCTACGTCTATACCAATATTTTCCACCTTCTTCCCATTAAAAAAATTCTCTCGGTGTTGTGGAGCCCATTTCCCTAACCTTATTCAAGGAATTCTTCCCCTTTGTTCTCCATCTCTTACCTTGTCTTAAAAAATACATGCTAGATTTACTTTATCCCTTGTTCCTCTCTTCTTATTAACTACTCCATTCACCCCAAACTGAATTCTTCCCCTAACCAATCCACTTAGGCTTTTCTCATCCAGGATAACAATGGATTCTGCATTACCCCGTGTTTCCTGATTATATTTGCATAGATTTTCCAGCAGGTTTCAACACAGTTGATCACTTCTTCCTCCTTGAAACACTTCCACGGAGCCAGTGCATCCTTTTGACTTTGCTCGCTGCTTGTATTGGCATTCTTTTCTGTCTTTCCTCCACCCATTTTTTTGCAGGCCAAAATTCTGGATTCAGGACATGGTTTACCACCTTTCTACTTTTATCTCAAACTGTACTCATTTTGGGGTCATCAATTTGCCCAAGGTTTTAAATACCACCTAATTTTTCACAATTCCTGACTTTTTTAGGGCCAGCCTAGACCTCTGTTCCAATTTTTAGGTGTGTATATACAGCTCATTTTCCTTGGATGCCTTATAGACATCTCAAATAAAGCATGTCCAAACCAGTTGTAAACTACTTTCTCCCCCATCAAGGTAAATGGAATCATAAAAGTAGTACAAATCAGTCGCCGAGATGTTACTGCCTTGAGCACCCTTTTAATCACCCTCTTCATCAAATCTGTATGTAGTATGTGCATTGTTTCTCCAAAATATCTTCCACTCAGCCACTGTTCACCATCTTTACCAACATATTAGTCTAATGCAATTAGACTAATGTTGTGTATTTATGTATTGGCTTACATGTTTGTCTTTCTTGGCCTCTAGAATATTATTTTCGTAGGGCAGGGACATTATTTTATGCAAAATTGTACATGGGGTACCTACAAAAATACCTGACACCAGTGAGTTGTAAGGCTGTGTTTTTTCTCCCAATAGACAATTAAGGAGATAGTGTCAGTAAAATAACTGAATAGCACATATTTGAACATCAGGAGTTACATACTGAATTTGATAATGTTATCTTTAGTAGACCATATGGTACAGGTATTTTAGACATCTGCCAAATAAATCAGGACATGACACCGAAATATCTGTAACTTACAAACCTATATCAGGTTTGAAGTGATTCAGAATACTAGAATAACCTGGGATACTTTCCTATACATTAACTGTATTTTCCTATGTAGCAACTTGTATATTAAATCATATTGCAGATAATTGTATTTTGATAAAATTACAATAAATGGCCTTGAACATGGCAATGATTTTAAAGGAACTGCATTCAAAACGTGAAGAGAGTTTGGTTCCTATTCTTGTGATTTAAATTCAAATAGTTT
The DNA here is from genome assembly GCF_949752795.1 of Hyperoodon ampullatus. Taxonomy (NCBI): domain Eukaryota; kingdom Metazoa; phylum Chordata; class Mammalia; order Artiodactyla; family Ziphiidae; genus Hyperoodon; species Hyperoodon ampullatus. The sequence goes on from NC_136933.1 coordinate 34,310,624, forward strand.
GCATTGACAGCTCCCTTCTCACGTGTATGTCTCCTGGGTAGCAGCTTGTGGCTGTGGTTTGCGGGTCAACTGCTGTCCATATTTCTGTCCCTTCACCTTGGAAGCTCTAGTCTATTTTTGTTGCCATTGAATGCTATGGCCACTTCGATTCCTGCGTGCTACATGATGCTGCCATCTCCTAGCAGTAAATAGCGTATGCTCTCTTGTTGAAAGTTGTATTTCAGTATTGTTTCTCCTCTACACATCGGATGAACTTACTTTTGCTCCTAACACTGCAGTCTTTGAGTTGTGAGAGTTTTAGAGGTATAATGATTTAGATGATGATGATGATGAAGGATTTGGGGGTGCTGGTGCTGATGATAACAATAAAACAAGAGTGTCTTAGATTCTCTACCCATAGTAAACCTTGGATATGATGCTATTTGGATGACTTAAATTAGCTGCTTAATTAATCAAAGGAAGAACTAGATGCCTCTTTATTTCATTAAGGATGTATTTTAAAGGGGGATCAGAGCACATCTGGCTCTCAAATTCTGGCTTTTCTTCAGTCATTAGCCTCATCTCTAATGTACTTTCTTATTAAAATGTTTCACTTTCCAGTGGTTCATGCAAAAAATAATCTTTTATTTCAAGAGAACGCTTACTTTCCCGTCACTAATTGTGAATTAACTTAAATGTTGGACACTATGACTAGAGTTGTCAATATTGTACTAAATGCATGTTCAATGATTATAATATTAAGTATCTTTAACTTTTAATTTATACGTGTTACTGAGTTTCCAATATAGAAACTATACATTTTAATGTTCATCTGCCACAGTTACACTAAGGTGGTTATTCCTTTTTTCTTATTACACTTAAATGAAATTCTATTATTGCCAGTTACAATTTTAAAAGATCTTGTTTCTCAAATTTAATTTTTACCTAGCTCAAAATAGTAAGGTAAACAAAAATAATTAAACATAAGTTTCAAGTTGGTTTGTTGGCATTTTTAAGAAAATTCATTTATACAGAATTGATTCATCCTTGGTATATCACACATTCTCATCATAGAAATATATCTACCCATTTATCTTTCCATTTGTTTTTAATATGTTGAACAGTCATGAACCCTCCCCCCAGCTAAATAACTTCCATTTACCTGTATGTTCTTTGTTTGTCATCTGTTTCATTTACCAAATTGTTACAATAAATAACTTATACCAAGAGATGGCAAATAAATTTCATGAAATTTTACTGAAGTGATTTCCATATATCTGCAAATGTAAATTCAAAATACAAATGATGATAATTGCTAAAAGAAATTCATAACTAATAACATTAGAAGTTATTTTGTTGTTTGTTTGGTAAATCTTAGCTATTACTGTGTCCTTAGTGTACTAGCCATGGCCAGTAGCATTTTCTATTTGCTTCTAAGAGAGAAGTAGGGGTAATGGCAATTACTGATCTAGTTTTATTTGCATGATGAATAATGTGATTTGATTTGTGGGTTTAACACATAAGGGTCTTATAAATTATTTAGCTACTCATTGTTTGCTGTGGGCACATTACAGAAAGATTGTGCAGTTATAAAACTATGTGAATTATACTCTGGCAATTATTTCAGGCTGATTTCATGAGTCTCTAGCCTCACCATTTGTGGTTATGTAATTCTCCTAAAATTCAAATTAATCTTGCCTCTGAGACCTTAAATGTATATAACATACATACTCAAGTTGACATTTGTTTGAATGACTTAAAATTTTATATTATTTTGAATCATATAACAGGACTCTCAAACAATAAATGTCAACAGTTATACCCCTTTGTGCTCAAAGACAGAAAAAAAATGAAAATAATGCAATTAACATATTTTCACTAAAATTCCACTTTTGGAGTAGTGGTAGAAATAGGGTAAAATAAGAATATCACAGATGTAATGAGAGTCTCATGTTTGAAGAGTTTTCTTTAAGTTTTATGTATGTGCAACTAAGTTTGGAAAGGATGAAGTGACTTCTTCAAGATCACATAACTTATTAGCAAAAGAACAAGGTGGGAACCATGGTATCCTGTAGTTCAATAGGGTCATGAAACATTCACATTGGGCAGGAATTTCGGATAGCCTTCCATCTGGGTCTAAAGGATTAAGAAACTTAATCTAAATCCGCTACTTGGACTTCCCAGGATGGAGATTAGTGAGATACAATGAAAAGAACAAAGACTTTGAAATCCAGATAGATTTCAGTTAGACTATCAGCCCTGCCACTATGTCTTTGAACAAGTTCTTAAATATCTGTCATCTTAGAGTTCTTGTTTCCTCATCAGTAAAACAGATTTTTTACCTCAGAGATAATCAAAGGTGTATATTGATAATTGAGGACGTTCTCTAGAATCTAGAGGTTTTTCAATACATTTTAAGGCTTTTTTCTCCCAGTATGGTGTTTCCAGGCAGATTATGTTGCTTGTCCAACTGGGGGCTGTAAATGACAATCTGATCCAGCTAGAAGACAAAGTGAAAGAAGGTGGTTTCAAGGGAAGGCGTGACTCATTTTGTTCCCAAAATATGTGCAAACAGAATAAGGAGGAAGCTTTCTAATGTCACAAGAACTCAGAATAAGTAGTGATTTTTATAAATGAACAACAATGGTATTAGAAAAACAAGGAGATGGATGGAAAGGTGCCAATAGGAGTGCAGCAAATTACTAATTCATAATCTCATTCACTTACCTAGTTCTAAAATCTGCAATTCTTGTATAAAAGGCATTTTGACAGCACCTTAGTGTTTTTGGAAGAAAGGTACTGTCTACATAACAAAAAATAGTTATTTCTAATACAATTAAAATGATAAATAGTACCTTGAAATTTCATGTATTTTAAGATATTTTTCCCCTATTATGAAGTAAAACCACATTTTATGCTGAGAAATGAGAACATAATGTTAATAATATGGGAAGAATAGAGTATCCTGTAACTGTGTTGCATTTAAGGCAACAAAGCATTGAGTATTTTGAAGTATCCAGAAAACGCTGATTCCTGAAGTTCTCTTAACACCAATAGCACAGCTAGCTGTGAAGTTAAGTCCTGATACCTACCTGGAATGCATGGCTGGCTGAGAGTGCCTGTACTCTATCCACTAGTTAATGGAAATGTGGTTCTGGAACTGCACTTCCTAGAAGGGTTTTACAATGAATATTAATGTTAAAATTAGGAACAATAAAAGGTGATGACAGTAAACAGTGTCAAACATAGATTTGAAAGGGCAATCTGGAAATTGCCATTGAACGGTCTGTATATAAATATATATATATATTTATATATAAAATCCATAATCTTAATTTTACTACTCTTTGTTTCAAAATCAAATGATGCCCAAGTCTGCTCAAATCTCTGTGTAGATAGCCTGGGAAAACTGATAGCTCTGCATCAGCCTCATACTCATGCCTTTCAATTAAACAACATAAAAAGGAAAATCACTTTTGGCATCTGAAGGTGCCTAAGACTGCAGCATCAGCCTTTTAAGAAAAATCTATTCTGGAAAAAGTTCTTTTTTTTCCAAGACTGTCATTAGACAAACTGTTGAAAGTTCAGACTGCCCACATAGTGCTAGGCATCTGAAAGAGAGCTGAACAATCAATCAATTCAGGGTGTTTTGTCTACATGGTGAATCCAAGCATCTGTGTATTTGAACATTTGAATGTTACTAAAATATCAGGAGAACAAGTTGAATTTTTGCAATTTTGACAAGAATGTTTTTTGATTAGACACAAACTTAAGTTGTCACATTTATCCATCCCATTTAATTAATTTAATAATCTGTCATTACTTCATTCTTCTTAGCAATTTAAAGATTGTACATTTTTCCTAATTTATAATTCCTAATTAATAATTTATAATTCATTTGCATATACTTTTGACTTGAGTTATTTTAACTAGCTTTATATATTCAGTCAGTAGAGTCACATCAGATGTTTTAATACATACACTAAGCAAAATTTAATTGATATAATCAAGAAATATTCAGATCAAATGCTGTTGTGTTACATAACACAACTCTACAGTAACTCCCGTTTTAGAACCCATGCCTAAAGTAGGATGTACATTTTGTCCCTGTATAGTTCACTATGAGAGAAATATTCCTATAGTTTTCCAAGGGTCATGGAAATGTTGATAGTCTAAAGTACCAGAATACCCCCTGGAACAGTCATGGGCTCTGTTATGTTTTCTATACCAATTAGGTCTTAATGCAGTTACGTGTCTCAATACATTATTAAGTAAATATATTGAGAAAAATAAGACCAGAGATATTCTTGAACAGTATGCCAGGTCCAGGATTATTTAGGTTGAGAGTTGATACTGAATTAAATCCCATAAGAGATGAAGTGCTCTAGCTTCAGTTTTCAGGTTTTTCCCTAGTTTTAGAGGGACAGGAGTAGTGAGTGGCTTCTGTCCCTTACACAGACGTGGTGAACGTATTGGGTACATGAGACGATCGTTAATCAAGAAGATCACATGCCTTAGTATTAGGAATGGAGAACTTCCACTTACCCCATGAGAGGCCCTTCATCATACGCCATTTGGAAAAGCTGGTCTCCTCTAGACTTCTACCCTTTGCACCTAAAGGTAGCATTATCATTTTCAACATGGTGGAGAAGTCTATGGTAGTTAAGCTTCGAGTCGTAAGGTAACCAAGTGTCATGGTTTGCCTGGAACAGAGTGACTTCTTGAGATGTAGGAATTGCAGTGTGAAGCCTGGGATATCTCCAAACCAGTGAGGATACATCGGTCACCATTAGTCTAGAATAAGTTCATTTCCTGAAGTTCTTTTTGGTAATTTACCAGTAGGTTAGTAGCTTTGACAATTTTGTTGTTTTCAAGTTTGATCCTGTTCTTGTATCTTAATTTTTTAATTCATTTTAATTAGTGAAGTCCTACACAGAGACCAATACAAAACAAAGAGGCTTCCATTAAAAGGGTTTTCCTTAAATAAAAAGCCCTTTGTTGTTCAGAAGTAAAGCCTGGTTTTTTTTTTTTTTTTTTTTTTTTTTTTGCTGTACGTGGGCCTCTCACTGTTGTGGCCTCTCCCATTGCGGAGCACAGGCTCCGGACGCCAGGCTCAACGGCCATGGCTCACGGGCCCAACCGCTCCGCGGCATGTGGGATCTTCCCAGACCGGGGCATGAACCCGTGTCCCCTGCATCGGCAGGCGGACTCTCAACCACTGCGCCACCAGGGAAGCCCTAAAGCCTGGTTTTGATGCTACTGGTCCGTCAGTTACACTCTCTGCTTAAGGATAAAAGATTTCCTGATGTTTTCTGTGGAAAAATAAGATTCCCTTTCTTTCTACATAAGTAGCTTTCCAAACCTTCATCCTAGACTCCTTGAACAAGACAGGAGAGGAAAACAGAAGGCTTTGTAGGAGCTGCAACACCTAAGCTAAGGATGCCTTGATTTTAGTACCTCTCGTTTGGAATGAATGGGCCATCTATGTTCTGTCATTCTTTGGTACTTACTGAGCTGGAAATTGTCACCACACACCGTCTCCTGCAGCAGAAAACAGTGTTAGTAAAAACAAAAGGGGGTATGGATGGAAATCAGTGGCGTGTGCCTATAATTTTGTGATCTAATTAACCTACTCCGAATCTTAGTGATTTCAGTATCAAATCTGTCTACAATCCCCATTAACTAGTAATAGCGTTTACAAAGATTTTTTTCTCTTTCGAACTAGTTACTTCAACTCCTCGCATACGAGTGACCTTAAACATTAGAAACAAAATTAGAAACAAACTCTCCTCTAGACAGTATTGGGATTTTTGGCATAAAGGTAACTTTTGCCCCTATATAAGACAGACATGGAGATTTTAGCCAAAATAAAGGAACTCAGATTTTATGTTCATTTCTATCCATTTAGGATCTTGGGTATAGTCATTGAATTCTACTTTCCTTTGTATATCTTACTGGCAAGCTCACTACCTATTGGCTTGTTCTCAGGGCTATTCCTTCACAGACAAGATGATTGCCAAGAATCTGTTTTCTTAATCTCTTGTTTCTTCAAGTTTGGATGAGGTAAGACAGGGTTAAAATTCTATTTTGCATATGTGGGTTCTTTTAAACTAGCATTCTGGAAGTGACCATGATTTATTTTTTAATTATGCTTCATTTATGGATCGTGTCTTTGAAAATAGAATATTCCTGAAATATGAAAATGTTTTACAGTCATCACTGTCATTAGTTACCATCATCGTTATCAAAGAACATTTCCTGGGACAGGGTGAGGGGGAATCAGTGTGGTAAAAGTAGTGATTAAGCAGGAATAAATGAAGAACTGAAACCCATTATTTTTTTTTTCAGAAAGTAGGCATATACATAAAACAAGAAATAGGCATGCAAATTAATATGATGGCTGCCAAGTGAGTTGTAATACAGTTCAGGATGATGACCATTCACCGAAAAATATGCTTGGGGAAGGACTTGAGAACAGTGGTGAGTTAGCATGGCCTCTTGGACCTTTCCCCAAACTGAACCTGAGAGATACCAGAACAGAGAAGATAAAGTTGAATCGAGGTACAAACATGGAGAAAGTGTGAGTGAGGCAAGACTTTAGAAAATGCATTGTTGTCTAAATGGTGACTTTGTAAAACTATTTCCATAATAATCTGGATTTTTGCAGTACAACTACAACATGGCAGAGGATGAGGAAAGTTTGTGTGTGTGATCAGAAATAAAAGCATAACATGATTATAGTCTGGCTCAGATATATATTTTGATGAGATATACATTATGATAAGATATTGATATTTATAAAGGAAACTTGAAAATTTTATGGATTTCAGTCATTTAGGTGTAGAATATATTAAGATGTCATTGTTAAAACAGTCAGATAACTTGATCTATGCAATTGAAATAGTTTGATAATTATGAAACAAAATATCACAGAAATAAAATATATCAACTAATATAGCAAATATAAATTAAATTTTAAAACAATGTTAGGTATAATTTACATAAGATAATATTTACCCGCTTTAACTTTGGAGTTCATGAGTTGTAGTAACTTGTACAGAATTGAATTTTAGAATATCTTTACCACTAAAAACTCCACTTGTGTTGATGTGCAGTTAGTTCCTACATTTGGCCTCTGACCTTGGGATCAGTTGATCTGCTTTTGGTCTTTATAATTTTGCTTTTTCTACAAATTCAAATAAATGAAATCATATAATAGGAATTTCAGTGGAAAATAAGCATTTATTAGTCACTCCTCTGTGCTGGTTCTGCTCCATGAGTTCTCATTCTGAGTTTGGAGGAGCAGAAACTTCTGTGATTATAGAAGCACAAGAAAGTAAGCCCTACCACGCAATCACGCAATCACACTGGCACTTGTGCTTTCTTAAAAAAAAAACAAAACAAAACAAAACTAGAAGTTCAATAAATGTTAAATCGGAATCTAACTTCTGAGTATTCTAGTAGTTGGACTGTGTCAGATTATTTTTTAATGACCTATAAATTTCATGTTACATAGGAGAAATGAAAATTACATATGTGTCTTGTAATACAGCTTTTGTATGGCTATATCTGTGGGACACCAGAATGTCTCGATGGAATTAAAATGTTAAAAAAAAAAAAAGTTAAGCATTACATAGAATTTATCTTCATACTAGATGTAAATGCTATTTGGTTCTTGACAGAATTTAATTAATTTTTAAAAGTTGGGCACAAACTAGTTTCCAAAACCTGTAAAGAATACAGCAGAGAAAAGTGGTTCGTTCAATCCTTGATAAACTCTTTTAGGTGAGTTTCCACAGAGTTTTCTACATTTTTGAGACATATTTCAAACTGGCCTTCAGAAACATCCGTAGTAATGTATGGACATGTAAGTCTGTATACCTAAGACACTTCAAAAAAGAAAACAAAAACAAAAACTTTCAAAAAACAGTTTGGTGAGAATGGTAACTTGCTTATTCACTTGATTAAGGTTGAAGTCAAACTCTTAGCCTTTTATCTCTTCATTGTTATCTGTTCATGTTCTTAGTCCAATTTTATGTTTTGGTGTTAAAGTTTTTTGTTACCTCTAAGAATTTGTATATAGAGGGTTATAACCCAATGAGCGTACTTGGGGCAGAGTCATTGACTTTCATGTTTTGATTGTTACTTATAGAAAGCTTTAATTCTGTTTTCAAAGGGATTGATTTTTTTTCCTTAGTGACTTGTTTGTATTATCGCTTTTTTGCTAAGAGGGAGATGTGGGCATATTTCTTAGTCAAATTTTCAGTTCACTGGTGAAGAAATAAAAGGAGTAACTGTTTTCAATCTTTTTTTTTCCTCTTGCATTTTTACCCCTATGGCACTAGACTAAGGATATAACTTCTGCAGTCCCCATCAATTTTTGAAGAATTGTCAGAATAGGCATCAAAATAGAAATCAAAATGCTTTACTAAATACAGATGTGAACAGCATCCTTTGTGACATCAATACCAAATTCTTAGGTTTCTTTGGGAATATATGCAATAGGGAGTATTTTACTAATCTTAAAAAAAAAACAAAACTGAAGGTTTACATCATAAAATACTATTAGCCTGACAATTTTAAGTAGATTAGTTTAGTCCTTTTCCCCCTCTCCTTGGGAAATGGCAATTACATGACCTTTACCCTTCTTTCATGCCAAGTATATTTAATGACATGCTCAGAAGCAGATGGAGGCAAACACTTGATGTAAAATAAAAAAAAAGAATCTCCGCAACTGAGACATTCAAGTTAGTCATTGCAAAGTATGAATACATGAATCCAGTCTGCATCTCATATCTTTCCTTTAAAGCTGTGGCCAATTATCCTCTCCCTATAGATTGAGTTTCATTTCACAGTTGATTTCAGGCTTGGGGAGGAAGAAACAACACAAACAATAAAATTGACAGTAATGAGAATAAAATAAAAAATAAGACTGTAAACCATTTATAATGGTTTTCCTGCATACAAGGTTACTTACTAGATGCTTCACATATATTCTCATGATAATCCTCAATGATATACAGGTTTATAATGTCCCCTTTTACAGGTGAAGAATTAGAGGTAAAAAACTTGCCAAAAGGCACAGATTAGCATGTTTTCAAATTGAGATATAACTGACATATAACATTATATTAGTTTTGGGTGTACAACACGATTTGATGTTTGTATACATTGCAAAGTGATCACCGCAGTATGTCTAGCTAACATCTGTTACCATACTTACAAAATTACAAAAATTCTTTGCCTTGTGATGGGAACTTATAAAATTTATTTTCTTAGCTATTTTCAAATATGCAATAAACTATTACTAGCTATAATCACCATGCTGTACATTACATCCCATGACTTATAACTGGAAGTTTTACCTTTTGACCATCTTAACCCATTTTGCCCACTCCTACCCTCTGCCTTTGGCAACTACCAATCTGTTCTCTGTACCCCTGAGTTTTTTGTTTTGTTTTGTTTTTTTAAGATTCTACATACTAAGTGAGATCATAAGGTGTTTTCTCTTTCTCTGACCTATTTTGCTTAACATAATGCCCTCAAGGTCCATCCAAGTTGTCCCACATGGCAAAAATTCAACCTTTTTAGTCATGTACCACAGTGTTCATTGCAGCTCTGTTTACAATAGCCAGGACATGGAAGCAACCAAAGTGTCCGTCGACAGATGAATGGATAAAGAAGATGTGGCACATATATACAATGGAATATTACTCAGCCTTAAAAAGAAACAGAATTGAGTTATTTGTAGAGAGGTGGATGGACCTAGAAACTGTCATACAGAGTGAAGTAAGTCAGAAAGAGAAAAACAAGTACCGTATGCTAACACATACATATACATGGAATCAAAAAAAAAAAAAGGTTCTGAAGAACCTAGGGGCAGGACAGGAATAACCAGGCAGACATAGAGAATGGACTTGAGGACACAGGGAGGGGGAAGGGTAAGCTGGGACGAAGTGAGAGAGTGGCATGGACATATATACACTACCAAACGTAAAATAGATAGCTAGTGGGAAGCAGCCGCATAGCACAGGGAGATCAGCTCGGTGCTTTGTGACCACCTAGAGGGGTGGGATAGGGAGGGTGGGAGGGAGACGCAAGAGGGAAAGGATATGGGGATATATGTATATGTATAGCTGATTCACTTTGTTATACAGCAGAAGCTGAAACTAACACACCATTGTAAAGCAATTATACTCCAATAAAGATGTTTAAAAAAATAAAGTAGGACCTCATATCTTAAAAAAAAAAAATTCAACCTTTTTTATGGCCGGAAGTATTTCATTATATAGAAACCACATTTTCTTTATTCATTCATCCATCAGTGGACACTGAGGTTGTTAAAATACCTCGGTTACTGTTAAAAATATCCTCATTATTGTTAAAAATGCTGTGATGAACATAAGGTTACAGATATATGTTTAAGTTAGTGTCTTAATTTTTTTCAGATATATTCCCAAAAGTAGAATTGCTGATTCATATGGTAGTTTTATTTTTAATTTCTTGAGAAACTGCTATATTGTTTAAAGCCACTGTTTCCATAGTGGCTGCACTAATTTACATTCACACCAACAGTTCACAAGCGTTTCCTTTTTTCCACATCCACGCGGGCACTCATCTTTTGTCTTTTTAATATTAGCCATTCTAAGAGGTGTGAGATGATACCTCATTACAGTTTTGATTTGCATTTCTCTGATAGTGATGCTAAGCATCTTTTCATATGCCTGTTGACCATCTGTATGTTGTCTTTGGAAAAACGTCTTTCAGATCTTCTGCCTATATTTTAATTGGATTATTTTTTCCCTACACTGAGTTGTATGAGTTCTTTGTCTGTTTTGGAAATTAATCCCTTCTCAGGTATGTGATTTGCAAGTAATTTCTCTCATTCAGTAGATTGCCTTTTCATTTTGTTCCCTTTGCTGTGCAGAAGTTTTTAGTTTGATGTACTTGCAGTTGTTTTTTGTTTGGTTGCCTTTGCTTTTTAGGCCAGATTCAAAATAATTATCACCAAGACCAAGGACAGGGAGTTTACTGCCTGTCTTCTTCTAGGAGTTTTATGGTTTCAGGTACGGTACTTGAATGTAAATTCAAGTCTTAAGTCCATTTTGAGTTAACTTTTGTGTATGGATAGTGGTCCAGTTTCATTCTTTTGCATGTGGCTGTCTAGTTTTCCCAGTGCCATTTATTAAAGAGTCTGTTCTTCATTATATATTCTTGGCTTCTTTGTTATAAATTAATTGACCATGTATGTGTGGGTTTATTTCTGGTCTCTTTGTTCTCTTTCACTGATGTATGTGTCTGTTTTTATGCCAGTACTTTACTGTTTTGATTACAAGACGCAGTAGCACTTTAAACTCAAATCCTCGGACCCTTCAGGGCAATCCTTGACACCAGTGGGGAACATTAACCATTCTTAGCTGCCATTGTTGGTATGGTATTTTCACAGTAATAAGGCTAGTGTCACATACCTAACTCCATGAGTCCCTAGTTTATACCAGATTCATCTATAATGATATTTTCCTCCCTGTATTTCTGTTCTGGCCAGCGTCTAGATTGCCTAGGCATTCTCTAGATGTTCTTAGCAACTGAGCCCTCAGCATTCATGAGCAGGCATCTCTTGTCACTAATACTCTGTTTGCAAACTTAGCCTCTATTGATAAACAGACAGCTCTTTGGACATTAAACACTCTGTACCTCAGATTCTTTATCTGTGAGTGGGGACCTCATGAAGAATTGGTAGAAGAATTAAATGAAACAGTATCCACAGAGCACTTAGGACAGTGCTTGTCACATAGTAAACATTACATAAATGCTTGTTAGATTTTCTTAAAGCTCTGTTAAATTCCTGTGATTTTTATAATCAAAATTTCTCTATTGCACAGTGCCTGAAGGTTGCATTTGGAATCAGCTGTTCATTCATATTCTGAATCTTAAATTTGGCTTTTCTAGACCTTTACGTTTACGAAGAGAATACATTGCCTTCATAAATGGACTTCAGACCCGACTGAGTTCACATGCCATTAATGGAGATGTAAAATAATTTTATTCATTTAAAAAAACACACTTTTATAAAAATGAGCAGCTTTGACTAGACCAAAATAGAAAATATAGAATTAAAAAATATTATACATTACACTTGGTAAGGGTATATATGTTTCATAAGACTTTTATAGTATGTGTATGCATTAGTTTGAAACATTGATACGCTATATTTTTTTATTTTGAGTCACAGTCATTAAAATGTGAAATAAATGGTCCTACATTATTAAGTATTTAAATTGCTTGCTAAAATGGCTTAAGAATCATTGGATTCTATCATCTCAATGTCAAAAGAGATACAACAATCTATACTTGTGCACAAAATCTTAAACAATACTTAATAGTTTTTCACTTTTTGATGTAAGAGAGCCTAAGCTTATCTCTATATATTTATCCCTTTTTTTAACTTGATATTTGAGATTCGTATGGGAAGGAAGAACTGTGCTCTTAATTATTAGGGGTAGAAGTTCAACATCCCAAGTACTAGATTATGTAAAGTTTTAGCTGATACATAGATACAGATATAGATACATAATTTAGCTCAATAAAATAGATGTTAGAGATCCTTGTTTTAAAAATGAATTAACAAAATTTTTTTAATTTACCTAATTTTTCTATTGATTATGTCTTCTTCAGCTAATCTAATACTGTTCTACTGTTTCTCCTATAGAAAACATATTAAACATTAAAATTCTGCTTTAAAAGAAACTTTTATAGTTTTTCTTGTTTTTATTTGTCTTTAATTCCTTCCCCTTCCTTCCTTCCTTCCTTCCTTCCTTCCTTCCTTCCATCTTCATTTTCAGGAGATGGAATCTTTTCTTAAAAATTGGTATAAATGTTGGATAACTCTTTGAAATTCCATTGGATGTAGAGGTTCAATTTTTAAAAATATTCACACATGACTGAACATGTAATTTAGGTTTTTCTAAGTACAGGAGAAGCCTCTATTTTTAGAGATTATAACTTATATAGAAAGTAAGAATTAAATTGAAAGACAATTTTCTCCCTGTGAAAAGGATGTAATTCCCATTAATTCCTTTCACAAAGCATAAAAAGATGATTAACCAAGCAAAACAGTTGGCCACCTCCCTTATCTAACTGTCCTGAGCTGAAAGAATTACTTATAATTTAACTCTATATTTTTATATGGATAAATATCTATTAGGAACTCAGGTACATTCATAAAAACAGTATCTATGAAATCTCAAATTCTCTACTGTTGTCAGATTTTTCACTGTACCTGGGAATCTTGTCGTGAAATGTGACTTAATTTTAGTTACATGTAGTACTGATATAATATACTTTTGCCCCTCTTCTTAAGTTGTTGAAAATGTACAATTGTTATAATTGATCTTGCCTAATTGAAACCTCCATTGAGTGTAGACCTTGTTAATCTAATTTAGATTATAAACCCAGTTTGTCTTGAGGGATTTTATAGACCTCATTACATTCCTTTCACACATTTTATTCCTCTCATTTCTTCTCTAGAGACACGTAGTCAATCAATGCTACCAAAAAAAAAAAAAAGAAACAATGACATTGAGTATTTGATCCACCTGGTTTTTTACACATGCTCCTCAGCTGCAAGTGAGTTATCTGCAAGTGAATTTCGATCTTGCCTATTTCATAATTAACCTTCCCCTTCCCTTCTAATCCCTTGAATGGAATCTTAGAGATGCATTCACTTACAAATCCATTCAAGAGATTGTTTCCCCCTCTTATTAAATACTGAAGACCAGTGGTTGCTCCAAAATATTACTTTTAACCTTTTATTCTTCTTACATAATTATGAAATATAAATTATGAAATCTTCTTGTACTATTGAAATAGCTTTACTTATTGTGGTTATCTAATGGGTGTACTTACTTACCTTGCTTTATGGCTAATGTCTAAGACATATATCAGAATTTAGCATTATATTTTAAGTTAGCTTTGAGTATGGACATTTTATTAGTAATTGATTTATTCATCTTCCTTTGGCAAATTCTGTCGGTTCTCAACACAGGGTATAAAACCTGGTTTAAGGAATTCACAATCAAGTGTTGATAAAATAGTTACATAAATAGTTTAATAGAAGGAGGAACGTGATATGGACAAAAAGAGAGGTGTCAAGAGTTCCAGAATAACAAAACATCTTCCCTCTGTCTGGTTTTCTTCTAATCCTTGTCTTTGGTTCTGATACCGGTTACTGGGAATTCAGGGGTCATGTGTGATCCTAATTGCAATGCACCTGGCTTGCCGTCCTCATTGTTATCCCATTTTGGCCTTGATCCAGACTACTTGCATGTCTTCATCCGCCAGAGAAGTCAACTCATTCTTTGTGCGGTCACTGCTAGCCATATTCCCCTACACCAGTATTAAATACAGAACTCATCTCTAAGTCTAGATAGAGTAATTAAGGCAAAAGCTGTTGTTAAATCAAGAGTTTACCTTCTTGAGGAAGACAATGACTTGTGACTCTGTAGAATCATAAACTGTTGTTTATTTGGTGCCAGCTCTGTGTTCTCCCTTAATCCCCTATGAGTTTCATGCTGACTTTGGAAACTTGGACAGCAGGAGGTAGGGTTTATGAGACAGCCCAGCTGGGTTTGAAGAGCCAGATGCTCTAAATACTTCCATGCCTCTTAAGACATAGCTGATGATGCTACAGCCTAGGAGTGCTGCCAGCCACATGTGGGCTATGAATAAAGTGAAACTCAGTGGGATGTGTTCCCAAATAGTGTCAATTTTAAAGAGCATATTAAATTTATAATAAAAATGATAGTAAAATCAACAAATGGAATTACTTATAGAGCCTTACTGTGTCTGGCAATGCATTTCATTCTATTCATGCTTTATCTTATGTCAATCTCACAGCAACCTAAGAGGTAGATACTATGGTTGACCCTGATTTACAGCTGGAAAAAACTGAGTCTCAGGGAGGTTAAGTAATCTTGCCTCAAACTGCACAGTAAGGAGGTCACAGAGAGCTGAAATTCAGCTCCAGAATAGGCTAACTCTAGAACCAGCGATCGAAATACTGTGTCATAATGCACAGATAAAGGAGTTGAAATTTTCCAAGAACCCTCTAACAATCGCAGCCAAATTTTAAAGCATGTGAATAAACGCTGTATCAAACATTTTTAAACCATGACAGCCTTTTTTCTTTTGAGATGAATTGATGAGTAAATTCTTTCAGAATGTTGTTAGGGGAGCAGAGGGTGTTACATTACAAAAAAAAAATCAGCAATTCCAACAATTTCATTTGAATCTATAAATGAAATTCTACTTGGTTCTTTTCCAGCTCATTACAGTTGAGCTATTGTTTAAAAGTAACATGTTTAATTTATTCAATATTAAACTAATAACCTGGCTTTTATTTAAATAGTTATTATTGACACCTCTTTGAGAATTCAAAGAGTCACTTAGCAATAAAGATGTTAAAAAAAGAAACATATTGCTAGCTCTGCAGTATACAAATTTCTTTTTTAAAGCATAGTAAAGGTAAAATAAGGCAGTGTTCACTTAACATTTATAATGGTGGCTTTCATTAAGCATAGGTAATTACTGAACACCTACTATATGTCAAGTACTGTAGTAGACACTGGGGAATACATTGATGATTGGTACCATTGCTTCTATTAAGTGGAGAAAAGAGACAAGTAAACAGAGCAGAAAGCCCTATGTCAAAGTTCATACTGCCTGTCATGGGGATATATGGCACCTAATACCAGCCTGGAGGAAGTACAAAGGCAGTGGAATAGAAAGATTAGAGAAAGCTTCTGATAGGAGATGTGCTGTAAAAAGTGAGTAGCAGCTAGATGGAGGAGCTGGGTAGCAAAATTCCGGGCATATAAAAAGATGGTGCGTGAGGTATACATTTTGCTTTTCCAAACTACAGAGTTTCAAGGTTTGGGGGAAGAGAGGAAGTTGGTAAAAACTGGAAAGAGAGAGGTGAGCTGGAGCAGATGGCATTTGGCATTGTGTATACACACACAACACACACACAACACCACACACACACAACACATACACACACAACACGCAACACACACAACACACACATACATACGTACACACATATACACACAACACACAACACACACACAACACACATACACACAACACATGCACATACATACACAACACACAACACACATGCAGACACACAGCACACACATGCAGACACACCACACACAGCACACACACAGACACACACCACACAACACACACAGCACACACATACAGACACACACAACACACACAACACACACCACACAACACACACATACACAACACACACACAACACACACATGCAGACACACAACACATACAACACACACACAACACACACATACACACACAACACACACACATGTATATATACATATAATGTTACAGTTTTAAAGTTATCCTGTGAAAATGGAAAGTCTGAAGATTTTAAACAGGGCAGGGCATAATCAGATTTATAATTTGGGAAGCTCATCTCTGGTGATGGAAGTTTCAGGGGTGGGGAAGCCGGAATGAGGAGGAGGATTCCGGCTAAGAGTCTGCTTGGGTAATACGAAGGATGATGCTGGGGACCTGAGCAGAGATCAAGACAGGGATGATAGGTTTACAGGTGTTTAACAGGTAGAATTGAAGACATGGCAGCTAACTGGATTGGGAGGTGAGGTGGTAGAATCACATCTCAGAAGTCTCCAAAGTACCTGGCGAGACTATTTCTTTGGAAGTTGTTGCTATTCTTAGAGACTGGAATAGAGAAGGAGGAACAAGCTGGTGGCTATTTGGTGGCGCTAGAAATGTAGCATGATTTCCTGTCTTTAAATTCATGTTAGCCAATGGTTAGGTTGCCTTTAGAATTTTCATTTTTGGCTTATTGGCCAGCTTTAATTACTATTTTGCTAATGAGTCAACTGTTTCCTTGTATAAAGTATACAGAGAAGACAAGTTTACATTAACATTTTGAGAAAAGACATGAACTTAACCTCGTCATATATGTATTCACTCTTTCCTGAGTATGACGATACCGTCTGGTGGTAGAGACACTAGGTCTCAAGTCAGAAGCTGTCTGGATCAAACTCTGATTCCAAACTTATGATCTCTATGACTTTGGACAAATCACTCAACTTCTCTGTGCTCTAGTTACTGCATCTGTATAATGAGATTAGTAACACCTACCAGGAGTTGTTTCAAGGAACAAATTGGCAAATGTATAAAAAAGTGTCTGGCACATGGCAATCACTAAATAAATATCATTAGCATCATTTTTTGCTACTGTGCTAAATCCTGTTTTAGGAGCTTTCAACACAAAAACAAATGGGACATAATTGTATTAGGCAGTGATACTTTGTCTTTTGTTAACTCCCTAGTCAGATGTGTTTGGCACTAGAGAATTTGTGTCCTTTTCCTTTAAATAATTTCTTTTAACTTAATGACATTCTCCATATTTAGAGTTTAAAAAGTAAAAAAACAAAAATGATTTCCTTGTTTCCTGGAAAACCATGGTACTCTAATTTAATGGAAAAGAATGTTGAAATATGAGCAACTTCATCCTGGGTTTGGTAGATAAGTTATCAAAATGCTTTTTTTTAAATGTAATTTTGAAACAATTTATTTTCTGGTTAAAGTATTTTTAGTCTATTTTGCTTTGAAGTCTAAAGTATTCACAACACTTTCAGCCAAATATCTAAACAGCATACTGTATGGCAATATTTTTCTTTTCCTTTTTTTTTTCCACATTTATTGTGATTTTACATCTCCTGAGAATGTTACTTGGAAAACTAGGTGAATAGAAATCTGATTTTCCTCCATTTAGTTTTAACTCTGTGCTTTCAGAGCTGGTTCCATGAACATCAATGAGTAAAGCAAGGCAAAGGTAACTTTCCAGGATGGCACAGTAGTTGTTTGGAGGAAAAGTTTGCTTACCTTAGAGTGTTCTTGTCCCAATGGGTAGAAAACCACATCTTTTCTTCCCAGGGTAAACAATATCACATCCCCAAACCTTGGAGAATGCAAAATTGGATACATATTGAAATAATAAGTTGGCAGTAACCATTAGTGTTCAAAACCATGAGATTTATGCAGTCTCTTCCATTTTATTCCAGAGAATCAACCTTCTTGTAGACACTTTCCCATAAAGCATCATTTCTCAGTGTGTGGTCAGGGGAATCCTAGGATTCTTCAGTCTCCTTTTAGGGTGATCTTAAGCTCAAAACTACAACCAAAGATAATGCTAAAACATGATTTGCCTTTTTCATCTGCTGGTGAACAATGAGTTTTCCAGAGACTATATGAGGTGTAATATGACAAAGCACAAGTTCACTTGAAAAACTATAAAATAATGATGTTTTCTTCACTATCTTTTTATTGAAGTATAGTTGATTTACAATACTGTTTCAGGTTGCTTTCAATGTTGATTGAAAATAATGAATTGAGATGAAAAACAAATCTATCTATCTATCTATCTATATCTATATCTATATATATATATATTTTATTTATTTTTTTTTTGCGGTATGCAGGCCTCTCACTGTTGTGGCCTCTCCCGTTGCGGAGCACAGGCTCCGGACACGCAGGCTGAGCGGCCATGGCTCATGGGCCCAGCCGCTCCGCGGCATGTGGGATCTTCCTGGACCAAGGCACGAACCCGTGTCCCCTGCGTCGGCAGGTGGACTCCCAACCACTGCGCCACCAGGGAAGCCCACAAATCAATATTGAGATCCTGTTTTAAAAAGAATCCAGTTCAAGAGAAGGAAAGTTAATGGATAAAAAATTTTCCACCATTCACACAAATATTTGTCCCTCCATAAAAATAAAAGTAGAGGATTTTCCATTTCTGAAGAACTTTTCCAAGTGGCATAATATGTTAGGTAGATCTAAGTGGAGGAAATTTTAACTGGAACAATTAGCCTTTAACCAGAACAATTAATGGGTATAAAAAGCCTACAGATCCATTAGGAAATGCCCACTAATGTTATTTATCTCTTTTGACCCCAAATTGAATCATGATTTAGATTTATGATTAACATTCTTAGTACATTTAGTACCATAGATTCACACAGGTCTGTTCTCTTGGGTAAGACCCTTTATGGATGTCATGCACAGCTGAACAGGGACAAAAGCAGCTCTGTTAGATTCCTGAGTAGGGAATTCTTGATAAACATTGTGCTCTCTGAAGATTAGTGTGGGTCAGCAAAGGGTAGATTGGCAAGGAGAGACCAGAGGCCAGGAAGACAGCTGGAAGGCTCTTACAGTTGTTTAGGGTGAAGAATTCCACTGTTAAAATGGAAGAAAGGGGAAGAAGCAATCAAAGAGAATCTGCAACCTGGAGGCTCACAAAATGGTGCTGTCCACTTAGGCCTTGATAGAGCAGAGTCATAAGCGAGTCAGAGTTTCTAGACGTCACCAGTGAGTCCAATGGCTAGTAGATGGTGATCAGGAAGAATCAGTTTGTAGGAAAAAGAATGAATTCAGTGGTGGATGAAAGTTTGCATTCAAAGCGATACCAACAAGTCAAATGCTTTGTATTAAGTTGTGAATAAAGAACTCGGGTGAAAATGAAGCTTTGGAGACTTACATGAAGTCTTCTGTAGCAGAGGGGCAGTGATTGAAGTCAGTTTGGATGGGTTGGAGGAGAGAGGTGAGTGTGGACCACTTGCAAATCAGGTTGTATCAGCTTCTCAGGCAATCTCCAAGGCTGCAGAGCGCTGTGCCAGAATCTAGCTTGAGCTAATTCAGACTGTCATATAGGGGGAGAAAAGAGTGTACAGATTTATTAAACATTGAGGGCTGTAATCTCAAGAAATCAACACGTATTTCAAAAGAACCTAAACGGAGTTGTTTATATCTTCATCAACTGCCTGTGTTGAACTAACTTCACTAACTAACTAGCACATCTCCTGTTTGGATAGGGAAAAGAATGGCAGCTGCTGACACTGGGAACTGTATGGAATGGGCTTCACTGTTTTTGCTGAAACAAACAGACCAATAACACATTTAGCTTCAGCAGTGAAAGGCTGGCACTCACCTTATGTGGCTATGTTTAATGATACTATGTATTTA
The DNA here is from genome assembly GCF_949752795.1 of Hyperoodon ampullatus. NCBI lineage: Eukaryota > Metazoa > Chordata > Mammalia > Artiodactyla > Ziphiidae > Hyperoodon > Hyperoodon ampullatus. Next base: position 34,330,686 of record NC_136933.1, read on the forward strand.
TGAGACATTTTAACCTTGGTTATTTTTAACTGAAATACCTAGATCATGTTATGTATAAGAAGTATTGACTGGGAATCAAATTGATGGAGAAAAATATCATCCTTCTGGTTGAAAAATGGACCACTACTAGAATATAATTTCTGAAAATGCAGCCTGAAGGCAGTTCACTAGAGGGTAATTTTTCAGTGCAGTAGGCAAGTTTTCACAGGATTCTGACAGTCTCTCTCCCCCTTTCTCTCTTTCTCTTAACCTCTAAGACATATTTTTGTTCTAAACATGCTCCAGCATTATTACTCCTTGAGACCTCTTCTGTAATCCATGCAGTCATATGACGTATGAGGTATAATCAGTGCCTAATATAATAGTCTGTGTTGTTTGTCATGATTTTTGAATGACTAATTTTCAGAACAAGGTAAACATCTTAAATCTAATTTTGATCAGTAATGACAGACACATGTACAATTTTGTGCACTTAATGGGCTTCCTAAATAATTTCCCAGCTCCTAGATTTTTTTTCTTTCCTGAAGGATCCAAGCACTGGCTGTCAGACTTTTCAAGCACGTGACACTGGCCATTTGAGTAAAGTCAAAAATTCTTAGACTGCCAAGCAAGGATCCTTTAATTCAATCCCAGTATGTATTGATGTACCCTAATTATTTCCCTTACACAGTATACTAGTCACCCCCTCTCTGCATTTGCTCATGGTGAGGATTTTAATACTAGATTTTATAACATAGTAGCCAAAGGTGGTATTTAATAGAAGTATCTCTTAGGATCAGTTTTTAATATCAAGTAGTGCACGAAGTTTTCAACGTTGCAGAACTTCTTTGTAGATTCATTTAATGTACATATACTTTAATGGATAAAGAGAGTAATAGGGGAGAAAGAAAAAAGAGCAGAAAGGAATGGAGGGAAAGAGAAAGAAACCCAGAAAAAGAGGAGAGAGAAATCTGTGTCTTTATTTACTTGCAAAGTAACTATGCTACAAATCCAATCAAATGAGAGGCTTTCCTGAAGTGTTAGTTTTGAACATAGATTTAATTCCACACTTGGACTTTCTTTTCTTCCTCTGGGCCACTTGGCATAATAACTTATATTGGGATGTTAAATATTAATGGTTTTATATATTATAGCCCTTTGCTATATTAAATTATAAAATCTATTCTATTAGTGGTAAAAGTCCATATCTTATGAGGTGATGTAGATCATAGTAATAACCAATACCTCAAACTAAGAAATAAAAAAAAAGAACTGTTAGAGCTTAGTACTAACCTGATTCCATGTTACATTCAAATGTTACCTTGAATGTTTTGGTCCTTTAACTATGATCTATATAAGTTAATCTAGTAGCTTTTCCATGTTCCTTTGTATTTCGAATTAAAACTGTTTGGTGACCCCCCCTCCTTTTTCTTTTCTACTTTTGTGTACATTCTTTAAGTCTCTCTAAACTTCTCTCTTCTCTTGACTTCTAGTACCCTTCTTTGTAATGATTCTTCTGTCTAGCTGAGAGATAATGAGTTATTATTATTTTTTCTGCCTGTTAGTTAAATGCCCTATGCCACGACTTCCTTGATTGATGACCTTGGATAAGTTCCTCACCTATCTGAGCCTTTATTTTCTTGTCTGTATAATGGGGTTAATACTAGTGCTGACTTCAGTGAGATCATACTTATATAGAAGTCAGTGTGTGCTTAGGTTATAGTAAGCACCCAATAATAAGAATAAAACTATGCTGTCAGAAATGTGTGAAACGTGTGTAGGTGAATGTTTAATGGAACATCTTACTGTGGGGATCCTATGGCCCTTGTCTCAGCCCTGGGTGCCATGTTGGCTGAGAAGAAGAGGTGCAGTTGGGTGCTGAATGAGCCTTTTTTCGTAGACTTGCCGTGAATAAGCAGCACTGTATTGTAGAATTCAAGTATTTTTGAAACTGCATTTGAAAGTATGGTTTCTAAGTGGTAAGTGGTTCTTTTTCCCACTGCCTGCCACCCAAAAAGAGAAAAATAAAGATAAATATTGAGTAATTCCTTGCCAAAAAATCCAATTTTTAAGTTAACTTACAGAGTTAGGCATAAGATATTTTATTAATATCTTATATTAATTGCTAAGTTTGTATATTTTGTGAAATATTTTGGTTAAGCCTCATTTCTTTTTTAACTGACTTCAATTATTTATTCATTAATTCATTCCACAAATACTTATTAAACATGTACTATATACTTGGCACTATGCTAAGTGTTAGAATACAGTGGTAAACAAACAAGGCTCCTTGTCTCACAGAGCTTGCCGTTCCTAAATAACTTCTCAATTTATTTATATCTTGACATAAAAATTGACACGGAACATTTCTTGGAAACCAATTAGGAAAACATCTACACCAAAGTTATATTTTTTTCCTGTACTGTGTAGTTTTCCAAAACACTACCGTTGTGTAACATGAGACATATCCAAATAATGCCAATGTGATGAATTAAAAGAAATATTGCCTTTTCTTATTTACAAATTGGATTTTGAAGAGTGTATTTAGACTCAGAGTTTGGCATAAAAATACCTTTAATTTTCCCATGATTCTGGTAAAGTCACTGTAATAAGCATATATATTATGTTATATCTAATGAAAGCCTAGCCTGGATTTGACAGGGAGAAACATTGATTTTTAAGTATAAATTCTGACCATAAATGAGCTTATATGACTTAAATTGCCAGTCAGACTCGGTGGGAATCAGAATATATGCATAGAATTGTACATAAATGTATATGTACAACAAGTAAAAGCAGCCTTGTATAATTTGTGATTCTGTTATTCCTAAATACTAGATTGCACAACTGAGAAGTGGTATGTATGAACGTATAGCTGATCTTTTGAAGATGTAAGTTGATGATCTATTTTTTTTCTGTTCCAGTGATGTAACTGTAGTCCTTCAGCTGTGAAGCAGATGCACATTTAAAATAAGCTTCTAAATATTGTGATAAAAACCCAAAACAAGCTGTTACTTCGCTTAATATCACATGGTTTACAAGGCTGGTGGACTGGAGAAGGAATTTTTTAAAGCCACTCATAATTTGGATGTATTTTTCTCAGTTCTAACCCAATATGTGTTGAATACGACAAAAAGCATTTTCCAGGGCAGAAGCTTAGGCTTTCCAAACATACATCGCTCAAATCTGCTTAAGATGTTACTATGCAACCCAGTTTTATTTTTTCATCCATTTGCATTTTTAGATGTGTTTCTCTCCCTCTCCGGTTATTAAAGTTGACGGCTGCATGGGATAGATAGTGAGCCCCACTGTACGTAGGTGTCTTCATGGAAATCACCTGGGGCCAAGAGTTCCGTTTTTCTCACCTTATCTATCATATCTGGAACACAGATTTGCTCTGCTCGTCATATTTTGGCATCTGTGAATCACCGTCATGTTGTCATATTCGCAGTTACAAAGTAGCCGATGGGAAAGGAGCCAACTACTTGAGGCACTTTCAATGAAAAAAAAAGTCTGATTTCAGCATTATTCATTGGAAATGCTACTTGTGAAAGCATTTACTGCAGTTTCTGAGGTGCGGGCAGTGACTTTAATAGGCAAGGCATAATCTTGCTTTTTAGGAGTGTTTCTATGAGCTAAAGAGTGAAGGGACCAGTAATTATTGAAAGCTACAGGTAAAATGGCAAACTTAGGGACCCAGGTGAGTAATTATCCATGATTTACTTACATTTATCAATAGTACCTGCTAATTAAATGGACAATGAACAACTCATGTCGATGGAGGTTATTTATGATAATGCTCTTAAGCATATTAGTCCCTTATCATTTTACCTCCTTTCTTCATAAATGTGAACTTAAAGTGGGAAAAAATAAAACTAAATTTTAAAATTATATTAACAAGTGAATTCAGGGTAGGTCCTGAAAACTTATAGCAAATAAATTTGTAAAAATAAGACAGGGCTTCCCTGGTGGCTCAGTGGTTGAGAGTCCGCCTGCCGATGCAGGGGACACGGGTTTGTGCCCCGGTCCGGGAAGATCCCACATGCCGCGGAGCGGCTGGGCCTGTGAGCCATGGCCGCTGAGCCTGTGCGTCCGGAGCCTGTGCTCTGCAACGGGAGAGGCCACAGCAGTGAGAGGCCCGCATACATTAAACATTATATTTTGTTTTAGTGCTATATATTTAGTAAAGGCTTGTCAGTAAATTTCTCATCTTTGTGTACCTATCACTCCATAGATTCTTTGAGTTAAGAGGACCCCTTTTCATAACCTTCATGGAGATATAGGTCTTGCATACACACACACACACACACACACACAATGACTCTATAACTTCTAACTACACTAAGGTTCTTCCAACTCAACTCACACTTTGAATTTATGAATCTTCTCAAATGGTCCCCTAGTAATTTTATATAAGTTTTGTTGTTGTCTCTGGGTGATTTGTGGTGACACAATGGCAAAGTTAAGGCAAATATTCAAGAAAAGCTATTCATTTACAAGGGAGTGTATAGATATTTCCTTAAGTCAGCATTTATAAAAATTTTATTCTGTGAATACTGGCTCTGGTGGTATACACTGGAAAATCTCAAAGGGCTATAGTCCAATAATTTGGGGAATTCTACACATTCAAATTTTATTAGAGCTTGATAATGAACATTAGCATTTAAAAGTGTCTATAAAATCCTTCAATAAAAACACTTTATACAAAAGCACTTGCAAATATATTTGGCCACAGACTTTTTTTTCTCCCTTAACACATAATAGGACCCCAGGGAACACATTTTGTTTGGGAAATCTACCTTTTGTTTGTTTGTTTGTTTTTAATTAATTTTATTTATTTATTTTGGTCTTTGTTGTGCACAGGCTTTCTCTGGTTGCAATGAGCGGGGGCCACTCTTCGTTGTGGTGCACGGGCTTCTCACTGCGGTGGCTTCTCTTGTTGCGGAGCCTGAGCTTTAGGTGCGTGAACTTCAGTAGTTGTGTCCCGTGGGCTCAGTAGTTGTGGCGCACGGGCTTAGTTGCTCCACGGCATGTGGGATCCTCCCGGACCAGGGCTTGAACCCGTGTCCCCTGCATTGGCAGGCGGATTCTTAACCACTGCTCCACCAGGGAAGTCCATTGGAAATCTACCTTAAACGAAGAGACTCATGACTGTTTAGAGAGATCCAGTATCTTTCAAAGCAGAAGCGTGATGAGCCACATCCTTATCCTAGAGCAACCATCTTGTTAATTTTTTTGCCAATCCTGTTCTAAAAAACCATGTTGGGCTTCCCTGGTGGTGCAGTGGTTGAGAGTCCACCTGCTGATGCAGGGGACACGGGTTCGTGCCCCAGTCCGGGAAGATCCCACATGCCATGGAGCGGCTGGGCCCGTGAGCCATGACCGCTGAGCCTGTGCGTCTGGAGCCTGTGCTCTGCAACGGGAGAGGCCACAACAGTGAGAGACCCGCGTACCACAAAAAAAACCACCACCAACAACAAAAAAAACCCATGTTAATAACCTACATCTTAATAATTCAGATCATCACCTAATTTAGACCACCACTCCTAACATGGGAATGTTAGTCTTGGGGTTACATTCCCAAATTTTCACAACAGAGTTGTGTAAGTTCTCAGTCCCTTGGGGGATGGTATCGGGCCTGCATTGATGATGTAAGGGAACATCTGAACTGTTTCACAGAAATACACGCATGTTAAATGAGGTGATCTTTTGAAGTATGACAAAGATTAATGTCCCTAATATATAGAGCTTCTACAAATGAGTATGAAATAGATCAAGAGTCTATCAGAAAAGTAGGCAAAGAGTGTGAATAGGCAATTTCCAGGAAAGGAAATACAAATAAGCTCTATATGAAAAGAAGTTTGCCTTCAGTCGTGGCCGTAAAATACTAATTGGAGTAGGAGTCCCCAATCCCCGGGCCATGGACTGATACTGGTCCGCAGCCTGTTAGGGACCGGGCCGCACAGCAGGAGGTGAGCGGCGGGAGAGCGAGTGAAGCTTCGTCTGCCACTCCCCGCCGCTCCCTGTCGCTCCCCATGACACCCCGTCGCTCCCCATGGCTCCCCGTTGCTCCCCGTCACGCCCCGTAGCTCCCCGTCACTCCCCGTCTCTCCCCGTCGCTCCCCATCTCTCCTCATCGCTCCCCACTGCTTCCCGTTGCTCCCCGTCGCTGGCATCATGGCCTGAGCCATTCCCACCCAGTCCGTGGGAAAACTGCCTTCCCTGAAACCGGCCCCTGGTGCCAGAATGGTTGGGGACCGCTGGATTAGAGCAAGAGTGAGATAGCATTTTTTTTTCCCACACATCAGACTGCCAGAATTAAGGAGGATTCACATCTAGAGCTGGTGAAAGTTTAGGGAAATTGGCACTATTAATTTACTAGTGGGTTATGAATTATAAATTTTTAAAGTATAATCTGTCAGTAGCTATTAAAATTATAAGTCTGTATATCCCTTCATCCGGCATATTTAACTCTAGAGGGAAAATATATATATGCAGTAAGTTGCTGTGTGACTGAATTCTTCAACCTCTCCTCACTCTTACCTCCCAGCCCTCTCCACCCACCTGTGTACAGATCCACTTCCCTATCTGTCCCTTGTTACCTCGAATATCGGAGCGAGATCAGTCATGATGGAACTGAAAATCTAGGTCAGCATTACTTACGGTGGTCTTGGAGGTCTGAACTTGCTGCTGTTGCTGTTGGCCGAGTTCCAGGTGCCACCAACCCACCTAGTCACAGTGTTCAGAAGCTTCCTTCTCCTTCTGTCCTCGTGCTGTTTTTGAATTGAGACAGATGCTTTTTTGGGTGGATGAAGTCAGGCTTCTCAAGTCTTGAGACTTAAGCATTCTTGGAAATGCATCTCATTCAATTCATACACACATAGCATTTCCTCCCCAAATGTGCACAGGATCAGGGTGGCAGACAAGAAAGTTTTCAGTATCAGAAAGATGTTGGGTTCCAGGTAGCTCTCCCCTCTGACTCTTTGTCCTTGGAGACCAGTTGACTTTCCCAGACTCCTTTCAACCTCAGGGTAACTTCCCTCCCACGAACACTTTGCCTTTTTCTGCAGTCTGGCCTTGGTCACAGCAGCAGTGTAGACATCGGACATGTTTGTATAGCATTCCAATTCAAGGGACAGGTGGGAGCTCAGGGTCCCCCTAGAGGTATCTCAGTCCTTTGTGCAAATTCCTGAGAGAAGCATTAGCTCCAACCTCACCTGCTACTGGCCCCTTGAGCACCAAGCCTCAAACACAGCTAAAGAAATTGAGAACAGGCTGATAACCAACCACCTCCCATCTCTTGTCAGACTCTTACCCAAGCAGAATATCTTGCTAAAATAATTTAAGATGATGGAAATTATTACACTGAGGCTGCCTCATGACTTTTAGAGGCCAGTTCTCTTAAGACGCCGATCTGGAAGCGATTATTTTTCTGCCCTTGTTTACCTAATCAGACTCATTCGTATGAACCACATATGCTCGCTCTCTCCTGCTGACAAGAGCTGCTTCTCTAGGATTCCAACCCACCACACTTACCAGGTTTAATTTCTGCCTCAATTGTCTTCTTTGCCAGAGCCTCTTCCTCTGGTCAGTTTCTAATTTTAGAGTTCCCCGGGGTGAGCCATCTACTATTTTCCCCCTGCTTCTCATATCCCCGGTGTCATTCAGTCTTTATTTTTACATCTAAATGTATATCTCAAGACTGGTGATTCTCAACCCAGAGAAATCTTGCCTTCCCATACTTCCTGCCATTCAGCAGTGTCTGGAAACACTTTGTCACACGTGGGTAGGCATATAGTGTCATCCGGCAGAGAGGGGCAGGAGCTGCATGTGTGCTTTGTGGGCTAGTTCAGAGCGTAGGACAGTCCCACAGCTACAACAAAAACATCTAGCTTAAAAGTGAATAGTGGACGTTGAAACACCCTGTAGACCCCACATGTTCTTTTCTAGAACCATGTATGCAATGTTACCATTTACGTGTCAGTGTGGTCCTCACACTAGATAAGGCTAAAATATAAATCAGTATTTTCTTCCCCAATTATGTGTTTTCCTCCCTCAATCCCATCTTGGTAAATGGCGGCATAATCTAGTTTGCCTTCTTGAGACCTAGGACTTCATTCCTGTCTCTGTCATTCTCACCTCCAGTCCATCACCGAATCCTGTGAGCTCTGCATCCAAACGTCATTCTGCCATCATCTGTGTCTCTCCATCACCGTTGCAGCTGGCATGTCCAAGCCCCATCACTTCTTGCTTGGTCACTGCAGTAGCTTCTTAACTCCTGTCCCAGTTTCTACCCTTGACCCCCGCTATCACTTCACACAACAACTAAAGAATTGTTTTAAAAACGTAAATTGGATCATGTTACCCCTCCTTCCAAAGCCTCACTGTTGTCCAGTTGCACTTGCAAAATAGCCCTTAACTCAACACCTGGTTGCATGCCCATCTTCCAGACCTTATTCAGAAGACTTCTCACTTGTAGGCTTTCTCTTCACAGATAGTAATATTTTTATCTTTTTTCAGGCCTTCCCTCTGTGCTTCCTTCTTCCTGGAAGGTTCTGCTGCTAGACCCTCCGAGACTGACTGCTGCTTGTCATTCATTCCTACCTTAGATCAAGTGTCACATCTTCTGAGCGTAGTTTCATGGCCATGCAAAATGAAATGGCCTCTCCCATCCACTGGCACTGTGTCACCTGTTTTCTTATTCTTAGTACTTAAACTTTTGTTCATTTTTAGTAGTACTTTTTAATTTAGATGTAATTGACAAATGGCATTATAGAGTTCTAGGTATACAACATAGTGATTACATATCTGGGTATGTTGCAAAATGCTTATAATAAGTCTAGTTGTCATCCATCACCATACATTGCTACATTTTTTTTTCTTAGTCGTGAAAACTTTTAAGACCTCTTCTCTTAGCCAACTTTCAAATATACAATTCAGTATCATTAACTGTAGTCACCATTGCTGCATATTCCATCCCCATGACTTATTTTTTTAGAGCTGGAAGTTTGTGTGTTTTAACCCCCTTCATCTATTTCTCCCCCCAGTAATTACAGTGTTCTCTGTATCCATGAGCTTGGTTATTTGGTGATGGCGGTTGTTTTTTGGATTTCAATTATAAGTGAGATACACACTATTTGTGTTGCTTTGTCTGACTTATTTCACTTAGCATAAAGCCCTTAAGTCCCATCCATGTTGTTGCAAATGGCAGGATTTCCTTCTTTTTCATGGCTGAATTTCATTCCACTGTATATGCGTACCACCTCTTTTTTGTCTCTTCGTCCATCAGCAGACTCTTAGATTATTTCCGTATCTTGGCTATTACAAATAATGTTGCAGTGAACATGGAGGTATAGATATCTCTTTGACATAATGTTTTGCTTCCTTCACACATATTCCCTAAAGTGGAATTGCTGGATCGTATGGTAGTTCTACTTTTAATTTTTGGAGGAACCTTTATACTGTTTTCCACAGTGGCTGCATCAATTTACATTCCCAGCAACAGTACACAGGGGTTCCCTTTTCTCTACATCCTCACCGACACTTGTTGTTTGTTGTCTTTTTGTGGATAGCCATTCTGACAGGTGTGAAGTGACACCTCATTTTGGTTCTGATTTGCATTTCTCTGGCGACTGGTGATGTTGAACACCTTTTCGTGTAACTGTTGGCCACCTGTATGTTTTCTTTGGAAATATGTCTTTTCAGATCTTATTGTTTAATCAGATTTGGTTTTTTGCTATAACGTTATGTGAGTTCATTTTTGTATTTTGGGTATTAACCCATTAACAGATATGATTTGCAAATACTTTCTCTCATTCACTGGGTTAACTCCATTTTGTTGATGGTTTCCTTTGCTGTGCAGAGCTTTTTACTTTGATGCAGTCCCACTTGTATATTTGACATCAAATACAAAAAATTGTCTCCAAAACCAATGTCAAAGAGCTTACTGCTTCGTTTGCAAGTATTTTGTCATAAAATATGTGAAGTCAGACAAAGAAAGACAAATATAATATGATATTGCTTATATGTGGAATCTAAAAAAAAAAGGTACAAATGAACTTATTTACAAAACAGAGGTAGAGTCACGGATGTAGAAAACCATCATGGTTACCAGGGGATAAGTGGGGGGGAGGGATAAATTGGGAGATTGGGATTGACATATACACGCTACTATATATAAAATGGGTAACTAATAAGAATCTGCTGTATAGCACAGGGAACTCTACTCAATACTCTGTAATGGCTATATGGAAAAAGAATCTAAAAAAAAAGAAGTGCATATATGTATAACTGATTCACTTTGCTGTACACCTGAAACTAATACAACATTGTAAATCAATTATACTCCAAGAAAAAAAATTTTTTAAATAAAAAAGCTTACCACTTCTGTTCTCTTCTAAGAGTTTTATGGCTATAGTTCCTACCTTCAAGTCTTTGATCCATTTTGAAGTATTGCTTATGTACGGTTAGGGGTCCGTAAATAAGGGATCCAGTCTTATTCTTTTGTATGTAGCTGTCCAGTTTTCCCACCACCATTTATTGAAGATACTTTTCTTTCCCCATTGTGTATTCTTGGCTCCTTTCACATAAATCATTGACCATGTTTGTTCTGGGCTCTCTATTCTGTTCCATTGATCTATGTCCATTTGCATGCCAATACCATACTGTTTAGATTACTATAACTTTGTAATATAATTTGAAATCAGGGAGCATGATGCCTACAGCTTTGTTGTTTTTTAAGATTGCTTTGGCTATTCTGAGTCTTCTATGGTTGGGTCATTCACTTATTATCCTCAGGGTACTCAAATAAAGCCTCCATGCTGCTCTCTTCCTGTGCGCTACCTTAATTCGTACTCAGTAAACGTTTGTTACACTAATTATGATTTTCAGCAGTACAAATAATTAGAAATAAGGCATTCACTGTTAGGCTGATACTAAAACTTTGTAGAGAGGCAAGAGCTCATAATTCTAAAATTGAATAAAAATATCGCCAGACAGCAGTGTGGGTTCACATAAGATGATACAGCATGGACAGTGTTCCAAAAGTTTGCCTTCCTGCCAAAAATAACATGACTTCCCTCATCTCTCTCCTGTTGTCACTTTCTCATAGAAATAATTCTATATTACCTGATATTGTATTTATTCTTATTTCCTTTTCAACTAGATTACAAGTTGCTTAAGGGTAAGGAGTCTTGTATCTTTGCATCACTTGTAGCACAGTGCCAGACCTTAAAAAAAAAACAAAACAAAAAAAACCTGAGGCTCTTGTGTATAGCTAACATATTTCAGATATTGTGCATAAAATTTGTGATATCTACTTGCTACTCATATTTTTTATCACTATCTGATTTTCTGCTGAGTTCAGGAAAATTGAGGCATTATGATATTTCACATTCAGCAAAGCCTAAGCTTATATAATAAATATCACTTGATAATTACTCTACCAAAGAGTAGAACAATAGTCACTCAAATCATTATAAAAGCTAACATATCGAGGGGGAATTATGTGCCTAGCCATATTCTAAATGCTTTACATACATTAACTCTTTTTATCCTCATAATAACCCTATGAGATAGTGACTGTTATTTTCCTTTTTTGACATTTGAAGAAACAGTGGCAGAGAGAAGTAACTTGCTGAAGGTCACACTGCAGTAAGCAGTATTGAGGTGCCCTTTCAACCCAGGCATTGTGATTCTCAAGTCAATATCCTTCACCTCTAGCCACTCGCTTTTGACAAATAATATAATTGACTTTGTAAAGGGCTTTATGGCTTTAAAGTAAAAGAGTTCTTTCTATCTAAATGCAACTTCTTAAAATTCCAGAAGTGGATTTATTGCTGTATACACTGCACGATTAAACATGTCTCAGCCTTTCACTAACTTCGGTGATAAATAATATTTCTGGTACACATGACAAATTCTTTGTTTATCCTCGATGAAAAAACAATACTTTAGAGGAATATACTAACATATCTCTGCATAGTCGGGTGGAGGAGGGTGGAACCCAGGAAAATAAATCACTCTAACAATGCGTCTTGGCAGTGTAATGGTCCATTTCTAGCAAAGAGCAAAATAGACATTACGTGACATACTCTTATTTGAGGTAATCCTTTATGTTTCATGGTTAACAATCCAAATAAATCAATATGAGCAAAGTTTAAGAATAAAAAAATAACCAAAAAACCCTTCAATTGTCCTTTCTATCAAAAAGAATACAGTTGTTATTTATAACCACAAAGAACCATACTAATTTTCACAAGAGGCTGGGTAGGCAACATATTCAGTAGCAACAGATTCACATAACAGCGATGAAATGCACAAATAAAAATCTCCATTAAAAGGATGTTAGAGGCAGCCTGAAACAGAAATGAAAAAGAATCAGAGAACCTCTCTCGCTAGGTAGGCAACTCAATGTTAAGAACCATCTGGTCTCTTTTCATGCTCCATATCCACTGTCCTCATCAACATAGACATGGACATGGTTTTTGGTCCCCTAATTAAGTGGAATCAATGTGGAATGGTAGGGCCAAGCTGCAAGACCATTTGCATTAATTTTTTGAAAAGGTAATTGTCCATCAATAATTAGGTTTCAAAAGGATATCACACCAAGGGAACGGAAACATTCACTGGAGAGATGGCTGCTTATATTTACTAAATTTTAACATCACGACATCTTAGATAAATCAAAGGGAGAGATATCATCGCCAAATTACAGATGAAAAATTGTGATATTTAGGCATGGATTTAAAAGCCGAGAGCCAATTCTATAATGAGAATGGGATCTGGAGTCAAGAAAGTAGAAATAAAATCTTTCCTCTACTACCTAGTAGCTGTATGACCTTGAGATAGCAGATATCATATATTTTAGTTTTAATTTGCTCAATTATAAAATTAGAGTGTATATCAAAGCATTGAGCCGAGTCTACCAAGTTTTTGCTGAGCTTCAAAAATCTGAAACCTTAAAAAGTCTGATAACAAACACATCATCTTCTCTCTCTCATTCTCCATCCTTCTTACTTTCATGATACACTCATTTGGAAATGGGTGCTACATGGGTGCTTTCATCACACATACCAAGTATGGAAAGATATTCTATACACCTCTGTCCTCACATGGTCAAAGCTATGTGTTAGTTGCACCTCCTAAATACCTTGGGAATATGTTGCTTAGTTCTCCCTTTGTTTACTTCCCCCAGCCTCTCAGTCAAGTCTTTCACCTTTTCAATTATGGATTCCATCAGAAGTCTCCCAGCAGGCCTATTTCACCAATGGTAACCAGCCACCATACTGCTAACCCGATAATCAAAGTTAAAAATATGGTATCAGCCTTCCTTTTCAAAATCCTCTGTGTTCTTCAGTGAAAGAAGTAGAAACATCTTAACACAGCATAAGGATTTGGGCCCTTCAGCATTACCCCTTTCTGTCTCTAATTCAGCCAAAGTGATGTACTGAGTAAAACTCTAGGCTGTCAGCTTCCCCCATGTCTTTACCTTTTATCTGTTCGTTTGCCACTGTCTGATTAAATCCCGCTCAGGCTTCAAGATTCACACTTTGACTTCAGTCTCCAAAGAGAGGAAAATACATTACCTTGCTCACCCCACTAGTGCGTGTGCAACACACACACACCTCCTCTCTCTCTCTCTCTCTCTTTCTCTCTCACATAAACACACACAAGGAGATGAACTTAACCAGAGATTTTTAGATTTACAAGTCTAAGAAGAGGCCTGTTTCAAGGACCTCAGTGCTCCTATATTCAGCTCTTTCTTTACCCTTCTCTGTGGAGACTTCACTTAACAGCTGAGAGTCTGAGGGCAAGTCTGCTGTTCGGAGTTGTGCTCAAAGAGGGTTTTGCGTTGACCTGATTACAAAGAGGGTAGAAAGCGCTTAGAAGTGTTGAATGTCTACCTCTTTTCTATCCTCACATCCAGCCCATCATCAGTACATTCAGGTTGGGGAGTAAATGTCAGCTGCTGCAGCCCGTTATGGGAAATAAGCTGATGAGTGTGAATGTGTTGATGACAGAGAGAGAAGCTGATAAGAGGGTGAGAAATGGCAGCTCTGGGCTTGCCCAGAAATGAGCCCAGGTTGCCTGTAATTGGTGGCCGTGATTTGTGCTGTGGGTCCAGCTTTATAACTTCATTGCATACTGTTCTGATTTTACTTGACAATATTGAGGGGAGTTTTTTTGTTGTTGTTGTTGTTGTTGTTTTTTTTTAATGATAGCTGCTTAGTACGGGAAAGGAACACCGAAGACATTTTACACTTTACGGAACATGGTATGTCAGTAACCATCAGTTCTTAAAGCTCATCAGTTTAGAGGTTTTCCCTTTAAACGTTAAAGTCGGGATGCCCTTCTTAGCATCCACATAAATGCTGACGTTTCCTCCACATGGTGTGTGTCGTGTGGCTGGGCTTGCTCTTCCTGGATCACGTGTAGTGCACAGGCACCTAGTCTGCTGAATGCCTCCGTTGAGTCTGAGAAGTTTGCCCGTTTAGACAGTAGATGTTAGGTTCACTTTTTCCATCCGGGAACTAAGAGCTCAAACCTTCCCTCTGCAGTGCTTGAGAAGAGGAAGCTGAGCAAAACATAACTGCTCTTTTGCAAAAGAGATCCAGTTTAGGATTCTTGGGAAGACTTAGAGGAAAAAATGTTTGAGATCTGTAAGTGAGGTCAAGGGTCACACAGGTGGAGAGACTTCCTTGGCTTTCACATTGGCTAAGATCCTGACTTGACATGAGGAAAAGGGTGGCTGATCTGAGCAGAGAAAAAGCCCGTATCTGCAGTGTGGGGAGCGGAGGGTGTCATGAGAAGTTAGAGATGTCAGCGGGCTTCAGAGCAACGGGCCTCAGAAGCCACGCCAAGGCTTCTGAAATTCATTCTATGAGTGATAACAAAACGATTTAAGTAGTGCTGAAACTTGACTATATCTACTCCTGAAAAAGAGAACTGTGCCATCTGCGTGGACATTGGATTAGGGTTGGGGTGAGGTGTGTGGACCGGAGTGGGCTGTGGAGACCCCCTAACAAGCTGAATGACAGCCATCGTGAGAGACTGTGCAAGTTCAGCTATTGTAGTGATTCTGGGGAAAAGTAAACTGCTGATGTGCAAGAATTAACAGGACTTGAACTTTATTTTTGTCCTGAATGCTTCCGTGTATATCAAAGCAAAATAGAAGCATTTGATATAAATATAAATACCAAATGCTTCCATTTATATCTAGAAATCATCTCTGTGGGCAGGGGGATAGTTACATTGTGTGATTTACCCTCAATCCCTTTTGCCCTGAATGGCTGAGAACGGCAGCTTTGGAGAGGGAATTTAGCCTGATGCTTGCATGGGGCAGACAGAGGGACAGCGGGGCACCAGGGGTGACAGAGGGTCTTCCGGGAGCACAGCCTACCTCTGGAGCCATTGGCATTCTCAGACTGGCTCTCCATCCATCTCTGAGTACTTCTTACCCCGTCTGTAAATCTCATTAGAGAGTCCAG
Organism: Hyperoodon ampullatus; assembly: GCF_949752795.1. NCBI lineage: Eukaryota > Metazoa > Chordata > Mammalia > Artiodactyla > Ziphiidae > Hyperoodon > Hyperoodon ampullatus. The sequence goes on from NC_136933.1 coordinate 34,346,153, forward strand.
CTAGGACTAGGGTGAGAAGTGATTTTCCTGTCCTGACAATGTAACACTCAAGTGCACTCAGGTGACTTTGAAATGGGAGCCACCTCTGTTTACAAATGAATATCTAAACGTTATCAATTTTGCAAGGCTTTGGATCTTAACTTGTTTGGAGGATATGATTAAACTCAGTTAAAAAAAATTATTTTCAGTACCTAGAGGCACCTCAGTGTCAGGATTTGTGACATATGTAGGCAGTAGAAAAAGACGCATCTGTGTAGTCTTACATATGCAAACAGAGTTCCTAAGGAAATTCATGATATTTTTCATATTTGCTTTGAGAAAATGAATTCAGGTCCTATGAGAAAGGAAGTATGATCAAAAGAGTTTCTTCTACAGTTACTCTTTCTCCTACTATGTCCCAGACTCTGATTAGGATTAAATGTTATACTGATTCAAGCCAGTGTTGTTTCAAGTACAATCTTGGCTGCATATCGTGTGGAACCATGGCTTCCTTTCATCTCAGTGATAGTTGTGAAGTATTGTAAATTAAATCTCCCAGATTTTAATGCAGTTTGGTGAGAAGTATGTAAGACACTCAAATAACTAATGCAAACTTGAAAAGAGTACATCTTATATTAATAATTTCTATGTGATGGTGCTTTATTTTTATTTAGTAAAAATGAAATTTGCTGGGAGACCTAACCCTTAAAACTTCCGTCGTCGACATTAACTCTTGTGCATCTCATTACAGTCAGTGAATGGAAGGTACTGAAATCTACAGCCATGACCTGGATAATGTGCCCCGTACTTTCTGTTTTGCTCTCAAACATGAAACTCATTAGCTTCTGTGGTTTCAGTGCACATGCACTGAACAGAAAGGCATCTATTTATTACAACCAAGGAGGTGATTTTAATTTTTAGTAAAAAAAAAAGAAACTAAATTAGATCAGGAAAAGTTTTAAAAGTTGGCCTATAATTGTGCTACGTATAACAATGCATCATCCTTTAGGTTATTTACTGGAGACCAATAAATGATGTGTTTTATTTTAACAGGCAATTTGCTGCCAGAAGTGTGCTTTGCTTCGAAAAGGTAAGTGCCTTTTAAGAAATATTATATAAAATTATCATGGTTTCTGATTTATAGCTTCAAAGAGCCTATTAATTTTAAAGTCTCATGGCTGACAGCTGTGTTGTTCAAAGGCAAGGCTATATAATATTAATTATCTTAAGTTCCAGATTATTGTTCGTGGTGGAGACATTGCATAGAAAGGACAGACTGGCACATTTTCCTGTTTTTGTAGGAATAATTAATTAACCTGGTGACTTTAAAAGAAATACCTGTTGAAGTAAGATACAAAGAACACAGCTTAGTTCTGTTACATTTGCTTCAGTTCTGATTTTTTTTGACAATTTTCATGGAAATTAGCAGCCAGTTGGGGCATGGTTGCAGTTTTTGTTACTGGTCTTTATTATTTGTTTGGTTGGTTGGCTTTGTCATTTTGAAAGTGAAAAATGGTTGTATCTTCACAGTCGTATTTGACAATAACACTATATGTATTCTTTACTGAATACATAGACTTTTTAAATGTTAGTAATATATTGGGTTTAACTAGGATTTAAATTACGTTGCTGATTCATTCTAGGATTTAAATTTACAAGAATCCTGGTATAGTCCTAATGTAGTCCTAGTATATATTCATAGTATATTCTGTGCTTACTGTGTAACAAGAAATGACCAGATCGTGGGCTTGTGTCTCCACTTGGCTTTCTCGAAGCGTTTCGTCAGGCAGTGAAATCATGATGGGGTTATTAATTACGGTGTACCTGGCACAGACGTTCTGTTTCTCTGAAAAGCCATGGCCTTTGTCTTCAGATGATGCCTTTCAGCAGCCTACATAGCACGCATAGATCTCTCTTACTGATCTTGGTTCCAAATCTTACTTGTTGCTGTATGTTGGTTCGACTACCTTCACATTTTTACTTTTACACTTGTGGATGCTGTAACAAGAGAGACTCACTGTCTTTGGGCCACTGAACCGTGCTGCGGGTTATGGTAACCGAGAAGCTTTCAGCCTAGTTATGTTGTTAAGATGAGTAAATTCATAAATGGTCATTCTTTTCACCGCCTACTAGTTGTTTCTTTATATGGTGTGTGTTTCTGTGGTCTGGTGATCTTGGTATATTAGCCTGATTTACCACGTGCCAAGTTGTTTAGTTAGCAAACAAATGCGTTTTGGAAAAAAACACTGTTCCTTGTCAAAGTCCTGTGCTGTTATGGTTGGAGCCCATAAATAAGTGACCAAGAGGTATTTCCAAAAGCACAGTTCAAGTTCTCCCTGTCATAGTGGGGACTAGCTATGATAAAATTACAATGAAGTCTTTAATGTTTAATCGTAACTATATAAATGTGTGATATCCAAGTTATAGTCAGTGTTCAGACCACATTGCACAGAGACAACCGAAAGAAGTTCAATTTTCAACATGTCCTAGCTCCCCACCCCCTCACAAGCTGTGGTGGGAAGAACACAGGCTTTGGAGTCAATTAAATTCACTTGTAGACCGAGTTCCAGCTCCCACCATCTGAGCAACCCCAGGGAAGCTCCTTAACGTCTCTGAAACATTCTCACTATTTTTCAAACTGGGTGTAATCATACCTATGTTGCAAGATTGCTGTCAAGATGCGGGAAAGTGATTTGTCAGTTCCCTGCTTTCTAAGAGTAAATCTCTTACTATGGACAAACTCCTTATTGCTCTATCTGATAAAACAGTAATTCTTTTGTGTATGTAACGTTTGGCTTGGCTGTGCTGACTTGGTAGGATATTGACATTTTGGACATAAAGGTGTAGTGTCTTGCTAAACTCTGTGTAAAGATTTTATTTTATTCTGTTGTTGGAGTCCATGTATAGACCCAGGGGCTTGTCCCACAAGCATTTGTGAACACAAACAACTCTCATTGTATACTGGCTCTTTAGATACCTTAAAACTTTGGTTTTCCTTCAGTGTTCCTACATAGGGTTCTGCATCTGCACGTTCAACCAACTGCATGTCAAAAACATTGGAAAAGAAAATTCCAGAAAGTTCCAGAAAGCTACGCTTGAATTTGCTGTGCACTGGCAACTATTTACACACCATTTCTATTGTATTAGGTATTAAAAGTAATCTAGAGATAATTTAAAGTATACAGCAGGGTGTGCAGTAGGTTATATGCAAATACTACACCATTTTATATAAAGGACTTGAGCATTTGTGTATTTTGGTATCTGAGGGGGTCTTGGAACCAATTCCCTACTTGGATACCAAGAGACGATTGTATGCTGAAGCTTGGAACCAGAGCCCTGTTCTTGCTTCTTTTATTCCATTATCTAGGAAAACACCTCCTTTTTGCAATGCTTTCTATTAAAACATTGCTGGGTAATTGGATAGTTAAATAGTTGAAAATGGTTTAATAGCCTTCCTAGGTAATATTTACATTTTAATGAGCTTTGTAATGGTTTAACCTAAATACAGGGGAATATGATGATCTCTGTGGCAGGGGGAATCACTTGAGGCCATTAAATCTTTGCCAGGCAGCCGTATAAACTATAAAAAAGAGGGTTGCTTCCTCTGCATCCTTACTGTGAAGCTTCTACGTGCGTGCATGACTTCTCATTCATATTCTTTCTTTCCCCTCTCACTGCCTATAAAAAACTTTAAACTGACAGAGATTGATATCCAACCCTTTTCTGAAAATTGTAAACACGTTTTCCTCTGTATCCATTTTAAATCTCCTCTATTCTGTTCTCCAATCCCTTACATTTTATTAGTTTCTTTCAAAACCTTAAGAATAATTTATGTTTTTAATTGTTTTACTTGTCACAAATTTTCATTTACCTTAGCTAAACAATTCCATTAAGGTTGGGAGGTGTTATATCTTGTTTCTGATCAGAAAACAGGATGAGGTGACTTGGCCCATCAGAAGAGCAAGGATGGGTTAATACTAGGGCTTCTGACACCCAATACGGTCCAGGTAGGCAGACATTATTCTATCACGTAAAAGCAATTTATATGCTGTTTTTCTTCTACGGATTTATTCATATGTATGGAAATAGGAGAAAAAAAGAAAACCAAACAAAATGTACTGCATGTGGTAATGTGACTCAGCTCTTCAATAAGCCAGACTTTCACTAGGCTGCTTGCCAGGATAAACTCAGTGATAAACTCAGTGTTGACAGGGAGCTTGATTTTGAAAAAGAAATTTTTGTAGCAAAAAGCCAAAAAAGAAAATACTTTACAAGTGATAAATGAGAAACTCCTTTTTAAATAGAATTCTCTGCTTAAATAATGGAATATGTATGTGACATTGCTAAGTTTCTGACAAAATAGTAGAAGGCCCTGCTTTCTACATTTTGTTGCGCGCAGTTAACTAATTCTGGCAAGAAAAAAAAAAGGCGGTGGATTCCCCAGAGAAAATTTTAAATGTCATTCCAACTGCTTTAATAATAAAGAATTGAAAATTATTGATATTTGTTGATTTTTATCTCAAAATTTTACGTGGATTTATTTTCTATTATTACTGCAAAGTGACTGCTGGGTTCTAACGCTTCTAGAAAATACCTTTTTTCATCTCAGTTCTTTGATCTACATGAGTGTAATGATCCAATGGGTTGCTTCACTCTACTTGACCCAGAACTTACCAATTATACCTATCATAACAGAAAATTTCCCTAATTGGTCAAATGGATGTTTTCTTTTATCTGCTTCTTGATTGTTTAAAAAAATAGCTATTAATTTTGATAAATTCAGATAGTGAGGTTAAATGATCATAAGAGTAGGATCATTCTTGAGGTAATTATCCAAGCAGTGAGTTTATCTTGAATAGGTTACAAGTTGGGTAGGAGTGTCTGTGTATTGTGAGGATTGTAACTATATGAGAAGCAGTCAGAACTAAAGTTAACCTTTGTGGAAAAAATTTCATTTTTATCATCCAATTTTTCCTAGAAGACTGAAAAATCTCTTTCTTTACATCTAGAATGTCCTCTCTTGCACACATTTTTTAAAACCTACGTTGTATACCATTGGTTTACTCGTGCTGTTCAGTGGTCTTCCTTTTATTTTTGACCATTACTCCCAATCATTTGAAGGTGTCTGAAAAACATTGTATCAAGTTCTCTTGGGCTGTAGTACTTCTTTCATTTCTGAATCTAGCTCTATGCTTCTTTATACCTTCCAACTTGTGACATATTTTCACTGGCAGTTTGATCACTAGCATATTTATGAGACCTAAGTTTTTATCACTGTTTCAGGTAAATATTTAAAGCACAAAAAGCCAAAATATTTTGGATTATGTTTTAGCGAGTTTCACTCTGTGTAGAATAAAACTCTACATTCATTCCTTTTTTTCTTACATATTATTTGCCTTTATATGTTTACCTTGCAGTAAATATGTTTGTCTCACGCAGCTCTAAAAAAGGATTTCGAGAAGTGCCTGAACCACCTGTCTGTCCTCAACATTCCCAGTGATTAATTTTCTTTATTTAAACAAAGAAACCAGTATAAAAACCTCATATTGAAAATAAGTATAGATATTAAAACTTGCATTCTATAATAAAATGAATATGGGTAAACTTCTGTTTCAACAATGAAATGTTCATTGTAGAAACATTACCAACTGTAGCCTTTGCACTGTGTTGAATTTAAAGAAAAAAAAAATTCACCATAATTCCATCACACCACCCCTCGAGAAAACCACCACTGGCATTTCAGTGTATTCTCTTCCTTTTTTATGGATCCATTTATATATAAAAATTTGACTACACCTGTGCTGGTATATTTCAGTCCTTTTCTTAGATAGATGAATTTCATTCCATCTTTCTGTCCCAAAAGGCACCAAGGCCTCCTTTGCCCTCCAGCTTCTTTTGGTTCAGTGAGTGAGAGGCCTGAAAGATCAGAAGGAGAGAGGAGAGTAAGAAGCAGGTTTTTATTTCCCTGGCTCCCTCCTTCCCAGGTTGCTTCCAGCAACCTCAGCCAAAGCTTAGTTCCTCTCACTGCAGCTTCCCTAGACAGCCCTCTGGGTTCTAGGAACTGCTTCTTCCCTGTTCCTGCCACACTGGGCTTGGTGAGCTAAGCCTTCTCCTGTGAACCCCATGGGTTTTGTGAACAACACATATCTTTGTAAATAGTCCTTTCTTAAGCCATCTGAGAATTATCCTAACTTGAGTGTGCCATCTGTTTCTAGTGGGGACATTGACTCATACTATACTTTAGAAATTATTTTATTGCCTGCTTTTCATGGGGCTCTACGTTTTGTCTTGAACATCCTGGCATGCCGTTCAGCATCATTTTACCACGTTCTGATAACTTCATGCACCCCACACACCACGATGGAACATTGACCTTGTTTTCAATCTTCCATTACTAGTGGCAGTGCCACAAGCACCTCTGTAGCACCTCTGTGCTTCCTCTTTTAATCCCTTGGGATAAATTCCCAGAAGTGAACTACTGGAATTAGTTTCCAAATGCTATTTTGTTATTAGTGCTGCAGATTTGTAATCAAAGAAGCACTCTCTATGGATCATCCTTTGGCTGTTCTAGCTCTGTAGTACCTCAAGCCGTTCAGCAGTCACTTTTAAGCCCTATTGCTTGAGAATGAGACACTGGATCTCCAGACTCTAGGGTTTCCTCAGTGTACAGTCGCTGTTTTGTTTCCTCAAAGGGCCATCAACCCACTTTGCTTCATTAGCAATAGGAGATCCTTTATGCCTAAAAACCAGGCCAGGTGGAGCCATGGAGACTCTGCTACCAGAGGGCTATTCAATGCTCTGGAGTACAGTGGGCTAGAAATCCTTCAGTTTCCATCTGTCCAGGCTTCCGTCATCCCAAATACCAGTTCTTCCCTATTCAGGACAGGAAGGCTATGCTTCCTGAAGGAGTAGCAGAAGAACTGAGAGAATCCAGCATAAGACCACTTGGGGCTAAAGCTATGAACCCTACTGGAGTATTTGCAGAAGTAATGAATAAACCATGCCCTTTAGCAGCTTCATGTTTAAGAGTTGAATAATTTCCTTCAACCTTTTATTTTTCTCACCCACCTTCAGTAACATAAGACTGACCGTTGTGGCCAGTCTTCAATCATGTAAATGCCCGTCTTTATATTCTCAAAGAACAGAAGCAGTTGAAATAGAAATAAAACAAAAATTCAGGCTTTTTTGTTGTTGTTGTTAAATAGAATTATAAATTGCATACAACTCAAGTACTTTATTTGTAACTATAATAATGACCTAGATGATACAAAAATTGTCACCAGAGTTATCAGCATGTTTCTACATCTTGGTTAAAAGCCCAGAAAGAATAGATTTACAGAATGAAAATCTGGAGTGCTTTATAAATATTATAAACACTGTTCTCACTGAGGAAAATGTGTATTTGGGGGCAGCAACTCTTGCAAAGAAAAAGGAACATTTTCGTCTAATGCATCCTCATCTCACACATTCTCTCATCATTTCTACCTCAGATTAACCGCAAAAATCAGTCACTGTTCCTGGAAAACAAATAATAAACAAAAGCCATTAAAATACCTCTTCTCGGGCCTCCCTGGTGGCGCAGTGGTTGAGAGTCCGCCTGCCGATGCAGGGGATACGGGTTCGTGCCCCGGTCTGGGAGGATCCCATATGCCGCGGAGCGGCTGGGCCCGTGAGCCATGGCTGCTGAGCCTGCGCGTCCGGAGCCTGTGCTCCGCAACGGGAGAGGCCACAGCAGTGAGAGGCCCGCGTACCACAAAAAAAAAAAAAAAAAAAAAAAAAAAAAAAAAAAAAATACCTCTTCTCCTCACGACTTTTAATGTTTTGTGGGTGTGTTTCAAACTTGGTTTCCTCAGAAATCAGACATCCTCAGACCTATTTTCCGGGGCCCATGGATTTCCTGTGAGATGTTTATGAATAACTATATATCTATGAGTGTTTATTCTGTATACTCTTAAAAAAATACTGATATGACATATCAATGAGATCCTAATTAAACACCTTATAATTTTGGGTGCCTTGCAATTTCAAATTGTACTGCTGTGATTGAATAAGAAATCAGAATGAGGGGGAGAGAGAAAGAGAGAGAGAGATCATTGCAATAATGTGTTAATGTTAAAGGCATTTGAAACCCAGAAGGCTTTGCTAAACAAAATTTCAGTATATTTAGAATGTAGAAAATTGTTCGAAGAATTGGCACGTTATTACATGACAAATAATAGCACAGCCACGTGGAATTTACAAAAATCTCTATGCTAAAACTCAGCAGTGCAGTCACTTAGAAGTGGCAATTTAGTTTCATATAAACAACATCATCGGTGATAATATATTAAGCCTGTTATTTTGAATGGTATAGGCTTTATAATTATATTTATGAATTTTTTAAAAGTCATCAGGGCTAATTTTCTGTTTATACATAGATAAATAATATTACAATAAAAGTAATTTAAATCAAAATTAGGCGTTAGTGTCAAAATTTGCTTCATATGTGACATATTCATTGCTAAATTTTGAGAAACACTTAATAGTGGTTATTCTCCTAGCACTCAGGATGAGGATTGTATCTATTTTTGAACCATGCCTTTTCCCCACTGCAAGTTTTCCCATGTATTCCGTCAGCCAGTAAGCGTGCAGGTTAAATTGTAATCTGTCCCCTGAAATGAGCTCAGGAATTTCTGTGGAAAATGTGGGCATTGGTCATGATACATACAAATATTTCTCAATAAAACATATATCTTGACTACAGTGTTTCGAAATCCGGAACTTACTTTGCAGAAAGCTTTATGTAACCAGATGAGCATGTCTGCTGCCTCACTGTGAATCATGGAAGGATTTGGAAGATGATTAAATTTCTAAGCACACCTGAGACCAGACCTTAGCAAGGTGTGAAGAGTTCTTACATTCATTGCTGAAACATCTGCTTGAGTATTTCTAGGTCCTTCTTGGCCTCTGGTTTCACTGTGATTCACTGTGAGATTCAGATATTTTGCAACGTTGCTCCTTAGTAATAAATGTTGCAGATGATTCTTACTGTATACAGTACAATATAGTTTTAAGCATTTTGCCTTCAGTCTGTCAGTCTACTCCACACCATTTTTTTGACACTGCTAAAATAATCTCTGCAAAGAGTTTTCTCACTTGCTTGACAGTCTGTATTTTTCATGGCCAAAGGTCTTACACTGGCGTTCGACGTCCCTCCTTCTTAGCCTATCTTCCTCAATGTCAACTTCCTACCCTATAGGATGACCCTCTGCCCCAGAAAGGCTGTTCTACTCAGGATTCTCAAGTGCACCTTGCTCATTTCAGCCTGTCTTCTATGACTCATCCTGTGTCCAGTCTCTGCCTATATTATCCCCCTGTGAACCCCCATTTCACGTAGTGTACAGATCCCTGATTTTTCATTGATTATATTTACTGATATTTGGAAGTGTTTTAATATTCCTCCAGTTGGAGAATACATTTGGAGACAGTGGAACTTCATTTCATATGGAGCACGTAGAATGATTTTTAGCCTTATCACAGCACTCAACTTTTTGCTGCATTAGTGCTGTAATTTTGATTTTATATTTATTATATTAAAACTATAACATATTTTAAGATCTATTTATGTTAAATGGTGTTACATTATTTATATCCTCTGCAAGAATAGTCTAGAATAAAACCTCTGATTCCATGCAAAATAAAGTAAGACAACCACAAAGTAAATATTTTGAAAGGCAGTAAGGAGACAAGTTGTAAATTCTCTAAGGAGTTCTGGAGTTCCGAATTAGCTACACGCTACTAAAATATGGGTGTTCCTTATATGTAAGCAACTCCATTTAAGCATCTAGAAACTACTTAGCTCCAGACCTAATTGACTGAACACTCAGTGTTACACTAAGTACAAAATGCACAGACACGGAAAAGATATTTTGCAGAAGTAAAAATACCTGACCACGTACATATTAACACAACCAACTTTCTGAGTACTGTTATCCTCCGTACAGAGAATTTATTATTTGTAGGTGTAAATCAGGATAACTTCACACATGTCATATAAAACATATAACAAAGTCTTGACATCATATATTATTCTCTTTGAGGGGAAACTGACAACTCCCTGAACTTGATTGAGGCCTCACCTCTGTGTATGATTTGAGAATGTAGGACATGTCAGACAAATTCAGCTCTGTGGTTGATTCGGTCAGCACATCAGTCCAGGATAGTATGTTCGGTGATGCAGAAGACACTTTGATAGGAGGATACAGTTGCCCACTCTGATGTCAGCCTTCAAAACTCAGAAGTTTTTTCCTCTACCAAGACCACTGCCCAGCTACAGAGAGCCATTGATTTGCCTGGTATTGGAGAATAACAAGGCAGATGGTGTAGCACATATGTGTCCTCAAATATGCTTTACTTCTTTCAGTAGGCAGTTGTAGCTTCTCTTATGATAAAAATACACATAGAAGCATGGACCACAAAAGTTTTACTACTAAATGGTAGCAAAACTGAATGAGAACAGGTTTGTTCAGAAAATGGGCCAGAGCAAAAAGTTTGCGTGCAATTCGTTCAGAAGCTTTTAAAGAACGACAGTGTGAAATGTTTTTCAAATACACAATTTCAAGAAAGCTTTTAGGAATTTTATAATAGCAGTTTCAACAGATCCTTTACACAGATGTAAATATACGTTCAAAGAGATGTTGGCCTTTATAATTAGATTTTCGCCCTAGAAAATCTAGAGCATCAATATTCTGACAATTCAACCATAGACTAATTAACATAGTTATTTGTTTTGACACTTTGGGGACTCTTTCTACTCATTTAGGCAACAAATTGTACGGTCTTAATTTCTTGCTCACTTCTTCAGGAGGAAACAAGATAAAAGGTCTATTTCATTAGGCTCTGACCTCTGTAATGCCACCTCTAAACGACATCCTTATTAGTAAAATATGATCAAAGTGCCTTTAGGGTAGAAACAATGAATATTTATTTAGAAACTGGCTTTTGGCCAATTTTTCTGTACCCTAAAGGCATAAATATTACATACCAGAGCATTTCAATTCCCATGCACTTAGGATTTTGTTCTGTACACATTTGTGAAAGGAACAAGTATCTGCATGGCACTTTCGAGAACTCATTTGTCAAAGGCTCACTTGTGGTTGGAAACTATAATAGGCATTCCTATTCAATCATGAAATGTTAAATAGGTATAAATTCTGGGTAACTATCTCCAGTTAAATAGTTAAAATATAGGGGAGAGAGTGCTAATTACCTTAGTCTCCTAGATTTTGAGTAATTGGCATTTTAAAGGTAGGGGGAAGTAGTTAAAATGAAAATAACTTGTATCCCTGAAGTGAGTCTTTGAGACAGAGTGTCGAAGGAAGGCTGGCAAGCAGTTTCCTGAGAACATTCTCTCTGTTGTCATTCTGTTTTCCTGTGGAGAATGTGGTTGCCAGACCTCTCAGCAGAATCACTATAATTGAAGGAACAGGTAGGTTGAATTATGGATGTTGAAGCCACATCTTGCTAAAGGGAACCAATGGCATTATTTTCAAAGCCCTAACATCTCCTTGAACAAAATGCCAGGGTGCTTCAATGCAGTAGAATTCCCCTATTACCCATTTTCTTTATGACTCTCAATTGCTGTGGGTTGTCTGCAGCATTCACATCTCTAAATCACTTGTAAGTAAGGAGGGACAGCTTGAGAAATATTAAATTTTCATCACTTTCACTTCTCTGCTACTACTCTTAACATTTAATTTGTATTTGTGTTTAATACTTATTCTATTTTATGCCTTAAATATTATTATTAAAACATCATATGCTTGTAAAACACAGGGAGTGAGGTTTTTTGTTTTTTATTAATTGAGTTTTTAGTAAGTGTGTGCACAGGTAGGGACTTCACAAAGCATTCTGATTGTTATTAAACTTGCCAGCATTGGTTGTGTCATCAAGTTCTTCCTTTGAACTTGAAAACACATTGGGTATTTTTGAAGACACCATTCAGTCTACTTGGTATTATAGTTATTTGGGTACAACCTCGCATATCATTTAACCCCCCAAACCTAAGCTCTGTACCAACTAGCTTGTTTGTTCTTTTCAAATACAGGTTACACATTGGTTAAATGAAAAAGTGATTACTGCTAAACTGAATTCACATTCACCAACATAAACCATAGACTTAAACATTCAGTAATAACTTCTTAAATTAACTATATCTCAGCGATGTAGATAAACGTTTCCAGAAGAGCTGGTGATGTGGATGTGAATAAAGTATGTGAAGTCAATACAAATATGGGTCAAAAAATAATTCTGTTTTAGAAAGTGGAAACTACAAACAGGTAGTGAGGAATGAAGAAGAAAGAGTCAGAGAAATCTTTGTGGGGTTTCAGGTTTCAGGCAGCCACTGGATTAAGGTAAGAGAGATCTGTGGAAGAAAGAGATCAGCCCATTCAAGCCCTGGGCATGGCTGAGAGGAAGAAAGTCAGACTGGAGAATATGAAGCAAGCCATCAACAAGCAGAGATGGAGGGTCTGCTGTGTGCAGGGCACAGTGCTCGTTGGAGGAGACATGCCTTCTGAAGATTAGAGAGGATAGTCATAATCCTTCAGGAATGTAAAATCCAGGGAGAAAGGCAAGATCTCAGAAAACCAACAGTGTGAATGGAACGTGCAGTCAGTGCTTGAAATCACTGCTGAGAAATTGGGATAATAGAATCCCAGGAAACAAGAGGCTTGTGAACTGACATCATGGATGGGAAAATTGTGTTACCTGCCAGGTGATGTAAAAATGTGAAGTAGAATCATTATGTGGCTCAGTAAAAAGGAGTCTACAATTTTCTGCCTAGTCCTGTCGAAATGATGTATGGGTTAGCCTGGGAGGTTATAGATCCACCCACCAGTTTCAGAATAGCAAGTTAAGCTGATCTGGGATAACAGAGGGGCAAGAGTCAGGGATTATTAGTAAGAATTTACATTTTCTTCTCATTAGGCCTTCAAGCAGAACTCCTAATATTCACATTAGCTAGTAACAGAAATTCATATTTCATTCATCATTCTAATGATTTATTTACAATGTTCCCACAATGACTGTTTTAGTTATAGTATAAATTGCAGTCAGAGACCTCAGCCTGTCCATAAAGCTGATATGTATGTATCAGCTTGTATATAAACCATAGTATCTGTATATATGTCAACAGTGGAACTCCGTTAGTAAAAATATTTTAAGAATGCATACCCAACATAAAAGAATATTTATAAATCTATTGCATATATTTTATCTAATATATTGTGTGCCTCATAAAACGTTTGTAAAAATAGTCAAAAAGGATGAGACTAAAACTAGTCATAAATTAATGTTCTGCTTTGCTTACTATAGGCCATGGGTCGTCTTGAACATCCAGAATTCTGGGTTTTCACCTCACTTCAACAACTGTTGATTTACATTGTATGAGTGTACATAGCCATCATTTGTAGTAACAAAGATATTGCCACTGGAACACCCATATTCACTTCTCGTTTGAAAGACCTAAAAGATTTCTTTCTGCTCTTTTAATTTTTATTATTTTTATTTTTGGACAAGCAGACACGATTTCCTCTGGCCATTCCTATCAGCCAGGTAAAGACATAAGGCCAACTCCAAGTTCTAGCCAATTTTGTGGTTGCAGGCAAGCCCCCCAGCGTGATGGGAGTGAGGTGGGAGACAAGTGAGAAACGAGTGGTGGTCAGTCTCACCAGGACCCTCTAGTGGACCCTCTAGAAGACCCTCAGCCTGTGTCTGCAGACATCTCAGGTAGCCGCTCACCAGTGTGTTAAGGATAGGATTTTTCTCACCCGGCCAAGGCCTTAATACAATATTTGAACTTGTTCTTGATTAGATTTTGCATTTTAACAGATGAAGTCCTTATTTCTCTGTTATTCCTCTTCATGAAAGGAGCTCATGAGGACTCTCCTCCTTTACACTGTAGTACAAGTTACACTACCTCCTAGTGTTTTGTGTGCTTCATACTGTACTTCTGGCTTCTAACCCATTACATTCTTGAGTAGCCCTAGTTTGCGTATATGATTAAAATACATCTTACTTATACACTAGTGATTCAGATCATGTGCTTTAAGTGACATATTCCTGACTGAAAAAAAAAGTGTGTGTGTGTGTGTGTGTATTTAAACATTAATGACAGAGCACTGTTTCTTTCTAGGCTCCTAGTAGTAATGGATATAATTTAAAAATGAATAATGTCTGAGGGTCTAATGTAAACCGTGGTGACTGTGGTCGATAGCACTGTATTGTGTAATTGAAATTTGCGAAGAGTAGAATGTACGTGTTCAGTGATGGGTGTGTTATGTAACTAGATGGGAGGAATCCTCTCACAATGTATAAGCATATCGACTCACATAATGTACACTTTACATTTCTTATACTTTTATGTCAGTTATGCCTCCATATAGCTGAAAGATTAAAAAAGAAACTAAAAAGTTAGGACCATGTTCAGAAGTAAGAGAAGTCAGAGTAGGGATAGCCAGGAATTGACAACCAATTAGACCTTTCCATGTGGAATATGAAGCCATAGTTAATGGTACAAATGTGTACTGTAAGAGAGGCCATGGAGGCAAACTATGGCTGGAAAACCCAGGTGTAGGTTTTAAGCCTTATGGTGTAGGAAACTGGACTGACCTGGGAGGGACTGTTCATTCTAGGCAACCAATTTCAAGGTCAGAAAACAGGATTCATACTTTTTTTTTCTTTTTTCCCCCAGAAGTGTTAGCTACAGCCATCAGGTTGTATATTATATCCCCAGTACTTATTTATGTTATTACTGGAAGTTTGTACCTTTTGACTACTTTCTGCCATTCCCCCATTCCCCATCTCCTGCCACTGGCAACCAGAAATCTGATCTCTTTTTCTATGAGATTTTTGGTTTTTTTAGAGTCCACACATCAGTGGAATCATGCAGCATTTGTCCTTCTCTTATTTAATTCACTTAGTATAATACTCTCAATGTCCCACCGTGTTGTCACAGCTGGCAGGATTTCTTTCTTTTTATGGTTGAATAATATTCCATTGTATTGAGATATCTATCTATCTATCTATATCACAACTTCTTTATCCATTCACCCAGCAATGGACACTTAGGTTATTTCCATGTCTTGGCTATTGTCGATAATACTTCTGTGAACAGGGATGTAGATATCTCTTCAACATAGTGTTTTTGTTTCCTTTGGACGTATTCCCAGAAGTGGAGTTTCTGGGTTGTATGGTAGTTCTATTTTCAATTTTTTGAGAATCCTCCATACTGTTCTCCATAGTGGCTGTATCAATTTACAATCCCACCAGCAGTGCACGAGGGTTCCCTTTTCTCCATATCCACACCAGCATTCGTTATCTCCTGTCTTTTTGATAATAGCCATTCTAACAGGCATAAGGTGATATCTCATTTTGGCTTTGATTTACATTTCCCTAACGACTACTGATGTTGAGCACCTTTTCATGTACCTCTTGGCCATTCTTATATCTTCTTTGGGAAAAATGTCTATTGAGTTCCTTGGCCTATTTTTAATTGAATTATTAGTGATTTTGTTCTCAAGCTGTATAAGTTCTTGATGTATTTTAGATATTAACCCCTTACCAGATAGGTGGTTTATAAATATCTTTCTCATTCTGTAGGTTGTCTTTTCATTTTGTTGTTTGTTTCTTTGCTGTGCAGAAGTCATCCCTTTCTTTCTGGGTCAAATTACAATCATTAGGAGAACTGGAACAGTGAGACTGAATACCATGGCAGGGCCCTACTGTGGTGGAGATGATCAAGTTACTGAAAATTTCTAGGAGTTGTTTCCGTGGTGCAGACAATGACTATTACAATGCTTTGAATTACCAGCAGGATTCAAAGCACTCTGAGTCAGAATCACATGTCTTTTGAGAATAATTCCCGAGGGAGCCAACAGTTTTCTCTGGCTGGGCTGAGATCTCCTGTAGTCCAGAGAAAGGAACCGTGTACATACAACATAACACTCCTGACCAGCACCATCACTTAACAGTGTACCCTGCTTCTCTCATTGTACCCATAACAGGTTGCTTTTCCATCACTTTTTAAACTTTATTTTAGTACCTTGTGACTAGGAAAAATGGAAAACACTAAAACTGTTCAAGAACTGCATGAGGAAATTGCTTCTCCAGATTTCTCTGCTGTCATGTTCTGTGAAACAAAGACCCCAGTAGTCCTTCCTCAAACCTCTGCACTGTAACAACTTCAGATACAATCCCTTCAAAGCACACTCCACACATAAGAAAAAGACCTGTATTCTTGCTCCCATATTTCTTTGAACACCCTCCTGCTTGAAGTTTAAATGTAGCTCAAAAAACCCTAATTTTCAGACCTTAACTCCATCAGTCTCATGACTTTACTGCTAGAACCAAATGAATCAATAGTAACCATCAAACTATCGCATGCATCCAACAAGTAACCCTAGAAAACATAATATGGGAATAAATGATAGGTGATGCATGTTTTATAGCCCATCATTTAATGCCTTAACTACAGTATGCACTCATTTAAAGAGATTACTTTGCTCTAGCAAACAGTAAAAGCAACTGAGTATTTATTGGATTGTTGCCAAATACAGTGATCCCATCACGGTGACTTTAAGGGGACACAACTGTAGTCCGTCACCCGCTGGGTTTATTTTTTTTACACACTTCAGAGAAGTGGTCAGTACTGTTTCAGTGAAAGCATTATCACACATCACCAACCAGCCAGGAAAATAAAACATATGGGGAAGAGTGACCAGAGAATCATGGAAGGAAAAATGGGCAATGTGGAGTGTAACAGATTTCTCGATTTGGGTGCCAAATGTAAGCTCCGCCTGAATAATTCGTAAGTAAAGGAGAGAAGATTCCCCTGTTCTTTATATAATAATAATAATTTGTTTTGCTCTTTATATTTGTTTTGTTATTTATTGCTATTTGCATGAAGCAAAGAAACAAAGAAGGTGAAGTAGAACTTCTGTCTATATAAATCATAGCCAGATTGTCACTAGATTGTGTGCTGAGCTGTCTTTGAATTGAATAATTTCTTTTTCTCATATTCATATTTTTTATTGGAGTGTAGTTGATTTACAAGGTTGTGTTAGTTTCTGCTGTACAGCAGAGTGAGACAGTTATACATAAACATATATCCACTTCTTTTTTTTAGATTCTGTTCCCATGTAGGTCATTACAGAGTGTTGAAAGAGTTCCCTGTGTTATTCAGTAGGTTCTTATTAATTATTTAATATTTATTCTATGTATAGGAGTGTGTATATGTCAATCCCAGTCACCCAGTTTATCCCTCCCCACCCCTTTGCCCCCTGGTAACCACAAGTTTGTTTTCTGCATCTGTGACTCAACTTCTGTTTTGTAAACACGTTCATTTGTACCGTTTCCTTAAATTCCACATATAAGCAATATCATGTATTTGTCTTTCTCTGTCTGACTTACTTCACTCAGTATGACAATCTCACAGGATGTTCAGGTTAGGGTTAGAGATCTGAGACAGGTTTTCTAACACAGTAATACAAAGAGGATGTCATCTCTGGCTGTGGCTGAGGGTGGGTCGGCCGGGGCTGGGGGAACAATGCCTTACAGATGACTGCTTCCTCACCCCCTCTCTGATTGGTTAGATTTATTTGTTCAGTCATCCAGTCATGTATCAGTCTCTCCAACAAACACACATTGAACCCATTCTCTGTACCAAGTATATTGTTAGGAAACGATTTCCTGCATTCAGTCTGGGTAGAATCCTACCCCCAGATCTTTTTTGCACGAAGCTATCTTTGAGGCTGAAAGTGAAATATGCTTTATAACAAAGTCTACATTATAGGATCACTGAATAATTATAAATTCAGAATATTGATTTTGGCTTTGGTAGAACTCCACTTTTTAGAAAACTCTCTCTCTTTGGAGTTTTCTTTTGCTTATAGAAAAAAAAATCATGTCAAGCATTATAAACTACTGTGAACCTTATAAGCAAAACTATGAGATTGACTTTTCCCCTTAGATACAAGAGTGTCATGTGTTATTTGGCCAGCATAATTAATTTAATTATTTTCTAATGACAGTGATACGTTACCAAAGTAATGCAAAGACATTAAACCCATGTGCCCTCGTCCTGACATCTTGAATGTATCTCTATGATAACAGATATTTGACAGTGCCACTGTGCGATGAAGCCAATTAAGACAAATAATGAGAGATCAGTGTACAGTTCACCCTGAGCATAAACTTTTTAGGAAATTGTTGGTATCATTGGATTGCAAATAAGTCACTTGAAAGTATTTGCTAAAATCTGAAACTTGGGATGGTTTTAAACACAAGCCTAATCAATTTATTTACAGCATCAGAATTCAGCTGTGAATAACATTCTATTCAAATCTACATTTTAGAAATGTATCCTTGGCAAGGATAAGTATTTTTCATACTTAGTCACGTTTTTTTAATGATACCCAAATTGTCACAAAATTTATCTGCTAATATAGAAAGGAATTTTTTTCTAGATCATAAAAATGTTTTAAAAACTTTTTCATCATTAGGAAATTAAGATATAGTTTTATTTCTGCTTAAATATTTTATAATAAATTCACTCATTCATCAAAAATATACCTTTGTTATTTTTACTAAAGATGTGCTAGGTTATATTAGAAATTTGGGGACATTTTTTCATATTTCTATTTTACTTTCAAGGATCACCTGATTTTAAGGCATTATATTAAGTCAACATGTATAACAATTTATTTTTATATTAACGCTCAATACCGGAAGAAATAAAACAAACAAACAAACAACTTATTCAAGGGGAAGTTTTTCATGTCCTGTTTTATATGCAGGTATTAGTTGCCCTTTTGATATGTTTGTACTTTTCAAATAGTTTATTCCTCACTAATACATTCATAGAGTCCAGACTCCATGGTAGCTTAAAAGAATTGGTTAAAACACTTCTGTCAGGGATTTGACCCATGTAGAAGTCTACTTAGGTACTTATTACTTGAACCAACCAAAGAACATTGGAAAGTAACTTTAGGGGAAAATGAAATTGTGATTTTATCTGAAAATGGATTAAACGGATATAGGAACTAACATTAATCACTTAAAATTTTTTTTAATTTATTTTGAAAATCTAAAATAATAAAATTTATTTAGGGGCTTCCCTGGTGGCGCAGTGGTTGAGAGTCTGCCTGCCGATGCAGGGGACGCGGGTTCGTGTCCCGGTCCGGGAGGATCCCACATGCCGTGGAGCGGCTGGGCCCGTGGGCCATGGCCGCTGGGCCTGCACGTCCGGAACCTGTGCTCCGCAACGGGAGAGGCCACAACAGTGAGAGGCCCACATACCACACACACAAAAAATAAATAAATAAAATAAAATAAAATAAAATAATAAAATTTATTTAAAATCGTCGATTGTATACATGTACCACACCTTCTTTATCTGTTCATCGGTTGATGAACACTTTAGTTGTTTCCATGCCTTGGCTGTTGTGAATAGTGCTGCAGTGAACAATGGGGTTCATGTATCTTTTCAAATTATAGTTTTCTCAGGATATATGCCCAGGAGTGGGATTGAAGGATCACATGGCAACTCTTCTTAGTTTTTTGAGGAACCTCCATACCGTTTTCCATAGTGGCTGCACCAGTTTATATTCCCAACAGTGTAGGAGGGTTCCCTATTCTTCATACCCTCTTCAGCATTTGTGGACACATTAATCACTATTTTAGGTAAATCAGATTGAGAGGTGGGCTTTTAAAATATCAGTGATTTTAATAGTAAACAATTAGATTCCAATATAGTAAATTTAGTCAAACTTACATAATTACATTGATAAAATCAGGGAAACTTTTGTGTGCATTTAAATGAAGAAAACTACACAGATCAGATAATCTTTGAGGTTTCTCCTATTGGACATTGACTAAGACACACACACACAAATTGTAATGTGACTAGCTTTTGACTTGCACTGAAATCTTGATGTGTCCATGGATAGGTCCTTCTGATGACGGTGACCTAATTATCAGAGCAGTCTTTGCTATTGTGCTTAGACTCAGCCTGAGGATCTTCTAAAACCTATTTCTCCAGCCAGCCATCACCAGCTGATTTGGATTGGCACTGAAGTAAGAAACTAAATACCATCCCTGCTTCACATCTTGCCTGTTATTAAGTTAGCTGGGCATGTGCGGACGTTGAACTTCGCTTTGCTTTCCATTATCATAATCCCATATATTTTGAGTAATGGCTCTACGCTTCACATGGACTTCCATTGTGAGGACACTGACATCACCTATAGTCTCTCCAGGTAAATTAAAAATCCAACAAATCCACTACTTAAACGAGAGAACATGAGTTGAGAGCTTTTTCGTGTGAGGCACTATAGTAAGTGTTTTAAATATGTCATTGTGTTCAGTTCTCATAGAAGCTACGAGGTAAGAACCATTATTATCCCCAGTTGACAAATAAAAATACTGAGGCTTAGGGAAGTTACAAAACTTGCTAAAGATACATTCAAGTTGAAGAACCAGGATTCTAATTAAGCCTGTGTGAAACTAAAGTCTGGGTTTCTAACCAGTATACTAAAAACTGCCCCCCAGTAAAGAACACTCCATTCTTTATATGACTTCATGTGTTTCAGATATAAGCTATATTTTGTGGTGTGCTAATTTTAGCCAATATCCTGGTCTTGGTTTCTTTATCTCTAAAATGAGTCTCCATGAAAAGGTACTCCACTGTCCCTTCTCCCCGGACACGTTCTATCTGTGTAAAGTTACTTTTACTATGAATCGGTAAACTGAACAGATATCTTAGCAGATGCAGATTGTAGTAATAAAAAGTGAGTGAAGTACTATAAACATCTCAGGGAGAGTAAAAGAGGGGAAAAACTCAGAAAACTAATGACTCATTAGGATGTTGCGAACTGAAACAGGCTGAACAAAGCTGCAGCTAAGAGTTTACATGAATAGAACAAAAGTACTAATGGTGTTACTATTAAAAATAAGTCTAACATTAATAATGCTATTAAAAATTACCTATTCACTTGGTATCTTAACTTTTTATTTTTCTTTTCTTTTTTACTCCTCTGTACTAAATCTGTGACTTGTCTGGGACTTTGCTACAAAATTAATGCTATTATTCTTATTTTATTTATGAGCAAAAATTATAAAGTCAAATTTTATTATGGTATCTGATTATCAAGAGAATAAATGACAGAATACTGTTTTTCCCTCTATTTATTTATTTTCATTTTTATCAGAAAAGATATTTGTAAGATTAAAAACAGCACCTTATAAACAACTTCCCAAAAACTGTGTGCAAAAATTCCTCTATCCTTTGAATGTATTTATTCTCCTACTCCTACCCAATTTATATTGTATTTTATATATATAAACATAAATGTATATTAATGCATATATAGACATGTATGTATGTATATACATATATGTGTACATATATATGTAGTGTGTATATATAAATGCATATATATGTATATATGTATAATACTCCTGTAATCTTAGGGAATAAAAAATGCAAACAAATTATACTGACATTTTAAATGAACCTTTTAACCTTTTAGAAAATGAAACCAAAGTTAATAGTTTGAGTTATTTTTTTGTGATCTTCTGCTTAAAGGTAGGAGCAAGGTTTATTGCTGAGCAATATATGTATATACATGTAAATGTGAATATACATACATATATACGTATGTATATATATGACACATGTATATGTAACTGTGTATTAAACTTTGGTTTCTTTTTATATAAAATTAAAAAATAGAAGTTTAGTATGATTTGTTTGTTTTAAAAGTTCCTCTTTAAAAAATTCTTCAGGAATATTATAAATATGGAAGAGTTTCTAGGCAAAGTTGAGAACGTACAAATAAATACACACTCAAAAATAAAGGGACTTGAGTGATAGGTAGCAGTTTGAGATGAATGGATTACGTTTCTCCTGAATTCTGTTTCATTTAACTTAATGCTTTTGAGGTCAAGTTGGTACTATGGGCCTAGTTAGCCTTTCCTTATTCTCAGATCCCAGAAGTGGGGCAAGAATTAGGAAAGCAACCTCAGCTTTAAAAACAAACAAAAGCAAGAACTATCTGGTGAAGATTCTTTCAGAAGGAAGAGAAAAGATTCTAGAAGTCAAAATAACTATCAACAGAGGTTCTTCTAGCTGAAATAATAGTCATGTGACTCAGGTGCCAACGATACAGAAATGAGCATGAAATAGTCCCTGCCTTTGGGAACCTCACAGACAAATGGGGAAAATGAAGCAGTGAAGAGCTGTGCGAGAGGAGGAAAGAGGAAAAGAGAGATGAGAATATCCTGTGATTCAACATTTACATCAGACACTAAAGCATTCCTCTTTTGTTTCTTATTTTCGGAATTTCCAATTAGATGTTTACAGATTTTTAGATTTCAATAAATTAACATAATGGTTCTCAGACTTCAATACACATAAGAATCATTTAGAAGCTTTTATGAAAACACTTCTGTTGCCCACCCCTAACCCTAAAGTTTTTTTACTTCATTTGTGTTGGAGAGACCTGAGAATTTGCATTTCTAAGTTCCCGTGTGATGCTACTGCTGGTCTGGGGGACACGTTTTGGGAATCATTTGCTCTAAAATTTATCTCAAGTAAGGATTTCAATAACGCTTGAATCATGTATACAAATATCACAATAACCTAAGTCAACTAAAGAATTTATTTCCCATAGTACTGCTAGATTTAAAGACTTTTTTAACGTTATGATAACCCAGTGGAGTGTGCAAATTTCTCGTAGTGTTCAAATCCATCATTGCATCAACTTAAAAAAATATTATCTTATGACCTTCATTCTCAAAGATATACTAAAAGTGATTGATTACCACAGTCCACACTCCTGTGTTTTCTGTGTCTTGGGGATAAATTCTGTGTTAACTCCATTCTTAGCATTAAATTGCTTTTTGAGATGTTAATTATTCATTGTATTCCATCCAGGGAGAACAGTGCATTCTTGCAGACCAGAGGTAGAGTAGGTAAATATTTTCATGATCTTGTTTAGAGAATTTTAAAGTTGAAACACTTCAAAACTTGTCACTAGTGGTGGAACCTGTGTTCATAGTCACTTACACAATTCTATCTCTGAAGCATGTTTCTTTCAGTTCCTTCCTCATTTTTCCTTCAGCTCTAGTCTTGATAACCTAAGTCCTTTGATGTTAGCCAAACTGAATATGTACCATTTTTTTACTGATGAAAAGCCAAAGAGATGAGTGATCCTTTTGACTTACCACTGTCTTTAAAACAGCTAAATGTATGAAGCATTGCACAGGAGTCTACATCATGACCAGCATTCTTCTAATTAGGCTTTAACACACGTGGACTGGGATAAAAACAACAGCAGCAATACACACGCATCTTGAGAGCCATGAGTTCAGTTTTTGGGGGGGCTTACTGGGGACTGTAGCCCGGGAGACGGTTGTGTGCTTGATGGCAGGCACACAACTCCTTAAAAGGTTGCGATTCATCAGAGAAGCAGGTGTCTACGTTAATGACTTTAGTGCTTCTCTAGGTATGAGAAGATGTAAGAAACTGGGTTCATACAATTTTTCCTGAAAATATCCAACTACCTGAAGGCCTGTGCTGCCAGTTTCTTCCAGATCACAGTGCCTCATTCCTGATACCTGCCCTGAACTTCTTTCGAGGTGTGTCAGAGGTCAGCAACTGGGATGACTAATGACCTAATCCCTTAGAGCCTGATGGCAAGTGACATTCTTTAGTTGGCACATGTAATGTTTGCCTCTACTGTGAGCACTATGATAGCTACCAAGGATTCAGACATGAATACATGATCCTGTTTTGCAGGAACTGATGGGTAGACGAGAACAGCGCAGTACAATATGAAATGCAGAGTGGTCTCTTGTAAAGATAAACAGAGGACTGGGATTGCTCCAGAAGGGCAGGAATGCTCCACATGTGAAATCAGGGAAGCCTACCAACCAGGGGCTATGTTTGAGGTGGCTCTTAAAAGTGAATAGGAATATTCTGGGCCGAGAAGGAGAACGGATCCTCCAGAGAGGTAGAAAAATATTTACAGCCCCATTTAGTGATTGAACAAAATGCCATCCCAGCTATGAACCTAATTTGGGGGATTAAATAGATATGCTTCAGACCATAGGCATCAATAATATGTGGCTATTTATTTTACTGGTATTACTACATTTTTAAAAAGAATGAAACAGTCTGAAAGAAGGGTGCATCAGTATTAAATATTTTGGTAAAGGCCATGGTGCACATTGTCTGAAAAATTCAAAGCAAGAGGAAATTCTTAAAGTGAAATATATCAGAAGCCTCCATAGAGGAGGTAAGAGTTCAATTAGTTCTTGGAGAACTTTCGGGGTTCGAGGGCAGGCTTAAGTCTGACAGTGGAGAAACCAGGCTGAAGAGAAATATAGCCCCAGATCTGCAAGAAACCAACCTGAAGGTCATGAATGTTTTCTGACACTGAATTTTCCAGAATATCTCTGCCAGTGTAAATAATGGTGTGTGTGCGTATATATGTGTGTATGTGTGTGTGTATAAAATCGTCATATTTTTTGTATATGCGTTAAAATAATGGATTGTTTGGATTTTTGGTTTATAAAGAGCTACCCTCACAATAAATCTTTTGACATATTCACATGATATAATATTTATGATTTTGGCAATGAAGAATGATTTCCATTCCAACTGCTGTTAGTCCTCCAAAGATAAAAACCAACAAGTTTCTTTCTCTCACAATCCAAAATGATAAGCTTTTTTAAAAAGCTGTCATAGAAAAAAAAAAAAAAGGCAGATCCTGAATAATAGTAAAGGAGGACTATTGTATATGTTCCCCAAAGTTTTTCAATCCCTTTCGTCTTGGGGATCCTGTGACTGGCTTACTCTCTTTAATAAGTGAAGGTGAATCAGCTGGCCATAGGGCCTGGCTGGATGGCAGGTGGAATTTGGCTGCAGGCAAGCCAGTCTGTCCTGCCATGTGCCAGGAAGCTAAGGTTGATTCTTGAGCTAAGGCTGATCATTCCCAAACAGAGTTGAATGTCTCTGCTGATCCCTTTGAGTTTTCTAGACCACATATCCTGCATTAACATAACACATAATTAGAAGTTTATTATACTTGGTATTTGTTCTGCAAGTCCCTGTCTGTTAAAATGAGGGCCATTTTAAGTGAAAGAAAATAGTTACTAAAATGGAATTTATATTTGACTATTTCATGTTGCTGGTCAAAGGGAATTTTGTCATCTCCCAGTCTGCTTTGAAGATGGCAGTAAAATCAGCAAGGTATAGTCTCTTCCCGAATTACTTTCTAATTAATTTTGCATTTTAGATTTACTACCTGTCTCTCCTTCTCTCAGACAGTTTAAAGCCTTCTCCTTATATCTGCTTCTCATAGAATCCACGTGAGTCAAGAAGCCAGTGAGAGCTCCAACTAGGAAAAGAATCACCAATTAAGGTGAAGTAATGTTTATGCCTTGAAGAAAGTAACCTCTTAAGCTAAGGGATATTTAGGAAGCTCACTTCATAGTGAGAGAAAAGGGTATACAGTAAGGGATTTTGTTTCAGAGTTCCGCAGTCACAATAACTGCCAGCAAAACAGTTTAATTCTACTCATGGGTGTTCTTAGATGGACAGGGTCCACGTGAATGCTTAGTTGTCAGCGTATTCGAGGAGTACATATGCGTTCTATGGGGACAAAGGGTTAATTGCTTTGGGAACGTCTCACAAAAGGGGAAGAAAAAAAAAAACCTTAAACACTGTTTCACCTAGCCTGGATCCCTGCAAGGCTGCTGTCCAAAAAGGGAGGTGCAGGTGGTGTTTTGGCTCTTAAGACGTCATGGAACCAGGAAAGATGTGTTAACCTTGGCAGCTGTGTCTGGAGACTCTGGGACCCTCTAGTAACAGCTCCTTGGCCGTCCCTCCACCTTCCATCCTCCTCTTACTCTCTAAAATAGAGACCCTCTTCCATGATGGAGAAGCCAGGAGAAGGCGATCATTTTTCAGTGGAGACCCTTGGACTGAATACCACTTTGAAAAGTGGAGGACTTAATTATCATTAGCTTAGCTACCCTGCCCTACCTAGGAAAACCTGGTTTAATACACATCAGGAAACAGCACATTCTTCCTGCCTGGTGTGCGTTGTTCGTTCAGTCTTCAGGATCTGTTAATGTCTCTGAGAGATACTTGGTGCGTTTCTAATCTGTGCTGAGTGCTGTGGCAGGTGCTACATGCACACAGATCTGTAAATTCACTGGGCTTCTCTCTTTTGGGGCTTATGGTCTAGTGGTGTATAATGGTATCATACTAATCTGTGCTGAGTGCTGTGGCAGGTGCTACATGCACACAGATCTATAAATTCACTGGGCTTCTCTCTTTTGGGGCTTATGGTCTAGGGGTGTATGATGGTATCATACACGACTAGACTACACTGGTGTATCGTCTAAAGTTAATATATTCAAAATAATGTATTGTGAGACACACCATTCCATATGATTTGTCTCTTTCACAAGGGAAGATACAAAAACATTTTAGAAAAAAAAGATTTGTTTATAAAAGGGCTGACACACGGTATGCTCTCCTCACCTCTTTTGGGAGTTGAGGGTGAAAGGAGAATTTAAACACAAACAGAACATAACAAAGCTTCTCGGCATGGTGAAATATGTCTGGGGACTAGAGAGCCATCCTTCTTCCTGTGATGGTTTGTAGAGAACATCCTGAGGAGGACCATTCAGGGAACGCTCCTGCATTCAATTCAGAGCATTTCCTTGTAAACATTTCAGATATTTACTGAGTGACTATTATATTCCAGACACTGACCCTGGTGCTGGGAATAACAGACTTCAGGATGGCTTTTCATATCATATTTTAAAAGGTAAAGGATCTCTGGCAACACTTCATTTGGCTAGAAAGCCCAATTTACTAAAATAATCCAATCTCAAAGCAGCCTGTTAATAATCATGCTTTTCCTCAGCGCTTGTTTCTTTTTTAAATGGCCACAAACCATAGCATTAGTTTTGAACTCATTTATAATTTAATGGATAAAGGTCAGCTGCATTTTAAGACACATTAAGTTAAATTATAGTATTAGTTGTAAATGGGATTTTTCTGAATAAATAATTATCAATGTTTGAAACAAAAGTATTACTCTGAATTCCTAAAAAAAAGGCAAATAGCAAAGACTTGCAGAGATACATTTACCTTGCATACTTTTCTTGCATACTCAGAATTACAAATACATGTGTTTAAAATATGGGATGCATTTAGAAACCTTTCCATCCTTTCAGAACTTTAAAGGTTTTCTCAGATACTACTTTTGCTTAACTTTAGGAAGGTCATATGTTTTTCAAATATAAGTTTAATTCACTCTACTTATGTCTGGTGGCCAAAGTAACATTTGGAGGATTTAAAATCCATGGGCCATCCAGTTTTTACATGTTGTTTGAAGTCAGAGTTTGGGACTCAGTATACGAAAAAGTGTGTTCCCATCACTTATGCATTTGAAATGTAAAAGGCTTTATTTTGAATGCACTGAGGCATATTAAAAATAAAATGGAAATTTTTATGCTTCAGATATAGCCAAGGAGATTTGCTCAATGTCATTTTGAATTTTCCCCAATCTGAGAATGGAATCCGTTAGGTAACACTTGAAACATTTTGAGCACTTGTATTTCGAAAAGAGGCACTTAACCAAAAATGTTTTTAAGCAAAAAATATATATATTTATATCTATCTATCTATCTATCTATCTATATTTATATCTTTGGTTATTCAAGAAGGAATTCCAAGATGATGATTATAAAATAAAGCAATATTGGATCACTTTTAATTTTTTAAACTTTTTTTTTCTGAAACAAGAGAGCTAAAAACAAGTATTTTAGGCATGATGATTCCCTACTCCGCCTCCCCCCAGGTAAAAGTAATTCCAATACGCTGCAGAATTAGTTCAACAGCTCTTTGTTTCTGTTCTGTACATTCATGAACAAAGCTGTTGAACTTTGCTGACATCTTTGATCAGTCTTTGGTACTAAATTATTTGTCAGCATATGGAGGTGAATACAGACTACTTTTACTTTTGTTAAAAATTTTAATTTAATGTTGTCTTTCTCAAAATGCATGACAGGGTGGATGGCAGGAGGGGTGGGGTGGATGCTGTATTTGCTTATCAGAAAACGCCTAAGTGTCTATTTTGGTGCATCTGACAGCAGAAATGAAGATTTCCAAGTAAATAAAAAGCTACATGGAGAGACATCAGAGCAAAAATGCCACAATTCCCATTAGTGAGAATAACATTAGGAAGAAATTATTACATTCTGTCATAATTTAGCTGTATAAAATAAATCTTAATAAGCCCAATTTATGTTTAAAAATAGAGAAAGAATAAAGACACGTATATTTACGGTGATGTTAGAAGATTCCAAGTTACAGCAGAGAAGTTCTGTCTATATTTAGGGGGAAAAGGGAGAAATGAATTTCCTCTTTCAGTTAACTCTATGTGCTGTAGATTTCTGGGCACTTTAATTGATTTGCATATCCAAAGCATAGACAGTGTTGACCTACTGGAGATGATATGTAAACTGCTCATCAGTTTCTACCAGATTCTACTGGATTCTTTTTTTAATTGAACTATAGTTGATGTACAATATTATGTAAGTTATAGGTATACAACATAGTGATTCCGTTTATAAAGGTTATACTCCATTTATAGTTATTATAAAATATTGCCTATATTCCCTGTATTGAACGCTATAGCCTTGTAGCTTATTTTATATGTAATAGTTTGTTCCCTTTAATCCCGCACCCCTACCTCTTGCTGCTAGCTGTCTCTCCAATCTCATTTCTCGCTATTGTCTTCGTGACCTTGGTCCAGTCACATTGCCTTGATTTAGTTCCTCCAAGATATTCTTTCCTGTCTGAAGATTTTCACAGTTGCTTCTATGTTTTTCTTAAGTTGTTCACTTAGACCTTTCTTTGGGTTCAGGTTTCAGTCCTCACTCAGTGGAAGAAGCTTTTCCTGCCCTCTCTCTCCAGCACCAGCCCTCCCAGTTCCTCTCTGCTCTAGCCTGTCACCCAGCGTGCTTTATTCTCGGCACTCACAGCCATCTGAAGTCATCTCCTGTTTGTTTTCTATGTGTTCATTGACTGTCTTGCCCCCATTCACAAGGCAGCTCGTTGAGAACTGGCCTCTTGTCTGCCTAGTTTGACCACTGTGCTTCTAGTACCTAGAACACTGCTGTCCGTGGCTCCAAGTAAGAAGCCAAGAAATATCTTAAAAAGAGCAGTTGATCAATTTCACCAGTTTCAAAGTCATACGTTATTAGCATCATGTAACCTAGGGGAGAAGTGAGAGTAGCTAGAAGCAGCACTATGCACTTTGAGTCCCTGGTTTTCCCCGGAAACAAGTCCAGGGAGAGAAGTGATTCTCGGCAGAAAATCAGGGACAGGATTTATCTCTTCCTATGGTTTGTACCCCCTCAGCTGTGTGTCTTGAAATGAGAGTCAAATCATTCTGGGGTGAAAGCCCCTTTGTGTACGTGGTGGCTCAAACACTGAGGGCATGAAACGACAGAGAGTGGATTCAAGTCACAGCCCCTCACTGTGGCCCCATCTTAACTGACTTAGATGGGAATCTGTGTCCGAGTGGCAGTGAAAGTGGGTGCGCTGTGGACAGCCGTTTCCGTGCAGTGAGCCGTCACACAGTGGGACCGGCAAGTGTGGACAGAAGCAACATGAAACGTGTTGGTCTGAGCAGCTTGTTTGTGATTCTGATGCTTTTAATGGTCACTTAGGTGACTCTGAGGAGTTTACAGCCATCCATCGCAAGTCAAAACCTGCATTTAGAGTGATCAGGGACACATACGACATAAGCTGTTTGGCGCTGGAGGAATTCTCATTCTCAAAAATCTACAGTCTAAAAAGACATTGTGGAACGTTTATAAGAGCTTCCAAAAATGCCCTGTGGTGTGTACAGTAGTATGTTAAGGGTGCTCAAGGACGCAGTGGGCTGAAGCAGTGTAATGCATGTGTTTTAAAAAGTGTTCACAGGGCTTCCCTGGTGGCGCAGTGGTTGGGAGTCCGCCTGCCGATGCAGGGGACACGGGTTCGTGCCCCGGTCCGGGAAGATCCCACATGCCGTGGAGCGGCTGGGCCCGTGAGCCACGGCCGCTGAGCCTGAGCGTCCGGAGCCTGTGCTCCGCAACGGGAGAGGCCACAACAGTGAGAGGCCCGCGTACCGCAAAAAAAAAAAAAAAAAAGTGTTCACATATTCATGCAAGTGAATGTTTTAGTCCCTTTGTGAAGGTAATTGCAAGTGTTTCTTACTGTGTGGACTTAAAGCATTTTGTGCCGAGAGAGACAACATCCTTTTCCGAGCCAGATGGTAACTGGTAAGGTGTGAAGAGAGTACCTCCTCTGACCCTCAGTCCTTGGCCTCTTTAACCTACCCCTCGTCCTCAGGCAGTGTCTTTCCTTATGCCTAGAGGGACGCAGCTTTGCTTTACAAAGTGGAAAGTAGCTCTTATAATGGACTTGAGGCAACAGCTGCGGGGCGAGTGAAGATGCTGTACTTTATACCCTAGTAGCCTCACCACGCTGTACTCACAGAGTACTGTTAGA